>NC_051051.1:4503610-5703610 GCF_904848185.1 Acanthopagrus latus | reverse complement strand
CACTGGAAGCAATTTATGAGATGAAGTGCAGCTCCCTCTGGAGCCACAGGGGGCTTTGTACTATTTTTTCCACATATGCTGTCGTACAAGACCTGTAATCACACTTCTATGTAAAAGTGGTGGGATTACCCTTTAAGAACAGTACTTGTAAAATGTACTAAGTTACATTCCATTCCATTCCATTACAGGCTAAGAGTGATGCCATGAAGAAACAGTTGGAGTCACAGGAGATGGAGGTGATGGAAGCTCGGCTCCTGAAAACATCGGAGCTCAATGGGGAGATGGACGATGACGACGATGCCGGTCAGTTGAGCCAGTTGTCACTTAGTACTGACGCCACGCAGGCTCTGATCCAACCGATGAATCCTATTCTAAGCCCAAAATCTGAGGAACTTTGTGCATATGCCTTTTCTCTTTTCTCCGTCACTATTTCTAAACATTTGTTTTCAATTCCCTCATTAGTTGTACTGTGTGACATGTGGCTGCAGCATGCCTTCGCCTGCCTAATGGGCATGTCAGCTCAGGTCAGAGGCATAATTTACTGAACCGCTCATACCAGCATTATGTGCACAGTTTGAAAAATCTCTCTTAGACTAATTGTGGCTGCGGGAATTAGTGGCTTTGTTCGACTGCTTCAGCAGGAGACATGGCAGTGAGACTCGGTCCCATCTTGCATTATGCTATTAAGTATATTTTCCAAGTTTGGGATTTACCGCTAGGGGATTAAGATGTTCGCTCCCAGGCATACAACTAATGCCTGTTACTGATTGGTCTCCACCTGCTGGGTAAGAGGGCTCCCCGCTGAGAGCATATTGTCCGCAAGACTTCTTTTTTCTTTTTTCTTTTTTTTTTCCGCTGCTTTCCTACACCCCCTTCAACCCACCTCAGCAGACAAGCCATTACACAGCATATCAGAATTCTTAGATGAATGAGAAAATAATCGTTGGGATCAGAGCCGGTGGCCCTGCAAGTTGTCATTATGCTATATATATGCTAATGAGCAGCACTGATGGAGGAGCCGGTGTTGCTGTGTGGAGGAGAAATGGACAGCCTCTAAAATGATAAGGCTTGGAAATGAACCTGAACCTGAATGTCTGCCCGGCCGCTGTTATAGTTCTGATAGCCTCTGACAGCTCCAGAATTAGGCCCGGCTAAGAACTGTGGAAAGTGCCACTTAGACATGTCCTTCTCTAACTACTATTGTGGCGTGCTCTGAATCCCTACCTCAGGTTTATCCAAGATTAGAGCTGAAATGCAAAAGCCTCCTTTTCTAGTTTCCTGTCCAATGTTTTGACCTTAGAAGGTCGGGATTTGATTAAAAATAGTTTTTATTTCCTGAAAGATTCTATTATTTTTCAGCCCTTGAATGCGATAACCATCACAGGCAGTACGGTGCACTCCATAATCCACAGCATCCATCATTTTCCGAGCTTTTGAGCCCTTTTCCGTCTGTATGCTGTGCCAGGCCTGCATTAGACGCAGGAGACAGCCAAATGTCACTCGGGCATTTTTCTGAATTGTACACTTTTCCTCCAGGCGGCGAGTGGCGGATAAAGTACAACCGAGCCATTCGTGAAATGGACTTCACCAAAAAGAAACTGCAGCAGGAGTTTGATGACAAGCTGGAGACGGAGCAGCAGGCCAAAAGACATCTGGAGAGAAGGGCAAGAAGCTTTTTCCTACGATATTGAGTCATTAAGGGTGCAATGTGTAAGGATTTTGGTTTAAAACATTCAAAAATGAACTCACATTATCAACAGAGTGTGAGGAAGTGACAGTGCTGACGTGGTATCAAAGCATCTTTGTACAATGTTGCTGACATATTAATTGGAGTGAGCAGGCTAACCAGCAAACCCCGATCAGTCTGTACGTCAAAGGGTGACACAGTCAGTATCAAGATGACCACCAGATGCTCAGTTATTGGTTAAAAAAGGTGGCCAATTCTTGCATATTGCACTTTTTAAATCAAGTTGTTTGGTTGCCACACTTAGTTATACAAATCTAATGATATGCACTGAGCTGTCACAGAAGAATAATAGAAGAGCGCGTGTGTTTGTTTGCACGCTGCAGCTGGCTGATCTGCAGACAGATAACGAGGATGTGCAGCGCTCTGTGCAGCAGCTGAAGAAGAAGTGCCAGAAAATGACGGCGGAGCTGCAGGACACCAAGCTCCACCTGGAGGGCCTGCAGAGCCGCAACCACGATCTGGAGAAGAAACAGAGGAAGTCAGTTCCAGTTCTCTCCCCTTTTCCTGTCTGTCCTTTTCTCACAGAGAACATATTGCTCCCCCTCTCTTCCGAAAGGCCACTCTGACCCACTCGGCAGAACACTAACGTTTTCTTTAATTTGAATAGTGACTGAAATGTTCTGTAATCTGTGGAATTGCATTAGCCGAGAAAATGACTCAGACTTTAAGCACTTGAGAAGCTATCGCTGTGGCAGAATGTGATCTCTCCCTTGTGGCTAATTGAAGATGCTCTGTGGGTGAAATTATTTTCAGCCGCGCTTCAGAGAGAAAAACAGGGAATTACAGCGGGCTGACAGCATGAAACACTTAGCTGTTAAGTTCACTAACCATAAGTGTTTCTGCCCTAGACAACTGAAGAAAACATTTTGCACATTATTACAACCCAATTGTAAATTGATGGCTAATGGAAAGGGAGAACAGGGGAGCGCTGAAATAGAGATAGTCACAGAAGCCTGGCCTTCTTTGAAACTGGCACATAGTGGCACTCAACTGTCCCTCTTCTATGTTCAAGCAACATTTTGCTGAGCTTTGTATCTGTGTGTGTATTCTTGTGTGTGCGTGTTCCAGGTTTGACCTGGAGCAGAACCAGTCTCAGGCCGAGGTACAAAGAGAAAGGAGCCAGAGGGAGAAGCTGGCTCGAGACAAAGACTTAATGACCGGCGAGGTTTTCAACCTTCGCCAGCAGATTCAGGTAAGCTACTTTAAAGCATGTACCACAGATGTTCTCTGATGTCCTCTCTTAGGGACAACATGTCTGGTCTCCCTGCTCCCTGTTTGACATAACTGGGCTGGGTCCAGATGGGCGGCTGCTTGACTGTCTTCTCTTGTGCCCGCAGGACAAGGAGAGCGAACTGTGCAGCGTGAATGTGAAGGTGCAGCAGCTGGAGGCAGAGCTGCACGATCTGTCCTCCCAGGAGTCTAAGGACGAAGCGTCTCTTGCAAAGGTCAAGAAGCAGCTTCGCGACCTGGAGGCCAAGGTGAAAGACCAGGAGGAGGAGCTGGACGAACAGGCGGGAACCATCCAGATGCTAGAGCAGGTAAACTTTAATTGTGCAAACTCAAAGAAAACTTTTTGCCTTCGAAGGTACCATCATATTGTGTATGTCTGTCTCTCAAATTTGTTTGTGCCTTTTTTTTAACGTGCTGTTATATTTTTGTTTCGTCACCATGTATTCAGGCTAAGCTGCGGCTTGAGATGGAGATGGAGAGCCGCCGGCAGACCCACTCTAAAGAGATTGAGAGCAAGGATGAAGAGGTCGACGAGATCAGGCGGTCCTGCAGTAAGAAGGTAGGCGCTGCTCATATTCACTCTTACATCCGCACAAAGTTTTTCAGACCTGGTTATTAAGATCCGTCCTCAGTGATCATTCGTCAACATCGCAGACAAACAAAACTTTTAATCTAAGGAAGAGAGAACTTCCTGTATAACATTTGCCGAATTATCCAGATGGCACAAACAGTGAAGCATTTGTTGTAGTTTCACAAAGTGTATAAAGTTTCTCCTAATTCAACAAGCCACTAAATCGAGAGATATTAAAAGTGTGTCTGGGGACTTTCTCTCTGGGCGTCAAAGAAAGTTGCCTATATTTGTTACCATTTCCTGTATTTTTTTTACTGACATGTTGAACATCAACAGACGGTTGTCATCATTCATAAATGTAGCGATCAATTATGTGATAAGTTGAAATTGCGTGTTTCAACAAGTGCAAGATGCATCTTAGGCACAGAAGCCAACAGCAGACTGACACTTTTTACAAGAACAGAAAAACAATTTATCGGAAAGGATTTACAAGAAGGCCTGACAAATTTTACACCTTGCAGGAGCTGGTTTGTGAAGTTTTTCTTAGTTTTTCTTCTCACTCAACAACTCTCGAAATAGCACAATTTATAAGGGAGTCTGGGGATGTTTTGGTTATTTTCGGTTTCCAGTCAGCATACAAACTCTGGCAGGGTAAGAGAGCCCGGACAAATAGTTTGTATTTCACCGAACCACATGGAAATCAGACAGAGTGTAATCCATTCTGTCTACTGTTGCGGTTTCCTTCCACTCCTTGTGTCCTCAGTGCGTCTCGGTGGCGTTCACGCCTGTACCTAGAACTGTCCACTTGTGATCGGATCACTCAGAACTGCATGGTGACACCGGGTCTATATAGCTCTCCGTCTTTAGTTGCTCAGGCCCGGTCAAGGAAAGAACTGAGGAGAAACAACATTTATATTCACAGTGTGTGTTAAAGTTCATTGTACTTTGAGATTCGTGCATAGCTAGTTTGTTTGATATTTAGTTCTTGAATTTCTCATTTCAAGTTCATGTTGGATTTAGGAGTGTGTATACAAATTTGCTGTATTCATCAGAAAAAAAGTCTAGATAAAAAACCCTGCAGAGGCTGTTCATCATCTTATCATGTATGAGGAACAACAAGCACTAAATATTCCTTAAAATCATACATTGTTCCAAAACGGTACATGCATGTCAATCACAAAAAAACTGGATACAAATTAAAATGCAATGTTTGTATTTGTATCTGTATCATAGGTGAAGAAAACTGCTAACATTTGCTAGAATAGGATATTTTATTTTGAAAAGCTGCGTGGAGGCCGGCAGATCCGCTCGGGGGGGCGATCCGTGTGTCTTTGATGTGTGAGAGCAGCCATGTCGAACAGGATGGTTCCACGGTGTGTTATGTCTGACTTTGTTTATCGCCCATCATCTGCTTGTGCATCCTGACACGCTTGCTTGTGCGTCCCGCAGCTGAAACAGATGGAGGTGCAGCTGGAGGAGGAGTATGAAGACAAGCAGAAAGTGTTGCGCGAGAGAAGAGAGCTGGAGTCCAAACTGCTCAGCACCCAGGACCAGGTACTTTTCCATCACTCTTGCCTCCGGTTTCTGTCAGTGCGGCTAAGTGTGTGCGATTTAGTGTGTGGCACTTCTTTTGATTGGAAAGAAACTGCCTTTTTGACTCTCGAGAGCTGTGGCGGCTTTTTTCTGAAGGAGGATGGGGAAAAACAGAGCATGTGCTTAAACAGTGGTGCTTTGCCGTTCAGGTGAGCCAGAGGGATGTGGAGACGGAGAAGAGGCTGAAGAAAGACCTGAGGAGGACCAAAGTCCTTCTGGCTGATGCACAGATTATGCTGGACCACCTGAAGAGTAACGCCCCCAGCAAGAGGGAGATCGCCCAGCTCAAAAATCAGGTATGCCACTCTAGTGAACGCTTCACTGTGTCTCAGGAGATGATGCTTTCAAACTACATTTCAATAACACTTTCACAGGTTGTCTAATAATCTGTCTGGTACCTCCTCCTTCCTTCCCGTTTCTCACAGCTGGAGGAGTCAGAGTTCACCTGTGCTGCGGCAGTGAAGGCCCGAAAGGGCATGGAGATTGAAATAGAGGACCTGCACATCCAAATGGAGGATGTGGCCAAAAACAAGATTTCGGTGAGTTTTTTTTTTTAAATAAATCTTTCAGCTATGATGCCTGAGCACACAACATGTCATTTAACAACACAGGACTGCACGATGAAATGTCAAATGTATAAAAATATCTAAAGCTGCTACAAGGACCTTTCGTTTCTGTCAGTTCTGGCAGTTCTAGTGTGGAGGATGTGAATCAAAATGACTGCAGACCAGCTACTTTCCTCAGGCTGCGAGACTCCTCGATTCATCCTCAGCACTCCGCCGTAGAAATTATGTAATTTTTTTGACTTATCCGACCGAGATGAAGTCGGGATTCAAACCAGTTGTGTTTTTAACGTTTTAAAACAAGCCCCCACCTACAGTCAGAATGCTGCATCGCTGTTTTGCCGTGAAGCTCCAGAAATGTTTCATTGACCGCGAAACAACCAAGTTTCCATCTGCATGACACTAAATGGATGAGCACTCGATTGTGAACTTCAGAAAGCCTTCAGAAATCCTTTTGCTGATGGTCTCGTTTGCTTATGGAGCTCATATAGAGGCATCAGAATTAAACTGAGACTCTTTCATAACCCTCTCTCATTGAAGCAGATTTGAAATTGGAATAGAATAAAAATAATAATAGAGCAGAACTTCACTAATTGTCTTTCAGTTACTAAATTGAATGCCAATCAGTGCTACTTATGTTTTTGTTCATAATCAGTCATTAAGATGGTATCACACGTTCAGACATGAGTACAATATTCCAGCCCTTTTTTAAATCTCAGTGGAGAAACAGATTTTTGCAATAAAAGAGGAGTTGTCGGAGGAAGTGTTTTCTGCACCCTTCCTTTCATGCGCAAATTAAAAAGGCAAAAACAACAAACAACAAACAGTGTTTAATTAATGGAGGGCATTTGCCTATCAAATTTGCACCCTTTAAAGTGCAGCAGGGCTCTAGAATTAATATGCGCACATCATCAAACCATAGTAGGACATTAGAATAATAAATGCCCTTTGGCATATATCTGATTCCAACATTTTGCTCTAATGGATAAATAAGCTTTGTCGAATGTTTTTTTTTCTCCCTCCATCTGCTCATTAATGGCTGTCTCAGGAGAGCACTGTCTGCATTTCACACTCGTAGACTGAGGATGTTTGTGTCTCTGGGGATGACACACAGAGTGTTGTGTGCCTTTGCTTTGCTTGTTAATTGCCGCATTTATGGCGAGGGAAGGTCTTGTAAATGTCTCAGATTAGAGAATGCATATTGAGGGGCCCCCGAGTCTCCCCCCACTGAACACGGAGAATGAACTCTAAATAGGACATCACCAGTATGCTGCACTGGCTGCACTCTTCTCCCACCTAAATGAGCCAATTGATTATCTCCAATTGGTCTCATCCTCCAGCCAGAACCTCCGTCCAGATTGTGTTTCATTGCCATTAGATGAGATTCCAGGACTGCCACGGCCCGGCCAGCTAATGACCATTTATCATATTCAATAGCTCATGAATAAAATCCTGTCATTTTCTTCTAAAGTGTGTGTAAATCCTGTTCCTCTCGATGCTTCAGTTGGAGGAGCAGGTCAGCCGTCTGCAGAGGGAGAAGAATGACCTGCAGTCCCGGATGGAGGAGGATCAGGAGGACATGAACGAGCTGATGAAGAAACACAAAGCCGCGGTTGCCCAGGTAACAACCTGCCTGATGCCTCGGTGGGCAGCTCGGAAAACCATCGAGAACGCTATTTTGAGAATCCCTTTGTTATTAATACTCAGTCTTACTCCTCTATGCAGGATCCAACGTTGAAAAGAAGTGAAACTGACCATGACAGAGATAAAAAAAAATCTTATGTGATTCCTTTTGATTGTTTGTATTGATTCAATGATATTTAGCTGCGGGGTGCCCTTTTCTAACCCTGGCATTAACATTTTGTTATTTTTCTGCATATTCAAGTCGAGTGGCTTTGAGGTTTGGAGGACATGTTCCCCTCTAAACACAGTGTGTGCTCTGCAATCAGGGAGATGCAATCTGTTCTGCTGCAGATCACATGACAAATTATCTGGCATGGACGTTCCATGTTTATTTATCAGTGTCATGCACTGATATTTGACACATAACTTGACGCTTGCATATCCTTTGTCTTACATATATTTATATATAATTCTTAGACTAAATTGTGTGTGTGTGTGTTTGTGTGTGTCTCTACACTAGTCTGCCAGGGACTTGAGCCAGATCAGTGACCTGCAGGCTCAGCTGGAAGAGGCCACAAAGGAGAAGCAGGAGATCCAGGAAAAGGTACAAGAAAGTGTTCAAAAAGCACCACAGCTGCCTGCCAGCAACCTGCCCGCTGCCTCAACACTCCTCTCTGATTAGACTGCTTTTCGCAGAGTTTCTGTGATTATAGTAACCAAAAAAAAGAAAAAAAAAGCTTCATTTCCGTGGAAGCGTTCTTCTCGAAAATTGCAACGCAATTTGCATTTAAATGGTAGGAATCAGCAAAGATTTAGAGTCAAGGGGGGAAATTGTTCTTTTCCTCTCTCAGTGCTCGTATTTAAAGGAAGGGTCATGTACATAAAGTCAATGCCTTGTTTCAGAGGTTTCATAAATTAGATTGAATTATTCCCTCTTTTCCTTTCAGCACTTATCGTTCAACGTGATGCAGCAGCTTCTGTCTCTGGGATTTATCTCAGTTGGGTCTTTTTTTTTTGTGTCATCGCCAATGCCAGTGCATCATTTTATTTTGAAATATCAGAAAATTCTCTGTGAAACGAGAAGGTTGGTTATAGAAGACAAGTATAAAAACCATGTGAAATGATAGGGCTTGGGAAAAAGTGTGGTAATTGGACATAACAGTCACTCTGCACTGCACATTTCATATGTGATTCACACGATTACTGCAATCAATTGAAAGGTACTGCTTTACTCTCACACATGGAAAAATGTCCTCATGACTGATGCTAACAGCAGAGTCTTACTGAAAATGTCAAACTCCAGTACCATGGAGAGATGTCAGTCAGATGTCATCACCACCACAGAATATTTGCTGCATATATTATATAGGTAAATGGCCTTTTGGAGCTTTTACTAGAAGGCAGAGGTATGACCCAAAAAATGATGTTGAATAAATATGAATAATTGTGTTGATAAATATCAATGTTTCTAAGGTTAGCTCTGGCATGAGTAATGACTGTAGCTCTGTGCTTTTATATGTATAAACAGTCAAACAATGTGAGAATTAATTGTCTGTGTGCCAAAGAAACAATTTTAGCTTGTGGGTTAGTTTGTTGCAGGCTTGCCATCCATGCATGCCTCCTAACTTTGTTGTAAGGAAGCACAAGCAGACTGCGGTAATTACCTAGAGTCATCATAAACCATTACCGAGGACAATCTGAACAAGGTATGTTTTGAAGATGACTTTATCTCACAGCTCAGGGGCCCATTCAAAAAACTAAAGAGAGATACAAAACTAAATCAAGCTCCAACCATGAAACTCGGGGAACACAGGCCGGACTGCGAGAAAAATACAAAGACAGGAAATGGAAAGTTACAACAAGAAACAAAAGGATGAATTCTACAAAATAAAACTGAAACCAAAACCACAACACTACGTGAGTTTAAGTATCATTCTAACCTGTTGACATATAGCTATCGGCTCTTTCTGTCCTAGATAGTCCCATCAATATATCGGCTGGCCGGTTCATCTCTTGGTCCAGATGCTTTAAGCAATGGATGGATGAAAGTGGAAGTTTGTACAAATATTCATGGTCCCCAGAGGATGAATCGTTTTACTTTCACGATCACCTGAGCTTCCTGATTTTGCGGTTTACGTTTGAGGTTCTGGGTCAGGGAGTTTTTCCACTAACCACCGGTTGGATTGACATTACATGCACATTCATATATTCCCCTCAGAATGAACTGTAACACGAGATTTATCTACAGTGGCACCATCGTCAGATCAGAACTTGAATTTGTTCAGTACTTTTATTCATGACCTACTAGCCTCAGCTGTACATTGTGCTAAGTAGTGTCATTTAGCAAGGGTTAGCATGCCTATAGTGATTGACTGAAGATGGAACTACTTGTCAAACAGTGTACTTTGCCAAGATTGCTTAATTTTGCCCATTTCGGAGCTGATTGCTTTAGCTGCTGCAAATGCTGCTTGAGTTGTCAGCTAAGTGACTGAGGCGCGGCATAAATGTGGATCCACGTGGTAAAAAGGTTAATGCACCTGATTTGTGCCTGCGCTGATGATAGTGCTTTTCTAATAATAGTTTTCCCAGTGGAGCCGCGTTTATTCAGAGGATAACCTCTTGACATGTCATGTGTGTCACGTATTAATGCAAGCCTATAATTTGTTGATGCATTTGTTGTTCAAAGTGTATCTCCCAGGGGCCGCGAGCAAGCTCTGGCATTTGTCAATCTTAAGTGTTTGTTTGCATGCACATTACTCGGAATGACTGGACTTTTCCCTCCAAATGTTGACACGCGGTAGACGAAACAAACAAAAGCATCTGCCTGGAACAGAACGCGTTTCAAATATGATTTCGCTAAAGGACAGAATGGAGCCCTTGCCACCCTCCAACCGCAGACGCCGTTTCTTATTAGATTAGGCCATACCTGTGCCAAATCGCCGGTCGATTTTATGCAAGGCCCACCCATCAGAATATTTTTGGCTACACTAGAGACACACAGCAGGCTGTAAGGCATTGTTAAAACCTGCCAGGGAACGCAGCGATAGCCATCAAAAGCACCTGACCTTGAAGTGGTTATCTCACATCCCCAGTAGGAGGGAAGTCTGGCTTCTTTAGTAATATCAAAGGAGAACTCTGAATCTGCCTTGTCTCAGATGCAAAGGCCCTCATTAGGTGCCACGCTGCCCTTTGGGCCGGTTTTGTTGTGACGTATCTTTCTTCCTTTTATCAGTCATGAGAAAACGATTGAGATGGAACAAACGTGCCTTGCATGAAGCTCGGCTCTTTCCCAAAGCCTGTGAAATTACTGTGACTCGACGTTACTCAGGCTGAACCACAAGCTCTTCTCTTGAACATTTATGGTAGATTGAGTGGGGTGGTGATGTGGGGGGGCTTATCTAGACCTCATTACTTTGACTGGATGCACAGTATTTACATGCACCAAGATGGATTAAGTACACACAGAAATGAGGGGGGGAAAAGTGAACATTTACTCAGTTTGAATACATACACGGAACATCAGCTCCTCTTAAGTTTTACAGAGGAAGTGGAAACGCAGAGGTCAAATGTAGAGGTGCTCCAGCTCCTCAAGGCATGTACGAGTGTTCATGCATTATGTTTGTATGCATGTGTGTGTCCCCTCCTCCAGCTCCACTCGCTGCAGAGCCAGCTGGAGTTCCAGGAACAGTCCATGGTGGAAAAGTCTCTTGTGTGCCGTCAGGAGGCAAAGATCCGCGAGCTGGAGACCAAGCTGGAGTATGAAAGGACACAGATCAAACGCTTGGAGGTGAGATAATCCTCTGTGGCTCCTAAATGGGAAAGACATGCTTTGTGAAGAGATAATTGCAAAATTTGACATTTTATTTCATATTTTTCAAGAGGTAGAGGTGATATAAAGGGGGAGGGTTACGGTCTCCCCTTGCGCGGCTCCGTATTTTGAGGTAAAGAAAAGGGACCCAGCAGGGAATAAATGCATTTTTATTCATAATTGAGAAAAAAACCATGTCCAGTACGTTTGTGATTTCTACATGCTTGAAAGGTCGAGTAAGTAATTTTCAACTGGGGGGAAGCTGATGATTTACTGTATAATATAAACGAGAGAAAAAAATCTGTGAAAAGTCTGTGCTGCCGAACAGGACTATTAAATGCATTCAATCATCTCCGACTATGACTTGAATTTATAGCAGGCATTACTGTTACAGGTTCGGCCGTGAACATTATAAACTGTAATCAAAGTCAATGGGGCCTCATTCAAGAACCACTCGTACAAACAATCATTTGTTCTGGAGTGGCACACAGTAGAATTTCTGTCGTTTACATTCTGTCATTTCTTTCAGAGGTGTGCACATTATTCCAGACCTGTCAATTGACCTGAAATCATAATGCTTAAGTGAGAATGAATTCACTTTTACAGGGTAAAGTTCTCTCCCTCAGCTGTCTCTGGGTCTTTGTCCAGTGTAACAACATCCTCTATCGCCTACAAAATCATTCTCTCTAATATCTCTTGTTTTATTCACCGACTACTTCGCTTTGGAGAGACGCGTCTGACCTCATGTAGCCTGAACCCTTCCCCCCCTTTTCACTACATGGCTGGCTTTGATTACGTGACAGCTGTAATAGTAATACTGCATTTCAATACACTGATCTCTGAGAGCAGTACTTGAAGCTCCACAGTGTCAAATTCTTATTTTTTTTACTCTCTGATAACATTTTGAGAATGAGACATACCAACAAATGGGAGCAGTTCACCTTATCTAGAACTTCTAGGTGGCATTAATTAAGCTAATGATGAAATCTTGTGAAATTTGCACCAGCAGGCGGCACCCATCGCACTGAAATGAATGATTTATGCCAACTTGTACAGTTAAGAGAGTTTCACAGTTAAGGCTAAGAATATGTTGTTCTTGCGTCAGGGCCACTGATGGATCACACTGATACTTACTGCAGCTTGCAGCTTGCATGTTATGATACCAGACAAGGTGCATATTCCAAAATTAGCTAGAATTATTAATATAATCTGAAGAAACAACAGTTTTGTCATTGCGATGTCTACATGTTGTGTTGCAGCGATATCTACTGAAGTTAGCATGCTAACCAGCTGACCCTAGCCTAGACCACTCCGCGGTTCCTGTGCTAACACAAACACATCCCCGATGCCTCGAGCTCACAATCTGGCTGCTGTTTATCCTCACAACATCAGATGTGTTGATTGATATTCTAGAACTGCAGACTATTTGGATAATAGATGAGCAAAAATGGCCTCAAACTTGATGGCTCCAGCTTCTTGAATATAAATAATGCACCTGTTTCTTTGTCACATATGATAGTAAATGAAGTTTGTGGGTTTTGGACTGTTGGTTGGACAAAGGAAGCAAACCATAACAAACGTTTGACAAAATTTTTGATATTTCATAAGTTAATCACAATAAGATATGTGTCTTGTTGTCACCTTTCACTGATTTCACCTTGATCCTTTCACAGAGCCTGGTGGGTCGTCTGAAGGAGAACCTGGAAAAGATGACAGAGGAGAGGAACCAGCGCATCGCTGCAGAAAACAGGGAGAAGGAGCAGAATAAGCGAATGCAGCGGCAGATAAGGGACATGAAAGAAGAAATGGGAGAGCTGTCCAAGAAAGAGGGCGAGGCAAGCCGCAAGAAGCACGAACTGGTAGGTTTCACGGGGTGCTGGGAGAGTTGATACGATCGGCTGGAGTTTGCTCTGGGGGAGGTAAACGTGCTTCCTCTGTGCTGTGATCCATTCACCAGGAAATGGACATTGAAAGCTTGGAGGCGGCAAATCAGAGCCTACAAGTGGATCTCAAGCTGGCCTTCAAGAGGATAGGCGACCTGCAGGCTGCAATAGAGGACGAGATGGAGAGCGATGACAATGACGACTTGATCAACAGGTACGGCGCACCTTTAATCTCCTACAGAAGAAGATGTAATTGCCTCTCCTTCACTGTAATGCCCGCTCGGTACATCAGGCCTTACCAAGACACTGCAAGAAACCCAGCAAATGAGAACTGCAGTTTCGTAGCCTGTCAATCACAACCTGTATATTTTGATTCTGAGCCTTCCACGTCTTCCCCCAGAGTACGTCTTTTGTACTCTGCGAGTCATAATGCACTTTGTTCTCCAAATACCTCTCACTTGGTTTAATTCGACTCCTCACCTTCTGATCTGTTGTCTCGGCGCAGCCTGCCCTGTTTGGTTACTCCAACGCTCTTTGCGGAGGGGTTGAGGGGTTATGCTAGCTCCGAGCCCGCTGAGGTAAACACAGCCTGAAATAATACAGATCTCTAAAAAAAAGAGGAAGGCATTACACACAGCAGCTCCGCGTGAGAGAGGGGGAGAGTTGTTTTTTACAGAGTCACTGCTTTACAACAGAGAGTTGTTTTATGTGCGAGCGTTAAACTATTTATTTACTGTTATCTCGTTTTGTCCTCTTTTCACGCTGTTGTTTGTGTATCTCACCTCCTCTGTTTCTCTTTTCTTTTCCCTTGTTCCCCTTTTGGTGTGTTCCAGTTTGCAAGACATGGTGACAAAATATCAGAAAAGAAAGAACAAAACGTGAGAATGGAAAAAAAAAACAAAAAAAAAAACGCATGCTTTGTATTTCGTCATTATAGTTGTTTTTTTGGGGGGGAGTTGTTTGTGTGTGTTTTTTTTTCCTCACCGATTTTCAAGAGCAGGAGAGAATCATGCAGTATTCCTTCATCCCCTTCAGTCAGTGTTGTTCCAAATAACACTGAGAGGAGAAGTAATTTTAAAATCGAATGTAAAGCTGGCGTCTGTGCCATGCATCTATGATAAAAGCTTAATGGACCGGCCCGGGTGTTTCATTCAGTTTCGTTTCATTTTGTACCAAGTGTCTGCAGGTGCCTGCACGCAGTCGGCCTGCTCTGATGTTTTCAGGGGCTTGTTGGTCCTCTACTTTCAGAGCAGCAACAAGTTATTTGAAATACTTGGTGGCACCCAGGATACTTTAGAGAAACTGTAAACTGGAGTCTTGCTGCTCATACTTTTACCAAAATATGACTCAAGAGTAGCAGAGTATATATGAAACAGACCTGCGGTGATACTGCATCATTGTCTCCGTGAATATATATCAGACGCCATTTTTTCCCCCTTAAATTTGCAGCATCATTAAACACCTTCATCGTGCATTTGTTTGGATCAAGGGGTTAAAGCTGTTCCACTGATTTCTTACCCATCGTCTGTTCCTCTGTGGCTTCTCCAGAGCACATGCAAGAAAGTCTCACTGGCACTGAGTTTGTCTTGGGAATATACTCTTGATTATTTTTCATTTAATGATAACTGTACGTGCAATCAAAAGTAAATTCCAATATAAGTTTGAAAGGCAATTTATCAGATTACGTGCAGCTTCCTCTGGAGCCACACAAGTAGTAACTCCCCAAGATGTGTAAACACACTTTAATGTGTAAAACAGTTGGTGTTCCTTTTAAATTAAGATGACATGATATTATTTGCCAACTTTCATCTTTTCCTCTCAATACCGCTCCATATCCAAGTCCTTTTCTGTTCTATTTTGGCTAACATATGGTAATAAATAAGTCCTACAGTTATATGGTGTATATATATGGGAGTATGGTACCATTGTAAATGATTCAGCACAATTTACTTAAGAAACATTTAAGTTATCTCATGTTCCCTTTACACAAACTTGGCACAGTGGGGACTAACTCACATGTGATCTGGAAAAGTCTCAAACACAAACTGTGTGAGTGATGCATGCGACCGTGAACGAGCCGACAGTGTCGGCACCGTGCACTGATTATTCCTTTTCCCACGCATGCAAACACTCCACTCATCCGATCCCATTAGACGGCGTTGTGAAACGTTTAACTTTGCACACAAATGTTCACCTTGTCTGGCTTTCTAAAATGTGTAGTCATTGCTTGTGAATGTTAAATACCTTTTCTTTTGACTGACTCGAGTGAATCCTCATTTTCTTGCAGTCTTTACACAGTGAAAGGAGTTTTTGTGGCATGTTCAATAATTTAAACCTTCACCAGAGCGTATGAAAGAAAACGTAGTCCTCAGTTTGCAGCCGATCCATAATTTTTCCCGCTTTAACCTCTGATTGCTTCTTCAAAGAGACGTGGCGTCACGCTCTTTATCACGTTGCCTTTTTTTTTTTGTTATCCATTTCTCATCAAACCAGTCGCGTGTAGCGAGTGCTCCGCTTTTTTTTCTCTTGGTGCAACTCGAGGAAAGGAGCAATGATTTTCCCATGTTTACTTAATTGCGTTTTCCCCTCCTTCGACATCATTGCATTAGCGGCACCGATGAACAGTAATGGATGAGGTGATTTTTTTTCTCCTAATTATGAAGTGGATTTTCCAGATGATTTACATTACTATTCAATATTTTGCACTCAGTGCTTCAAAACAGAGGTTACGCCGGCTGAGTTCTCGTTATTGTGGGAGGAGATAATAAGGTTAAATGACTGGTTTTCAAGCTGGACCTCCCTGCAGACTGCAGCAGGCCTTATTTAAGTATAGGGGGGTTGCGTATAATACAGGACTGTGCATTGCAAAGTATGTAAATGCCGGCAATGGAATGTAAATAAGTACATTTATTCCAGTACTAAGACGTGAACTTTGACCATTTTCAGCCAGCTTTGTAGAACTACAACGTGGGAGTGAATGCAAATGGACGGTTGTGAACTTCTCTCTGTTTTTCGCCTGCACTCGGGTGTTTTTAGGTTCGAGTTAAAGGGAATATTACATGCCCCTTTTTCTGTAGCATCAATTAAAATATCTTTGTGCCACGTAGTTTTGTGTCAGGAAGTTGCAGAATTCAAGTCGGGACTACAGACATATAAGACCCTGAACGAAAGGAAGAAAAACAAAAAAAGCATGATAGGTCTTAAAAGCCATTTATTTTAGACTGATTCCAATAATAATAATAATTATACAAACAGTGGTAATAAACACGCTGAGTAATGGATCCAACAATCGGCATGATTGATATACAGTGTTTACATTCAAGTTGATATACGTATAGTTTACTTTTACTTCTGATACTTTTAAGACATTTAATATCAGATACTTGATTTTAACAGGATGTCTTTAGGATGGCTTCTGCCTCCATCTGTCCCTGTCCATTTCACCCCTAGTGGAAGGTGTGAATCAGTATAAAGTATTCTTATTTTTGTATAAAATTTCGATGCCCTGTGTCATTTGTTTTTATCATTACAAATTAGCAGACATCATCAAAGCAGGGTGTCGGTACCGCACGTGCTAAACTGATAGAACCGAGCCATACGAGATTTGATGCTGACTGTAAGCATTTGTGACACAGATTTACAACCAGCGCGGGCCGATTGTCAGAAGCTATTAACGTTCGCTTCTAAATTCTCGGGGCTTGTTTGTATCTGCGAGCCTCAGGACTGGTTAGCTAGTACTGTGGGGCCAAGGACAAATCGTTTGTGACACCATTTGCACAGCACTCTATAGCAAGCCACCTTCTATTTCAAATGTGTGTGTGTGTCTGTGTGTGTGTTAGGGAGAGAGGAAAGAGGGGGATGATTTTGCTGTGGGCTGGTTTCAGTATTTTGTTGTGTAATGTATCATGCGAAGGAGTCAAAGTATCACAGAGACGACAAATGGGCAGCGTGCGTAATCAACTTTCGAGTATTAATGAATCTGCTATCTTTTTTTTTCTGTCGGGGCTTTTATCAGTTGTATTTAGCATGCGGTGGAGAAGAGAGGTGGTAGGAAAAAAAAGGGATGACACATAATAGCTGAACTTGTACTCACAATTTTTGCTTGCTGCCTCATGAAGCACCTCTCACAGTCCTGAATGAGCAGGTTTTCCGGTGGAAAATAATATAATCAGGCCATTTAGTCTTTTCTGAGATCATCATTACCGTCCCCCCGGAAAAGCCTGGTATTAAGGTCGATGATGAGAAAGTTAAATATGTTAATGCTCTTGGAAAAGCTTGAAAGCCTGGATACCATTCAGTCCAAGAATCCGAGGCGTCTCTTTATTTTCTGTGTTCGCTCCCTCACAATACTCGAAACACCACCAGCAGCACCGCTGCCACCTTTTTTTTGTGTGAAAAAATGGCTTTTTAGGCAGACCACCAAACATAAAAAAAGAAGAGAGCAGAGAGGACACTTTGTTCTCTGAGAAAAACATGAGTGAATGTGTGACACAAAGCTCGATGACAAAGAGCTCGCACACTTTCTGCTGGCACACCTACACAGACGGATACGTGTCATGTGGACAAATGACAGAGCTCAGCAGCCTGCCTGTCATCTCACACTGCTTTGAATACAGTCTTTGCTCCTTAAGAGCATTTTTTCGTGTTCCAGGACTCAGGTAGATAAGCTTGTCCAAGAATCGGGATCTGTTACCTGCGTTGCTGTTCCTCATTTGTAGCGATAGTCAGCTGTCTGTAGACGGCGGATGAAATGTGTGTACAGCGCAGTGATAAACACGGCAAATATTCTAGATTGATGGGTAGGTGAGGCTATGAATAATAGTTGAGATGAAACTCAAAGGCCGTTATACATCAAGAGGAATGGAAAATTGCAGCTCCCCTACAACAACCCACCGCTACAGTGTGTTTAATATACAGTACGTCACCCTGCTATGGAACAAAAACTCTATAATAGAAAATGTGATTTGTCTGAACTGTCTCCTGTGAAATGTGCAAATACATTTTCACACGTCACGTAGCCAAGGAGGACTGTGTATCTAGCGCTGAAGTGGGACTCAGATGATATCACCAATTTGGTGCATTGCTTTCAGGACTATCATGGCAACCGGACAACATTTCTGTAATGCCTTCTTCAACTCAAGGGACGAGAAAAAGATGGAAATTAAAACACACGAGAGGAGTTATTGTCTCAAACACACGGTTAATGTTGCGAAAGAGTCTGTTTGGAAACTATTTCACACGTCTTTTTCTAAAACCTTAGCAAACTGTTGGAGAAACCTGAAAAAAAAAGTAGAGAGGTACCTCTGCCAAGGCGCAACAGTCTCCTTTAATTCAAGCAAGGCTAATCCAATAATAAACACACAAAATTTAAACCATCCATGAATGCTAAACCATATACCAGCCAGTTAAATATGCCTTATTTCTTTATAGCAAGATCCATGCGTATTTCTGTTAAAATAACTAAGACAATTTAGAACTGGAGGAAGGAGATCGGAGCCAGCTCAAAGTTCACAAAGTTTAATTTACAGGAGGAGCAATCACAGAGCAACAACACGGGTTTGTTACAGAGGAAAGTCTCAGACTGTGAGGAGGAAAGCTTGATATATATATATGTGTGTGTCTGTCTCTGTTGGTGTGTCTTAAAACTCTATTTCTGTGACTACTATTGAGTCTATTGAAAGAGGAAGTCACGTAAACCTAGAAAGTTCAGACAGGGTGAATATTCGTTTCCCTAAACCAGGGTAGAAAAACAGGTTATATTAAGAGGTGCAAGACTTCAGTTCAAATGTCCCTATATGTCAGTACAACCTTTCCATCACAAAAATGTCAAAAGCACCTTATCTTGTAATGGTAAAGAAAGCGAGAAAAAAAATTCCCCGATCCATTTTTTTTAAATGCATATCACACAAAAAAATAGGGAGGTCTGTTCTGGGACGAGACTCATTTTACATCCAAGTTACGTGGAATTCTGTAGCAAGTGAACCAACCAACCAACCAACCAACCATAAAACCAATGCACAAAGGTGAAAAACATAACCTCTCAGCTGGAAGTGATGAGTGAATTAGTGTAAATATGAAGTGATCACTGTACCAATATATTCCTGGTCCTGACACTACATGAATTACGATGTTGTCAGATCAACACAGAACGCAGCGATATCAGACAGGCAGTCTTCAAAACAAGTAGAAGGAATTTCTCAAATAAAGCATTCAGTGCCACATTCAGCCACGATGGCGGGTCAGGCTTAGAGGCCGTGTCACTTTATTCTCCTCTCCCCCCACTGTTTCCTGTCACATTAACCTTGGACAACGGGGATGAATAATTCAGAAAATTCTCCGTGGATTTTTTAAACGAATGAGAAGTGACCTTATTCAGATGGGATCCACTGAGCTTTTTCATCTGGATCCGCAGGTCTCTCTGTATATTGATTGTTATGTCAGGCGTAGGGCCACGGCGCTGTCTCATGGCTCCACTCCAATAACAATCACCAGGCAGCAGGTGACACGCCACACAGATGCTTGCAGCCCAGAAGCAGCCAAACAAGTTAATTATGCCTCCGACAGCTTCATCTACATGCTGCCTACATAATGCATTGGCTTCACTCACCCACGTCGGCTGCACACTCTGTCGAGAGGCATCTTGACTTCGCTGATGTTATAGATTTACACCATCTGTATTGCCTTGCATCGCACTGACCCATCTCTTTATAAAACAACTAATGCAACTGTGTAATTACCTACAAAAGCTTCTGGCATGTGAAAGCTAACCATTATTTTGTCTGTGATGTGACACTGTGTAAAATTATTCACATGACAAGTTGTCATTTAGTCAAATTTCTTGCTTGAGATTCTGTGTAAATTGATTCTGAAAAAGAAGCTGAGTGAGGATTTGGGGAAAATTGTTCAAAGAATCGTATTAGAAACAAGAGCGAGTGTCTCACTTGATTGCAAGATTTCTGCACTTTTGCACTAGAGATGTTAAAAATGACTTGTGAAGATGAAGATTTTTAGTTTGAGTGGTGCTGGAGTCCCAGGTGCCTCTCATCCACTCTAGCTGCCTTTTTTTTTTTTTTTTTTTTTTGTCTTCCCAGTGGGGATGAGACGGAGACAGATTCAGAGGTGGAGGACCGTGTGGACGGAGTTAAGTCCTGGCTCTCGAGGAACAAAGGCTCCAGCAAGACTGTGTCGGATGAGGGAAGCCTGAAGAGCACCAGGTTAGTGCTCACATCCTTTCCCATTGTGACAGATAACCATGTACATGCCTGTGGTAAGGTAGAGATAAAACTACCCACAATCCCAGCCTTGAAAAGGCCCTAGGATTACCTGGGGCAGACTGTAACAGAAGGATGGGTATTTCATGTGATTAGGTGTCATCTCTCTCTCCCTGTAATCTGTCTAATGACAGAAGGCGGAACGGGGAAGCGGCTGCTGTCAAATTTATTGAAGTGGCCCATGGCCAGTTGGCACGCCTGCTAAATGACGCCTCTGCCACAGCTAGATAGATCTTCTCACTGGTTGATTGCCTCACTTTCTACAGTGTGTACTGTACGTAACGACGACAGCCAGAGGTATTGTATATGTTCCCTGACTCATGACTGGTCCCAAGGACAAAAATGAAAATGACTAATTTATTCTGTAGCGGTCTGACATGAGAGGGATGAGTCAAGGTACCAAAAACCAGTGAGTCTCAGTTTCCTCATCAGGTGAGGTTTAAAGATAAAGTATGCAACATTTCAGCATTATAATGCGATAAAACAACTGGACCTTTGTTATTTATCTTCTTGGGATGTCATACTTACATTCTCCCAAATCAAGAAACTGAAACAAGTCTAGTTGCCAACGATACAGCACCTAGCTTTACCATGACCCTGATGACTGAGAACCTTCAACATCATCCCAAATGTTTCCAACAGTGGTCAAACCCCAACAAATCTGTACATTTATTCAAGGTAACAGTGTGATTCTGTGGACCCCTGTTGCTATAGCATCCAGTGAAACATCCGCTGAGGGAAGGTGACTTAATGAATAGAACTTTGAGAAACCGACCTTATCTGTGAACAGTCTTAACAGATTTTTTTTTATCTGCAGTAGTGTTTGTTTCAGCACTGAAAGCGATGATTCCACGCTGCTTATGTCTTTTGTGGTGCTCTGATTGAGATCCAGTGGCAGAAATTACATGCTGTGTGTGTAATATACTCCTTTAAGTTCCCGGTGTTTCTAAATATTTACTTTTTGTGTTCTGTCGGTCGCCTCTGGTGTTGATTTTATTACGTGGCCTCTCTAGAAATGCAGCAAATGCAGACGTCAAGGATGTGAAAGAAGGTAAGGAGAAGTTGAGTGACAGCAGTAAAGATGGGAAAGAGGTTGATCAGGCCAGATCGGTGTCCGTCATGAGCACCCTAAGCTACAGGAAGCGCTCCAACCTGAAGGACTCCATCGGGGGAAAAGGCGATGAGAGCTCCCTGTTCAGTACCCTCAAAGAACAGCCCGACACGCCGGACCACACCAGCATCCGCAAAGCCAAGTCCAAGTCCGGAGAGGCACAAGAGGACTACGACGACAAAGGCTCTGTCATCTCCCAGGCCTATTCTGAAGCCACCAGCAGAGCCAGGAAGGGTCTGGAGTCCCGCTGGGCCTCCCGTAGCAGTCCTGAGTTTGATAGAGACTCCATGGTGTCCTCCGTGGCCCCCAGCAGGATGTCCACCAGGCGGGGCATGTTGGACATGGATGATGACAACAAGTCGACGATCAGCAGCGTGAGCCGCTCCAGCCCCCGAGCGCTGCATCGCAGCACCTCTTGGAAAGACGACAGACGCAGTAGCTCACGCTTGTCCCTCGCCCGTAGCTGTGGCCTCAGTGAATTCGGCCTCAATGTAGATGATGACGACGACGATGATGGCGGCAAGAGTGTAGCTTTTAGTGAAGGGGGAACGTCAGCTTACAGTCCCCGCTCCCTCAGTCGCAGCTTTTCCAACCCGGGCCAGTCGCGCTCCTCGGACAGCGCTCTGCCGGATTCGTCCGACATTAAGACGGTCTCCCACCGCAACTACCTGGACCCTGACTTAGAGGCTGCAATCAACGAGGTGCTGAGCTTCAAACCTATTAAGTTCAAGCGCAGCAAACTTGACGAGTCCAGCAGCGAGGAAGAGGATGAGAAGAAGGGGCCGGGAAGCGAAGACAGCAGAAGGAGGGGAGAAGACGAAGGTCTCGGCACATCCAGTCTGCTTCGCTCTTCATCCAGCTCCGCTCTGGACTACAGCAATCGACCATCCAGCACCATGAGTTCCAGCAGCTCCCGTAGTCGCAGAGATAAAAAAAGCAAAGTCTCTCTGTCCGACGACTCCTCCTCGGATGATCGCCACAGCAAGAGGAGCTCAAGGGGGAAGAAGGACAAGAAGTCCAAGAAGAGATCCAAGAAGAAGCAAAGCGAGTCCGAGGATTCCTCCTCCTCGTCGAAGACGTCCGAGTCCTCTTCATCCGACTCGACCATCTCCTACCGCAGCTCCAGCAGTGTTAAAAGGAGCCCGAAGCATCCGTCCGATGATGATGACAAGGAGCCTGCAGGTCATCGGCCATCAAGCAAGAAGGACACCAAGAAGAAGCAGAAGAAGATGGATAACATGGTGATGAAGTACCTCTACAGGCCTGACAGTGACTGATACCTGCAGTTAAAGGTGATGCCTGGTGTGATAATAACTCAGGAGCCTGAAATAACTGCAACTGAGATTGAGACAGACGGAACTCGTCCTCACTCTACTAACTACGTTTGCTGCGTGTGAATGTTTTGAATTCATGACTGACCTTTGTGAAACACTTGCGTTGACTAAGATAAGCACTAGCTACTATTTTCAGAAAGTCACATTAGCCACTTAATGCATGCCACCGATGATTTTTTTTCTTTTGCTCCTGTCAACATTTGTCTTTATTTAAAAACTGATCAATTTACCGCTGTATGCCATAGTTATACCTCTGGTCTGCACTGCCGACACACTCCAGTCGCCTCAGTTTTATTTCTAAATGGCATGGATACCTCTTATCGAGAAGTATGGGTGTAATTCATCATCGCAATCCAGTGAAGATTACTTTTCTCTTTGTTGCTCGAACGCGTGTTCGTCCCATCAGAGGCAGCGCACTGAAACGCCAGTCATCAGACATGCCAGTGTTGTAAAGCAGCGTCACTTCCACTGTCTCCACTCTGCAAAGATGGATTGCACGTCCCCAAAATGAGAGCGTTTCTCCTAATGTTGCATTTGATGCTGTTGTAAGTACATAGTGTTTTGCAAGAGGGTTTTCTGACTGTAGCTGTTCTTCAAGCACAAACAGATGTTGGCAATTAGGCAAAAACGCAATTACGCCAATTTTTGCTTTAACATGAGTTTAAAGAGGAGTGACGCGACTGCTGATATGAGAATACTTTGCATCATAATTAAAAACGCTGAGATTAGCTCTAAGCTTCAGAAGCCCATCTATTTTGAAAGTAATTTAACTGACAGTTTGAGCATCTCTGCCTCCTCTGTGATTTAAAAAAAAAAATTGCAAGACAGCGCGCTCGAGTTTTTCTCTTTCATTGTTTATTTAATTGTCCTTGAACATGTTTGCCTCTCTAGCTGAAAACTAGAGAGCCAGGCTGAACGGACTGAGGATCAAAACGTGCCGGTTTGTTACATCACGTGGCCACATTGATGATATAACGGTTTTCATAATAGTACTCAATGACAGTTTGACAAAACAGTGTTTTAGTTTGGAGATTAAGCACTCTGTGTTTGAAATCCCACCTCACCAACACCACAATACTCACAGAGCCTCCAGGCTTCCAGTTTGTCAAGAGCACTGTTTTCTAATGCATATTTACAAACAGCTAAACTGGAAAAATTAATTGAAATACTCGTTTTGAACAAAGCGTCACTTCAGCTTTACATAAACGTGCCTGTAGTTGAGTATCAGGACACTTCAGTTCTCATCCCCACTCGTTTTGATGTGAAATTACAGGCACTCAGGGAACGAGGGTGACGTAAGGACCCCAATACAGTACGTCTCAACCACTTTTTTGAAATGGCAAGTTTTGGTCCTATAACCTCTTAGAAAGCATCATTTGTTAAAAATGTTCTGAAAAACAAAATATTCTGCTCTCCATCGGCACCTCCAGTCAAAACTGTGCTGGTTATTCTGATGCAAACTAATGCTAAGCCACAGCCGACAACATGTGCAGTAAAACCCTTTTTCATTGGATAAATATGAGATTTTTTTTTTTACTGCAAAATCAGAATGTAATACACTAGTTTGAATAATCAGTCAAACCAGTGTATTACAAGCTAGAACAGCTCTCGAGATGTAAGGCCAACCGAGCTAACAAGCTAACAGCAGCTACAGTTAGCGGTTGCTCTTGTGTTAAGCTTCCCCCAACAGATGGCCAGTTCTTACATATTCCACCTTTAACGTCTTTTAAATAATGTTATCTTTGGTTAACATTTGTTTTTTTTTTACTGCCGTGAATATCTACTCCAACCTCCAACACGACACCGTCCTCCAAACACATCGGCTGTAATCCCATACTGCATGTCGAAGACTGTTCCCAAAAAAAAACTCTTTCTCTCTGAGTCATCATGTCCTCACCGCTGCTCGGCACAAAGTGACGTCCTTGTGTCTGATACTTCAGAAGTACATCACCCGTTTGTGGGGTGGAATTCAATGACATGCTGAGGACACGTCGCAGTTCTTATTTTCCTCTCGGCCTCTGGGTTTGTATTAAATTCAGGCGTGTGTGAGAATCAAGTTGCCAGTCAAGCAAAAAAGCATTAAGTGACTGCCGTGCCATGTGTTGTCATGACAACATAATCTAAGGAATGTAAAGAACCTGGGTTTTAAATGACCTTTTTAATGAATGCGGTGGTGGGGGTAGAGCCAAGGCAGAACGCCGGACACACTAATTCTCCCTGAGTTCTTCCTGAGCTCATCAGTGCTGAAATCTTGACCCTTTGACTTTTTTTTTTTACCTCACTAACTCCACACACTGTCTGCTAATACCGTGTGTGAACGTTGCTCGTGCATGGAAAGTGTGAATATTTGTCCTGTAGGGTAAAAGACAAGAGTTTTCTGTGTGATTTCAGCTCAGTAGAACTGTGTCTAGGATGATGGAGCAAGAATATACGCAATGCATCTTTTCTATATGCCATTAAAAAAAATGTATGTGGACATATGCTGTGCACACCTGGAGGGGGACGTGCTGTTTCCTGCCTAGGGAAGAGTGTAATCCTGCAGCCTGAATTGCTCATGCGTTCCCGTGCCATCTTTTTTTTTTTTTACAACAACCTTTTTTTCTTCCCTCCACCTTTCTGTTTTTTTTTTTTTTCTGCTGTAACTTGCCAAGTAATGATATAATGGTGTGTCTGTATGTGTGTTGACCCCTGCAGCCCTCCCGCTTGCCGTAGACACCTGGGTCTTGGCAGATCTGATGAAGAAGATGAGGCGGACAGAGACTCCAGCGGGCAGTCGCCGAGGCAGAGCAGCGGTGAGGGCACTTTGGCAGAGAGCGCGTCGTAACCCAAACTCAGGTCACCCGGTGCTTTACGGTGACATCGAAGCGCAAAAAAAGGAGGGACATGGTTCGTACACCCCACCTCGACTTTACCACCACCTGGCAAGCCAGCAAGAGAGGAATCCAGAGGCAAAGGACGGAGAAGAGGCTCGCAAAGAACACTGTTTTTTAGATTTTCCAATAGATCATGAAGTGACGTCGCTTCTGTGGCTTAATATGTGCTTGTTGTGGAAATAAAAAAAAAAAAAAAAAAGTTAGACAAAACTGAAAAGTGAATTTGAGCGCTATCAGAAGAGCTTTCATGCTGCCGCTTTATTTATAAGAGCTGCTTTTCAGGCAAATTTAAGCACTCCTCTGCCCTCTTCTCTCACCATCCACAGAGCTCTGCCAAGAGGATTTAGATAAGCCCGCTCTGGCTACACTTCACCAAGAGGGTCTGACCAACTATTAAGACTGTTCTTATCTCTTTTCCCATTAATGTGGACTAGCACAGTGGGAGGAATTAACCCATTTTCAATTAATTATCTCGCTGTAAGTTCACACGCGACTCTTGTTCCCGCGTTGAGATAGCCATCGCGCGAACAAAGCGATGCTCGCTCGCGATTGCTCCCATCAGAGCGAAATCATCGCGGAGGGATGTGTTTCCCATTTGAGCCGAGTTGTAAGATGTGACGTTTGAGACGCCGACAAACGGATTTAAAGCAGAGTCTGATCTAAGAAGTGTAAATACAGTTTACATAGATTATTTAACATTATATGTGGAATGGAAGTCTTTACCTGAATGTGATATTTAAAATGAATTAAGACGATTTAAAGCTAGTGAGAGAACATTATATTAAGATAAGCTTTATTTCATATATTCTCATCCTGTAGTGGAATGAGACCCCTAAATTATCTGAGGCTCACTCATGCTTTCATCCACCCGTGTCATATTTCTTTAGGTTTCGAAGGGGATAAATTTTTTATTTACCGTTAGAAAGGAGCTCTCTCTCTTGAGACCCAGACAGAGAAGCGTATGTATAATGTTCCTTTGTTAAAGGTGCACTATGTAGTTGTGAGGAAGGAATTTGAATCATTGACTGATTTATTTGCGTCCAAATGAACTCAATAAACAAACTCTCTTTATTTTCATGACTGAATAAACTGGATAAACAAACTGACCTTAAAGAACAACACAGTACAATACTATTTTACTTTGCTTATATGTGGCAGACCTGCTGCAGACAGCCTGTTTATTCAGTTATGTATGAAATAAATATCTATGAGTTCATATCATTACCTCATTAATATTGCAAATGTTATAATTACAAGTTTGAATTTCTTTCGGACTGTCTTGAACTGAGGGATTTTTTTGGGCCAAATTGGTTTAAGTAGTAAAAAAAAAAAAAAAGAAGTACATCCTTTTTCAGCACAACATGGTCCTCCCATTTTTTTTCAAGACGCCAAAGACGGTGTTGGTAGAACTGGTGAAAACATTTGGGACTGAGATTCTTACCGCAGGTCGTGAGCAGCCCTCAGATTTACAGTTATTCTGTTAGCGAGTGATTCCCAGGCTGTGTGCATTTCAATATCCAACACTATTCTGATGGTAGATGTGAAGTTTTCGGGAGAGTTTTCCATGTCAGACCCTCGTTTATTTATAGCTGCCTGTTGACTCTGTGTTACCTCATAGACTACTGCCAAAAATACCCTTAATTCAAAGCCAGTCTGCTCTTACAATTCAGTACTGTGTGATTTTTTTTTTTTGCTGTCTAGACACGCTCGCCGTTTCTTTTTTCTTGTTTCTATATTTGGCCTTACGGAATTAAAAAGATATCCTTAGACGATTGTGACTTTTTGCATTTTAAAACTATTTAAATGACATGTAGGTAGAGTACAGGAGCACATACAGCATGTGTGAGCAAATGAAGTGTCTGCTCATGTGCAGAGAAGAAAAGCTCTCCGAGTGTCTGGGCTTTTGCTATTTGCATATCTTCTCACAAGAGGCTAATCTGCATTTCATGTCTTATTTTATGAGGTTTTTTTTTTTCCTTCCTCTTCTTCACATATGAATATTAATATGGAATACAAGAAACTTTGATGTCAGTGATTCAGAATAGACTTGTTAAATTTAAAAAAAGAAGATATTGTAAGTTTCAGCATCTCTGAGATGGTGATGCTGGCACTTACAAATGATGATTCACAAGTTTGTACATCCAGGCATCTTTTGAGAAAAGGGGGGGGGGGCTTGTCTATTTTCATTATTGAACAGATCATTTGTAACATGAGTGATTTTGGAGGTGTTTTTCAGTAAATAAATTCAGCTGTTTGTTTACAGAATCCGTGTTGGCTTTTGCTGTAATTGCGTGGAGGTGTGATCTGGAAATGCGATTTTTCTGTTTCATCTTCATCGGCGCCACCAGTCAGAGAGCCGTCGCAGAGAAGGAGGTTAGAAAAAAAAAAAAAAGACAAGCCATTGGTGTGTTTGATTAATTTTAGCACATCCACCCCAAGAGTAACTCCTCATCATACCCCACCCCGGCACTCCCAGGAGGCTACAGAGGAAGCAAACAATCCGGCGGAATGATTAATTCGGATCCGTTCTGAGACCCAACGTTTCCCCGCACTACCTCGCAGCCCTTCGGGGTCGTTAATATGACTGCCGCGCGGCTGCGAGGTTCAAAACCAAAGCTCGGGGCCAATTCAGGAAGATCAAAACATGGAGAGCAAGCGCAGCCTTCCTACCCACATCAATCTCGATTTCTACGTAGCTGGAGCTTACTGAGATTCAAAGGGGATTGATGGTTTTAGCTTACCACCTTGGTTGACATTCACGCGCCGTGTGTTTTTGCTTTAAAGAATCTGCTATTTATCCAACCAATCTGTAATCCTCATTCCTATACACAACCTGCTCCGGTGCTTCGCTCGGTGCCAGGGAGCTTTCGCTGTAATTTCACTTCACTTGCGTGCACCCTCTGGGTGGCTGCATGTTTCTGCTTAAAGGCTTTCCATTGAGTGACAGATTAAATTCTGCTCCCGATTTTACTTATTTGGGCTCTAACACTGTTTCACAAGCCACTGGAGCAGGAAGTCATTAGCTCGACAAAGCCAAGCAAGGCTGTGTTTACGGTGCCACCCTCCCTGTTATTTAGACAGAACGGTTTGGACACAGACGTTCGCCGCAGTGGAAGTCTAATGCTGCGCCTCTATGGACACAGCTGCCCCTATAAAACACCACAGAAACACGCGAACAGCCTTAAAGCGGCCGTGCGTTAACGTACATTTGCTTAACCGAGCAGAACATCTCAGGCGCTCGCTTCCTCGCATTCTTTACGGTTCGTCTGCAAAAAAAAATGCGTCCGCGTACTTCTTGATTTATTCTTTGAAAACACTTTGCACCTTTTTAAAATTACAAAGCAGATGGAGAACAGCCAAACTGAGCCAGGACTGACTCTTCAGTGAAACTGCGTGCCAGTTTTTCTTTTTTTTTTTTGCATAAGCAGCTCCGTTTGCCAAGCATCCTCACACCATGACCTTGGTTGGAGGCCACTCTGCCAGGCAGTAAAATATGTGGGGGAGCGTTCGGAGGGAGGGGAGAGAGAACGTGTTTATCAGGCATCATCCTCGACTATTAGTGCTCCCGTTTTTTTTCCTGCTGGATGCCTACTGTCAATAAAGCGCTGATTGGGAGGCGCTGGGACGCTGCCTGCAGGGACCAGGTGAGGAGGCTGCCTTCATTTGCAATTCTGAGATGAAAAAGACGCAGCAGTGTGTGCTGCACGGGCGCCTCTCTTTGTTTGCACATATCATTTCCACTCTAATGAACACTGCACAGTAGTTGGCCCCTTGTAACGAGGCTCAGAGGTGGGTTCAAACATTATTTACATTTTGCATAGGTCTTTAAAGGGCCTGGGGAACAATAACAGCAGTTTATTTTTCCTACTTTACTGTGGAAGCAGGATAAGTTTTAGCAATCCTGACATCTTTGATTTATCGCGTTGCTGCTCCTGCGTATGTATAAGCACAGTGTAAACCTCCCAAAACAAATTGCTGAAACCCTTGGAGTGGAAAAAAAGGAAAGTATTGTAGCGTCTATCACCAATTTCAGTGTTGGATTTGTCCCTCTATCTCCTCGCCACAGTATGCAGGTGGCCGGAGCCTCCTGCTGCGCTCAGAGCTGTTCAGTGCTTAGTGTCCCTGCCAAAGGAGGGTTGCTGCCCCTGACGCTGGTGTGTGTGTGTGTGTGTGTGTGTGTGTGTGCATGTGGACAAGGGGGGGGGGGGGGGGGGAATGAAGACTTAGGGTGTACTCTACAGCACACCAATACATCTGAGGGATTTTTGAATAGTGTCGTGAGAGATCATTTACCTGTTTCCCAGACAACTCAAGCAGCGATATGATTTCAGTTTTTTTGGTTGCTGTAGTTCACCTTCTGCTGCCATTACGTTCTGAGCTCTGCAATCTCGGATGTAGAAGAGAAGTCGGCGCGCCCAGGAAGAGCGGTCTTACGAAACCTTTCCACACAAACACAACGTCCTTTTTTCTCCTTATCTGACCTGGGATCCACTTCCGCATGTTGTTTACCTCTTTATACAATGGCAGATTTACTGCACACTGTCCCATGCACGTGCATTGATATTACCTGAAAACAATCAAGTGCTGGTGGACTTGAACTACCCCCTCCTCCTCCACTCCCCCTGTCTTTCGCCCCTGCCCCCCGCAAACATCCTGAGTCCACCCTTGAAATCTAAACGAAGCACTCCTGCAATCACAGTCTTTCAACGGGTCAAACACAGACGTGGGAGACGTGGAGAGCATTTTGTCTCTGCATGCAACATGGACAATACGCAAGATATACGCCTTGTGCACGCGATCGATTGCTTTCGCCCTGTGCCGAGTTTTGTGCCCATTTTTTTATTTTTTTTGTCAGTCAAATCTGATTCCTCTCCAATTTGGAAACGACACCTACCCACCTGTTAGAATTTCAGAAATCCTCCCACAGTTTGGCCTAGTTTTGTTTTCGTGATGGAGAGCAGCGCGAGAGACGGCGAGAGACAGAGAGAGATGGAGAGAGACGGAGAGATGGAGAGAGACGGAGAGATGGAGAGAGACAGAGAATGTGTGTGCGTGTCATATTTCTGTTGCTCAAAATCTTTTTTTTCAAGCTCAAACGGCGCGTGACGAAGCAGTTTTACTTGCGACAGTGTTCTGCATGTCTTTTTTTCCTCGTTAGCTCGTCTCTGTTGTGACAATGCGACTTCATGGTCCATATTAATTAGTGGCCAAACAGATGGGAAGGTTGTCATCATGGGTGGGGGGGTGTGGTGGGGTGGAGGTGCTGACGGAGACTTGTGTGGGAGGCTGCTGCTGTACTCTCACTTCCCACTAGTGCTGATCGATACAGTAATAGATGATGTGATCACTTTTGCTGTGTTTTAGTAGAAGGGGAAGTGAGATGGTTTAGTGGTTTTGCTGGTTTATTTTGCTCTTTTCTCCGTGTTCTCTGCAGCTCCGTTCATGCATAAAGGTCCGTGTCTAATGATCCCTGAATCTCCAGATCCTGCTTCCAACCGGGCGACCATGTTGCTTCCTGTGAGCTGCCGCCAAGCTGTCCGGTTTCCACGTCACGGTCATTCCCAGCCCGGGAAAATCTTCCCCGAGTCTCAAAGACACCTCAAGTGGCTTTTACAAATGATTTTAGACGTTCTCTCGGCAGTCTCGTCCACTGTGAGAATATTTCTTCTCGATGAAAACTTCAAACTAATTCGTCCTCACCGAATGCGAACGGTTCTTAAAAGCGCAGACGAAATGAATGAAGTTTGGGAACAAGCGTGGAAAGCCTCCATCATGGCGACTCGAGCCGACACTTAATATATTCTTCAGCTCTCAGTCGCTACACGAGTCATCGCGCCGAGAGATAAAATGTTCTCGACTTGGTGCCAGCGCTTGACAGCTTGGTGGTCTTTGCCACCAAACTCATGAGCTATAATCTGATAGATAGCAGAAATTAACTATGCATCTAATTGCAGAATTTACAAGCATAACTCAACGAGCAGATGGAAGGCGCTGGTGCGCTCGCAGTCACTTTATTCAAACCCCAGGATATTGTACTGCGTCAGCGTCCAGAGGAACACATTCCTCTCCAAAGGGGGATTTATTTAAACTAATACAGGAGCCCAGTGGCCATTTGGCTCCAGAACGGTGTTTTGTTATTGAGTCCCGACGTGCAGAGTCTAAATGACTGCAGGAAGCCAGATCTGGACGGCTGCCATAGATATGCATATGGACGCGTATCACTGCTGTCTCACGCAGCAGAGACATCTCAACCTATAGCGGACCGTTCTGTCCAACAGAATCGGATGTGACAAACAGTGGCAGACTCAGGATGTTTGAGGGACGGCGGCACCAGCTGTGTGTGGTGCGGCACGTCCAAGTCCTGACATGTTTATAGTGAAGAGACGGCAGTTTTCTCCGCTACAGGGACATCCCAGAGGACGCTTCATCACATTTTCCCCACTAGAAGGGCACTGTAGAGGACACTTCAACACATTTTCCCCACTAGAAGGGCACTGTAGAGGAAACTTTATCATGCAGCCCCCACTAGAAGGTCACCCTAGAGGACACTTTTTTGTACTTTATCTTTCATGGGAGCATCCAAGAGGGCACTTTCTCTGCATTTTTTCGAATATTGGGGCATCAGAGGAGACTGCACCCTCCCCTGAGTCCACCAGCGGTGATAAATAATTGTAATTCAGTGGACGGTGGATTTGAATTCCTCATTGCTTTCTAATACATTTTCACAGACGTGAAATGAATGTGTGAAAGAGGACAGAAAAACTGGATCAGTTTCTGGATCTGTCGTCGACAGTATCATGCTTCTGCTATATATCAGGATGTCTGATATTTGTAATGATGTTTTGCAGAGGCTTAACTTTTCATTTCTCTTGTGCGGGGAGACGTTCACTCACGTCCTATCCGTGAATCCAAGACATCACTCCCCCCTTTTTTTTTTCATTTCAACCTAACCCCGCTGAAATTGGGGGAAAGCAATTTGGGACCCAGGGCCAATTGGAAGACCTTAAACAGTTATTCAAGGAGGAGAACCAATCAGCATCCAGCGGTGAGGTATTGAATGGAGATAATCAAGCACTGAAAAGAAATTTGAGAAAAAAAGAAAAAAAAAATGCATAAAAGCGTGAAAGCAGTGCCTCAAACATGTCCACAGATTGACAGCGGGACACTGAGTGAGTCAGACAGGGTACTAATGTCCGTCCTGTCGTTCGGTCCTCCCTTTTAGCAGGCTCCATCTCGCTGCCCATGTGGGACTGAGTCTGAGTGACAAGGCACTGACATTTACAATCTCTGCAGCCTCAAAGTGTGGGCAGGCGTGCCTGTATCAAAATGTGAGTGCGGTGGATTGGTCTGAGTCATCATTAGTGAATTTTTATACATCACGGACGTTCATCGTTGCATCTCAGCCCGCTCATTATATTCCCTGTTGATAGCGTCTGCACTCTACTCGGCTTGTTGTCCCATCCGCTTTCAGCGTTCGGTCGGATTCATTTCTCGGCACAAGGTCGTTGCAGAATACTGGATTTCCCGCTCAATAAAAATGAAATAAATAAGAGGGACAGGAGAGTATTTTTTCTTTCCATCTAGTTGTTATTGAGCTCTGAGCTAGCACTCAAATGCTTTAAGTGTTACCTAGCAAACCCTGGGAACTCGAATGAAGGTTATCTGTGTGGGAGGGATGATTTTTTTTCAAATGGTTAAAAAGATGAAATCCACATCGCCGCTAAAAAGTTTGTCCAGTAAATTGCACAGAGAGGTGTTCCAAATCGTTTCGCGTACCCCGGTGATTGTGTCAAATGCTTAAAATCTGAAACTGCAGTACATTTCATGTGCGGCGCTACCTCGACATCAGCGTTCCCTGTGACACAAAACACCCACCTGATCGCAGAGTCGAGCAATGTTGCTAGGAGACTTTGCATCCAGGCAAATGGGAGACTAATAGGCACTCCATTATTCACTATCAGCACTTGAGGTGATGCTGTTAAAACAGGTTATATCAGCGTTGGAAAAGGCCTCCGTTCTTCCAGGGACCTTTTGCGGGAGTCAAAAACGGGCAGCGGCGCTGAAAGTTCAGATGGATCCATTTATGCATAACATCTCCTCACCTCCGTCCTTTTTTCCGCGGTGCTCGATGAAGGGCGCGCAAGTGCTCCCGTGGTTTTCCCCTGCCCTCTTCCCTCTTTTTCCAGGCCGCTGCTCGAGCCGCACGCCCAACGGAACCTCCCCGACGCCAGTGGCACAAATTAATCTGCGCCGTCTGTCCAACCTGCGACGGACCTCGTGCAGCACAAGGGCACATGCATTTATTTCACGTCTTCCTGCGGGGGCCCAATATACACAGACATATAATTTAGAGCTGTCTCTCTCTCTCTCTCTCTCTCGCTATCTGCAGGTTTTTTCCCGGCTAAACAGCGTGGCATTTCAGTGAGAGGTAAGCTCTCACTATTCATGTCGTACCGGGATGAAAAAGGCTGGCTTCAGAAAGACATGAGAAATGGGACCATAAATCTCCAGTGTTGGAAATAAATAATGTACACACCTACTATTGATGTCTGTGACAGGTTCTGTGTGCTGCTTTAGTAATTCTGACTCTTCAAACAGAGCTAGCTAACTAACTGCTGTGCAGCGCTGGTTGCTGCGTTCCACAAAGGAACTTAAAGAAAATTGCCTGTAACATATTTTCAGGAGAAATAACAGATGGCAGACATAATGAAGACTACAGCTGAAGAGCTGCTTTGAGGTTCAGTCTGTACGTCCCTGTTATGTTTGGAGAGCTGCAGTATGTACAGACGTGTAAGTGGTAAAGATGCAGCACAGTACAGTGCCCTGCAAGCTATCATTAATGACACGCTATATTTAAAGCTACAACACTTGATTGCCCCCTCTGACTTCCCTTTTATTCCACACCACTGTCAGTGCAACACAACAGAACCATGTACTGCGAAACGACTCACATCTCACAATGAAACAAAAACAACAAATAAATGGGGCACATATTGTATTTGTCTCTAAATATACACACACATTTAAGGTAATATGCACAAAGCTAATTGTAAAAAAAAAAAAAAAAAAAAAGTAAACCACCTTAACGACTACTTAGAGTTGACTCTACAGCAGTAATGTTAATTCACCTCACTGTTTATCACGTTCAACAACATTCCACGTCACTTTATCTGTTTATGTGTCTCGGGACCACGATCACATGCGACGGAGCACAAAACAGACTGTACGACACATTAGCCTGCTTACATTGCTATATTTAAATAAGATGTGATACTCGTCTCTGAAATGGTTGTCATTCAACACTGAATTCTGGTGTTACTCACACACGCTACAGATCACCCACTGGTACTTTTGGTAACAGAAACTATAATTCAGTGCAGTGGAAATAAAGATCGGTAACTATTATAAATGTGTGTGGCAAAACTCCGACCTCATGCTTAGGAAGTCGACAGTGCCTCCAGTTAGCTGACTGGCTACCTTGATAGCGAGGTGATTATCAAAATGGACAAAAAGTCTGAAAACTCTATAAAGCCAAAACAAATGAGCCTTAAGTTAACTTAAAGTGGCAACAAACAGCTTTTGCAGGTGGTGTTGTTGTTGGTGCCGCTGCTGCAAAGACAACTGGACTGTTTCCTGCGACTGACAGTAATTCATACATACATTCATATACTGATGGTGGTGGCTGCCATGCAAGGTGCCAACCAGCACATCAGGAGCAGTTTGGGGTTCAGTATCTTCTTCAAGGACACTTTGACATGCAGACCAGGGAGAATCAAACCAGCGACCTTCCGATAACAAGACGCCGGCTCTACCCCTGCCCCACAGCCGCTCTAGTACAGCGCACTTGAAGGAGTTGTCGGGTCTTGTTATAGTTACAACAGCCCGATGCATGCAGACACAGGCGTTGCACTCTCTCACTGTTCAGTTTGTGTGAAATGAACTCGTCCCTGGGTGGAATCGAACCGCCAACCTTCGGATCTGACTGCTTCACAGCCAAATCTTTAAAAAGCACACCTACGTAACAACTTACCTGTCTTGATGAACCAGTTGACCTTCCTTTTTGCCGGTGGCAAACAGAAATTGTACCTCAATAGCAAGTTTTAACCAATGCAGACGCCAGTGATTTTTTTATTCCATCGTACCAATCAACATTTACTTTACAGTCAAAGCAGAAAACCTGTGTACTGCCAGTTTAGGGATGGAAAGGAACTGCGAGTTTACAGGAAGTAAATGGTCTTCCAGCTCGTAAAGCCGTCTACATCACACGGCATTGTGCGAGTAGACAATATGCCTTTTGTAGTCCAGACACATTATTGACTGTCACGCAGCGTGGGGCTCTGGATAGCGTCTCTGCCTTTTTTAAATAAGAAGCAATTAACATCAGCGTTGTGTTACCACGAGGCCGATCTGAAACGGCTGCAGTTCAATATTAGATTCTTTCCTCGGGACGACTGGGAGAAATGTTGCCTGTGGTTCGTTTGCACAAGAGAGACAAAATGTATTCAGAGCATATTTTCCATCCAGTGTTGAGTCAATTGAATATCACCAACATTCTCACAATAGGATGCATGTTCAGTACTGTATATCAAGGAGAAAACATTGTGAGACAGAAATACAACAAACAAACGACGTCATTGCCGAGACAGCTGGCAGGCTCGCTCATTGTGTGGCATCCATTGGATTCTTGCAGAAAAGTCTGCACCCCTTGTTTCACAACACAAGGCAGAAAAATGGCTGTTGTTGAACAGAAATAGACAGAAAGCATTCAAGGGTTTTTTTTGTTTTCTGGCTAAATCCTGTTTTGGTTTTTTTTGTTTTTTTGTGGCGCCGAGAATGCCATCGCCACAAAATGGGAGCCACAAATCAGCACTAAAACATCGCGAGGAAAGTTAAACGATGATTTACTGATGTGTAAAATAAACAGCTTTGGCGTTGGCGCGTGGGACAATGTCTCCTGGCTTCCGTCGTAATGCTTTTCCTCGCTTCCCGCTCCTGGATTCAGCTCGTTCATCTGAAAGTGCCGCAGCTATTGTAGAAACCAGACTGCACTTCTGCAGCCGCTGCCAGATCCTCCTGATTGCACCATAAAAAGGACGATTTGCCATGCTGGGCTCAGTCTGCATACAGCGCCACTGAATCATTGCTGCAGACGCCATTTAGACATGGTTTTTTTTTCTCTTCTTCTCCTCCCAACCAACAAGCACCAATATCAGTCGCTCTATAAGCATTTTTGCAGTTCAACGGTCTCTATACCTCCCGGCCAAGCCCGTAGAATAACAAGATAAACAAACAGTTAATTGTACGTGATGACAGCTAACCTCCTGTCTCTTTTGTGTGTGTGGGGTGTCCAGATTTCGAGTGATTTAGAGTACATTTGTGGGAGCCTCTGTCACCAGCTTGTCCCTCCAGGCCCGGGAGGCTGCGACAAATCTCAAAGTGGCTGCCTCAAATCGAGCAGTCTGGGTGACGGATGGCCTCTGGCGTGATGTATGGCTGCCGTCTTCCCACAGGCCTGCGAGCGGGTTGTGTTTGGTCAAGTGACCTCAGCTTCCTGTGCGTCCCACCGCGTCCCTGGAGCCCCGATGTGCTGTCTGGGTGTAAATATAATCCATGGTCCTACATGGCAGAGGCTGAGTGATGGGGCTCATTGCCTGTGGGATGGAAATCAGATTCTCCCAGGTTTGTTTTTCGCCAGCCTTTTGTACTGAGGCTCACACTCTCCTCAGTAAGAGTTGGGACTCGCTGTCTTCATATTTGTTCAGCGAATGATGGAATTCAGAGGGAGGTAATGCAGATGTAGCGCTGTGCAGGGGTCAGTGTTAAAGATTAAAAAATGGGTTTTGATGACGCTTCCTGGGAGAAATGTGTGCTCTGATTTTCATAAACGTTTGTTCAGTGAATGTCTGTTAACTGTTACAGCTCAGATAACCACACAGCACCGAGACGTCAACTCAGCCGTGCAAGCTACTGTAAAACTGGTCCACTAGTGAGAGTTTGTTTCACAATAAAGCCTCTAAAAATTCTGGGATCCTTTTTTCTTTTCTACCGTCTGGCGCCCACGCCTCGCGTCTCAAGTTTTCTGTCCACAGAACAAAACAATGGCGGACGATTGTTTCACTCCCAGCGGAAAATGCAGTATTCTGAGATGGTTTCTGCCTTAAAATATATATATTTTTTTAAATAAATATTTCTTGAGGGAAAAGTTTGCTTTAATGTCCGAGCAAGGACAGTGATCCTAACGTGGAGGCAGTTGTTTCCGTGCTAGCAGCGTCCATATCTACGACCATAGATTACCAACATTAACCAACAAACTATAGATCCTACACATCCACTAAAGGAACATTATGAAAAATAAAACATTTCTCACTAGGGAATATTATCAAAATGCTTTTCATTGCATCATGCTAGAAGAGCAGGATGAAAGAAATGCCGCCATTTTGGGGGGTTTTACAATGTAGGTATTACACATGTTCCACTGTGAGACTGCGCTGGCAGGTTTCAGTGTTTCGGGAGACTTTGTGCGCCCTCCCTCACCTTTTCAGGATAAAGGGATAAAGGAGAGGGGTAATATCACTGAAAGTACGATGAAACAGAATTTGAGGCACTGAAATACACAGCGCCCACGCTTCATAATGCCTTTTTAAATGGTGTGAACATTCATTCCTGCCCTGAGAGTGCAGCCAGTGATCATCAAGCAGGATGTGTCTGTTGATTTCTTTGAATATTGGTTATGAATTTGGAGTTACAATTGACTCTGTGATTTCACCTCTATACTGCATGTCTGAGTTTAATTTTCAAGTAACTGTCTTCCCGGTGTGTCAGAAAACAAACACTCAGACTGTTGGATATCTCCGTTATTCAGCACGACCTTCCATCGCGCCCTGTAATCAGCCGTAATGCACGATCCCGGAGTGAAATGTGTAATTTCTCAGTGCGCCATCAAGTAATCCTGTGATTCCTTATTTTTTTTTGCTGCCGTGCACAGCGCCACTGAATAATGGGTCACTGAACTTCCATAACAGAGAGAACTGCCAGGCGCTGACACAATACATTTTCCCCCTGCTATAGCCACTCTGGTAAATACACACACTGAGAAATTAGATTTGGCAGGTCATTCAACTCTCCCCCCCCGGGGATCTGCAACTTTGCAACTGCAGTTTTTTTTTGTGTGTGTGTGTCTGAAGCTCAGAATAAACAGTTCACCTCAAATGCTCCGAGTGTTTGGCAGATTTTGACCGCTTCCTTCTTCAAATCACTCAAGGCGGTGACAGGCGGCTGAAAAAAAATGCAAGAAAAGAAAAATAAAATAAATCAAAATCTCACCCCCTCTAATCAAAAAGCATGTAAGGGTGGCATTACAATTTCATCCTTGACTTGTGTCCGTTTTATAAACACCTCCACTTTTAACTGCGAGCACACAGAGCTTTGCCAAATAAACAAAAATTACTGAAGGATGTAATACAAACATCTGGAATGAGTTTTGAATCGTGATGTTCAGTTTTTTATCTGATTTTCGTCACATTGCCGAGCAATGAAAAGGAAATAGAAGTGGAAGAAGGAGAAAAATGGCAAGCGAAGGTGTTGAAGCTGAAGTTTCCCCTCCTTCTAATTTGATGATGGAGGAGCCGCTGCCTCTTGTGCTCCAGCACTTTCGAGTACGTTTTTCGGTGGCATTAGCCTTCGTCTCTAACTTTGCCTCCCCGGAGCTGGTGGCGACTGCTGGAGGATAAAGTCACAGCTCTTTCAGATCATTCATGTATGTCCACTGCTGCTCCCTTGGCAACGGTGAGGAGAAGAGCCCCGGCCGTTCAACACATGCCGCTCTCAATGCCGCGGTGATGCTCTCTGCACAACATCCGCGTTGGGCGAGGGCTCATTCCATTTCGAATTCTCGAGATGTAACTGTTAGTGCACTCGTCATTAGCCTGCACTCTGATTAATTAATGCTGTGAGTCAATGTCTGCTGTTGTCAGGACAAAGCGCAGAGGAAAAACTGTGCCATCTGACATTTGCGGCTTCAGCTGTTTCACCTCCACAAGTCACTGGTTCTGTTGAGCAAGCAGCACCGACGCCGCTGACATGACAGCAGCAGCCGGATCGTCTGCCTCATTAACTAAGCTTTTCTTCGTTTTTGTCTTTATTAGATACAAATTGTTGTCAATTCTCTCTATTAATTCATTTAAATTCCTCTATTATTAAGCAGACTTGCCCCCGTTTTTGCTTGACATATGCCGCGTGACATTTTTAAATCTAATAAACCAGATGCGCCCCGACAGAGATGAAACCCGCTGAACCTGGAAATCCAAGCACGACGTACGCACGGACATCATTATCTCCAAACCATCAACACGATTGTCATGATTAATCATATCATGATTATTATCTCCCGTACCATCACCCTCACTGCTGAAGTGTTTGAAAAGGGCCACTTGTCATTAGCGGCTCTAATCAGCCCGTGAAAACATGCCTGTTATGAAAAAAACAACCCCGCTGTCCTGTGATGATGTAATGTGACCTCGATGACGCCGTTTCAAGCTGATGCTAAAATCTATGGCCCCCGGGGGAGATGGCGATGAGTGTCAGTCGGTCAGTCTATGGTTCCAGACTGAAATATCTAATTTAAGCATGCACGTTAGCAACTTGGCCATCTAGTCGAGCGAAACAACAAAAGCAGGAATTCCAGTTTTCATCCGGAAACCCTGATGTCAGAGCTGTGAAAAGGCGCAGTAACACACTTGGTTGTGTTCACTTGCCTATCTTGTCCTGGTGGTCTGGGGGAAACACATATCAACAAGGGAACAGACTTTAGCACAACACTGGCGCTCGCCACTGAGTGAATGCTCACCTTCTTTGCCTCCTCCGTCAGCGGGGGTAGTTTCCTGGGGACACTGACCGTGGAGAACAGTGTCTCTTCCTGTTTTGGTTTCCCATGGCAGACGCGTTTCCTTTATGCTGTTGTTCAACCTTCACATTTCCAGGATGGGTTTTAGGGAACCAATGTGTGGTACATGGGGATTATCAATTTCACTCATTTCATTCATGGTCCCGAGAGGATGGTCCTACCGACTCTCACCTTTCCTCGAGCGCCGCCAGCAGCTCGACATTTTGGGGGTTTTATTTAAATATCTCCACGACGTTTGGATGAATTGCAATCAGATTTGAAGCAGAAGTTCATGCTGTCCTGAGGATGAACCTTTGATGTTTCCTGTAGCGCCGCCAGTAAGTCAAAAGTTTTAACTCACCTGTGAAATATCTCATAAAGTCTATCTGACGTACAGCCACAGTATTTTGTACAGACATTCATGGTCCCCACACATCGCAAGTGATTGTGAGGAGGATCCCCTGGCTTGTCTGCTAGCACCACCAACAGGTTGATAATTATGGTTTTTGACATAAATGACCATCATCAAGTCAAAAATGTTATCATCCAATGACAACAGAGGCCAATAATTCAGCTCACGTCCAAATAGCCAATGTTCTTATAAACACATATCACCATGCTAACGCGCTAAACCAAGATCTTCGTTTATTCCAACTCACTAGCATGGCTCTTAGTCTTTTCAATCCGTCTTTTGTGACCCTTCCAGCAGTATTAATATTTATATATTGAATCATTTGTGTGTGACTTGTAGCAGTACTTGCAATTACTGTGAGAGTCCACCAGCAGTGAAACCAAATATTTTTCTGCCTTACACTTCCCATACCGTTCGTCTTGCGTTGCCGCTTCATCCGTGTTGAGTGTGTCTGCCTCCACTTCCTCTCTGTGCACGAAGTCTCCATTTATACAAATAAACTTGACTGAGAGAAGACCTCCGGTTCCCTTTTCTGGGTTATAGGAGACGGCTGATGTAAAACATGATTTAGTTATCTTTTTTTTTTTGCTTTTTACTCTGCCAAGTGAATCCCCTCGGTGTGCGTTCGGCGCTGGGGTTATGCACATGAGAACAGTTGAGAAAAACAAGATGAGAATGGAGTTGATGAGCCTTTCACCTCCAATAGCGCAGATGCTGCTGAATAAAAATCCAGCGCGGTCATGTTATTTTTTCTGTGTGCTCGCTTGAGCCACATCCCGCTTATAGCAATCTCCCTAATGATAATATATTAATCAGGCTGCAATTGAATTAATGGAGTCGTCCGTATCAAACCGAAATGCCGTATTTATGATAAATTATTCTTTTATATATAAAGAACTGCTCGGCTTTTGGCAAAAACTGGCATATGCAGGACACCGGGCTTTTGCTCATTGGAGGGAACAGAACCAAGGGTTCTCACTCACACACCAAACGAGTCCCACACACATACACCTGCCCACACACAAAGCCGGTGTGATTTGTGTATAAAGTGGAAGGCATCCTGCTGCTCCTCCAAAATTACATTCTGGCAGGTGTAAAAAATTTGCTCGGCGAGAACACTCCACACACGTTGATTGTACACCTGCTTGGCTATTTTACAGGTGCTTTTTTTTTTCCATGCTAGCAAAGACGGCGGCTTCCTTAGAGGATCTCTCCCCAGTCGCAAACCAATGAGTTCTGTGCCTGCCAGCACGATTCAAAAGCTAACCGGTTCAGCCGTAGAATTGTATTTCTACCAGACAGGTGAGCTTCATTAACTTTTTTTTTCCTTCTCCCCACCCCCCCCTCCAGTTCTGTTCCACTGGCAGGACCCGCACTATCATTTTGCTTTCCCAGAAACGCACTGAATAATTAAATTGGCTGAGTTTGGACTTTCCAGAGACGTATAAATATTTCTCTAACATCTATGTGAGCACAAAAAGCTGCTGCAGTGATAACGTCTGGAATTTATCTGTTGATCACTGGAATCGTTTCATGTGTGTGTAGGACAGAGCGGACCACAGGTACGTATGACGGGCTGAATGGGAACATTTGCCCAGACGTTTTCATTGGGGGGGATGATTCATTTTAATCCCCGAGTGGAATCACTCTCCATCAACAAACACGGTACCAGGTGCTATTAAACAGCACTTAACCCCCCACTGCATTAGCTCCAACTGAACATTATGGTGTTTACATGTTCACTTATGTGTGTAGCACATACAGAGCATCAAAAATGAAAATTTCGCCTCCCATTAAATGGCCTGTGTCTACATTTACTTTTGCCTTTATCAGCTTTCTAAGCCATTACCCCGATGCAAAGTTGAGCACATGCTCAGCCATATCTAACACTTAGTCAATTTAACAAAGTATAAAGTTGCCAAGAAAGTGGCTGTCTTAAGTGATACTTACTCAAAACATTATCATAGGGTTAGGGTATGTAATGTATATGGGTTCCAATACGGCGCTGGCTCAGCAACAACTGGCAACACCAAAAATAAGGAAACAAAATAAAGTAAGACAACAAGAATCATAAATATAAATTATAAGTGCCATTGTTTTGAGAATAAATAAAATGAAATAAATCAAAATTAATTCAGGAAATCATTTGTCAGGATACCATATGAATAAAAATAATCATGCATACCATAAGTCACACCGATAAGAATAACAAATTAGATGAATCAATATTTCAAATGTACAATTGGATGTGAATTCCTGCAAATGAAATCATGTTAACCTAAATCAATCAATAAATAAGAAAATAAATAATCAAAATAATGAAAGGGTGTATAATTAATAGAATACCTTCTCTTGAGGACATCGTACCTAACACACATCAAGGCTCCATCTGCAGGATCGAGTTTACTAATCCTACTGTACCACCTGAAATCCAGCAATATGTGTCACACTGCCACCGTATCATTAAAAAAAGAAAAGAGAGAAGAGCCAGCTCAGCATTATCAGCAAGAAGACACTACACAGTGGATATTACTAAGTAATCTACGGCTTTTCATTCAAGCCTTTTGGTGCTATCATAGACAGTTTCCGAATCATCATATGCTCATGGCGTTTATGTTGATTCAGGCTCCATAGTGGATCACTCTCTAGGCCGATATATTTAAAGTTCTGTATGCCATACCAGGTAAAATGGGCATATAACGTTGTCTCCTTACTGGCATGTTGGATTTGATTCAGATGTTTATAAATGCAGATTCTCAAAGTTCTTCCTGTCTCCCCAATGTATAGAAGCTTACAGTGCTGGCACTGCATTGCGTAAATTACATTAGTTGTTTGTGCTGTTTGAAACTGCCTGATTGGGTGACCCGACCCTGAGCCCGCATTGAAGATAAAAGGACTGTGTGTGTTAGGAGCCACGGATCATCCTTCAGCTTTTTCTTGTCTAAAAGCTGTGTTAACTAACATATCCTTTACGTTTTTTATTCCTCCTGTGTGCTGTAATTATTCTAAATCCGGTGAGTGGTTGGTCTGCCTCCTGAGCTTGTTTCAAGTTGGCCCTAAGCGTGGCATCACATTTTCCCAAATGATGGGAGAATGTCTCAACCATGGGGATGAGCGGGAGGCTCTCCTCTGCCCTCTTTTAATATTACAGCGACTTCTGTTGTTATGTTCCGAAGGAAACGTTTAGAATAACCCCTCTGCGTGGCCTCCTCTACATCATCTGGGTAAGTGCAGATACTATGAAAGCAAATTAATTGTGCTTTGATTAGCCCATGGTACGTGTGCTGGGGATGATAGCTAGTTTTATGTAGGAGTGTGTGTCTGTCAGTAGCTTTAAAGTAAACTTTTGTGGCAAGTCTCTTGTTAACACCGCCTAAAACTGGAGTGAAAAACACTTCCGTGTCTAGAAATTTCACACTTTGCAAATTACATTTTAATTTTATTTGCGGCTGATGGGAGTTGAGTATTGTCACAAATTCATTGAAAGAAAAAAATATCAAAAATATCATCCAGGTAACGTAAAAATTGGTACACTTAGTGAATGCAGTCCTTTCCCACTCGGCCATAGATATCCGTATACGCGGGTGAGTAATTTCTTCCCATCGCACAACAACACGTTTGAAGATAATGCTTGTTATTGAACTCAAAATCATTTCTTGTTAAAGTAATATTTAACAACTCTAGAATTTCATCATCCGGTCTGTCTAACCGCGGGCCGTTTTAATGGCTGCTAAACCTCGCTTTGTGTTTATATTGGTGTAAAGAGAGTCCACGTCTATAGAAAAGAGGAGGAAGGTTTGACTCCTACAAGTTTAACTGATCCATCCAAACATGTAAAATCATTCTGGCTGTGCTGGGTGTTCAGTGGACATTATCCTGAGTCACCTGATAATGAAGACTATTAATATTGTTAAGAAAATCATATATTTTTGTTGGAAGAAGACGCTTCAGACAGTTTCTAAGCCCCACCAAGAGAATCACGTCGCGCACCTCCTTTGCAGGTTTAACCTTTTTTTGAGATTTCATATATGTGATGACAGGTTGCTCCTGGGAAGCTCTCTACCTGAATCTTTGATTTTCCTGTGGGTGTTAGGGTGCCTCTTAGGCTCCATTCTAGGTACTCTGAAATGTGCGGCGAATCCCGACGGCTGAATAACATCCTCAGAGTAAACCGGTAAGTCAACAGAAATAGTAGTTCCAGTACTGTGGGGAACCTTCCTCACAGGATGGGCAGCCGCCTCTGATTCAGTTGTTTTAACCATCACATCATTCAGAGTCCCGCCAGGTCGCACTAGAAGGGTCACTTTTATTCTCAGTAGGAATTTCCTGTGATAGAGAGATAGGTGAGATGGAGTCCAATATTATTACAGGTAATTTTATTCATTTTTTTTCACCAATAAGCCTAATTGTTTGTCTGTGGCCGTTGGAAGAAGACAATATATAAGGGTTAGGTTTGGTTAGGGTTAGGATGTATTAAAAAAAAAGTGTCACTATTTATTCGTTTAAATATATGCGAGCCCACGTGGGTTGGACATATTATTTCCTCCATTTTCCCATGATAACAAGTTCAATTTTATTTGTTTTCTCAAGATCACAAGTTATTGATGTCATAATTGTTGAATAAGTGTTGTTTCTACAGGAAAACAACAGATGTCATTCTCTCTTATCCCTCAAAGTTTAGACCATGGATTAAACTTACACCGGAATATCCCTTTAATGTCTACATCTTAGGATATGTAAATTCATGCAAGCAGATGTTCACGGGTCGAACACAGTGTTTCCTCAATTTTCCCACAATAACAAGTTAAATTTCAGTTATTTATGTCTTTATCATGGAATAAGTGTTAAATAAAACAATAACAAAATAAATAAAGTAATTATTTGTTAAAGCTTAATGTCTGTGTATTCAATCAGCAGTGCCGTGCTAGCATACATACATGACATCTTAACAAGTGTACCTATTGTCATTTGGCAAAAGAAATTACAATTTAGTTCATGTTGTTTGCTTTGGAAAACTCCCAAACCCCACCCGACAAAGATGCATCTGCTAAAACTACATTTGCATTATTTGTTTAGGTGATAATGATGTAAATAAGTCATGATCGTGCAGAAAACACTTAGAACTGGATTTGTTATCGCTGAAAAGAGAAGAAATCTGTTGGACCCATCACCGTTTAAGGCTTCCGCAAAATGAATTTAAGGAATGAAATCATACCGTGTTTACGTGAGAAGTGATTCCATCCCCACTGATTTCCATACCACTCATTAAGCATCTCTGTGTGCTGCTGTAAATCTCACTAACGTATCATCAGCAACAAGAACAACTGAAGAACATATTGATAATTCAGATGTTTCAAGTTTTCGATTTTGGCCTTCAGACATGACTGAGCCACTGTGAGAAACATCAATACTTCCCGCTGTTTTTTTCCCCTCAGCTCTGCATTATCTATGAATAAAGTTATGTTGATATGAATAAAACAAGCTCAGTGTATTTACCAAATGAAGAGGCGGTCTTCGGGGGGCTTTAAGTGAGAAAATCTAGAGCTGACTACATTTTTGAAAAAAAGAAAGAAAAAAAAATCATATTGGCGACAAGTTTCAAGCACCAGATGCAAATGGAGGTCACGAGAGTAACGCCTTTGCCGACGGGCGCACTTTTGTGATCATATGAGTGGCTGCAGGACGGGCACGTCTTAATTACCAGTCAAGCACGCGCTGAAGTCGCACCGTTTTTTTTATTTTTGGACCCGTTCAAAAACACACGGCACTACCTGCTGAATATTAATGGTGTTCAGGTTGTGCACAGGTTAATGCGCGTCCTTTTCTGATGAATAACTAAGGGATGATGTTTAATGCATAAGACTGGCTGTTCCCTGCTCGGTGGGGAGGGGGGCTTCGCTGTTGTCTCAGGTGTCTATGTTGGAAGGTGTTGGAAGTTACCATGAACGAGGAACCGTTCCTGAATGTGTAATACCCTGGCGATGGCTCGAGAGGAAGTGGGCTTCCGATTCAACACCACGTCAAGAAAATAGTTGATGACGGTTATGATTCTAGCGTGCTGTTTTAGATCTGAGCGAAGCAGCTCCTCCTTCTTAGGCCTTGGAAAAACACTCAAGCCTGGAAAAACCAAGGCCATAATTTATATGCTGCACAATTGTTTGCACCACTTTTTTTTTTTTTTTTTCCCCATGAGCTCTGTCCATGTGCTGTATGAATGCTGTGGGCATCTGATTTGAAGCCTTCTTCATATACAACACTGCTCCCGCCACCCTGGATTTATTTAAAGTGCATTTCTCGAAAGCTTTTTAGGGGTTCTCTAAAAACAGCACAGTGACCTCCTCCCTCCTGCCTCCCCCTTCCCTCCCCCCTCCCTCCCCATCATAGCGCTCCATGACAGTCTCATCTCCAGACGCAGTTTTGTAAACGAGATGGTGGCTCGAGAGGCAGGCGCTGGTGAAATAATGGAGGGGAATATATGAGAATGGCCAGAGGGCTCTGGATTGTTAGCTGGCTGAGTGAAGCTGCTTTTGCTGTACTAGTTTGCAGACCCCTGGGCAGCCAGTCCATGTAAACAGAATATTTATTTAATCGTCTTCTTGGCATGAGGGACTGTTCCAACTCAGGCAAAATGCTGCACATGGATTTATTCTAGTCTCTCCACTCGCAGAGACGGCGCTCGCGCTAGTGTATAAACCTTTCCCTGCTTATTGATTAGCTGGCGTATCGATTTAAGGGGAGCATGTCGGTGGAAGATGCCGTTGTTAGTTTGTTGATGAAAACATTTTGCCATTCACCTATTCGACATGAATAAGCAATCTGAAATGTGTTCCCTTCTGAATGATGGAAAAAATTGCATTGTTTGTGAGCGTGTGTGTGCGTGTGTGTGTGTGTGTGTGTGTGTGCTCAGTGCTATCTTGTGATGCCACATGTCTTGCCCCATGTTGTGAGTGCTCCCACTGAGCTGTAATAACACACCTCAGTGCTGTCTGAAATATTCATGGCCAGGTAAGCCCATCACTCTGTGTCAGTCACATGGATTCCTTATTATCACCCCCCACCCACCTCCACCCGCTCCGCTCCAGCCCCCGGGTCACTCTATTCCACCTGCCTTTCTTGCTGCATCCTGCTCACCTCTCAGCTTCTGGCTGCACTTCTTGCACAGCCACCCGGCACCGAGGCTCGAGCTCAAAATGCCACTGTCCCTCTCCTTATTGAATTTTGATCCCTTGGTTTTCAGGCAGGGTTAGCGGGGATTCTTCGGGATTTCAGAGGACGTGCGCGTATCCAATCAGCGTTTTATATTTTTTTGTCAAAGTTTTAACCTTAAAGTGGAAATCCGTGAGGAAACTCTGTGTTCTCTGTTTGCTGCGAATGTCACACCCTCTTCACAGTTTGACCGACTACTGCTGAGCTACGCATCGCTTGCAGAAACCCTCTTGCTCGTTGCTTTAAAACTCCATTTTCATGAGAGCATCCCCCTCCTTTTTTTTTCTTTTTTTTTTCATGCCTGCCTACACATACCTAAATCTGTGTCTGTGTGGTTGCACGGCAAATTCTTCTGTTGTATTTCCATCAAAGTACGAGTCTGAGGAGTATTTGCTGCGGTATTTGTCTTTGTTTGCCATAACATGTAATGTGAAAAATGTGATCTGGCCTTGGGGGCTACTAAATGTTTTTCTTATAGATAAAATGTTCTTTTTTTTTCATGTAGCTACCTGCTGCGCCACCATCTTCCCTCACAACGATGAAAGTAAACAAGTGGATGTATGTGTGTGAACTAGATCATCCTCCCGGTCACGCTGCCATGTTTTCCGGTGATTCGTCTGTGAGGCTAATGGTGAAATCGATACGGCGGTGTGGGGCACGATCGCAGCCGCGTCAACGATTAATCCGTCATGGCTGGAGAACTTGGCGGCGGCACACGACACGACAAAACCATCTCACCTAACAGTATGAAGTAATCCAGTTAGCAAAACATATGCTGCACCTACGGGGGGATTATACAACAGTGCTGCTTGGCTGGATGCTCTCAGGTAGCTGAAACAATAGCCGACAGAATCTGCTTTATTTTCTCAGCAAAATTCTCACTGAATCCCTGAAAGCCATTATAAGGTCATATTGAAATAATACTTTAATCCCGCTTTGTCTGAAGGATCATTCAACAGTAATGGATCATTTGTGTCAGGTAGCATTTGAATTGGATTTTTTGGAAGAGTGTGTGTGTGTGTGTTGGGGGGGGGGTCATCCATGGCGGGGCCACTGTGGAGGAGATGGTTGACCGTTAATCACGGCCTCACTGATTTAATCTACGACCCCCCTCTTTTGGCCTCGTGTTGAAGCATCCTTGAGCGGTTTTTCCTCTGCTGTGCTCCGGGAGCTAACAATCACGGTGTTCCTTCTTTTGCTTTTGACTTATTTGAGAGCAGGTAAAGGCGAACATTAATAAATTCTTCATGAGCAAACCTCGGCAAAAGTTCAGCCAGGTCAAGAATACATTCATGCATAAGCTCCTGCCCTCTCAGCGAAATTGAGCCCCCCCCCTTCCCGGTAAGAGCAGGCCGGATGCTCGCGTGAAGCTGATCGTTGCTCTGAGGCCGTTCAGCGAGGTCAAAGTCAAGGTCCCGGCCTCAGCTAGGCACCAGTGGTTACAGTATGAACAGGCCAAGCTCAGAATAGAACAACAGCCTCCATTATTCTTTGACAGGCTTTATTTTTTCAGGGGAAGATTTACAGATATATATATATTTTTTTACGTCAAGCTTCATACACAATCACACCTGGGAGCTCCTTACAACAATCAGGCTTTTTTTCCCCGACTGCTTTGCTGGAGGGGGTCTGGGTGTGAAGTTGTTTGCTCGAGGGCACGCGGATAATTGGCTGCTGCAGGGAGGAGCGCGGGTTCGAACCTCGACCGGCGCGCCTCCTCCCGTGAATATAGCAGCGCACTGCTACCATTTCAAGTCGGTAATCACTTACGGGGGGGATCTGTGTGATGTCGTGTATCCAGCGACGGTGCACAAAGACACACACACACTCACACACACACACACACACACACAAACAGAGACCTCTGAGGAAATCAACAAGGCAGAACTAAAAATAAATCAATCACTGGAAATGTCACGGCTCCGAGTCACAGTAGTGGGCCCCCATGTACCGCATTTTATCTTTGAGGTTATTGTTAATATTGTTTACACAGCGAGCGGTCGGCGCTGGATAAAAGAAGACATGAGAAAAATGAGGAGAAGTCACGTTTGTTTTGCGTCTTTTACGGTGAAGGAACGCCAAAAAAAAAAAAAAAGAGAGAGCGGATGTTTGCACGGCGCGTATGAAATGTGACACGTGACTCTCATTTGATCTTTTTATGAATATGAATGAGAATTACATTTTTAGGCAGCAGGCTCACTGACGCTGTGGCAGAAGAGGGCGAGGCTTTGGATCAGTTGGGGAAAACTCTTAATCTCTATATTTCATCAGCCCAAACTTTGCTGCATCTCTGTCTTTTTTTTTTTTTTGTCGCGTCAGCTTTTAAATCTGGGTGCCGCCATCGAGAGAGAGGGTTTCCTTTAATGATGTTTACTCAGCGTTGTTGTGAGTCTTACCATAATGTCAGTGTCTTGCGTGCAAGCATAAGGAGAAGCCACAATAAACCAAGTGAGCGCTGCTTTTTTTATTTTGCTGTTGTTGTTTTGAGGATAAAAACCGGGGGTTCAGATCGTGCTTTCTGTTGCCTGTTACATAGAGCCTAACACAAGAAGGCTATTAGGAACCCAAGGCCTCACAGTGGAGGAACATTAAAGCAGATAGTGAAGCATGAAAACAAATAAATGCAGCTGGCGATGCAAAGTGCAGAACGGCACCGTGCAGACCGAGATGGGTTTATTCTGAGGAGTAAACCGAGAGATCAGATTGAGCAAGGACAAAGCTGCATGCATGTCATACGCACATAGTGATGTTAAAGCTGCAATTATTAAAGGCAAGAAAAAAAATGGTCGCCAACCCTGAGATGTTTCCGTGAGGCCCTTGAGAAGTTTCGCAGGCTCTGATTTGGCGCCTAGTTCACATGCAGCCGGACTGACGCAGGTGAGAGCTAAGCAGCATCCGCACAGCGAGATACCATGTGGAACGGCGAAACAACCTTGTGCAAGTGAAAAGCTGTGACGGAGCAGAGCTGGAGAGCACATTTGTACGCATATAAAAGGAGGTTAGATGGAGGGCACGTGGCAATCATGAACTCAGACATCAGAGACTGAAAGCAAGAAAAGATTTCTGGTTTTATTCTTCAATATTTGCCTTTAACAGGACATTGATTTTTTTTTTTTTTTTTTTTTGGGCAGAGCTCTGATGTCTTTTACGGAACTCATCCAGCAGATGAAGCAAACATGACAACGCTACAGAACAAAAAAAAACATTTTCCCACAAAGGCTTTAGAGAAGAGATCCAAGAGATTGAAAGCAATTCAGTGTAGGTGAGGAATTATCACAAAGGAGACTACAGTGGACTCAGCAGCATGAGGATCTCTGATTATTTGGACAGTCCTTTGGTGAAGTGAATCGAGAAAAAAGGGCTTTGAGCGCCAATTGACCTCAGTCGTGGGTTCTCTGTTTTGAAATCCACGGGAAGAACTGTAAATACTGTCTAAAATAATGTTTCCAAAGCCGCAGCTCAAAATTACAGCGCTGTTGGAAGAGCTTTATTGACCCAGTGACCCCAGCAGAAGGTTAAAAAAAAAACTAATGGAGCGGCCGTCCGTCCTCCACAACGAGACACACTTCAAAGAGGTCCTCCATCGTTTCTGTGTAGCCCCTGATCTCATCCTGCAGCGGTGAGCTCCTCTGCTAGCCATTGCCTTTTACCGCCCTCACTGTGGACATCCTGTAACAAATTTTGCAGCAAATAGGTTTTGAAGGAACCACAGTTGGGACTTAATTAAGTTTTTCCATCAACATAATGAGGAGACGTTCTTAAATAACGTAAAAATGTTTGAAAAATCCTTCAGCTTTTTTTTTATGGTTATGGTTATGTTCCGGCACTGGCAGGGCACAGACGTTTAAATATAATGATATTTTTTGCTCACAGAACCGAAGTGCTTCTGTTGTGCTTATGTTCCCACATTTCTAAGATTTTTTTTTCCCCCCCAAAATTAAGCCCTATGTTCCCACAGTTCCTTACCCTAACCCCCAATCCTAACCAATTACTCATTCATTCAGTCATTTACTATTAAGCGCTTCCAAAAAATCTTAAATTGAAGGGACGTGTAGGAACACAAATCCTAATTTTGAAAATGTACAAGAAATGTGGGAACATAGTTATGACCCCCTTCTGGGATCTTGATCTAAAACCACAGACGTGGATGTGAACCCTGGATTCCTGCGTACCGGCAGGCTACTTTTGATTCACTCAAGGAGACGCTGCGTCTGAACATAATCCGGACGGCAACTGCAACATAGTTGTGACCACAATTTGGCAATATACAAACATAATTTCTAGGAGACGTGGTCTTACTGTGGATTGCTGTCGTTACAGCAGTTTCAGAGTGGTTCTTCAGAACAACACTGCTTCAATGGAAACTATGCTCCGTATTTTCACTTACAACAGATTGTTCCTTTTTTCTTGGCAATAAAACCCAAATGCCCTGCTGAGTCTTAAATTGTATTTCAGTCTGTGAGTTTCACACTAAAAGTAAATATACATATTCTTTTTTAGTAAGAATGTCTCGGATGATTAAAGGACGATAAATGTGATAAAAGCACAAGAGCCAAAAAAAAACCAAACAAAACAAAACATAAATGTGTGCAGTCCAGCAACTGTGCACGGACAGGGTCTAACTCACTCTACTCATATTCTGCTTATTCTTGAGTGTGTGTGTGTGTGTGTGTGTGTGTGTGTGTGTGTGTGTCTGAGAGAGAGAGAGAGCATGCAGGAGAGAGGAAGGCGAAGCAAGAAGCACATTTTTAGCCGGAAGGAACAAAAGAAATCAAATGCTGACGCAATAAAGTAAAATTGCCTTTTAAGCCTTTTCATTAAAAATGACAATCTGTGAACGATATACTTTTAAGTTTTCTAATTGAACACGTGTTTTAATGTGAAAAAATGACGTCCGAACGAAATTTAATGGTGACTTGAAAAGAACAGAGAGCGAGAGTGAGAGAGAGAGAGAGACAAAGAGACAGAGAGAGTGAGAGAGAGAGAGAAACAGACAGAGAGAGTGAGACAGAGAGAGAAACAGACAGAGAGAGTGAGACAGAGAGAGGGAAGAAAAAACCCACAGCTGTCAAAATTGCCCGCTGCCTCCCATTAGAACAATTGCTAATACCTTTTGAAGAGAACAACATAACTTCCCTGTCATCCGCCTTGTCAGTTGAGCAGTGATTGCCGAGCAGAGCCCCCTGCTCTCTCAAGGCAGAGAGCTGCCTTTATGACTTAGAGTGGAAAAACAGCCCTCGGATTGAGGGGAGCGAGGTGAGCGGCCGGCGAAGATGAAAGCCGAAGCTAAAGTGGCGAGACTTGCATTTTTTTCCGTGACTCAGAGGCTGCACGGTTTAACAGGATGCTGCTGAATCCAGGGCGAGCGGTGCGATGGACGTCTGCTTGCTGTGTGTGCAGGCCAAGTGGGTGTGCAAGCGAGGGGGGGACCGATCAGTTGTCTTGTGCCGTCATGCCCCGCCTTTCGCCTGCGCTTAACTACTCATTAGGGCCCTGGTGTGACATAAGGCAACAACCTGTGACCGCCGTGGCATGATATATGCCCGGCGAGAGCAGGAGGAGGTGGTGGTGGGAGGAGGGGGAGGAGGAGGAGGAGGAGGGGGCGATCAGGAGGATTGGAGGTGGGGCTGTTTGTGTGACTTGTTGTCACTTGTCAGGTAGCGCGGCCGCTAGCCTTGAGATACTTGGCTGTTGTCTGAGAGTGCTTTATCATCTTGATAAATGCAGCCTTGGAGCAGTGCACTATCAGCATGCTCAGGGGCATGAGACGCACTCTGACTAATGAAAAGAGAAGGTCAAGGAGAGGGAGGGGCGCAACGAGAGCCGGAGAGGAGAAACAGTGAGGAGAGAGAGAGATGTGGAGGTAAAAGTACGGGACAACATGTCACAGACTGCATGAAAGGTTTGTTTGTGCGCAAGGAAAAAAAAAAAATGCTAATTTCCCCCACGCTCTCTCCTGACATAGCACCTCGCATGGCGGTGGCGTGTGAAAGGAAAGTGTTTTGTAGTATACGAAGCCCCCTTCTAGCTGAGAACTCTATTATACCCACAGACAGAGAGCTCCATCTGCAAAGGCGCACAGGACACTGTTATCAGGGCGAAATAGAGTTCCCTCACTGCAGCAGTCATTTCTTTTCAAAAGCATTCATCACGCCATATCTGTGCCACTACGCTACTAATTACATTTGACAAGAGGGGTTACATTCATTTTCTTGTACCCTGCATTACTCACATATTCCTTCTATCTTTAAATGTTATGCAGGTGTTGGGGATTTCGAGTGCGGTGTTAATTTTGGAGTCGTCAAAGTGACAGCGCTAAGCTTGGGAATCCTTTTTTTTTTTTTTCGGGGCTCATTACCATAGTCTGCTGAATCTATTGGCAGGGTCCCGCATGACTGGGCAGACTTCGCTCCGGCCCAGCCGTCAAGATAGAAGCAATGATCAGGGGGTTAACAGATGCTGCTCAGTCTTCGGGGTCACATCCACTCTATTCCCACCGCTGGGACTACTGACTGAGCACAACAACCGTCACAGGCTCGCTGTGGAGACACGGGATAAAAACAGGCCGGCTGAGAGAACCGCCTCCTCCGAACACACTGTCTCCCAATACTCTCGTACCCGACAGTTAGAAATCTGCGAAGCCGTTTGTGGAAATCATAGCTGGAGGTCAAAGATCAGGTGGAGCTTGAACCCCCTCCTCCTCCTCCTCCTTTTCTTCTCCGGCAGAAAAGGATTTTCTGAAAGCTTTGAAAAACCGTCTACGGCGCAGTTGACTTGCTCAGAGGGAGCTCTCTCTTCCAATACATGGTAATGAGGGATGTGCAATTAACTGGGCTCTACCAGGAAGAAGTGCACAACAAAAGGGGGGGGGGGAGAAGAAGGAAGACAGTACAATGCTGCAAACTACACCGAACGATTTCATGCTACACAGGCACGAGTAAGATAAGAAACGGATATTCGTAGGGAAGGACCAGGACATAGAGCGGATAAGATTACAAGAATAAGATTTCAAAAAGCTAGATTCACGTCAGTAGACATGGGGCTGTCTATTATTTCCGTGCACACAATTACGGAGCGTTAGCCTTGCAGCTAGCGGCCCAGACTGAGAGCTCTCACCCCGGGAGCGTCGGTGTTTACACCGCTAGCACGGGAGCTTATCACAGGCTAGCTTATTAGCATGTGTCCATGGTTAAACAAACAAAGAAACAAAGAAGCAGACAAACTAGTAATGACAGTAACATAAACCTCTTTGCATTTAAATAACATTAAATGTTTAGAGACAAAACTCAGAATCAGCTTTGATATATGGAATGTATGAAATAATCTGTTGTACTGCTGTGAAGAAAGAGGTAATTTGTGTCTTTCAAAGGTGTTTTGGTGTAGAAAATTTGCTTTGAAAAATACAAATTGCAGCAATCATAAAAAAGAAACTCTCGGAGGAATCGATACAATCTTGGGCAGACAAAAAATGCATGATAACTCCAGCTGTTCTGCTGGACTTCTTTATAGTGACAATAAAAAGGAGGGTTTTGAAGCAAAACTCCAAGTGAACCAAGTCAGCCAACATGTAAACAGGAAACATGGAGACTGTGAGCATATCTTCACATTTTAGGACATTTAGCAAACCACTTACAGTAATTCATACATACATTCATGGCGGTGGCTGCCATGCAAGGTGCCGAGCAGTTTTGGAGGTTCAGTATCTTGCCCAAGTACACATCGCCGTGAGGACCAGGGGAATCGAACCAACGACCTTCCCATAACAAGATGCTGGCTCTAAACCTGAGCCACAGCTGCCCTACCGTCTTATTTAATTGTACCACAAATGTTGTATTTTACTGTATTTCCACACAGTGAGGCATTAAATCTGGGTTATAATGGTGATTTTGCCTTTTGAAATGTAAATTTTCATTGTAGCTAATCTTATTTATTTCTCTCTTTGTTTATGCCGGAATGGTAATAGAAAATAATAGATTCATATTCCTTGACATCTTACCTTCCAAATGAGACCAGAAATATGCATAATGCGCCTTATGTTTGAGTAGCTACTCCTTGTAATTGTTATTTTAGGTGTGTTTTTTTCTGAGGGGGACTTTATTGAGCTGTATCAGGCGGGGAAGTAAGTAAGCCGTAACTCACTGTAGTAACTGTGATGGTGAAGGCATATTATTTACTACGGCAACCTCTGCCACTCCGCCTCGGTTTTCAAGCCCCGACTCCCTCACGCTCTCCTCCCCTCTGACGGCTGATGTTTGATTGGCGTCGCCCTAATGCAAGACAAATAGCGGCAAATGGCGGGGAACGGATTTCGAACACAGCGCTCTAATTGCGATTGTTGGCTGAAAGGGGTCACGCTTTGGCGCCGCGAAAATGTAATGCACGATGATTAGAGCCGCGCTGCATCTGTGAGTCGCGTGGCTGTGATATGGTCGCTGCCTGTGACTGTAATGCGGGCTGTAATTTGTAGGTTGTAATGCTACAGTACGTGGGAAGAGACTCATTGATAGCGTTTGGCACACAGCCTCTGCTTGGATGAAGCACTTAGCCGAGGCCCAGTTAATCTAAATATCACAGACAGCGCTCTGAGTAAGTGGGAGTGTGCTTGTTAGCCGAACATGCTGTGTAATAATCAGTCCTCAGCCATCCAATGAACAGTCATCATAAGATATTTTTTTACATAATCCTGCCATCTTAGATTACCTTAATGCTTGTAAAGGCTTGCTGCCGATGTGTGCCTCATTACCTTGGTACATTGGTCATTTCATTTCAAGGGTCTGATTTTCATTAACTGCTCGGCCCCCCTACCCATTAGCAGAATGAAAGCTCGGCTGCGACCATCTGGCTGCCAACTAGACCTCGGGGCTGCTTTATGGCTCCACCGAGCTTCACTAAAGGGAAAGTTGCACTATTAGATCCTTTTTTTTCTTTTTTTTCCCCCCCCGAGTTCGCCCCGGAGGGAGAACGCGGGAGTGATGCAAGGAGTGTCCCGCGCTTCGGGGATGTGGAGGGGAAAAACGGAGAGATAAATTTAGAAGAGAAAGAGAGGCGGCGCGGGGACGAGAGGGCAACGGACGGAGGCAAAGTGAGACAAAGTCAAATAGAACCTGAGCGGAAAAAAGTCAACTGCAGAAAGAATTTTTTTTAAAAAAAGGGAGGGGTGGGGGAGGATGAAATGACATTTTACAAAATAACGCTTTTCTTTTTTAATCCAAGGCAGTGGACTCTTAAGGGCCGGAGGTGTGAGAGACAAGTAGGGGGCTCCATCATCACATCATCACACTCATCTCACTGTGGGATGCTGCGGGACTCAAAGAACGGCTGCGTTCCACTCCACTCCACTGTACACCTTTTTATTTTTAGACCGAGTGGTCTTGTTTTGAAATAGCATCTGCTTACGCGTGCTATTTTAGCATCTTCAGTGAAAGTCTGGTTTCTCTTCTTCCAAAATGCCTTCACTCCCCCCTCTCCCCATTCCCGTCTCTATTCTTGTCCCCTAATCACCTTTATTTTGCTCCGTCTCCCGACAACGCGCCGCTTGTGAACGCACATCAACCTGCTGTAGCTTCTTCTGTTTAGGTGATATGACAGCGCAGACAAAGAAAAAAAAACAACTTTTGTTTTGTAGCTTATTAGACTGTGAGCCGTGTCTGAATTTCCCCCCATTACTGTTCATGCATCAGTCATGTAGAAGTTACCGACCGAATGAACGGAATGCGGGCACTTAGCAATTATTTTTCCAAGCCTATATTAAGCCTCTTTTGATATAACGGGCTAATACGACCTAGATAAGTGAAGGGGGGTGATGATAAGCGGAGTCGATAAGAGGAGAGGAGAGCGTATTTATTCCTCAATAATCACTTTTCACTTCGATGTTTGGTGGTTGAACCGCCTCTGATTAACTGCCGTCCACAAGAACAATGATATAGCACTTTATTGATCTTACTCTGGCTCCTCAAGGGAGGTCAGAGGTCAAACCCCAGCTGCCCTCAGAGCCTGTTGGACTTCTTGCTCATTACTTCGAACTCCCCCCCCTTCTACTCTGACATGGGAGGCTAAACCGAAAACTTCCCCACGGATTCGTTTCGGTGTTCTTTACATCCTTGTCACAGTTCTGGCTCTCCTCGCTACAGTGTCCAAATACTGTATTTACTGGTGACAATTTAGCTGCCAGTATCCAATTTAAGAACCTCACTTTATTCATTAGAACGGTGTTCTCCTGCGAGCACCGGGCAGACATACATCAGTGGCAAAATAGATACGGCCCTGAGACATGAACGGAACCTGGGAAAGGGACAAAAAAAATAAAAAATGAAAAAATAAAAAAAAGTGACCTGAGTTACTAAGAGCATGGCATCATTATTTCCAGCACCTGAGGAACATCTTACCTCGGGGCTCGTCATGCACAGCAGGATCCGAGCTGTACTGGGAACAATGCACTCAGCTGCTGCAGCCAAAAAAGCTGGTCAGAGTGGAGCTAAATTTAGGGGTCGGAAACCAAAAAGCAGTGCAATCTAATGGTGGTTCGAACAATGGTATGAAAATATTAGGAATATTTAGGTATTCGGCTGGAAAAGAGACTCACATTTCTAATTATATTACAATTTTACACATTAAAGTGTGACAGGTCTTATGGAGCACTACTATGTATGTGAAAAAAGAAGGTATAAAGCTTTTCGGGGCACCAGAGGAAGCTGCTGTCGTATGATAAATTGCCTCCAGTGAAATCATCATGTGGCTAAGTTGCATTGTGGGTAATATAGTCACCTGGAAGAATAAGAGAGAAAGAATATATGTCCGTTTCCACTGTATTGATTTAGATCATTTGTTTCTAAACTGTCCATAATGAGACAACTGATTTTCAAAGTGTGGTACCTACATTACCCACAATGCAATTTAGCCACTGAGTGATATCACTAGAGGCGATTTATCAGATCACATGTAGATATCTCTGGAGCCACAAATGACACAAGAGGCAAATTTTTGGTTTGTAAAATTAGTGTTGGGTTACCCTTAAATTACATTTCTGCACAGAGACCGAAACATTCTGTCTTTTTTATAGTGATATTATGTACATACATGCCTCTCTCTACACCCTGAAGCCTGTTAATCACAGAGCACAGCTTTATCCCAAATGGAAAATGATGTCAAAATAGAAAAGATGTTTTTTTTTTTTTTCAAACCTTTAAAGCTCCATTACAAATCCTGCAAAACTATCTCTGCCCTTTGATCACATCTAAGTGCAGTGATGTTAATGTCGGGATACTTCATACCTACCATGTTCAACACAGAACTCAAAACTGGCCGTGCACATTACGCCCCTCACAAATGGAACCAAAGTTTTAGACTTGAAATCTCTCGTTTTTTTCCAGATATCACAACACTCGAGCCCTTCATGACTGCCTGTATTTGTAGAACCACTGCGGCGTGTATGTAACACGTCCGTTTGTTGTGAATGAAGGGAACACTTTTGGATGTTTAGCGAGAATATATTACAGTATTCACCAAAACGGTAGCATGCTAACACTGGCTGATTAGCTCGAACACAAAGGAATTAGTAACACCTTCTCATCACAGCCGTCATTAATAAATGACATTATAGTTTGTGTAATATCCCATATTATACTGCTTTTCATCAATTTCACACAGCTGTCAGAGGTCCAACAATACTGTATTCGAAATGCATTGCCCCAAACCCATCTGTGGTCCTGAATTTCAGCTGTCTAAAATTCGCTCAAGTGAGGTCTACTGAGAGCAGGCTGTTTCTGTGCCTGCACCTTTAAATGCTAATGAGCTCCGTCTGTCAATGCCTGCTTTGCCTGCTACACGCAGCTCTCAGGGAGACGATGCTGCTAGCAGTAGCATGCGCTAATGTTTTACAGTGGATGTATCGCTATGGCTCGCCGAGATGGTTCAACCATACCAGTTTGACCCAGAATCAGACCTAGAGGGAGAGGCTCCTGAAGTAGTACAGACTCTGTGGCTGCAGCAGGACGTTTCAAAATGGTTAGTGTGTCTGAATAATGTTAGTTTGTATGTATGTGTTGTTACAGTTACTCCCATGTAGCTAATGGCTAACAGCTAGCGAAAGCTGTGTTTGTCTCCAACACAGTCTCTGAACTCTTGGACACTGTTTGCATCGTCTCTGTCTCCAGTCTGCACGTTTCCAGACTTTTTACTTTACATTAAACTTGCTACAAACGCCATTGCATAGTGGACTAAAGCGGAGCTAACTAGTTAGCCAATTTCCAGCTGACTTCATCATACTCATAGTAAATACTATCAAAATGTGGCGACACTTACCTGTGGCTCAGGTGCAGTTGCTGGGTCCGGTATGGGCGGGACTGATCCTTTTACGAGGGTCAGTGTCGAGGCAAAGCCAGCTTTGTACTGACCATCATTACTGAAACAGTCCGATGTGAAGTGGTTAGCGCACACACACAAGCTAACACGGACTGCAGCCAGCACGTTGTCATTAAAAATGAAACGCAACCACTGTCTCTGCTGTTGTTCGGTAGCTGGGACAGAATATAGGCACTGATGTTGATTTTTACAACCAACAACAGAGTAATTTGTGTGTCTAGCTCTGAGCGATGACATTGCAAAACACTGCTAGCTTACCGCTGGACACACCAAACTTCATGTCGGAGATAAACGCCCCCCTCTCAGATGTTCTCCTATCACCGTGCAGACGACGCCTGTCTATGTAAATGACTCGTTTCCTTATGTAACGAAAGTAGCAGAATTTGAACAGCCTGTAGGAGCACCGTGTTACCAGTGGGTGGGCTACAGAGACCATGCAGGAATCGTTTGCTTTCCCCATTCTGGGAGTTGGCAGGCTCAGGGAGGACCAGCTTATATATGTAGAGACCACAGAAAATGTGTTTTTCAAAATATGGGACCTTTAACTTTAGTAAATGGTTGTTTCACTGTTAACAAAGAATAAAATCATAATAACAAACAGTTTATTGAGCAACTGTAAAGGTTTTTTTTCTTTTTATAATTGACCGCCTTTATAATGGCCATCCAAGATGCATCACAGAGAGCTACAGGAAATTATTCCTGCCTGCGGCCATCAAACTGTTCAACTCTGGATGATTTGTTTCTCTCTAACGTGCAATAATTAAAACAAACAACATGCAATAACCCATATTCCAACTGTAGCATTATTTATTAGACTGTATATATGGATATATTCTAGTAGATTTCTTGTATTTTTGTTCTGTTTTAGTTGTTCATGCTTATATATAGTTATATAGTTTTTTTTTTTGTGCATCTTTCTGGAACTTTGAATGGGAGCAGCTGTACATGCAAGCAATTTGTCCCTCAGGGATCAAAAAAGTATTTCTGATTCTGATTCTGAAATATATAGGTTTTTTTTTTTTTTACACAAACCACAGTATTTAAATAAGAAATGCACACAGCGATATGGACACAAGTTGCAACATCTGCTTTAATAAATGGGTTTATAAAGCATGTCACTGTTTCCTTCAGTTCAACTTACTGTAAAATGGAACCATTTATTAATGATGGTTATTCAATTTTAAAGTGTTACCTGGATCACGGTTCACAGGTCTTTCTGAAACCTGATGTCAGTGAGAATAAATTTGAATTCATAAATAATTGAAGGGGAAACATTTAACTGATGCTTATTATAAATGATGACATACACCAAAAAAAAAAAAAAAAAAAAAACAACAAAAAAAAACAACATTTCCGTACATTTCAACCTGATTTTGACTTTGATTTTGATTAAAAAACAAAATAAATCAACATACATATGCTTGTGTGGACTTAATTGATGTAAAGGACAGGAAGAGAGAATGTTTTCCAGTCCCACCCCCCCATCACACACACACACACACACACACACACACACACACACACACACACACACACACACACACACACACACACACACACACACACACACACCACCACCACCACCACCTCCACCTCCGCCACACTAACTTGTTGGAGGCTGTTCCAGCAGCTGACGCTAGGAGCTGTCCGCGGTGCTGAATCCTCGGCTGCCTTCCTGTCTCCACGCGCCCGCTGCTCCACACAGACAGGAATCCGCTTCCCGAGCAGTCCAAATTAAAAAGAAAGAGGGAACCTCCGCGTTTCACTTGATCATCCTCCACCGTCCTCACCCCGCCGAGCGAAGCGAGGAAGGAGGGAACGAAGTGCAACGGCAAGCCGCACGGCTCGCTTTGTGCTCCGCAGAAGGTCCGAGATATCTCGCTTTTTTTTTTCTCCCCCCTCTTTGTTGTTGGTGTTTTTCTTTTTTATTCTTTAAACCGTGGAAGTATTCTTTTTGCTGAACACCGGGGACGTGTTTTTTATTTCTGCAGCTACGCCGTGAGAGCCACCTCGACTTTAAGTACAGACATGTGCGTGAGACGGGACTGTGAATTGAGGAGCCTCTTGGCGGTTCTGGTCTTGGCAGCCGCCGTGGCCCCGATACGCGGACAAGGTAAGAACTTAAAAGGTGTTGTGTGTTGTACTTTGTGTGTTTGTGTGTGTGTGTTTGTGTGTGTGTGAGGGGGGGATTGTTCCGTGCGCTTCCTTTTTTTTTTTATTTTTTATTTTGGTCTTGGTGATAGAGAGCTGAGTGAGTGTTGGAGGGGGGGCTGTGACACCAGGCTGTGTCGGATCCACAAGTGTGTGTGCGTCGAGCCAGGAGCCCACACAGGACGTTTTTTTTTTAATTTATTCTGACACAAGTTGTTAATTTTGTTAAGAGCATTGCCATTTTTTTCTTTCAAAGTTGCCTACAAAGATTTTATCCCTCCACCCCCTCCATCAATAATCTGCAGCTCTTTCCAAACTACCACTTTTTTCCCCTTTTCTTAAACTACAGAGATAGATATTCAATTATGAGCACAGGCAGCAAATAAAAGGAGCTCATCGGGTCTCTGCTAATTAGAAAGTTATGGATCCTCACATTCTGCCACAGGGTGAAAATATGTTCACCAGTCAGCTTACATAACCGTTTACTGTCAATCACAACATACACACACACACACACACACACACACACACACACACACACAGGTACACACGCGCCGAATACAACTTACAAGACTTTCAAATTCTGAACTATATTCAGCCCCGATGAGACAAGCGTCCAAGTCAGATGTTGGTGAAAGCAGCCAGGAAGTGACTCGTCTCTGGGCACCGGGGTCTGTGTGACAGACGGTGCTCGGTAATAAGACTCTAATCCTCAGGAATCGCTGAAGATTATTGACCAAGCTGTCTGACACAGTTGAGTGCTCGTGGAGGAGATTCATGCACAGTGGCCTCGTCCTATAATCATTCCTCTATTGTGTGCCTCTTCCCTCTCTTTATCATCATTATTAGCACTGGTCTCTCTGTGGTCCAGGGTTGTCTGCACAGTTCCGGTGTCACATCCCCTTTTTCCTCTGGAGGGGAGGTTTATGTCTCTTCCTTGTCAAGCCTGTACAGTTTAAAAACACGCGTCCAGTATGAATGACTTGTGGATAAGGTGACCTAAATAATCATGCAGGTGCAGGGGTGAAATTCTGCTTCTCCAGCTCTGTTTCTGATGGAAGCTCTCATTTTTTCCTGTTGAGAACGAGCACGTTTTTGAAGGGGCGAGTGATGACTAAACAATGTGATAATTGTGAAAATGAATTCACAGCGCCTGAGCTGTTGTACTCATCATATCTCAGTCCATTAAAATAAAAAAAGAAAAAAAAGGAATGGCTAGGTGCAATCCTGGCCGGCTGCCTGAACCAATATTTTACACCATCAACAAAAAAAAACATCTGCTGATTGAATATCTAGTGGAGGATAAAGGTGCCGCGTCGCTTCAGTAACTGAGTTTCAGAACTAAAGTGCAAACCTGGTGGTTTGTGGTCCTATCAGAAGACTTTTAATATTTAAATGTTATTAAAATTAAAACGCTCACTCAGCTTTTGGAAAAAAAATGTCTGCATTTATCAGTGTTTTTTTGTGTGTTTTTTTTCAGAATCACAATGCCACATATGCCCCAGAACACACCTGCACCGCTCGCTCACAGCTCAAAACTCAAAACTCAAGGGAGAGACAGGAGGGAGGGAAGGAGGGGGAAATGCTCAGCGCACTATTTTTAGAGCAAAAATAACATTTAACAGCTCTCCATTAGCGAAACCTCTGCCGCTGCCTCCGCCAAAAAGCAGACGTTCACGTCTTTTAAAAAAAAAAAAAAAAAAAAAAATCCAAGGAGAGCCGCAGTTTCAATTTTTAATTCTCATGACTGTGAGGGAAGTTTCTGAACGCGAAGATGTCACGGGATTGACGGAAGGTTTTTCTTTTTTTTTTGTTTCTCAGGGGTCCTAATCTCTTATTTTGCGGTGCAGCCTGTTGTTGTGAACCTGCTCCGTTCTGTTACCCAGCAGGGGGAACACAAACAGCACATCCATCCATTTCACTGTCAGGAGCAAAAGGGAACGACACGAGGAGAGACCTTTCTCTGAATTTAGGGGAACCGTGCCATCATATTCCCCGTCTCGTTCCGTCATTTTCACCTAATCATGTGTGTAATAAATGGAGCTGAATAATTGAAGAAGGAAAAAAAAACAAACATTTGCATTCATGTTTATGGCAGGGAATATCAATCAAACTGGTTTCGGTTCGCTCGTTTAAAACATTTTTTTTTTTTGCAGAAGAACTCTTCAATTGTTGTTTGAAATAACAAGCGACTGATTGTTTCTTAACCGCTGGGTGATTTTTTCTTTTCCGTCAAAGTTGTATTTCTCCTCTTTGTGGCGTAAACTCAGGCTGCCCTCGTAAAGAGCGACAAACACAAACTTATAATAGCTGCTTATGTATTTTTGTGTAATTGTCATGAGTCTTTTTGGAGTTGTGAACGTCACCACAGCGGTCAGGATTGTTCCAACCAGGTCAAGAAGAATACAGACATCCGGAGCACATTTTTCTTTATTGTTTTGTGGCAGACTGCATTTTAAGCTTTAGATGATTCTTTTATATGTTGAGCATCAAATAGACAAACAAACCAATCAGATGACTAAAGGAAAAGTAAGCGTGCAAGACACAATCCTCCTCTCATTAAGCTGAAAAAGCTGCACGGTTGCTTTGCAAATTAACCGGTCAAGAGTCCGTCCCTTTAATGTTTTAGCATTAATTAAAAGAGCTCATTCGGAGGGACGGAGAGAAACCGTGTTTGAAGGATGAAGGTCGTTAACATTCTGCTCCCACTTCTTAATGTCCACCTTTAACTGCAAAAACAAGGAGAAAAATACAAACCAGGCGGCCACTTAAATCCGTCCCGTACTTTTCATGAGGCACTTTCATTTAGTTTGTCCTCCAGCCTTTTTTTTGCTCACGCATTCTGGGGGAAAAAAAAAGGCAAAGTGACTCAGCTGTTCTGTGAGGAGTTCCGACACCTGAGAGACACGCGAGTCGAGTGGTTTTTGACTCTGGAATTCTTCATAGTTTATAGCTGATGGTGTTCGCGTTTTAGCCCCATAGGAAAAAAAAAAATCACGTTTTAAAAGAGTCCGCTTCACATCACGGGTAATGGGTAAACCAAATAAATGCGTTCATTAGAGTAAAAATCTAATCAAAACAACATCCGCTCTCACCTCCCGGGAATTGAAAAGAAGCAATGGTGAAGGTGTGGAGTGGTAAATGGAGCCGGAGCGAACCGGCGACGATGTTTGACGACGTGATTACCAAATTGTAAAAAAGTCAGACGCCACAGGCCTCTAATTATCTCCAGGCTCCGAGGGACGAAGTGAAGGAACTCGTCACGAACGTTAACTTGGGTAGACAAGCTGAAAGCTGCAGCTTGAACTTGTCTAAAGAGGTATCAATCAATTTTACACTCTAACATCGAGCATGCTATCCGATGTAACTCATTACTTTTAACAGCACTCAGGTTAAGTTAGACTCGATATAAAAAAAATGTTACACACCATATAATCCTTTTCCATCTCCGAAAGTTCCTGCACGAATCAATAAATAACTTCTGCAGTGATTTTTAGGCTCGTTTCGCACTCATTCTTTACAAAAGCAGCTCGTAATGACTGAATGCTGGATTGAAATTATTACATCTAACAAATTCCTGACGTGTATTTAATAGCTAATCATGCATCCATTCAGCGCGGAGGGGTTTTTTGTTGGCCCTGGCGCGGCACTCGAAGTTTTACACGATTTAATGACATTCAGCCGAGCCTATTATCTTTATGCTTACACATTATCTGAGACTGTTAACAGGCGATCTGTGGTGATCTGGGAGTCGGAAGAAAGGGAACGTTTTATGTATCCAAAAAGCTCATTAAATGAGTTATGATCTCCTCCTGGTTGACGGAGTTCTCACTGACATGACACTGCTGTTTTCAAGATGTCACATTCACACATTGTGGATTCTTTGCAGCACGAGATTATTACCCCAGATTCTTGTTTTGGAGCAGTAGATTGATAATATCTTAGCAAATGTTATTTATCATTCTTAGGGATGCATGATATTGGATTTTTGCCTATATCTGTTATGTTTTCCAATTCGTCTGGGCTGACTGCCGATGCAGATGCCGATATTTGCACATATTTTCTCCCCCTAAGTCTCTCCCGTAATGGAATTAATGTACTATTATGCCCACGCTTATTGTGATGGCCCCACCGGCAGCTGCAGACATACAATGCTTTACAAAATGTACACAATTACAGGGGCAAAATAACAAAATAGTCAAGGTACTGTCCGCCTGTCATATCGACAGAAATGTTCATTTCGGGCTGGTATTTCATTTTTAAGGCTTTATCGACTGACGGATGATGTGCTGGTATTTATGTGCATCTCCTAATTATTATGACATTTTGCAGTTACATTGTGTGACACACCAATTTGGCAGATAAACTGTTTGCTCACCTGGTTAAAGTCTATGACTCTAAAATGAACAGGACAAAAAAACAAAAGGCTAATTAAATCAGTGTTTCCCACACATAGGTTTTACTTGGGCATGGCTATTAACGGCCTCCCAAGTATATTCGGGGTTCCAATTTAGCTTTTTCTGCCTTTTTTTAAAAATCCATCCAAGAGAATGCAACCATCCTTGATCGATTAACTCGAGAGGCGAGGCTGGACAAGAGGCAGATAAGAAGCAGATAAGGTTGCTGGTAGAGAGGAAACAGAAAGGAAGGAGAAACAGAAGGTAAACACTCAACTATCACGCTATTTTGGTCTTGATTTGTGGTCAGTATTGGAAGAGGTGCATGCTAAAGCAGCATCACTTATAGTGATCGAGATACCGAAAGGTGATTTCTGTGGGCCTGCTTTTGTATTGACACTTGTAACTACAGTGGAATGAAGATAATTTTCTGTGTATGTAATCAACTCAATAGTAAGTTTCCTTGGTTGTCTCACGAACATTACAGGTTACAATACTGGAGGTGTTCATGGTGTTCATGAAAAATTGCCAGGGATTGTGTGAAGAAAACTACATACTTAGGGTGAATTGTTGCTTTGAGAGGTGCGCTGGAGAAAAAAAAAAAAAGGAATCTGAACATCCTATAATTCCATGGGAGGTAACAGAAATCATTCAACACCTGTTTGTTGGATTGCCAGTGATTAACTTCATCAAGGGCTATTCAGCATCTGTGTGCTGTCATAATTAGTTTAACTTTCCCAAGGCCTGTCAATGGTAAATGAGAGTCATTATGCCAGAATGCCCCTCTTCAAGGCTTGGCGCCTGCCTGCCTCAGCCGCTCTCTGTGCCTGTCTCGGTCTCTTTCACTGCCTCCTAGGTGGAGCTCACAGCTTGGCTGAATGCGACTCATTTTCAACTCTTCATGTGCAAATGCCTCTCTCTCGCTCCGTGAGAATGTTCTATGCATCCTAATTTGAGTCATTGCCTCGTATATATTTTCTTTCCTCAAAAATGCAAGGCTTTATTTGTCGAAAGAAAAAGAGTATTTTTTTGCGAGAATCTTTTTTTTTTTTTTTCTCGAGTTCATGACTGTTTTGCTTGGCATGGTGCTCCCAACAGCTGGCTTTACCCTACAGAAAAAATAAAGCCCGGCGTTCTCTCTAAATCAAAGCTGTACTCCAGCTTAATCTGCATTTCTGCGTTTTCAAAATTCAGATGTGGAGGACAGAAAGTGGTTGTGCACATGGTTTTAATTTGTTTTTTTCCACATACACATACTGTTTGGTCAAAATGCTGCATCAGCTTTGAAAGAAATTGGGCAACCAGCCATGTTGAGAAATTGTGTGAAATGCAATGTTTTTAATATCAGCTTCTTTGTCAGGTTCTCTTTCACTTCCTGCTGTTTTATTTAGCATCTTGAATTTCAGTTTCTCTTGAGGCAGACTCAGAGATGAGTGTGGTTGGAATTCATTTGCCAAGAGCAACTGAACATTTTAGTTTACTTTGATTCATTTTTATGTTTGGCATATTCTTTAACCTGTAAACAACACAACGCCAACATATTCTCTTTAATTCCGGTCCAGGGAAATAAAAACTTCATGACAATGAAATGACAGTGAGCAACAACATTTGAACATTACAGAAATATTTAAGCAACATAATTTGCTTCTTGCACCTTTTGTTTGTTGAGAGTTATTCACTTGAAGCCCAGGTAAATTTGAGCGTGGTCTCACAAACAATATTATAATGAACAAAACTATATATATACATATATATATATATATATATATATATATATATATATATATATATATATATATATATATATATATATATATATATATACATACATATAAAGGCACCTGCTAACAAACTCAAGGCCAGAGGAAACAATGGTTCAATTCAGCACTGCAGCACATTCCTACAGTATCCAGGAGAAGTAAGTCGGCCTATTTACCTGGACGACTGTGAACTAACACAGGAGCGCTGCGAGTTAACTTTCATATCCATCAATCACCAAACTCCACTTGATTTACCAAAACTAACCCGACTCGCCGGGTACAGATGCAGCTAGAAAATAAAAAAGGGCCCCGGCACTTTTCAAACAGTACTTGGCAGGTGATTGGACGAACCATCAATCTAGCCAGTCAAGAGAAAAGAGTAAAACATTTTTCCAGCAACAATCAATCAGGAAAAGCCTTCAATGACGTCTTTTTTGTTCTTCTTTCGATGAAATGGCCTCCAGTTCTGATCCAGCGTCTACACTAACCTCCTGAAGAGCCTCCATAGTTGTTTTCAGACTCAGAGGAGCTGCCTGCAGTTCCTCATGACTCCTTGATTGAGAGAGATGCAAGATATAATGGAGGAGTAGTAAACAATGTTTGCGTGATTTGAGTGTGTACCCTTTGGGGATCGTTGCATGAATGTTTGTTGAACTAAGTGGCATGGAAATCTCACTGGGCACACTGTTGAACATGTAATATAAAAGAGTCATGGATTAAGATGTCTTTTCAGTTGAGTTTGTTCTTACATTGTTCCAGATGTTTTCCTACCATGTTCAAACACAGAGAACATATAAGCTATAACTTCAGGGACAGAGTCAGCGAATGAAGAAGGAAGTTAGTGAATATTACTTTAAACATTACCTCGTCCTCATCCACATTTGTGCTTGAGTTTTTCATCAGAAACAGTGGTTGTTTAATGGTGTGTTTGACAGCAAGATCAATTGTGTTTATCTGCATTAACTCACACCAGTATTTATTCCCGCGAAACAGCCAGATCACTTCACGTTGTACATTTGCTTATGCTAGAGAGCAGTTACATGAAAAACAGTGAATTTCTCCTCCTGTTTTAGTCGGCATTCAACATTACAGTCCATAAACACCCACTAACAGAGGCCGCCTCCGCCGATTGCTGTCAGGTTGATAAATGGGAGTGAACACAAATCCAATTTTGTGGCCGAAATTTTTTGAAGTAATCTCTGATCTCTCCTCCCGTTGGTAAATTTCTCCAGATCAGAGCAAAAAATCTGATGTGACTTTGGGTGTTTGTTCCTCCAGAAGGGCGTCTCTCTCCACCAGAGCTGGCCGCCGCTGAGCAGCGGCTGAAGTTGACAAGATAAAGACAGAGAAGGCTTCATTTAATGTTCTAAACAAATAATTACTAAGGAATATATGTATTGTAATATACCATCATATGCTTGCTGGTTAGCTTAGTACCTGGTCCATCTGTATATTGTGTGACATGTGTCCTGCATATGCTGGCTTTTAAAAAGAAAATCCTCCTATCTATGATTTGTTCTTGAGAAAGTAATAAAGAATTCCTCTGGAAAAGCTGAAAAATAGAAATACATAGTTCTACCCAGCAAGGCATTTAAAAAATACTGCAGAGAGAGAGAAAAAAACTTAAACTGTCCCTTTCCCTGATAGCTTTTCCCATCCTCCTCTGTTTAATCACTTTGACAGTTTGGAGAGCCATGAAATGGGTTATTGCGTTTAGATAATTATATGAGAGGTTTTCTCCAACAGCCTGTGTTTTGTCTCAATGCAATCATCTCCGCAGAGATTTAAAGTAACAGGTTTACAATGAAATTGTCAACACGTATCCTCGGCAAAAGAAGGGAGAATTTCCTCTGGATGGGGCAGCAGGCACCCATAGCCGCCCCACTTATGAAATCTCCCTCCTCAAAGCGCAGAACTGGGGCAGGACTTCCAGCAGGGAAGGCAATGGACTCAGAAAACGTGCCTCGCGAAACCGGGTGGGTCTATACGCATTTAATTTATTCCAATGGCGGAGTACCCCTCCAGCAAAAACCCTAAATGAAGCGATGTCTTCCACTTTGTCAAGGCAGTTCGTTGCTGGTTTACTTCAACCTGCTTTGCCTTTGGCCTTGTGCCTTATCGATCCACTGAGGAAAAAAAAAAAAGGAGGTGGCATGGTTAGCTTCCCCAAGGCCAAGCCTCCTTTCCACACCTTTCACGCTCTACCTGGCCATGTACACAGCTCCCTAATCAGGACTGGCGTGTTTTGCGGCTGCAGTGGGGCTGGCTCTCTGAAACGATTAGGCCTGGGGACAGCTCCAGCTCTCTTCCCCTCTTCTCCACGCCACATCCCATCTAGAAAGCATTTCATCTGTGGCAGTGGAAAAGGGCTTATGTGGGGTTGGAGAGTGCTGTGTGAAAAGCAGCAGGTAATAGGCTGTGTAATGTGTTTGGAGGAGGAGTATTAGTATTCACAGTTAGTGCTGACCTCTGGCAGGCTGAGCCACCCCCACAGTAATTTCCTCTGAAAAGATGTAATTGAATTCATCAGGATGAGTAAACATATTATAAGTAGCAGAGAAAGATAACAGTGTTGTGGACAGATCGAGGAAGTGGATAGTGGCTCGATGAGTAATTGAAAATAGTCAAAGACAAACACAAACTAACGAAAGAAAAGTGTGCGGCGACGCAGAAGTCGTTGCCTTTGCTGTATAGTTGCAGCTTGTGTCAAAAACCATCGCGCCCTCGCTTATTGAGTTTGAAACGCCGGCCAAATTAAAGCGAGGCATCCATTTCCACGCGTTTCTGTGCATCCGACGTCTCGAGTCCAGACAATACAGACAACAGCAGCAGGACAGGGCCGCGGCGTGACCATGAGCCTCGCCTCTCTGTAGTGAGATGCATTGCAGCAGCGTCCCGGGGGACCTTGTGTATAATTTAAAGGTTCTAACATCGACCGCCATCTTCAGAATATCGAGCGTTTGTCAGTCCAAGCGACTGGCGGGTGGTCGGGCAATTGTCTGTCAGTCATAATGCAATCCTCTGCCTCCGCTTCTCTCTCCCGGTGATGGAGAGCCGGCTCATTGTGGCCATTCTCTTCTGTCAAAGCATCGAGCAGCCTTTAAAAAAAAAAAAAAAAAGAAAAAAAAAATGAATTGTCGCCCCTTAAGAATGGATTACTTAGCAAGGGGAACAGCTGGAGCTCCGTCGGACCACGCCATTGATTGCCGGACTGTAGCTCTCACCGGTTGAAAGCAGGTCCTGACATTTCTTTACGATGCTGCGAAAATAGACGGTGAAGTAATTTTAAGTAGCTTTCTGTCAGAGCTTTGAAAGTCAAACAATACCTCTGACAGGGACATAATGGAACACATTGCTTGATATCTCTTTGTGTTCCTTACTTCCTTCCTTTTTTTAAAATATATTTCAGCCTGTAAACTGTAGACAAGCTGAAATATCTCAGCAGCTGGTGGATGGATTGCCATGAAATTTAGTGCAGACATTCACGTTCCCCAAAGGATTGAGTCTGCTGATTATTGTGGTCCCTCGTGGCTCTGAGTGAAATGTGTTGACAACTCCTGGATGGATCACCACCATTGCCTGTCGCTAATTTTTCGCCAATACTACTGGTTTATGGGCAAATACCTGACTGAAAACTGATGCTAACATGCTAAACAAAGACGGTGAAAAATGCATTCTCCTACGATTTGTGTGTCGTTGAGTTTGTGTAGTTAGTTGCCATTGTTATAGCATTTACACCGTAGGAATTATTATAGTACATCTCTTCTGTTTCACTGCTCATGACTGTGGTTTTCATCTATCTTGTCGTCCGGGGCCGGCGCGATGGAAACAGATGTCTGCGCCGAGGACTCAGGGGCTCGAGTGCGTGCATTTATTGTCTGTTCCTTAGCTGCACTTCCTGGTTTTGCCTTCTGGTTGTATTTGGCTGACAAACATGCAAAGGGCATTCATATTAGATTATCCGAACAGATTATCATTCAAGCATTACACAACCACTGATCACCGCAGTTGTGACCACCGCTCAATTCTCAGCCCCCTTTGTCCTCTACTTATAATTGATTAAAAATGTCTCTGAATCTAAAAAAAACACATTTTAAAAAATAAATCCTTATTCGACTTCTCGTTTAACCCAGAAATTGGTTCTTAGACGTCGCCCAGCAGCTTGAGGTTGTAGCATGTATTCAGTCCCCGTAGCACCGCGCGCGTGCGTGTGTGTGTGTGCTTTGAAGGATTAAATCTGAATTACCGGGGCAAACAGAGATGAGGAATTCTGACAGTAGGGGATGATCTCTGCCAAAGACTGGACAAAGCCTTTTTAAACAATATGTATACGGTAAAGGGAAGTGTTCAGGAGAAGAATGGATTCATATTATTTCCACAATGCCAATCCTCGGTCAATCAAGATCATTCCGCATAGCAACCGACGGTGAATTTGGGGTAAATAAAACTCATGTTAATGTGATTATGCTCCTGGTAAATAAGGTTAACGTTATTGCGGTAGGATATCTTAAGTGAATTTCAGCGATGTAAACACCTCAGCCCAACTGCAGATGTAGCAGCTGTAACATAATCCGATCATTCTGTCCGTTTACTCTCCCTGAAGATTGTTATTACATTCCTCTTCATACATGATTCAGTGTAAATGATGTAAGCATATGTAGGATCGGGGCATGGAGGGTGAAATCCCCCCACCCTGGCCGCTTTATGAAACCCCAGCTTCATCTTGCATCATCCACATTTATGGCAGAGAAAAAAAAAAAATTATATATAGATATAAATGAAAAAACTCTCCAGAAAGTTAAAAGCAGCTGTCACATGTTTAAACCCAATTTCGCAGAAAGTAGCTGGAGAAGTTGATGTGACAGAAACTTAACTCGCAAGAGAGACGAAAACACGGCGATTCACAGGTAGTCAAAATGTAACAACGGAGAAGCAGACAGCCACATAGACAGAAACATACAAAGGCTGGGAGAGCTGAGGCCATCTGACAGGAACATGTTGTAATGAGGTGCAGCTGGTGAGGCAGCCAGCAGGGTCACACAGGCTGATGAGGGTCTGAGCCGCGGTTGTGTAGGCCAGGGGAGCGACACCTGGTGCACAGGTGAGGAGTGGGCCTTTTTGTTGACGGTGCGGGTGTTAATTAAGGCTCAATTTAATTTTAGCTACGGAACATCAGCGCTAAACCAGAACCGTAAGAATCTGAAGATGTGTTTTTAAATTGTGAAATCTGAATCATAACCTCAGATTTCTTTTTAAATATACCAGTTCAAATAATGAGCCTGTATTGACTTTATATTGTTCCCACATATAGATTTAATGTTGCTTACACATTAAGTAAGATATATGAATGTGCCCCATGTGGACCCTCTGTGGGATATGGAACTCTTTGTATTTATAGCACATACAGTATGGTGGATGTCTGGACTTTTACTGTATATTCTACTGAACAAAGGTGCAAATTGTTTGGAGTGCTGTGCACCTGTGTCCAGGGGAAACACTACGAAAGTATTTGTGGTAGGTCCGGATGTTTATCTCACAATATCTGAATATGACGGTATGACAAAAAAGATATCTGAACTCAGTATTTTAACCAGAAAATGACCGACAGCACATCATACAGTGTCATGATAAATATCAATTGTTTTTTTTTTTGTTTTTTTTTTTACTGTGTTTTCTTATTAAATTGACATTTTAGTACTATTCAAACTGGCAAAGTTGTTGTTATTTATAACTTTTCTGGGTTACTATAGAAAAAACAGATTTTATCTGTTACCCTGCCTTAAACTACATTTATATTGGCAGTTTCAGAGTGTACAGTGTTCCACATGTTAACACCATTAATGCTATTAGTTAGAGCTGAAACATTGGCAGTGAAACAATACTGTTGCCTTCATTTAATCCCCAGAAACTAAAGTCATCCCTAACCTTAACCTCACCATAACCTTTAATCAAGCAACACACACACTTACGTTCTTGCTTCAGTTGAGATGAGAAGATAGCTTGAAGCTACAAGCTAAATCTGGAGATACCGCCTGGGGCTAGTTAGCTTCCGTTAGCAGGAATACTGGAAAATGGCACCTCTGAAGCTCCCCGTTGACATTTTGCATCTTTTATATTGAATCTGTACACAAGCAGCAATGTAAAAATAAAGGAAATTGAGATTTTTGAGTAAGATAACCCTTAGCTCGTAGCTTAGCATAAGTTAAGCTACTTAAAATAAGTGAAGCTAAGGGTTCGTATATAACGGAGGGTATATTTCCCCCCAAATAAACACAAAACATATTTATTGTTTTCCTTTCTTAAACAGCATCATTAATACAATAACAGACAAAGGAAGAGACAGAAGCAGAGGAAGGAGAACATCTGCTAACTGAACCGGAAACACCAATTATCCTCTGGCTGCTAATAAATCTAAACATACATTGACAAACGTAACAGTGATATTTCTGTCCAAGTTAACGGACGATGACTCATCACATCACTGATTCATAATAATAGTGAGCTAGACTGATGATAGTTGACGCTTTGTCCGAAACCCTTGTTAAATTATGTAACCCAGTTTCCTACTTACTTAGTTCGGCTCTGCTGAAGCGGAGACACACAGTCATTTTTTTTTTTCAGGGGACGGTCTTGGGTCAGGCTGTTTCAAGTGCACAATGAGCTGGAGCAGATCCCAAATCCTCTAACAATATCTCAATCTTTCCCCAATGTTTTTTGGACTCATGGGCAGAATCTACAAAGAGAAAAACAAACCCAGACTCTGCTCGCTGTGAGGCACCAATGCTAACCAGTGTGCCACGCTGTGCTGCTGTAGGTGCACCGGTTTCAAAAGAACTGACGATTTATTATTATTATCATTTTTTTAATCTCCGTCCTTGTTTTTAGAGAACACTTAAACAGCACACTTCCCTCAATGTATTCATCCTAGTGTGCGTATTGCAGTCATTACTGTTTTAAACAGGCAGCGTTGATAGAATCAAAGAAAATGCCGCTGATTTATTTATTTTTTTTCCCTTTTCAGCAGATGAGCTCTAAGCCGGCCTCCTGTGTGTGTGTGTGTGTGTCTGTGTGTGTGTACTTTTCACCATCACCATGAGCAGCATCACAAACATGCAACAAAAAAAACCAACAACAGAAACAGATGTTTATCAGCAAACCAGCAGTAGGAAGAAGGAGAGGAATATATTCAGAGAGAGATCATCTGGGGGGCATTTTTTCGTGCAAGTGTCCACGCTACTATCAATCGCTCTCAACGCTTTTCGAGTTTTTCGCCATTTTCTATTGCCGCATTGTGCATGAAATGTTCCGCTACATCTGGTATTTTTCATCAGGGTAAAAAATGGGTAGGACTGAATTTGCAACGCGGCAAGGACAGCTGCTGAAATAATGACAGGGTTAGGCTCTCCAGTGCACAGTGCCTGCCTCTTATTATCCTCGCACATTGGGTGACGCTGATTTCTTTGGCACTGGCTGTTTTGTCAGAAACGTGTTTTGTCTGTTCCACCCACCCCGCCCGCTGCGCACAAGTGTAACATAAAAGTCGCAGATATCACATTGAGGTGTGAGTCAATGAGATCACAGCTGTGAGGGTGCATCCTGTGCTTTCACGGCGACAAGGCGGGTTATAAGAAATTTGACAAGGAGGGTGCAAATGTGAGAGCGGGTTAACAGAGAAGGGGAGAAAAACAAAGTAGCGGGGGAATTTTTTTCCCCTTCTTTTTGTATTAGGGAAGACATTAGTTACACCGCTTGGTTTGTGCTTTTAGCCAAAGTGCCTTGACAAAACGTTAATATCCATCAGTGTTTCCATTTTGGCGCACCTCAAGTTATCCCGACCAGACAAGTCTCATGTTATTTTTTTTTTAGCGCCGAGGTGTGTTACAATAAGGAGGACAGTCGGTAAATAGCCTGTCAATGTCAGCGGCCGCTCCCGCTTCGAGCTGACGTGTTTGTGTTTATCTGAACTTATTGTGTTTCCCTGTCAAAGTAGTTCCATCTGGAGAGCAAACAAATCTTGACAAGGTTTTAGCAAAGCTGGGGGAAAAAAAAAAAAATCTCATCACAAAAGTGCACCACTTGGCTCCAGTGCAATTACCTTCTGTAAATGAAGCTCAGTCTGGCCTGCGAATCGCTCACCCCCTGTGCAGGCGCTTTTGCACATACACCGTGTCAACAAAGCAGAGCGGGCCTCTGCTTGGTAGGCGCCGGGGTCTGTTTACCTTTGTTGCTGTGTGGATTGATGAGGTGGCTGAGGCAGAGGCAGGGGCATGATGTGAATAGTTGGAGTATTACTGTGGAAAGAGGTGTTTCCCCCTCGGAGGCGGCTAACTGAGTTTGACAAAGCTGTTTCTGCTGAGAGGCTATAGGGACGCTCCCTGGCCCCCCTCCAGCAGCCCCGGCTCCGCGTGTGGATGCACATTTGAAGTAGTGATGAAAGGTAACGCGGAGACAGAAGGGAGGAGGAAGCTCCCAGGAACATAATTTGAGTCGTGAAAGGCAGCTTATAGCGTATTTAGTAGCATGGAGAGAATACAAAAAAATAACATATAAGTCATGGTTTGACTTCCAGGGGCGCTTTATCCGATGTTTATCGTGATTTAAAGGTCCATGTCTGTGATATTTTTTATATCATGCAGACTTATAATGTCAGACGAGATATTTGAGGGGTTTCATTCTAAAAAAAAAAAAAAAAAATACTGCATGAACAAGAAAAAAAAAAGAATCAAAAGAGAGAGAAAAGCAAAAGTTAACTTAAGAACTAAAGAAGACTCCCTCCATTCCTCACAGTCAAGCCTGTTTCTCCTCGGGGCGTGTTGATTTCTGCCTCTGTCCTTTGGGTGAAAAAGATTCTCTTTAAATCTGTTTTTCTCTTGTTAGATTGTTGATCAATTCTGGTGTTTTGGGATTGCCTATTTGGATGACATATAGCCATCCCTGTAGCGTTTATAGAGGGGACAAATGACTACGTGATCTTTGCACAGCTCCCGCTGCCAAGCAAACTGGATTAAACGTCCGTTGCGATTTTGGAGTCATTTTATTCTGCAGCCTTGCCTTTTATTGTCTCTACACGCGCTCTCTGTCTCCATATCCCGTGCCACTGTTGAGGGTGCACTGAACACCAACCCCCACTGCCCCAAAAAAACAGAACATAAAAAAAGTTAACTGCAGAATTTCTCATATTTACTGCACTCAACTGTAAACGATGGGCCAAATGGATTTGTCACCATTTAATCCAGCGGGATAGTTTGCGACCTCTCATTTTATTTCACAGCACAAGACAGATTTCTAGTTTTATTTATGAGACATTTAAAAATTCTAGCAAATAACAGGGCAACTTTATTCCAACCTGAGTTAATTTATCAAGTTGAATGATGGTTCATTATCTGACAGAGCTGTTGCTCCTGAACTGATTGGGATGTGTCCTTGATTGTTAAGTTGATGCACCATAGTCACTGTGACAACTAAATCCACAGAGAAACGCTTCTTTTTCTAAAAGGTGCAATACATAAGAATTGGCCAGCTGTCAGATTCACAATCAAAACAAATCGTGGCAGGATATCATGAGGGTAACTGCTGGTTGAAGCTGCCGTTAGCAAGTTAGCCTGGTTAGCGGAGCACTTAGTGGTCCAGAATAGGGAGCTGGGACCACTAGGGGAGTGCTGCTGTTTGCAGAGGAAGGTTTCTCTGAAACTGGCCGAGCTAGCTGGTTAGCATGCTAACTTCAGATGTCATAATGTCAAAACTCATGTATCTTCACATTCAAGACAACTTTTGTGGACGTTTGTGGAAATGTCAAATTTCCTGACAGGTCAGCAACAGCAACATGATTCATAACCCATTAGCTAAAGTTAGCATTCAACCCCTTCCTAGCTAACGTTACTATTTGATAGTGTTACACTTTACTATGGGAAAGGTGTTAAAAATACACATCTTGGAAACAATTATTTAGACCAGAAGGTGAAACACGTTGGATGTTATTGAATGGAAATATTAGCTAAGAAGTGGTCGAATGCTAACGTTAGCCGATAGGTTGTTTTACCTTTAAGTACGGCCTGACGTCCACGCAGATTTTCAGTTGCAGATCAACTGGAAAATAGTGAAATTATGACAATTTGTCACATTAGCTCAGCATTCTAACTCCCCAACCTGAGCACAATGGTCACTGCCAGGGATAGAAGCTGCACATTCATAAATCAGGCTACTTTGGTATTTGATTTTTAATAATTCCATAGCTGTTATCGCTTCTGTTCACAGTAAAATATTATAACCTTGTCTGAGACTAGGAAAAATCATCTTTACTTGAACATAGAAAAAGTAACTTCACTCCAGCTACCAAAAACATTCTCTCACTGTCCAATTTTACAAACCGACCATTTTCTGAACACACACAGAATTTCTTCCGTCTTCAAATTTTCAAGAATAAATTGTGACCACCTCTCCTTTACAAAAAAAAAAAAAGCAAAAAATGACCGACCGAGAGACAAATCGACAGAAAAGCACAGAGGTGTCATATTCAGTCTTTTCACTGACTCATGAATAGATCCTCAGAATAGAAGTGTTTTAATAGATCCTCCAGGGAAAAAAAATCTTGTTGTTTCCATGGTAATGTGAGTGAGGTTTGTTCGCTTGCCGAGTTATCCCTTGAAGAAACTTTTTACTTGAAAAGAAGGTGAATACAAATGATGGCAAAAAAAACAAAAAAAAAATTGTATGGGCAAGGCACAGTACTTCAATTTATACAGACTCATCACAGCTGAATAACAGAGTGGAACAGTAATAATAATAATAACGGCTGCAGAAAAAGAAAGGCTGTATTGATTGTTGGAATCGGTGTGGCACATTAGGAGGTGTGGGGAGATTCTGCATCGATGCAGAGACGGAGTGAAATTGAGAGCCCCGGCAGCTTGTGTTGATTGTTGATTGGACAATAAAGTTAAGTCGCTACCCGTGCTTTGAACTGTGGGCGGACATCAGGCTAACGTGACTTATTTAGGGGGCATGTTGGAGGGAGGCAGAGACCATCTGTGGGTAATGAAAAAGAAAAAAAGAACTAGTATTTTTTTTTTTTTTTTTTTTACATCTCGGGTCGTATTTGCTGGGATGCATGAACTGGACGAGACCCACGCCGAGTGTGACTTCTGCCTCGCAACAACATCCAATCAAGCTTTGGCGTTGTCAGGAGGACGAGGCACTGTCGACCTTGCTGCAGACTCCGATGGAGCTGTGTGCAGCAGAGTCAATAAATGCCTTATCTTAAAAGCTGCTGTGTGAAAGCAACATTATTGCACTGGTATATGTACTATATGCTACAACAAATGTGTGAGGCACTGCAGATGGATACATGTTTTGTTTATGTATTGCAAAGATGCAGCTTTTTTTTGTAGACTGTTGTAGTCCTGTTATTGGAGGGACTTTCAGAATAAAAGGGGAATTGAAATGAAGGTAGGGGAATATAGATCGCTGAGGATCTGAGGATGCCATACACTGCCATGCATCCATAATCGTGAGGGCTGTGAAGATGGCACACGGGTGGAGGGGTGGGGGGTGGGGGGGTTTACAACAGAAAAAGGTCAGTCCGCGAACACACACACACACACACACACACACACACACACACACACACACACACACACACAAACACACAGACAGCTCTGCCATTACGCAAATGGATCTGGATAGGCACTTCAGTATGTTTGCTCTTTGTGTCGGGCCGTCTGAGGATTTGGTGAGCTTGAAGACAAACCGCCCCTTGATCTGAAAGCTCAGAATCACGGAGAAGATAGATCAAAGCCTCCGCCTGCCATCCCTCTGAGATGCTTCCGTTCGAGTCTGGAACATCGAGCGAAAGGGAAAGGGAGCATAAAGGAGGAGAAGAGAGGGCAAAGTTTGTTCGTGTGCGCCTGTGTACTCAGCGTATGCAATTAGGTGGTTTTTCTGGTAAATGCGCTGGGTGGGAGATGGATTGGCTCAGAAGAAAATCCTTCCGTCTGGGTCCGCGCGTCCCCTCAGTCACACAGGCATCGCAGACCCGTCACATATGGCGAGACAAAGCAGGTCCTGCTAAATGATGTGTGGGAGTGAGGGCTGGAGAAAATGGTTGTTATCAGAACTCGGCGGAGTTTGCAGTTTTTGTTCCTCGCTCGTCTTATTGCCGGAGTTAAATCACACACGCTGACATTAAAATACGGTTCAAAATTTAAAAGTGTTTTGTAGCTCAGCTGATACGATAAAAATGATCTTTGCAAGAAGGCCACAACTTTTCATCGCTCTTACAAAAAAAACAAAACAAAAAAACAAAAAAATCTACTGGCACAGATTTAGATTATATTCAGTAAAGCATCCGACCCTTGCAGGTTCTTGGCTGTGTTCTGCGTTCAGTTAATGATTAAGCAGAAAGCTGTCCTTCTGGCCTTTTATTTGAAACACTTCCTGTGAGAGAAGCTTCTTAAATTAATTATGTTTGCCTAATGAATAATTAAGCCAAGGGAAAGATAATTTGGTGTTACGCAGCGAGCCAGACCATTGTGCATGTAGAGGAACCGGTGCTCTGTGTGCCTGGCTGATTTCACATTGGGAGTGTGAAATGAGAATTAGCAAACAATTTGCCTCCTGTTCCATCCGTCGCCATGACTAAAACATCACTGCTGATTATGTCTTGACAAGTGTCAATACTGCACGCCTGCTTGTTAACTGTACCACAGACAGGGCGCGTGTGAGGTTCTATTATTTGCGGTTTTTGAATTGTGGAGGGGTATTGACTCCCGGTCTGAATGGAGGCGGAAAAACAAACGCTATTGTGTCAGATGGCATTGTCACAGAAGTTCGAAACAAAGTCGGAGCAAAAGCCTCAATGGCACGAGACATAAACAGACGGTAATAGCTCCTCATCCGCGGAGGTGACACACAGAGGATAGAGAGTAGGCCACGGGAGAAGACTTTTAATTATCCAAGTTAGTTACAGAGAAGTAATTCATGGGAGCCACTGGTGCTGCGTTCATAATGATATGTCAAACAGCAGACCGCAGCTGCACGGGAGACATTTTAAGGGAATATGACGAGTTGTTATCATTTCACCTCTTCCTGTGGATTAGTGACTGAAAACACAGTGGGTAGCGAAAATCCGGAGGAGCATCTTGGGTAGTATTTCAAGGTAAAACAACATATTTGGTATCTCCACATAAACTAATGTTAACATCCAACCCCTAAAAAAACATCTCGGACACATTATTTAAGCCTCAAAGTGAGGCGCAGTGGATGCAATCGAGAAAAACCATCAGCTGGGAGGTGCTTGGATGCTAACATTGTCGTTTTACCGTGAAGGATGTCCCTCCAGATGTCCACGATCCATCTGTCTTTTCGGTTGCTGACCAACAGATTTCAGATTCCCTGAAACACATGAGCGCATTTAACCGAGCTTTTAAACTCCCTGCTCTTAGCATGGTGTCAGAGGAAAATGACTGCCATGTAAATATGTTCAATAAGGTCTCTGAGTTAGTTAACTTTGTTGTATTTATGTATTACAATCTCCACCAGCCATGTTAGCCTATAGGGTCTTATGCATTTGTTTGTGTGAGATCAGTTGGAGCCAGACTTCGGTACATTGTGTCGTGGGATTCAGTAAATGCAAAAAAAGATCTAAGACATTCAAAGATATCGTCCAGCATTGACTGTTGTTTTTCCAGATGTATACACCATTCGACAATTTGTGTTACGGCGTAGCAAAATGTATTTCTGGCAAATCGGTTTGGTTAGAGATCCATCCATTGATGTCCCCGACACTGCAATCATCATTCAAGTGCGAATTGCATTTTTGCAGAAACTAGCTTTCATTTCTGAGGATGTGCACAACTGACTCACCATACGGACACAAGATACACAAGGCAGCCATCATGTTGTCAAAGCAAATATATCTTTGACCCGAGGCAAAAAAAAAAAAAAAAAAAAAAAAATCAACTACATGTGGTCTGTTTTTGCCACATTTTGTCTTAGTCAAAATCTAACGTTCATAGAATCGTTTGGTCTCATCTTGACCTGCAGCATCTGCAGACAAATTCCAAAGCCGGGTACGTTACTCAACATTAAAGTCGGGCACATGACGAGATGAATGAATCGGCCTTTTATGCTCGCTGCCATCTTGCGCTGTAACCCTGGCGGAGATATCTGACTGAGTGCACTCATCTAGTTTAATTACATACAAATACAAAACCTTTTATTGAGCATTTCTTTCTCCCATATCCACTCGGGGAAAATCCCAGAGAATTTAAGTTACATTGCCAGGCATTTCTTGGCCAGGAGATATTCCTCTTAAGTGTGTTTTGGGCCTTCGAACTAATATACACACCTGGCTAAGATACAATGTAGCAGGACAAACACCACTGACAGTTTCAATTCTGCTGCCCCAAGTGATTTATAGACTCTATGAGTCACTCACAGAGAGAGGAAGCGAGAGAGAGAGAGAGAGAGAGAGAGAGAGAGAGGGAGAGAGAGAGAGAGAGAGGGAGGGAGGGCAGGACAGACAGACAGATAGTCACACACACACGCACACACACTTACTATCTCCTTGTCTCTTCCTCCCCCCTCTTTTCTCCTCCCTGGTTATAAAGACTTGCCAAGAAATCATTGGCTCAACAGAGAAAGGGCAAATCCTCTTCAGCCAATTTAAATTCTTCTGAGCACATGGTGCCGTCTATTCCAAACTAATTAATAGACATGTCATGAATAAAAACACTTTGATTATGAAAAGAGCTTGCCCTATGCCTCCTTTTAGGCTTGTCATTAGTATGAGGACACATGTGGCGAATAGCTGGAGTGTTGGTACCAGCAGCCTGAGACAGCCGCAGATGCCCTCTCTTGATTAAATTTCTCGCTGCATGTTTTATTCAGGCAACGGCTGCATGGACCCGGTGCCACAGTCTCTGATTAGCTGTACCTGTACCAACAGGAGAGCCGGGGCCAGCAGGACCAGAAGGGCAAGGCCTATTCAAAGGGCAGGACACAAAGACATGTGACCCTGGAGCCCTCGCTCTCACAAGTGCACTCCATCAGCCACTACCCAGCTGCTCTGCTCTGTCAAAGTGACATACTGTGCAGATCTCCCTATTCTATATCCCCCCCCCTTCCCTTATAACCTGGACCTGCTCACTCTAATATATGTGGCTGCTAGACGCTGCAGCACATTCAGTAGAACTCCCAGGGTTGGCCATGGTACATCAGTTCTGATGGAAGCACACACACAAATACACACACACACACACACACACACACACACACACACACACACACACTCGCTGTTTCTTTCTTCCACTTTGCTGTGGCAGTAGCTTGACCCGATGCATCCGAATATAACCTTCCAAATCCTCTGAAATGATTGTGAAGTACATTATGTGTGCTATTGAATTTGACTTTAGGTGGTTTATAAAGGACTCGATAAAACAGCGAAATAGAGTCAATTTTTAGTAAATCAAAAAAAAAAAAAAAGGTGTTGTTTGTCGAAGTCGAAGCTGATGTTTTTGAGAGTTGCTCAATAAATGGTAAATCATTTCATTGATCGTCAGCAGAGTGATAACTATTTACTCAAAGTCTAATCAACTGTAAATTGACAGTTTATTAAAGATGCAATGTGTAAGAATTAGCCACCTGTCGAATTCATACCCCAGACAACAAACAGGGGGCAGCACATCACCAGAGTAAGTGCTTACCTGCTGTTAGCTTGCAAGTCCAGTTTACAATTTACAACTGACGCTGTGTGTTGTTTGCTAGCAGACTGTCGACTCTTGAGGTAAGAAGTGGATCGGGCCAAGCTAGTTAGCATGCTAATTTCAACTGATATCTCTGCAACATAGTACACAGATGTCGGCACACATCGGCGCATGCCACCACAGAGGACTTTTGAATTTTTATGACTAAACTTCTTACATATTGCCCCTTTAATAATGTTATTTTATGGTGTCACCACGAGTTACAACACTGCGTGCAATGATAAAAGCATCACATGCTCATTTTGAGCACATTCATTTAATAGCTGTTAAATTATTCGCCAGTTTAAAATGGTGATTAATAATGTAAAGATTAATCTAGATGATGTGTTACCTAATTATGCTGCTAATTATTTATGTTATTTGTGATTCATCTTTGAAAATCAAATAATCTGTTTCTTTAAATTTCACCACTGTGAATCACTTTGAAGATTTTGTACTAAAAATCTATTTTATCATGTAACAGTAGTTTAATTCCGGCACAGTGAAGAGGGGCTTTGTTTGGGATTATAATTTCCAGAGGGGAGTCTCTCTTCAGACATGACTATGCACAGTCAGGACTGGATAACATGCATGTTGGAGCTGTTAGTGTTACACTCTGCTGCTTTATTGATTGTGTGGAACTAGCTCAACATCTCAGGCTGGTCTCCGAGCAGTCATCGCTGGCTCTGTGGTGCCTTATGTTACGCTGCAAAGAGGTTCTGGCTGTCAACATGTGGTCCTCAGCCCAGCTGACTCGTCCCGAAGGGGAGCCGAACCCCCTGCAGGAGCCATCTGTATCCCCGGCAAGGCTATCCATCATCCTCACTGCGGCGCTCAATTTAGAGTTCTTCTGCAGGCAGCTTCAGGCAGCAGTGAACAGCTTTACATGTACGTGTCTGTAATGAGAACCCTTGAAACCTGCCTAGTGGCTCTCAAAGCCAGCCTCGAGGGCTGAAGGGAATCAATGAGTCGATCCCTGGGGCAGATCTCACGCCCATCCTCCAGGAGTGTTCGCGAATGTAGGTTTTCTCTCTAAATTTCTCCTGGCGGAGACGGCGACAGCAAATTAGGAAGAGAAAAAGTGATTAGTGTGTACAGTAACATTAGAGCTGAGGCTTCCAGGGTCAGTGGCTCTCATACAGGGAGTGCTGTAGGTTCATGGGAGATGAATTCTTTCATTCAGTAGATTTCTTAATTAAGTTTTTTAAATAAGAAGGCCTCTCATGCAGGGATCCCAAAATATTGTCCTTTGATTAAATAGATGTTTTTTCTGCAGTACAACCAGGAAACTGGAAAAAATGTTCAAGCAGCCCTGCGTGCTCTGCCCCGCGGCTTCTGAGTGCAATAGATAGAAAAACAATGGTCTCAGCATACATTAGTGCTCTTGAATCTTTTTGATCGTACTCCCCCTAGCATCATAAATATGGTACTAATGGTTGATGTCATAGATTTTACAGGAAGTGCGCATTTTATTTTACCAGGTCTGTGGAGTCATAGCTCACACACATTTTACGTCCTTGGGGCTACAGTTGTAGGGGGAAGGAGGATTATATGCAATTGCGTTCACTCATGCTTGAGGGCTTGCCTGCTGCAACCGCAAGAAAGTGCTTCTAATTAATCTCCACAACCTGAACTTCCTCAGCAACCTCTAGTAACAAGCCTGCGTCTCTAACCTTAGGCTACCATTGCCTTATTGCTAGGAAACAAATACATTTACGTCAAACAAACCAATTGTGCCTTTGGTGCAGTGCAGAAAAACAAGAAACCTCTTGCAGAGCTGTGAAGAAGAACTCGGCGCCGGGGTTGAGGGTTGATGTCGTCCCAGTCGTATTTGATGCAGCACTGAGAATGTGTTTATTCTAATGGCTGTCTGGGCCATCGCTTCGCTATATCCTCGCAGAAGCCCGTATTAGACACACTCTCGCATCCCCCTTAACTCAAAGTCTGCCAGTGATGCATTCATCTGTCCGGCAGGTTGAGTAAGTAGAATCCATTTTGTGTCAGTTAATTCAATCAGCCTCAGTTGACTGCTGCATGCTGACGGTGCTCTGAGAGGCCACTGGGGCTTTGGAGAGAGAAGATAGAAGAAGAATCCTCTTGGCAGGGGGGTGAAATGTCATAGCCCACTGCCCTGGCCAGATGAGGCTGTGTTAGACATCAAGTTGGCGGCTCAAGACACGATAGTTGCAGCTTATCATATGTAAGCTCAGGGGAAGGAGGCCAGTGGGCATTCCCACATTTTCTGTTGTCGTATTGCGTTCACATCTCTACATTACAAATCTCATTCTTCATGCTGGTGTGCTGAGCTCTCACGCAGTCTCCCAATAATCGCACGGGCTGGTTGGCGACATATCTAAATCCCTCTCCTACAGGTTCCCAATTCCACATTCTGACTTGTTGTGATGTATTCTGAACCAGATACAAGAAGTGTAAGCGGTAAACAACCCCGAGAGTACTTTATGCTGACAGGCGTAGCCAGACAGCAATAATACCTAATCGTTTTTTTTTTTCAGTCTGTCCATGTTGCACATTACTGCAACCACAGGTGAGCCTCTACCAATAGAACTAACGCTGTAATAATGGAGGATTCTGAAGAATGGGTCAAGTTTGGTACCCTGGAAGAAAAGTTCTTAAGCGTGTGGGGTGAAAAGCATCAGCTTACTCGGCACAAATTCTTCAATTTATATCCTACCCGATAACCTCAGAATTGTGGGCGAGTGTGAGGTGAGGTAAAACCTCTTGTGCCCAGCAGCCCTTGCATAAATATGATTATACCTGCATCACCTCTGGAAATATATTGGAACAGTAAACTGGAAAATAAATCATATAAGGTTGAGGATTGATTCCACATCTAGCCACTGGTGCTGTGTATTAAAGTGTGTATTTTCACATTCAGAGTTTAATTTTTTCTTTTTTTTTATATATATATATATGGGAATAGCTTTACATGCTTTAGTGCTAAAACAACCCTAAAACACTCCAGTGTTCTCATACTGTGTTCTGTTTGAAATGCTCTGTTTTACCTCCCATCTCTTTAAGCCCCCCCCCCCCCAGAATACCCAGTCAGCTCTGATTGGTCAGCTCACACACGCCTGAGCCAGCACTGCTAACAACAACAACAACAACAACAACAACAACAACAACAACAACAACAACAACAACAGAGCAGCTATGCTAAATTACTTTCGCGTGCCAAACCGGCTGTTAGGCGTAAGTAATGTCTGATTTATGACATAGTGTGATGACGTCACAAAGTCACAGAACGAAACTGCTGATGAGGCGTTTTGGGCACAGAGTTTCCTGTGGGAAAGAGGAGCTTCTGTTCGTGTGTACTTTGAGCTTTGCAGGTTTTTAAGACCTTTCACATTCACAAGAACATAGAAGAAACATCGCAACGGCGTAATAGGTTTCCTTTAAGCAGTGTATATTGTTTCTGCATGGCCTTTATCTGTGTTACTGGAAAGTTAAAGTTTGCCTTGAGAACCACAGTGGTAGATACAGTAAGATGGTGCTTTACAAAACAGTTTCAATTGAGTTTCTATCGTTCAGTCGTTAGTTCACAGGATTTGATGTTTTTGTTTCTATTCTTAGAGAGGCCTCCAGAGAGGCCCCCTTGCTTTCATCTCGATCACAAGAATAGAGTATGTGGTGATTTCTCCAGTAATGATCCCCATCCTCTCCATCTGTGAGACTGGCAGCAAGTCTCTCTAGACAAACAGCTCGTCTCGGGCGTTGGGAAAATTAAAGCGAACATCTCCACTACGTAGAAAGCTTTTACTTAAAGCATTAATCATACCTTGAATGTTCCGCCTCAGCCCATCGGCTCTCCTTTAAAACCGAAAAACTCTGTGCGATTCTGCAGTCGTCTTTACCAAACCCACGTAACTGAGCGGCGCAAAGTCACAATATCCCTTTGCTCAAATTGCTCAAAGGACCCTTTTGAAAAAGTGAAAGTCAGTCCAAAGTCATCAGTGTCCTCTTTGAGAAATAACTTTCTTGTCTCAGTCTGTTCATTTGAATATCAGCCAGCAATTTTCCTACATTAGCTGAGCGAATCCACTCCGGAACAATACATTTTTGCACCAAGACTGTACAAGATGTTTACCCTCACACTTAAACACTGTGGGTGTATGTGTGTTCGTGCAGGCTATGTGTAAGTCTGGGAAACGTCTTGTTCACCGCGCGTGTGAGCACTTGAGCATGTGGCCGAGAGACTGTCACTAATAACAGAAATTAAATTTCTGTAGATAAACATATGGAGATTGCAGGCTGTGAAATTGACTTCGGGCTGTGGAATTAAAGGCAAAGCCCACCAAGGTGATAGCTCCGGTTGTTCGGGGGCGGGGCGTGCTGCACTGTACGCATTTATACTGCAATTCAATTAGTGCCCTTGATCGTCTTCTCCGGCAAGTCCGATGCAGTGAGACTTTGCGATCCGGGTGGCGGGACACCGGCTCAATCTCGGCGAGATGTTTGATTTATTTGTTCATTAGGAGCTCTCTCCGCAGACTCAGACCTCTCATCAATCCCCGTTCACACTCAACAAGCACAATCAACCCGACGGTCCATTCCAAAGGGGGAAATAAGAAATTACCACGCATCATAACCATTGATAAGGCTGTCCCCTGCCAAAATTTTCAACTAACCCGTAGCGTGGTAATCCCATCTAAAGTGGATTAAATATTAAATAGTTTGGCGTGTGCGGGGAAGGAGAGCGGGCTAGTGAAACGCCAGGAGGATTAACTTGGAGCGGATGTAGTGCGGCAGCAGTAGCATGCTATCCTCGACTTGCTGTTTCTCAATAATAGAAATGTCAGGAAGGGGAAAGAGGGAGAGGGGGAGGAGGGGTGAGGGAATGTCCTAACTGCAAGTGTTTGAAATCATCATTACTACTCCCCCCCCCCCCACATCGGCTCTAAAGTAGTATTAACCTTTGCCGCTGCAGAGGACGGTCGCCAGTTGTGCCTGTGATGCTCAAAGACTTTTTTTTTTCAATTTAAGTTGTGGAACAAAGCTGCTGCATAATTACAGATCAGTTTAATGCATTTTTTTTTAATTCACATTTTTTCATCGAGTCTCTCTTTTGCCACACGCTCGTGCACGAAAAACACGCGCGTATTCTCGCCCAAATTCAATAATCCTCAGCGGTTTGTTAATAAGTAATTATGTTTAGTGAAACAAACATTAAAACAACCTTGCCTTGAGGAGGAAGTGTTATTCATATCCATTTTCATGCCTTATTTTATAATGTTTTATCTCTCCCTGAGCAATCACTTTGTCGGCATCAGTAATGCTTATAAATCCTACTGTGGAGGAGATTAGTCTGCGAGAAGTGCTGCTGCCTGCAGTAATTAAAATTCTGCTGGATGGCCAGGGCTTCTCCTGCCATCATCTCCCCCAAACATCACTCGTTGTCTGTCTCGCTAGCTCCCTTTGTCCTTTTGTCCCTCTCAATAGTTTTTTTCTCATCAATTACAATGCATTTCAGCGGCCTGATAACAGTATGCCTTCGCACTTAAGTGCATGATAAGCCGGGTAGAACAGAGAGTCTCTTTGAGAGAATGAAAGTACAGATTGCTGATGACAGCCATCTACTTATGTGGCTTTAAATCTTATCTCAGGGATCATGGTTACGCCAGTGTACAGCATTATCTGGAAAATGGGAAAAATTAAAGAAATTATTGTTTTTTTGTGGCTATTCAAAGCAGAAAAAAGTGAAAGAAAGGTGACGGATGATAAGATGTATTGAATCCTCACAGACAAAGAAGGTCTGAACCGATTTGTCGTTGGAATTCCTAATTCGAACGCAGCGGCCGAAATCTGCTTCTGCCAAGTTTCTTGTTGTTGTTGTGAGAGATAAAAAGTTACGCATGGGTTTATCAATCATTTATGTTGAACCAATCAATAATTTCTTATCTAATTAGTTTTGTTGAATTTGACACAAGTATCTCTCTTCTGATTGAGTCATTCGGGCCTCCCGCTGATGCTGTCTAGACAAACTACGGCTGTCTGGCTGTCTCGCACAATAAACACGTTCTTTATGACACTACAGCTCACCGCCTGACAATTGCACTCAATCACAAATGGAATGGGATGCCATTGTGCATCCTCTTTGCAGCATCAGCGGTATGCAAAGCCGGGTGCAAATTCTGTTTGCCAGCGTCTGGCAAACAGCTTAATAATTCATAGCATTCACAGCCGAACGTTCTGCACAGGAGTAATCAAGACACGTGCGAGATCTATGGACGGTCTCCGTCAATCTATCATCATCACTGTCAAACTGGTGAGAGGTCTGTGTTCATCTGGTTAAGACACTGAAGATGCTCGATACTAAAACTGGATAAAAACCTGGAGTGAGACCTTTACATTTATGAATAACATGCCTATGTCTCGATTCATAAAGGGACTTTCACCCAGGAGAATGTTTCTGTCCCATGTGAAACCAAAAGTCAAATTTAACTTGTTTTACTTAACCTTAGTAAGATGATTTACGTTACATTTAGTTTAACGTAATTTAATATGAACGTATGTATCGTAACCTGACCGTGGAGTTGTGGCACCTCACCTAACCAAACTGAGACTGTTTCACAACACCATCCACGTGTCATCATTACCATGACAGCGAAGGCCAATGTGAATATTGTAACCATAGCAATGAATGTCCCCCGATGAAGTTCCCATGATTCTGGATTCCTTTACATCCCCAAAACACAAAAGGCACAGTATGTGATTTCTTGAACAATCGACAATAACACCATAGATGAAGAAAAGTATGAATGATGAATCGATCTGCATGACTTGTGCAGAAAAGTTAACTAATGAGCCGACGTTTAAAGGCACTATTTGTGCTATTTGTTTTTACTAATAGCACCTTTAAAGTTTCATTCACATTATCTTCAGTCAAGTCTGCTGACTTCCTGTCCCACTATCACTGAATCTCACCTGGAAATAAAAGCAATGGGCCAAATAAACTAAGGGCTTTCTCTGTTTATGAATGTTGCTGGAAAACTCAACAAGATATAAATATGTTTTTATGAAAGATACGGTTGTTTTTTTTTTTAGACTTTTCAACACCATAGTGTTACATGTTGTGTTTTCTCCCATGTAAAAGCTTATTTAACACGACATGTGTTTATATGCAGTCCCATGATCGTGTTATTTGTCGCCACCCTTATATCTATTCTTGCACACTGCGCTGTCTTTTCTCTGAGAACAAAATGCTATTCATGGGGGACATAAGATGAAAGTGTTTCCTCTGCTGATTCTCACCTCTCCACATCCTTCCCTACACCTCTGCATGGGGAAAATGAGCTCTCTCTTCTCGTTCCGTTCCCATTAGCTGCGCACTCGTATCTAAAGTGAAGATATTTGTCGTAGACGGCATCCCGACTGCTTCTTTTTCCTTCTTCTTCTACATGTCTCCAGAATGACAACAGTCAAAGACGTAGCAGACATAAAAATAGTGTAAAGCTAACAGTTTCTTATCTAAATCTGTCAGACGGAATGTTGCCAACTCAGTAAAGCTCAGCAGTCTGCACTTTGAAACATCTTTGATGACAGTAATCTACCCTGTCTCGCAAGCTGTGCACAGACCGCCAGTCAGACGGTGTGAAATGGCGGCATTATTCCTCTCTGTGTTATTTTTTTTTTTTCTTGCTCTGTTTTCACCACTTGTTGCCTCAGATGTCGGCTGCTTATCTGCTTTCCTCACCTTATTGAGCCCGCCTTTGTCTATGAGTTACACCGACGGTGCGATTGGTCGATACGTCTGTGTCCCGTTTATAAGTTCTCCGCAGAGTTATGAGCAAAATTCCTGAGTTCTAATCAACAACCTTGCCCGCTCCGTCACCACCCGCTTTTGTTTATGGCTTCGGTGACCTTTTTCTGGGCCATAAAGCGCTGTCTGTGCCAATCTCAGTGACGTCGGAGGGTCATCGCTTCATCAGTTATCGCTTTACTACAACGGTGCGATGACCTAAACTCTCTGTCCTCAGCCATCAGCCAGAGAGAGAGATAGATGGTTTTTATCTGTGAATGTAGCTATTGCGCTACAACGTGCTGACATAAATTCCCTGCTGATAAGAGCGCCACTTTACAGGCAAGCTGGCAGGTCGTCGGGGCTGCTGTGGTTTCCACAGTGCCGCATGTAAAAGAGCAGAGATGAGGCCGGCTGCTCAGTTTTGTAATGAACAATGATTTAGTACTTGCTTGTAAATTAACTGCTGTGAGTCCACTTAACCAGGACTACGTCATTAAAGTCTTTTTTATTTTATTTTACTGTAGTTATAAATTTGAACAGATGTTTATGGTGCTGAGCAATCTAAAATATAGCAAGAACAGTTTTACCTATTGTCATGAAATCTACCTTAAATTAAAGGTGCACTATGTAGTTTTGGGGGAGAAAATTTAATCAGAAGAGAAAGATCTTTATTGACTGACTTCTTTTACGTCTTAGGGTTATGCCTAAACAAATCAATGTTTTTATGACTGACATAGAATACAATTCTGAATTCAGTTTCCAAAACTACATAATGCCCCTTTGAATTAAAATAAATACAAATGCAACACTCACAACATTAAGCAGCAGAACTGATTCGTAGTATGTTAAAAATCCCAATCAGAGCTCCGGCTCCCCGGATGAACCTCCTCACAGGCAGTTTATTACCGCTCTGGCACTGTGCGACACGTCCCTCATCCAAAGCACCCAAAGACCTCGATCCCAGGGAGTCGGCCATCAGTGCTATTGACTAAGCTTGATGGATACGGCATTGCAGACGGCATCGACTGCAGAAACTACAGTGAAGTGCAGTGAGCGGCTGATTGTGTGGCTTAGGGAAAGTGCCACAGGAAATCTTAATATTGCCAGGCAAGTGCTGCAAAACCAGTCTAATGAACTCCGATGGGACGTAAACAACTTTTGACAGGAGGGATTTTCATGAGAGCAAATATCTTAGATTAGCAGGAGCAGGTATAGCAATCTTTATTTAATTTCTCACGTTGAGACCTCCGGATGATGGGAACCCAGCAACTTTAGGCTTAATAAATCTCACATTCTTTCTTCAACCCCTCAAAAAGCCTTCGCTTGTTTATATTAAATTTAGATTCATCATCCCTCCAGTCAGCGCCGCACATTTGCATCCTCATTTCTAATTTTCTCCCTTTGAAAACACCTACCTCAAACATTGCCTCAGGGGCGAGGAGGAGTGCGTATGCGTTTGCATTTTAGGTCCAGAATATTAAAATAAGGGTCACGAGGTCTGATGCTCTCAGGCTCTGCGCCAGTCCAAATCTAGATTTTTTTTTTCCCCAGGAGAAGCGATGAAACTGCGATGATATGTTCCTACAAAATGAAAAACAACAACTCTTTCAGTCTCAGTTAAGATCAGAATTAGCATAGCCCCCCTGTGAGCGGCCACACATAAAGGTGGCCGTCCTTTTAACCTTGTGGTTGGCACCGCTCGCAGCTCAGACACACTGACGTGTTGGACCGCTCGCTTACTCACCTCCCCACAGGACGAGAACAGACAGGTATCTGGAGCTGTCGGCAGGTGCTGGCTGACTTTGTAATGACCAGTTTTGGGACTAACAAATCACAATAAATCTGTTGACTAGTTCTCCGTTGAAAGGATGAGAGGCGAAAGTCCAGTTGCCTGCGATACAGCACCTAGATTTCTGACCTGGATGACATAAAAAAACCGTCATCAGCATAGCACTCTGTTAACGAAAAGGCTCATTTCTGCATTATTTTCTGTGTAACCTGGTAAAACTAAATCAATTTGGCCAGCTGAGGTACAGAATACACTTCCTGTTTATGTTTAAAATGTGTATTATCCCTCACGAGGAGATGTTTGGACATGCACTATGATGGCAAACAGGTCAAGTTTTGCATTTGCAAGAAGGTGATAGTTTCCAAGTAACATCGCCAATATTATTTGATAATAGTACTCTGTTATTTTCCAACAGGCAGTTGATAAATAGCCTGTAATTTCTTTGATACGTGTCTGGGAAACTTCCAAATGGTTTCTCAGCAGGTCACTAAACTGTCGGGAGCTGTCGCAGCTTCATTTTCTAACAATATCTGTCCATCTTCTGAAGGAGGCAAGAACATGTTCTCAAAGCTAACACTTTAAATGCCCAACTTGGGAACAATTTTCCTAAACTTCCCAAACTTGAATCTTTATTGTGAAGTGAAACCAGGGAAACTGTTCCACAGTTGGACTGTCCTGTTGAAATGACAGTAATTGGTGAAAAAATGTACTTTAATTTGCTGATCTGCAGATGTTGGGCAGAAAAACTATTTGGAAATGAAAATGGCGTGATCAGCAGACGATAAGAAGAAACCAGTTGGAAGTTTTCCTGGAAATGACCAGCTATTTACCAATTGCTTATGGAAAACTGCACATTATTAGAACATTATTTTGTGGTTACTGGATGTTAAAAAATCCACCTACGTAACATGACATGTCTGGACTTTCTCCATGTGTAGATTTCCTCACTATTCCCCCTTTTTGATCAAAAACTCAAAGAACATCTTCGTAAAACGTAACTCGTATCAGTCTAACCTAGCGAGGAACTTGGACAGTATACATTCCTACGCAAAGCTAGTTATCTAAAGACTCAGATATATGATATTCACTCCAATCCAAGCAGCCACAGTTGCTCGGATTGGAGTGAATTTCTAAAGAAACCGAAAAGATCCATGCACTCCAAATACTAAAAAATATGCAACCCCTCTCTGTGGTAGAGTCGCCTGCTCTCAGGCAGCTGGTTAGCAGGACACCCTGTGCAGTCAGCTGGAAACTGGCCAGTAAAACTTTGTTTTTTTTTCTTCAAACTACCTGCAGTGAATATGTAAAAAAAACAACAGGAGAATGAGCTGAAGAAAAAAAAAGGAAAAAAAAACACTCCTAGAGGCTCGAGTTGATCTTCCACCGCTGCAGATATTTGGTCTGTCAGTCACAAAAGCTGAAGTGGAAGCTAAAGTCTAATTACCAATAGTAACATGCTCAAAGTAGATATTTGACAAGTTACTTATTATGCACTGCTTTTGGGTGGAAGTAACTAGTAATGTAATTCAGTTAATGTTTTAATGTAACTTGTAACTGGAACTAATTACTGTTTCTTAGTAACTAGCACCAAGCTGGTAGCGCCACCGACTGGATGCTAGAACGGATCTCTCTCTCTCTCTCTTCTTTAGGTATTTAAGTCCCAGGCTGGTGTTGTCACTTTAAGACCTCAAGGCCTTTTTTTCCATTCTGCAAACCACATTAGATTAATTGAAAGATCCAGTAATATGCACTTAACATGTTCCCCCATCTCCAGAGCAGCTAACTGAAAAAGGTTCAGATGATGATTTGAACGGCGGCTGCAATTATCTGTCTGTTTAATTTATTCCTGCCAAACATGGCGACAAATATCAGGTGACCGAATGTGGAAAGGAGGGGTTTTTTTTTTTCACAGGAGGCTGAGCTAATCAAACATTTAACAACGAGACAATGTGTATCACATAGCATCTGTTTCCAGTATTGCTGCCTGGAATGTTCCCCCCCCCCCACCCCGTGCTGGTACATCTGCCAAGATTTAAAGGATTAGACCGGGGGTTGTATTTTCCATGGAGCTACAGACCGCTTAACCTTGCACTACTGTGACGACCGTTTTTCCACCCAGATTAACCAGGAAATGTACACATTTACCAGATTTGCTCTGGGACTGTAAGCCTGACCCACTCTCTGATAAATATGAGTACAGTACTGGTGAATATCTACTAGAAGACATATAATATTTCTGTGACATGGTTCATGTTTTTTTGTTTTTTTTTAAGGCCGTTAAATTGCTATAGAGAGAAGGAGTGCAGAAGAGACCTTGCGTACATATGATCGAGTAAAAAACAGCATGAAAAATTGAGTTCAGGAGCAAATTCTTCGAGTCATTCCGAGTGGTGAGGCCCATCCCCGCTAATTGTTCCAAAACGTTATTATGAGAAGTGCCGCCTTTGTGGAATTCAATCAGAAATTCAAACACGGAGATGATTTGATCCTCCAGATAATGACTCTTTCATAATCCGGGGCCATTGAGATGGCTCCTCACAGACTTTAGCACCTCGTGTACTAATGTGCTCTGTGTCATGCCCGATATCATTTTGTAACAGTGGGTGCTCTCTGAATCAAAAGTTTCATTTTCTCACCTTGGCATTACGATGTTAATAACATGCACTGTATTGTTTCCCTGCCGTGCTCCAGTGCACTGTGGGTGCGTAAGACGCTGCTGAGTACTGACGGCGGCGCTCTGAACCCGGTTAAACCTCAATCTATAAGCAAGGCTGTGGATGCTGGACACATAGTATCTGATTTCACAAAAAACCTAACCTAATCTGTTTCTGGATTAATAAAGTCCAATACGGGGAAATCATGGTATGTTTTTTTGCCCTTTAAATCCTAAGGGTCAGGGGAGTAACATATGGTTGGAGATTAGCAGTCAGTGCACGCCCCGATAAGGATCACCACGCTGGAAGTGAAGATGACTTGGGAGCAAACAATCGGCGAAGTGAGGATTGACAAAAAAAAAAAAGAAGAAAAAAAAAGGCGTTTGTACACAGCAGCAGAGAATCACATACGGCAGCATGCTGCGCTCGCTCCGGCTCTGTTTACATTTCTTATAGATTCTTGTTCAAAGAAGTGAGAAGTTTCAGGTGAGGGTTAGAAACCATGGCTGCTGAAAATGTAACAGTTTTCTGACTATATGAATATTGAAAATAAAATAAATGTTGATATAGAATATATCAAATATGTCCCATTATCTGTAAATACAGTAAAATACTTTGAGTCACACATGCTACTTTTTTAACTGACTTTTTAAAAAAATTATTAGCTTCTAGCTACAGTGTGACACTGTAAAGATGTGGCTGTGGCTCAGGGGTAGAGACAGTGTCTTGTTATTGGATGGTCGCTGGTTAGATTCCCCTGGTCTGCATGTCGAAGTGTCCTTGGGCAAGATACTGAACCTCCAAACTGCTCCTGATGTGCTGGTCGGCACCTGGCATGGCAGCAATGTACTCAAATTTATTTTAACATTAATAAACAGTTTTGCCCGTATTTAGCTGTAATGTAACATCAGGGACATTTCTTACAGTGTACGATATGTGCCTCTGAAATCTTTTCTTCGAGGTCATCTAAACACACTTCCTGTGAAGCACTGCTAAACAGATCGCCACACAACATACACTCGAACATTACTTTCCTTTTCACCGATGCCTCATCCAGACCTTTACTGTATACCTCATATATATAAGGGTTACGTGGTGCAACTCAGCAGTGATGAAGGATGACATTTGTGATAAATGCACTGACCATAAACTGTCACATCATAACAGAACCTGCCTCCTGGTCACGCTCGGCACCCTTTCCCCCTCCTCCTGTCTTGTTCATGTTAAGTCCCCCCTCAGCCTTGAACATGGCTGCCGCGTTGGACGCGGTGGCCAGAGTTCACTTTGACGGGAGCTAAAGTGAGTCACATAGTGGCCAAAGGCATTAACAGCCAATGTTAGTCACCATTAAACATCTTTCACCTCTCTCCCCCACGACCCCCTTTTTTTAACTACAGCTCCCTGCCTCGGCTCCAGCCTCACGTATGGCGAGTGGGAAAAAAACATACAGGAAGAAAAATCAGTGGGTTTCTTTTTTAAATGCGCAAGACAACAAAAGGAATATAAAAAGAGGAAGGGTAAACTGATAAACACATATAAAAGGAAGTCGCAGAAACAGTAGATGGCACTGGGTTACCTGCGTCTGCTGGCACACTCTTTTTTTTTCTTCATCTCTTATTCATTCTCCCAGTTTATCTCCCGCTGACAAGTTGTCACTCTCCCCTCGTCTTTTGTCCCGTTTTAAAAAACTACATTGAATTATTCACCCTGCTTCACGCTTGATACTGCCGCTGTCAGTCCACATCACTTTGAAAACCGGATAAGAGAGAAGTTTTTGGGTCATGTTTGTGAAACCTGCCAGAGGATACTCATCAGTGCTGATAAGGGTTTTTTCATTTTTATGTATGGACACGACGCCATATCGGGATTTTTTTTTTTTAGTTCTCGCTCACTGTCTGAACTTTTCCCGTTTAAACCTCAGAGGTGAACATCAAGTGCGAAAGGTACTGTTTGAAAGGGCTTTTTATTTTCTGTTTTCCAGCCAGATCTATTCACAGATTTTTTTTATTACTGAATATAATTCACCACAGTGAAGCAAGCAAGCAGAAAAGCAGTAGCAAAACAGGTCAGATATTAGATCATCATCAACACTGATGTTTGTACAGAGAGATGCTCCTTGTGGACGGATGCGTGTCGAAAGAAACCACAACAGACCTGATCTCTGTTTTTCTGGAGTGTATGAAATCGAGGCTACCCGGCAGACAAAGAGATGACATGGCAACAACAATCTTTTTTTTTTTTTTTTTTTGGGTAAATCAGCCTTCTCTTGTAATGCGCCACATTGCGGTTTTGTAGCTGACACGTTTGATTCCTCAGTCGAAACAATAACACAACACGGATGATCACGGCGCAGCCGCTTGAAAGTGTGTGCGTGTGTGTGTTTACACTGAAGAGAATTAATGTTTCCAGCATGTTAAAAAATCAAGAGCCGCTCATCCCCCTATCTCGCCACCGAATAAACAAACAGCTGCAGATGTGGAGTATCGGCTTTGATGAATCGCTCATACATGTGCAAACGGGACAAGGGTTAGCGCTGGCGTGGGTGTTTGTGACCACCTGCTGTCTTTAAAGACCTTGAGGAGCCACGCTAGCTTCTCAACAGGGTTCAAAGTGGAGCACACAAAAGAGACATGAAAGTGCCAAATGAAAGAATGAGTTCTCCCCCCCTCATTGTTGGAGCCGTGTCAGCTAAGTATGGGTTGCTGCTCGCCCACCAATTAATGCTCATCCAAGAGTTCTCTCAGTTCAGCTCAGTTCCAGAAGGCATCTGTTCAATCGGAGATGCCTCACATGGAAATAAGTCACAGCGGATTTACATAAAAAGACACATACAACTATTAGTATGAGTTCCTGCATAAATCTACAGTATACAGTCCTTCAGCGCTGCAGCTGTTCTTTTTAAGCCTCAGTTTGGTACGCCCAAGAGAGAGAGACAATTATGGTGAAGTGACAAATGAGACAAACACATGCCGGTTTAGAAACCACTTATTTTCAGCGGCGCTCGATGAGGTATTTTCAGCCAAGCCGTCAGGGGAACACGTTGTTATCCTAACCCCTGCATGTGTTTTTTGTGCCTAACCAGAACGCAAGCACACCAACATCGACCCCCTTCCCCCTATCCAACAACCCCGACCCCCCTTTTCATATCCAAAATCTTCTACAATTTTAAATAAACTACCTTAACATCAAACTGTGGCGTGGTCTTGTTGGTGGAATAGAACGTGGAAACTGAAGAAATGCAAACCTGCAACATAAAGAAATGTAATGCATGTCTGCGTTTTTGCAGACAGAGATTTATTCACAAGCCAAATTTTGTCCATACCACTTTTTTTTAGTAGTAGTTTTTAATGTTTTCGATGGATAGCAGTGAAACTTTCAATTCCCACATTTGCTTTTAAGGATTTGCTCTTCCTGACAAAGTAGCAGCTCAAGATGTGTTTGCTCCTGGTGGTCGATGCATGCAACTACGTGTGTTGCCAACTAAACCAGGGCCAAAATTAAAAAGTTATTTTCTCAAATAGCTTGAAAGTCTGATTAGCAGATAACACCAGCGCTCCGGTGCTGCGAAATTGTGTTTGTTGTTTCCGAGTATGAATTTGGCAGGCAACCAATTCTTACATACAGCACCTTTAATAAACGTGTTTTGCTGTTCCAAATGGTTAAATGAATGCGTGACGGGGAAAAAAAACAAACAAAAAAAACCCCCCTTGCCATCACAGAGAGAGCCGAGACGTGATGAATTATGTGTGAAGTGTGCGTCCTCCTCATCCATGTTTCAGATGCTTTTTTGATCACACTGACATCTCATGTTCAACAAAACAAAATTATCGTTTCTTGTGTGTCGTCTCTTGATACGTTGTTGTTTTGGATTAGATAAGTCATTCATTAGCTGTACAGTGTTTTAGCTCGCAGGGATCTATAATTAATAGAAGCAGCGCCTCCCACACAACAGTTTAGCAGCATGAAACGGGGTGAAAGTGAAACACCCACTGATGAATGCCTCAAGATTTCCGCTGAGCGCGGAACAGACGAACCATTAAAAATGTACGTATATGCACAGTGATATGAGAGGGATGAATGACTGGCCACTGAAATTTGTTTTTCCGGCCCCGTTAAATCCACTCAGTCTAAACCACTTTAATTTTCACTCTTTTATTATTTTCTTTCCTCGCTGCTCTTCCACACAGATTTGCTCTTGCACCACATGTGTTTGTAGATCCTCTTAGGGTAGCCAGGCTTGAAATCCAATTTTGGTGAAGCTATAAACCACAGAGGGGGGAAAAAAAATAAAATAAAAAAGTTTATAAACCGCGATGATTCTTTTTATTACACAGCGGCCGATGGAAAACAACTTTGTAAACTTCAGCGCGGTGATCGGTGTTCGGCGGACGGCACGCATGAAATCCACATTTCTGATGTTAAGTTTGTGTCCAAAGAATAACAGCTGCTTGCCAGGAGACTTGTACATCAACCGAGTTTTGTTTTCCCATCTGCCGGCGCTCCAACTTTTATTGGTTCTGCTGACGTTCTCCAATTACCTGCTATGGTAATGTATAGCACTTCATAATAACCTGCTCCCACGCCACCAGGCGGGGCCCCGCTCTGTTTCTGTGAGAAGTTTAAATAATATCAGAGCGAGAGTATTTGCACTCTCTCAATCATATGCGAGTACACTTCTCTCAGCCACAGTTTATTAAAGCAATACATTATGGGAGGCAGCGACTCGTGGTTATGTGAAGCAGCTACTGGAAGAGCTATTCTGAGGTAAAACACCCTTGTCCTGTAAAGTGGATGATTGGTTTAATAAAAACAGAAATAACCCGAGTATGACAAGTAAATACGGTCATTAAGTCTTTTCTTTTCTTTTTTTTTAACCGAGGTCATTCCACAGTGACACGTTACCTGTTGACTTCAGGCTTCAAACGGCTTCATATATGAAGCAATAGTTGTATTTATATGTTCTTGCACATCCTGTATAATAATTATATTAAATTAACCACATAGGATACAGAATTTCTCCTCTGCAGAACAGAAAAGGCACTGTGGATATTGATGACATATTTTACAAATTATGTAAAGAGTGCCTGATAGACTGAGGGACACAAACACAACAAAATTAATACCACTACAATGTGAACTTATGACAGCCTGACCTCTGCTTCTGAGAGTTATTCCCATCCGCCTCGCAGCTTAGCAGAGCTGTCGTATCTCGCCTGATCATCACTGACATTTTCATGTTTTATTTCATCCTCCAGGACCTTATCTCCCTTTAACCTTTTTCCCACACTGTAAACATACAGTTGAATCTATATGTGAGGGGGAATCTGAAGGGGATCGCTCACGAAAGCTAAAATACCACCAAGTGGCTGGCTGATATATTGAATAGAAGTGTTGTGGTGGAGAGCAACATCAATTTGAGCTGCAGACTGTAGCAGCAGAGGACAATATAATGTGTTTTTTTTGGATTGGAGGGCTGTTGATCGCCCCCTCGGAGCGGCTCTTCTTCTCCTGAGGAGGCCAATAAACTGATGGGGACTTCATTTGTGTGTCTGTGGGTACTCTAGATGCTCACGGTGACGTTATTGATAGCCAGGGAAAGCTAATACTTGTAAGCACCATCCTGACACATACGTAAACACAGTAGTTACTGTGACAAATCAGCGAGTGCCATAGGCCTTCGCAACTGTTATTTTTTCCGGGTGCAAACAAAGCATCGTTTGTAGCATGGTTACTGTTTCAAGCTTTTGGTTTTAAAGGTCCTGCATCATAGAAACTGAGATGTCCATGCCTTTTTTTTTTTTATAATAAAGCAGATCTTGGTGCTATATAATTACTGTGAAAATATCAAAACAGTCAAACCACAGTGAAGCGCACGCAGCCTGTATTCAGAAACTGTGCATTTCAACGAGCTGCCAGGTTGTGATGTCACAACTATGCAGTCTCCGCCCCCAGCCACGCCCCCCCAGCACAGCTGTAGTTGCATAAACACCAGCAGAGGTGGCGAGGAAACATGTGGAGGTGCATTCTCAGGCCTGTCAGAGCTGACCAATCAGAGCTGAATGGGCTATTTAGGAGAGACAGGCACTGTTTTGTGAAGAATTACAGGTACAATATGTAAGTTCTTTTGAGTTCATATCCCAAACAAAAAAAGGCAGCATATCAACAGAGTAACCTCCAACAGCTGCTTACTGTAGTTGTTGTTAGCTGCTAAGCACAGTTAGCTGTGTTGCTAGTGCTGCTTTCAGCTGAGTATGCCTATACTTTGAGCTCACACCACTATCACATGAGCCATTGACCTCTGGGGCTAGCTGGTTACCATGCTAACTTCAGTAGACGTCTTCACAACACAATACACAAGCTGAGATGTCTTTGACATCACATCAAAACCGATGAATCTTCACATTCCGTTGATAATTTAGTATAAAGCTGCACTATGTCATTTCAGTGAGGAAATTAAAATTAACAATATCACTGAGGTAGTAATTCAAACTATGAGATATAACTACCTATAAATGAACAAGCTGTTCTCAAAGGAGAAAAAGGTTCCCAGAACACTGCTTGAAGCTAGAAAGGTGGCAGAGTCCGCCAAGTATATAAACTGGCATGGTCTAGTCTGCACATAATGTTACATGACCCAGCTATTATTGTTAATTTAGAAGGAGGAGGTGTCAAGAATATACCAGACCTGCAAGTTGATTGCGTATTTGCAATGAGGCTGATGATGTCATTTGCCGAACAAGCGGCTATTCATGAGTTTGGGAAGTCGGACGTACACATAACTCTTCAGAGGAGGTGCACGGGCTGTACTGTATGAATGTGTGTTTAGGTTTATCTAGCATTTACTGTAACAGTCTGGCTGGCAAATATAATTGAAAAAGAAAATAAATAAATAAATGAAACCGTCCATCTTTATGCAAAAAAAAAGCACGCTGGCACTGCAGCTCCACTTTTCTCTTACAAATGAAGGTTATGCGCGGCACACATAGAAATACACCTTTTAGTCTCAAACACGCTGCTCCTCGGCTCTGAGGGGCCCTGTATCTATCAGACCTCTGCAGGAAGCAGCATCATCCATCACTGTCAGTGTTAATATTGTTTCCCCTCACCTCCCAATAGGCAGCTTGTGTTTTGGTTTACAGCATTTATGTTTTCAGACTTGTATACTCACAGGCCCTCACCTGGCTTTGCTCTCTGGCACTCCCCTGCCAAAACGCATAAAACTAATTTCAACATTACATGCAGCCAGCATATTAAAATGCCTCGGCTCCGAAAAACATCTTTCTCTCTCGTTCTCGCTCTCGGTGTCTCTCTCTCTCTGCTCGCTCCCTCCAGGATTTTGCTTATTATCTTTTGTGACTTATATTTCATTTCTTGTTTCAGGATTTCATTTGAAGAACTGCTGAGGTTTGGTGCAGTTAGAGGAATACAAGGGACTGCGCTGTAATCAATTACATTTTTTTGAACTGCTTGCGAAGGTTTTCCATTGTTAAAAAAATGGATTGATGGTCATTTTATTTTCCCCTGATGGTAAACTTGCCTTGCAGTCAGGGGCGCGAGACAAACAACACAAGTTCAAAAACAGAAGTAGCTCTTTTTTTTTTTCTTTAATTCCCTATGCACAGTATGAAGGACACATCAATGCAACTGAACAATCTCTACAATGCTAAATATTATGTGCATATGTTTAATCAGGGATTTTTGGACAGGGAACAAATTAGTTTTTTGCTTGAGACATGGCGCCTTGGATCTACGGCCTGAGGGAAGAATCTTAAACTCGATGTGAAAGGGGCGGTTTGTGCTGCAAATATAGATCTGGCCTTGTAGAAAAACCTGCTGGTCAAAGGTAGCTGTCAGGAGAGTCTGCTGCACTCTTTTAACTCTGCTTGACACTCTGCGTGGATCGGATCAGGCGCCATAAACAGACCTCTGTTTTCTACAGGTTTCCAACTGAACAACTGGAAAAAAAAAAAAAAAAAAAAAAAAAAAAAAGATTTGCAGCCATGAACAACATTGCTGAAAGCTCTAGTTTGAGAAAATAAACACTTTTTTGTGTTTGGGTGAATATCCTCACTCCATTCCTATTATATGTTTTTTTCCCAGTTTGTGTATGTCATGTTACAAAGGAAGAAAATAACATCTCCCTCAAAGACTAGGGAACCTAATGGTGCGTCTTTGTATCCACACGCCTGGTTGACTTCTCCTCAAAAGAGATTCAAACATCAAGTGTCAGAAAAACATACAATTTCAAACGAATCGTCTCTCTGCCCTTTCTCCTCTTCTCTAATCCCTTTGACCAATTATGCTTTATTTTCCTCGCTTTGCTGCAGCGGAGTGCGCACAGAATGTGCTGCTCACATCGCCCTGATTCTAGCAGATGTGAGCTTGCCAGAGCGATTTTTTTTTTTTTTTTGTCTGAAAGCCTGCTCGCCACTTCTTTCAAACTGATCCTGTAAGTGCGTACAGTAAGGGTTAGGGGTTGCTCTTCTTCTTCCAGCGCTGTTACGGTAAATTCAACTTCTTCGCTCTAATCCATTTACATCCACATTGTAGCACACGGAAGCTGCATTCCCGCAGCCGATTCCTTGCAAGCCGAAGATTTTGCCCCGTGTCTTATAGCCGTGTCAGAGACAACTGACTAAATATAATATTCATGTCTTAATTATCTAACAAGCTCCTCGTAGCGGCATGTGGAAATGAGCAGACCTGGCCTGAAGCAAGAGCTCAGACTACAATTTGAGTTATCACACCAAATGTTCAGCCTGAATTTCAAAGAATAGCAAAGCACAGTCCTTAATTCCGTCCTGAAACATGACTCAGTGTGACTTTTTTTTTTTTAAATGGCTCGCTTTGTCCACCAGTTGTCACGGGCAAAGGAATATGCTTTTGAGAATGAGACACATGGTCGTGGGTTTAAAGCGCGTTCTGTACCGTACGTGTGTGGGCGCACCGGGCAGCACATACATCGGTACCGTACATCGCAATATAATGGACGACAAGCACAGCAGCTGGTCAGGTGAGAGTTAAGGCACAAGGTAAACTGCACCGAATCTTAAGTCACTGTTAAGACACCGAGAGAGTTTTCTGTTTCACTTGTGAATGCCAGGAGGCTTATTTCAAAGGAAGGTGACTCTGCAGGGGAAGACTCACACTGAGTGTAAGACTGAGGCAACGGATTTCTAGATTTATTCAAAATATTATAGATGTCTCTTCATGTCGCTTCTCTTTTCGTACTTTCTGTCTCTTGTTCTTTCCTTTCCACTGCAATGAAAGCTCAACTATAGTAGTAGAGTGCAACACCTCGCAGGCTTTTAACCTCTGTGCTTTCAACAGTTCTGACTTCCTTTCAAATTAGCTTTATTACCATGAACACAGGAGTTTGTTTCTGAAAGCTAAACACAGAAGAAGACAAAGACAGTGATCCATGATGTAGGTTATTCAGCCCATTGTCAGAGTGAAATGTGGAGATCGTGGCCGAGTTGCCGGATTGAAGGCTGTCGAGCCGGTGAGTGCTGTTCAAGACTGCGTTTCAACATTTGTAAGCATGATACCACGTAATATTTTTCTAGAGACCTTTGGACAATTTCAAGCTGTGTTTCTGACAGGAAATCGGGTCATCTCCATCCATGTTGCTCCATCGAAACAGGTTCTCCAGACATGTTTGTAGACATTTAAAGGCAAAAAAACAATACTTTCCTAACCCTTAACCAAGTGGCCTCTGTGACTAAACCTAACCAGGGCACATGCACAGTGTTGTCATGAGAGAAATCTGTAAATTGAACACAAAATAACCACGGACAGCAACATAAAGAAATGTAAGGTACTTATCTGTGGTTTTGCACGTTGCCAACATTTATTCTGGCGACTGGGTGGATCTTGTTGACACTTCAATTTTCCTAGTTTCAGATGGTCTTCGCTGTCTGATAAAGAAAACAAGCGAATTCTTGAGCTGAAATGAGTCCCACAGTACTTTGCTTCGCCCCTGTGACTGATCCGCTCCCATGACACGAGCCTCCCCACAAGATACAGAGTATTGACAAGTGTAATGGCGCATATGGGCGTGTCAATCGGTGACAAGCACACAGATGAGGTTCAAAATCACCGGTGTGGATTTTTAGTAGTATTTTCCTCGAGCAGGCGGAATTGTTATGGGGCTGAGGAATCATTTGAGCAGATGTGGAAAGTGTGACATCAATCAGGTAGCTTTTTAAATTCACCTATAATGTCTGTGCTGTCAGAAAGAGAGCAGGACGCACCATCTGTACCCTCAAGAGAAAGTATAGCGTGCCTGCACCGAGGTGTATATCACACGTTCTCTCCTCTATGCGTTGATATAATATTGCCATTGTAGTTTTCAAATATGACTTTGTTAATCCAAAACTTTTACGACTACTCTTAAAACCCATTTGGCAAATTTACAACAGTGCATAATCCACTCAAGATTTTTAAAAAAGTTGCAGGTTTTGTGTCACCCACCGCTCCGGTTTCTTAATTGACTCCACCATGGAGTAAATGAGAAGAAAATGAAAAGATAAATGACTCTAATGGGAGGAAATGAAGCGTGAAAAGAGACGTTCCTCGCAAGTATTTTCGAGGATGCAGCACGTTGGCAAATTGAAATGCAACAAGGATCCGACTCCTATACGAGACAGCTTCTGCCGTGATTACAGAAGGCGATGTCGTTTTAATGCCACAAGACACGCGCTCATTCATCCTTTAGTTTCTCGGGGAAGGGAAAAAAAAAAAAGAGGAACATAAAAAGGTGAAAAGCGAGGAGGGCTACGAAGGAGACAAATCAGGGACAGCTGCGGCATTGGAAAATGCAAATTGACTCAGCTAAACAAAATGAAACATTAGAGAAAATGATTGCAGATTGCGCCGCATTCAACCCGTCAGTGCGGGGTTCAGATTTGTTTAAGGGCTGGCCCGTTTACCCCCCTGCAGCTTTAGTGCTTTACAGTAGATTTCATGCAAATAGCGATGCCGGGTAGCTCTGTTTTTCTTCTGTGCCAGCTTAAAGGTCAGGTCTTATGAGCTTCCTAGCGCCATTAAGGCTCAGTTTGTTTAAAGCCTGTCTGAAGGACAATGCTCAATGAACCGAAACACAGACAGGCCGTAATAAATGAAAGGGAAAAGTTATGGTTCCGCTCAATGAAGTCAAAGGGCAGATGGAGGATAAGAGTGTGTCTCATCTCAATATGCCGTTATCCCTCCCGACTCGACAAAACCAGACAGACAGCGAAAGGGAAAATCTGATGCTCGGAAATTGGAACGTCTGCACAGTCATGGATGCGCTTTTCTTTGCTATCCACTGGAAATTACAGTGTGAGAAATGAAACTGTGACCTTTTCTTGTTTTGTTTTGTTAAAGGCTTATTCTTCCAGCCAGGGCTCACTTAATTTCATTTTCCTCCCTTTCCTTATATACCTTCTCCCCCCCCCTCCCCCAACTTCCATCCACCTGTCACACCCGCAAACCAAATTAAATGATCAACTCATTAAGTTCACTAATGGAATCATTTATCAGTTTCACCCCATTATTTCCGGGAGTCTCTCCTCGTCGCCTTATATAAACAAGCGTAGAATCTGCACATGGTGTGGATCCGCAGCGAGCATCGCTCCGGGAAATGTTCACTGAGGTATCAGGATGAATACATGAGCTCGAACCTCCACTGAGGACCTTGGAAGGAGTCCTGTGGAGTGATCTGAAGGCGTCGTATCTGAGCCCAGCGGAAGCTGCTTATTGATTTGCTTGTCTAGTGGCTCTCCGTAATAATAAGGAAATAAAGCCCCTGGATATAAAGAGATTGATGTCAATCAGGGGCCTGCCTCAAGTGTGGCTTGTCCCATCTTATTAGCGCGCTCTCCATGCACTGAGTGTTCACTGATGACTCCATTGATATGCAACTGAAGAGAGGAGGCTGTCTGTTGCCATCTTGAGGAGGATTCCCCTGATGATTGCTCACTCTGTTAGTTAGTCCGCGCTGACTGAGAGATTGTCATGGATGCGTGGAAGGAGTTTGCACCTCCACTCCAAACGTCACACATAATCCGGCGGCCGGCCACCATTTGAGCCTCAGGACCACAAACATGCCTTGTAATTTTGGAAGTCTTCTGCAAACCTTATGCAGCCTCTTTAATGTTTTCATTATGTAGGAAAAAAACAAAATGAGCAGCCGAGCTGAGACGCTCAGTTCAGATCTTTATTGTACCTCGAGAGAGAATTTCTTTTTGCAGCAAGGCAGCATAAAAACAGGAATGCGACAATTGAAGACAATAAAAGTGCCGGCTCTACGCCCCGAATTCAGAATAAAATAAAGGGTGCATAACAAACGCAAGAGAATATGAAGTATGAAGAACGACGATGTGAAACAATAAAATGATAAGCTGCGTGAGGAATCGAGGGCAATTTATAATGTAAGAGCACCTCTTGTAAAATTGTGGACCTGTTCATGCTCGTACTTCATCCAGAATGATAATCCTTTAAAGAATTTAGAGGGCTGCGTCTTTTTAAACGTGTTAATGTGGCACAGTAAAATGATGCGTTCTACATCAGGACACATAGACACACACTAGACACGCATCCAGGTTTGTTTTAATAGTTTTATACAAGGTCACATTTTTCTGCATCAAAAAAAATAGGCTGCTTCAGTTTTATTGTGAATAAGGTAAACATTCAAACACCATGAATTGTCTTAATTACTTACATTAAGACATTTCTTTGTAATTCAAGTTTTAAACTTGAAAATGAGGCAATCTCTGTTTAAAAATGCACTCATTTGGTTACATTTCCAGAACAGAAATCTGCTTTATTTACATGTCTATTGCTGTAAGTAAGTAGACACAGTCGAGTCAAAGGTGGTTCTTAATGGAGGGAATTTGGGACTTGTCTTTTTGCTACACTATGAATCAGAAAATACTGCCAACAGACACAAAAAATACATTTTGCCTCATTTTTAGGAATTAAATATTATGTCAAACAGGCAATGAAAGATTTATGAACAAACTTCTCTGTGAAAACCTTTAGAATATAGATTCTGAGAAAACAGCCCGTTAAGATGTGACTCATAAAATAGCATACATTTTTTAAGTTAAAATATGGAGGTGAAACATTTTAACTAACCGGCTATGTAATTAATCTCTGCTCAGTGGCGGCACGGTGGTTTGCACTGTTGCCTCATAGTTTTCTCTGTTGAGTTTGCATGTCTAAAATAAACACCTATATGTGCATTAAGACCTGTTCCTTCCACTCGTCTTGCCGGTTAATGGAGCAAAATAGCCACCAAAATCTCAAAATAAACAGGTGCATTCAAAAATGGTGTCCTCACTTGTAGCTTCTGCCCTTAAAAACATTTTCAAATGTTACCGACAGGGATGGTGCGACGTTACGTAGCTGAATGTGAGGGGGCATGAGGACACTTCAGGGGCGGGTGAAAGTTTTCCACACTGTCAAGACCTCTTGGCTTCCGCTGAGACCTTCAGTGTGCTCTTCTAAATGTTCACACAGAGGAAGAAACATTTCACGAAACACATTTACTCCGAGGACAATAAATGGCGTTTTACTGTATCGGCACCGTTGCTCAGAATAAGATAACAGTTATCTCATCCTGTCATGGTAATTACCACCTCTAATTTATGAATTACTGTAGCTCTAATTAACCAGCCTCAGTGTGCTGTGATGTAATGCAGTTACATGCACAACCTCTTAAGTGTGCGGCATGGTATCTGCTTTTTAGCTTGTTGGATCCGCTGGAGTGAATTAAGTTTAACTGAGGTGCAGAGTTAACGCGTTGTATTAAATTTCGGCTCCCTGCTGTACGTCTGCTCCGTCTGTTGTCACTCGTCAGCCCTTAGCAAAACGTTCTGGACCACTAGTGGCACCACACAACCTCCACAAATGTTCACATCCATCGTTTCATTGTGACTTTGCATTCACTGTCTGGTGTCTCGCCGGCACGTGACGGGTTAAATGTGATAGCGTGACACCCGCTCTGTGAACCCGGTGGAGCAGATCACGATCGCTTTGTTCTGACAGTAGACTGGTTATGCCAGCGTATTACAGTACATCTATACTTGATTGGAGTCCTTCAAGCACAATAAATTTAAATTGGCTGGCAGTAGGGTGTGATTTTCTAACTGTGGATGGAAACAGGTGAGAACAGCGCCTGTCTGTGTTGCAATATGGGGACTGGATAGTCTGGCGAGGGTTGTCGCTTCTGTCAGCTTGTCAAATAAGACGTACCCGGCTGGATACCAATCAAACGACCAGAATTTCCACATTTCATTACAGCTTATTTCTGAACAGATATTTGATGCCATCTCTAATATTAACATGAAAATGGCTGTTATACAAAAGGATCTTTTGTTCTGCCGTTGTTTGTACCGTACCTTCTGTATGTTTTTGTCCCCACCCAGTGAAATTTATGCGAATTGCTGGCTAGAAAACCCTTGACAGCACAGACTTAATTGGTCGCAGAGCCTATGTCCGTGTTTGCTGTATCGTAACACAAACCAAACTTGACACACTGAGGCAACATGCTCGTTCTTGGGGAATCCTCTTGTGTTGACAACTGAATAGTTCAACAGCAGCCTCATCTCTCTCTCATCCTGTTTCCTGTCCTCTCTGAAGCGGTCCTACCAAAAAATACAACATGACCGTTTACGGCAAACTGGACTTTAGTCGTACGGTTGCAGTTCGGTAAGGTTTAAGCAACGACACGATCCAGTTAGGTTTAAGAAAAGATTGTAGTTTGGCTGATGGACATCTTTGCTGCCATAATAAATACTACAACCCCTCGAGGTGACGGCCTAACAGTAAATGTATGTACAGGTTTTGATAAGCCGCTCGCACAGTTGACCTATATAGTCATTTTTCTGTGGGCTGAATATTTTGATTCCATCCGTCAATAAACAGCCTGTGTATTTAACTTGTTTGGCTTTGCATTGACAAGTATTAAGTGTAGACCTGTTATGCTTTACTTCAGTGTGTTATCGGCTTTTGTGCGTGTCAAAGGTCTTGAAAGTTAAAAACCCCTGAGTCTCTCTCATAGCCTCTTGACGTCTAACCCCAAAATAAGTGTATGAACCTGAAAATGAGTTCATTATGTTTCCTTTAAGGCTAAAAGTGCTCCATGCGTGGACAACGACAACATATATTGTCTACCTGTTTAATCTGTTCTATGGTATCGTCTTTTATCCAGAGAAATGTTTTTTGAATTATCTTTTTCATGTTCACAGTCTGGTTGGGCCAGTAATCTAATTTAGTGATGCATTTCCCAGACTAGCTGCAACTTTAAGGTTGTATTTATCTGAGCATAAATATGCAATTTCACAATCAAGTCTTGATTTCATCTTTGATGTTTTAGGGCATTTCAGACGCAGAGACGAAAAGAATTTCACCTAATTTACGACCAATGAATGCAACACTGTAATTGGTCCCTTCCAGTTTTACATTTATTGATCTTTATCACAGATTGCATTTAGAAATTCAGTTTTTCAGCTCCTTTGCCTCAAACACCCAATTAAGGCCCAGAGAGGAGGACGGTGCGGTAGCGCTACTTGCTCCTCTGTAATCACCTCTGTGAGGTCTCCAACCTGGACACATTGATCCTGTATTGATCTGTGTATGAGAAACTCTGGTCTAACCCAGTTCTCTGCTCGCGCTCCCTACATTCACTCGATATTCTGACAGGCAGGAGCTCGACGGTCAAAAAGCTGACCAATGCACAGACAGAGAGAGGGAGACAAAGACGAGAAAATGCGAGGCCAAGTTCAGCCTCTAGTTCAACGCAGCCAAGCCAACGCTCTCTATAAACACTCCCCAGCTTTACCACACAATATAGTGTGTGTGTGTGTGTGTGTGCTGTGTGTGTTTTAAGATCCCTCTATACTTAGCAGATATGAGGAGGGGGCAGCCTTCCCTACTTCAATCATTCATGAAGACCTCCCCTTTACACTCTTTATCCCCGCCGCTTGTGTCAAATATGCTTAGTTCGCCTTTATAGCGCAGCTTTCGCCGCTCTTGTTGTGACAGAATAAGGCTACAAGGAAATGTTTCTCCTCCATCTCAGAACATCAAAAGGTCTTTGAATTGCTTCTGTCGCTAAGAAAGATAAATGTGGCGTTGCGTCTGCCAGTAAAATGTAAAACCATGTGTCATTTCTGTCAGCCGGGGAGAGGCTTTGTAACAAAACTGTTTACTCTTCCTCTTGAATGGCCTGATCAAACTTTTATTAGCTGGGCGGCGGTGAAACTACTCTGCATCAGCAAAATGTTACAATGGCTTACAACTTACTTTCAAAGTTTTATGAGCAGAGCGGCGCTTCTCCCGCGACCCCAGTTCGTTTTTCACGTTCATTCAGACGCCGTTTTCTCATTTCAAACCTAAATGTATGTTTCCTGTTATGGGATTTACTAACAGAATCAATAAAGACAAAGCCGTTTTTCTTTTCTTTTTTTTTTCGGGGAGAATCTTGGCAAGCGGATAAACATCTATTTCAGGTAGGAAGGAACAAGCCGCAGGCACCGATAATCAATACAACCAGAATGAGCCAGTCAGTCGGAGAGTATGTTAAGAAGCGATCACACGGGGATCTCACAGGTATAGACGTAAAGACTGGCTGTGTAGCTGGTGAAGTCTAGATAATACACTAGCCCTGAAGAGAGAATCACAATAGCCAGTAAAAATAGACAAGAAACAGAAAGTACATATAGAAAAACACACCCGCAAAATCACAAAACACAACCACAAATAGAAAAAAAAACTGCCACAAATAGAAAAAAAAACTGCCACAAATAGAAAAACACAACTGAAAAATCAAACAACTGCAGATAGTTTAGTAATTTGAGGTTGTGTTTTCGTATTTGGCGCTGTGATTTGCACCTCAGGGCCACTGTACAAGCAGAAGATATATGACAACAGTTATCTGGCAATTTCAAGGCACAAACTATTTTAAGGAAATGTCAATCAAACTCACTCCAAAAAAGACATTTATGAATATATTGGTATGTTGTTACCAACCGTGACACATCCCCATATTTTTTAACAGGGACAGAAACATCGTGCTGCCAGTCAGACGACCTCCACAAATGATTTTGAAGTGAATCTTATGTCTGTTTTGACTCCCAGCCGAGGCTCCCTTCATCCCGCCGGAGCGCTGTCGCACGCAGCAAACGCTCACCGTGACGAAATCTGACTCATTCGCTGCCTGTGTCAACAGCATCCTCTCATCTATAAGCATGAAAAGTGTGCTGGCAGCTTTTCTCCCTCATTAAGGCAAACTGTCATCCGGATTGCAAGCTAATTAAGGTGTCAAAGCAGACGCCATTGTTTCATGTAGACACATGTACGCAGACAAATAAGAGGATTATACAAACTCCCCCACTGTTTTCATATTTGTCTTTGCCACGTTTTTTTATGCAAAACAAAAGAAAAAAACATATAGCATGTACTGACTGTATGGTTGGCTCCAGGTAAACATTTATGCTTCTGTATAGGATCTGTCTATATCTGCAAACCGGCTGTATGCAGCTGCACGGAGAAAAGATGTGTAGTGAAATGCTGGACGAAGGTTTGACAGTGAAGGGAGAGAAAATTAAGTAAGATGGGAGATTGCATTGATGCCAAAATGAAAGCCAGAATTCACAGTCAGCCGAGGTATTTTTAGTCAGCTCCTCTCACCATCCCAAAAGGACGATGATTGCCATGGATGTTTTATTTATTTATTTATTTATTTATTTATTATTTTTTTATGTCCAGCAGCACCCAAAGAAATACACTGTACTTCTACCTCTATCTTTAGACTGAAAGAAATCCTGCCAGCACACACTGTAGCATCAAGGTTCATAAATGAGGCAAACATCTTTGCTGTCACCTGACGATGTCTAACTAGCAGCCAGCTGGAGAACGTTTGATCACTGTCCTGTCAAAGCCATCGAGGACATTCAAAGGAGTTCATCTTTGCTAATGTTTACAGTGTCTGGGGGATTATTCGCTGTGGCCGGAAACATCCATTCATCCGATTTTTCATAAACAACTTTGGAGAAAATGTAGCAGACAATGGGGGTGATTATGGCACTTTTGGACCCGCGGTACAATCATTTGGCGCGAAATAAACCACTTACGCTGCATTAACCGATTGGCCGATCGGTCCTTCTTGGGCTGTTAAAAGATATGCTGATGTTTAAACTGGCATAGAAGCAAGTCTTTAACGAGTTGTACAGTGTACCGGGATGTAGATTCGCTCGCCTCTTCCCACAGTTGAAGAAAGGTTCTGTGCTGTAGCTAAAACCAGAATCCTGCCTGGAGCAAAGTCGTCGCTAAACCGTTCAAGGGTAAACGGGGTAGATCTCTCAGTGATTTCACACACTGATTAAGGCTGATAAGACAGGTGTTACGGAGACAGGTGTCGCCGTCAGGTGCAGCTTTAATCTTTCCACTCTTTAATTTAATAATCAGGTTTGTGTGTTTTACTTCTGTCTGCTGGTTTCTGTTTCATTATTTTGGGGGGCGTTATTGCAATCACTTATTAAATCAGCAGCGCACCTGCAGGTACTAAAACTTTTACTGTGTTTATGTGACTACCTTTTTATTAAAACCGGAGCTCGGTCTGTCTTTTTTAAATGGATTAGCAGCGTCGTTGCCAAAATAGCAAAGTCGCTGCAGAGGACATTGATTGTTTTCGGGCTTTCGCTCTGCAAAATGTAATTTAAAAGTTCCATGTTCAAACTTCGGCAAGTCGACTTCTGTCACTTGCAATGTGTCAAAGAACAGAGGAGTCACTTAGCATCCATTCCTCTTTACTACTACAATTAAACACTCTAAATAAATAAATTAATACAATAAATAAACACTTGGTTAGGGTTAGGAAAAGATCGAGTTGTGGCTTTCTGGATTTTTCACCACTAATATGACTGGAAAAACAAGTTTATTTGTATAGCACAATTCGGAAACAAGGCAACTCAAAACACTTTACAGGGGCGTAAAAATGAAAAGACATTAAAAACAAGTAGGAAGTCATCAAGAAACACATCATTCAAACAAGTTAAGAATTAGGAAAGTAGGCGAAAATAAAATAGGTTTAAAAGAGACGAGATGAGATAATAAAAGTCACAGTGCAGTGAAAAGCAGTGGCAGACAGGTCCTCCGTCTTGATTCAAAAGAGGTGAGAGTCGGAGCAACTTTAAACCATTTTAAACTCCCAGCCGAGCGTTTGACACAATAAACTATCATTTTTGTTGAGACCACTGGATTGTTTCAGTTGTTTTTGACTTTTCATTAGTTATTATGCCGATTGTTTTTCATTTTTGTATCTGCATTGAATGTATTCTTGTATTTGACACCCACCGTTTCATCCATTCATTGAGATTTTTTTTTTTTTGGTTTACATAATTGCGAGTACTGTACTGAATTATGGGAAATTTAATAGTTCTTCCTGTGGAACGCTCAACAATGCCGGCGCTGGTGTTTGAGCGGTGTGTGTTTGTCTGTGTGTGTGCGTGCTGCCGGATCAAAAGGAAGAATGAGAATACAAGCCTACAGAAGAACGCCTTAGAACAATATGTGTTTTTTAAACCTTTTTATCCTACAAGTAACTAGACTATTTCTGCGCGGCGCGTCTCCGCTCTGAGATTTAACTGCCTGCGGGGTGTGATTGTTGAATTTGTCTTTGATAATAAACGGGCTTTCTGCGAGCTGCAACTCACCACTGTCAGCATTAATAAGTCACAGGAGCCTTAAAAGAACATCCTTGTAGACGATGCACAGTTTTTCTTCTTGAGTGCGGTTCAATAAATACGTATAGAATGGTATCTGCTGAAAGAAAAGGTATGATTTTATCGCTGAAGATGCGCTTGAGAAAAGCTGGATGTTATAATCACATCGTGCGTAACGTATGCTGCTAGCAGTGACCTACATATGTCAGCCCATCAGGCTGTTTTGCTCTTATTAAAGCTTCTATAATAGATATAATGGATCATACTTACTATACTGCACCCCGCCTACTGAAGCCTCGCACACACACACACTTATGCACACACACAGGCGTGCATATAATGAACTGATTTAAATAGCAACAAAGTATGTGTGGAAGAATTATACTTGGGGACGGCCTCTCACCTCATTAGGCATAATTTTGGTAGATTATAGGCCGGCTGGCTTGATGATTCTATAATGAAACTGTAAAGAAGACGTACCGCTCTTGTGTACCATACGTTGCTTCTGTAGCTCGCTGGCCTGTAAAATTCAACTCAACACAACCCTGTTCTCTCACCCTTTAGGTCCAAGGGAAAGCCTGGGTGTCAGTAGGAGGGCCATGTACCCGGACAGGGACACGTCGACGATGGACACGGAGAGCGAGGTCCACGCCGTCACCACCGTGCCGCCGGTAAACATCCCAAACCACCAGCCTGTCTTCAGAGGCATGCTGCTCCACGAGCACCTACTTACGAGGGACTTCCAGGGAGACCAGCACTTTTTTAGCAGGGATGGCTCCGTGGCCGCGTACTCCACTGTGCCTGGCTCTGTTTCTGATCCAGGAGACCCCGTCACTCAGCTGGTGCCCCACGAGGATGCCCCCGCCTTCTCAGACATTGCCACTACAGCCACGGCAGCCGCCACCACCCCGCTGACCACGTTCTCTCCCACGACACCGAGGCCGCCCATGTCTTTCCCTCAAAAGAAGTCACCTGAGGAGAAGATCAGAGGGCAGGATAAGGTAGAGCCAACGACAGACTCCCTCACCACTCAAGTGACTCCGAACAACAGAGGTTCACTCGGGGAAAATAGCCCGGTGGCTTCCTCATCCACGCAGAGAGGTCGACCTCGAAGCTGGAGTGCTTTTCCAACTGAGGCCACCCTCGCGCCATCCTCGATGAGGATGGAGAAAGGCGAGGCGAGGGAAACAGATGTGAAAAATAAAACCGGCCCAGATCAAACGCTCCTCGACTCAAAGCCAGCGGCTCAAGATGGAAGCGCCACCACCACCACGTCCACGACCGTCACCACAACTACCACCATCACCACCATGCAGACAGCAGGTAGGCTCGCTCATCCTTTCTCTGACTTTCAGCGTATGTACTGAGCAGAACATCCGGATGACTTTGTGAAATAAATAGCAGCAGAATCCAAATAACTTTCCCCCTGATGGATCCTCAAAGTTAACAGAACCTCACCCCAAATGTTTAACACATCCATCCCAGAGGACGGGAAAATTAGACATCAGGTCACCGGAATAACTGCTGTTCACTTTGCATGCTGCACACAGCTATTCATCTCTCCACCTGGGATAGCGAAGTTGCTCATGTGTCAAAAACAGAATCTGATTTCGCCCTGATGTGTCCCGTCTGTCCTTTCCACCGGCCACAGCGGCCTGGAAGCTGAGATGAGCAGTGTCGGAGTGGAAATCTGCAGAGATAGTGAGAAGGGGTTACGGGGGTTCATGGAGACACAGGTGGGCTGTGTAAAAGATCAGCGGGCTGGCGAAAAAAAAAAATACTGAATCACTTGTCTTTTTACCTTCTTCCACAGAGCCATGCAGTCTGAATTTCACCGACCCCGAGGCTAACATCGAAATACTGCAGCAACCGGACTCTGGAATGGAGTGTAACTACTTTGTGACTGTGTACCTGGGATACGGCATCGAGGTTCAGGTCAGTGCTGAAGGTTACTGTGATGATGTATGATGTTATTAGCTGCATTTTTAAACCCCCGATATACAACGAATGATAAAGCAGTGAAGTTCAAAATTGCATCTTTAGACCCAAGTGTTGCTGCGTGATACAATGTTAATACAAAAAATATGAGGAAGATGAGAATTGTGCTGTTTGGCTCTCCATAAGCACATGTCATGAAGGTAAAATAATGTTAACGGAAAAGGATTTTATTCATCCGGCAAAGAGCGTGGACACATTTCAGCTTGGCCTTAGCTGTTACAGTGTTTCGCTGGTTCTTGTGTGGGTTGATGGAGATAGACAGGCAGCAAATTGCTGAGGTGAGTGGGTGGAGAAGGGGCACAAGTGATGGGGTCTGTCTCAGGTTGAATGTTTGCTTGGTAAGTCTTTTCACAAAAGGTTATAAAAATTAACTGTCAGTGTGCGCATCCCCTGGCATTTGCAATTCCTCAAACGCCTCATTTACCACCGGAGACTTTAAAATGTGCGAGCTTTGTCTTGCCGCCTCTGGAGAGCCAAGATAAGTCTTGACAGAGTATATGTTTTGAGAGTGTATTTCTCTTTCCAAAGCTTTCTCTGGAGTAACTTCAGTAAATCTTGAGGCGCCATTATGCACGGACGCACCTACCAGAACGTGTGCATGCGTGCACGCACACATGCATGCATTTTCACCACATTTGATGTATCAGCTCTTGACTTCCGCTGTGCATTCGGTGGAACATTTCATTGGGGCTGTAAGTGGAAAACATATAGACATTTTATCATCGCACACCAGGCCTGAAAAAGAAACAGGAGGGGAGCCATGTGTTTCAGCAGGCACAATGTGAGCAGATGGGGCCACAGTCTCCCTCCCTCTTACAGCTAAACTGATATTGATCTGATGGCAAACTATACAGAAAACTGCTTGGCACGGCTGAACGGAATGAGGAGCCGTGGTCTCTGTTTCCCAGCAAAGACATCAGCTCGCTGAAGATTGAAAGATAGAAATTGAAGTCAAGTTTGTGTCATACCTTCTCATCAGCGGTGTGTGAAGCTCCTCCGCCTGGAGGCTTTTCCCAGGTCCCGAGGTTTTTAAAGGAATGAGGGAGATCACAGGGTAGACTTGCGGAGCAGCGGTGTGCACAGGAACTGTTACGCAAGCAGGGGGAACATTTCACATTTTGACTGTTTTTTTTTTTTTAACACGAGGTTGATTTTCAGCTCTCGACTACCTCCTCACTCACCTGTGCTTAATTCTCGAGGTAAGCATGAGGGAGATGGACACATATTAAGCCTTTTCATGGGATTTACCTTTTTTTTTTTAAAGGACTTATCAACACAGCACAGGCAAACACACACACATATTATGCAGGAAGACAGATAAAACCATGCATTCAAATCTGAAAGTTGAGAGCGCGGCAGCTGCAGAGCTAGTGGTAGCTGGCTAATATCCTCTTTGTATTCACACACGCTCTGCTGTGTCTTGGTCAGCCACCCTTTATAATTTTTTTTGGGCATTTTGCCTCAGTTCACAGCGGAGAGCAGCAAGAAACATGAGGGGGAAACAACAAGAATCCCTAGCAGGATTTCAACTTCGGGCACCACCATCTCATGTACCAAGAAACCCTCCATCTTTTTTGTTTTTTGCCTTTTTCTACATCGATGATCGCACCAGCAAGGAAGACAGAGAGATAAACTCTTGAAAGATGTGTTTCACTGCTGGGAAGGTGGTTCTTTTAAACTGGCCTGTCTATGCAGGAGAAATATTTTTCAGATTCCTGCCATGACTAGAGAAGAAAAACAGAGAAAATGGGGCTGTGGTATTCCCTTTTACTCAAGCGGTAGAAGAATGTTGTGCCCAGGGCGCAGAATCACCAACCGAATGGCTAGCAAATGTCCAGGTTTTGCCAGCCACTCAGATTACCAGCGATTGTTTTTTGGGTTTTTTTTTGAAGGAAATCAAAATAAATTTGCATGTTTTACGAGCATTTGGCCAGTGACTTGTGCTAATTTTATGCCCCAACTGGGTCGCACTGCGCCACTAAATGCTCCGGCTGCTGGATGATGATGCACTGTGAGTTGGGCAGGGCTCGGTTTTTGGCTTGTCCTGGATTTTTGCATATTGAATTAGGCAATGCAGTAACAGAATCTTGATTCTTATTTGATCAGCGTTGCCCAGTTTTCCAGTTTGATCAGTGTTTTTGGCAGCCTCTTTTTTTCTTTTCTTTGGCGACAGACATCAAACCGAAGAAGCTCAGGGTTAGAGGTAAATGATTGGAAGATTACAGCCCCATCGTAGGAAACAAAAGTGTGGCCATGGAGTTGGGCAAACAACAAATGTGGAGATATAATCTGTAGTTTGAACAACAGCCCTGTAACCGGCAAATGTTTTGTGACCTCTTTTGTGTTGAACGTTCTAAGGACTTAAGGCTCATTGTAACACACTTTTTATTTTCCTGTCTTTTTTCAGCTAGGTGTGCATTGACACATGACTGCGGTGTGGTATCTGTCGAGATAATGTGCTTTACTGAACAATGTGACAGCAGAAAAAAACATGCTGAACAGTTCAATTAAACGCCGTAGATCAATTTTCCCCTTTCTTCTCTTTCTGAAAGTCCTGTTTCTCATCATTTTTGACCGGCGCAATTGTGACGACACTAAATCATAGATCCAATTACAACCGAGAGTTGAAATGAACTGTTGTCGTTGCGGCCGAATTGATTGCTTCCACTTTGCTGATGAGCTTATTTGTCATCGTCGCACAGCGATCTCTGGAGGGATCACAGACTCGCCCCACCTCCTCCTCCCGCTCACTACTTCTCCGGTCGGATTATGGACAGTTTGTTGATTCAGGGCCAGAAGATTTTTTTTTTTTTTTTCTTTTCTCACACAATCTAAGAGTATTAGTATTCACTTTGATCCGCGTTTTGAAAGCATTTACTGTGGCTGAACATTAACATGGGTGAAAAATGCGCTCCGCACTTCAGAGCAGAGGAACCGTAGGAGGGACGTTATGGCCGGAGTGCGTGTTCATGTTTTTGGCAGCCGGCCTCCTTTTATGGAAGGGAGTCATCATTATAGTAGACACACCGGCAGCTGGCAAAGGGTGCAGGAAGGATGCTAGGTGAAAGAGAGAAACTCTGAAGGACAAATGAGGTTACCGCATGATAAATGTTTATGTTGATGTGTCCCCGTGGTTCAGTAAATCACAGTGTATTCACACTGCGCAGGCACGGCGTCTGTCATTTCCAACACGCGGACCCCCGTCTGATTTTGGGGGCAGCGTTCGAAAAAAAAAAAATAGAGAGATTGGTGGGGAATAAATAAGCAAGATCAGACATTTTCTGTGTTTAGTCAATACCCCTTTCAGCGGTTTGGCAGCTTGCGAGAGGAGGGAGGGATGAAAAATGTATCCGGAGAATTTACTGCCCTCGGCCTGACTGTTCAACCTCTCTGCCACAGCTAACGGCACATAATGCATCGCCCCATCTGGCGATTCTGGCCGCGTTACAATTTATTTGCAGAATAATTGCGCAGATATTAGAAGGCTGATGTAACACCAAAAACATTCAAGCATAAGAGATAAACCGATGCTGTCATAAATGCTGGCAGTGTTGCACATAGGTATTGCTGAAATATGTGGAATATTGTAGTTTTACAAATAGAGGACAAACTGTCAGGTATGAATTGTGGATTTTTTGCCACTGACATACTTTGCTATTATATGAAGTTTGGCAATGATGAATAATTTGAAAGCCGTTCACATTCGCGTTCTTGAACACTTGGTCGACAGGTTTAATTCTCAGTCTTACTGTGCGCTTAGGTTGATCCGAGTGTGGCGAGTTTTTGCTAGCAAAGATATTCAATTACAGTTCAACTCGAGATACTTTAGTTGTCCGCGTGGTGGCAAAGTAAGGCTCATGGAGTAGATGTACACAGATGCAAACAAAGTCGGTACACAGCAGGTTGAGTGCTAAAAATAGACTAAATCCGCTAAAGGATGATTACTGTATTTGCATGAGGTGCCAAGTATCATTGAGGTGGATCGATACTGCTGTACGTTAACTGCAATTTCGTGATTATGTCAAAACCTCGACTGTGTCACTCAATTTTCTCAATATTCACCCACGAATGAGCACTGCTCTTGAAAGCTTAAGTCCACTGTATTTATACACACACGCAGAAAATGACAGTTTTTTTTTTTTTTTACCAGTGAATTGCTGATATCTTAAGCACATCTTATTTCTGTCCTCTCTATCCGTCTCCTGCTCTTCTCCGGCACTCGATCCAGCAATAAGGTTTAAGTAGAGGACAGATGGAGGTTTTCCAGAACTGGGCTGTGGCATTAAAGTGCTTAAAATCTGTTTTGGAGCTTTTTTTTTATTTGATCAAATAAATCCTCTGGGTTAGCGAGCTATCAGCTCCTTCCAGGCCATCTGTCCCGCTCTGATTTCTCCCGTCTCCTCGTCTTAGGATCTACCTGCCTCGGTCTCGAGGAGTTACCATCCGAGCCTCTGCACAGGTCGTCCCGGCTCTGTTTCATGGTGGCCACATCGATGCACTCTCGCTGAAAGGAGAATGTATTGTGTGGCGAGAGGACTGAGAGCGGTTGATACATTTCAGGGGTTAGGAGCCCAGACGTGGCCAATTTCTCGCGCTGCCTCAAAGGCTGATTGGGGGGGTGCTTCCATTTTTCTGACAGGTTTAAAGCAGCATCATTCAAGAAGATGGTGAGGGAGGACTTGAGGTCAATACTGTATAAGTCATTTCTTTCTTTTCTCAATCCCTCTCGCAGGTTTTTCCATCCACCTTTTCCTTCGGCTTCCATTTCCATTCAAGCCTCATTTCTTCTTTTGTTTTTGCGTCTCGCTCATCTACCTGCGGCTCACTGTGTTTCGAGTTCCTTGGGTGAACCAGGGGATAAATCAGCAGAGCGCAGGAATGAATTAACACAACCTGACTTGCTCATTTTCTCATCAGTGTCTTCTTCTTTTCTCCCTCGGATGCTTTCGGATGCACATAACAAGCTTTTAATTATGATAATTGAAGCTGATCACTGTTTTAAATGTATAATTTAAATCATGACAAAGTAATCCGTTGATTTAAGGGAACATTTGCCCAAAAATATGAAAGTAAAGTCGTTATCTTTCCACCCTCAATTGTAGATGGAAAGTCGGGTGGAGTTTTGTAGCCCAGGAAATGTTTAAAATGAGTAAATGAAATGGATCCATACATCTTGCCCAGCGTGCTTTAAGTTTGCGGAAGCCCAAAGATCCCAAATTGATATGAAAGATAAAAACCATATCTTAACTGTAGCTACAAAGCTAAAAGCATTAGCGCGCACCCCGTCTTAAGTGGGTGCAGGCGGATCTCAGAGATTCTGTCAAGCCTATGAGCCCTAAGACAAGCAACAACCTTTAAAACAAGTGCCCATCTACTTTAGTTGTTTAAGAGAATGCTGCAACATGTTTTTCTTTTTTATGGACTTGTTTTGTGGACTACAAAACCTTACCCGACTTATCGGCGAAAGGGTGAGAAGACGATGACAGAACTTTTATTCTTTGGGTAAAAATGTCCATTAACTTTCATGCCATTATGATGAGCCACAAATCTCAAAATTGTCAAGCCAGTGAAAGAGAACCCAAAACTTCGTCTTTGTTCATTTCCTTAATTAAACCTCATAAATATGAAACGAAGGCCGGGAGTCTCGGCGGAGAAAATTACAGCTTGCGAGTTTCTCGTCCTCAAATGAGCAAAAATATTGTTTCACTCCAAAACAAAGCAAAAAACATAAAACCAAAACGTCTAATGAGCCCAAGGCTGCATGTGCTAATAACACGCGCTCCAGGTGGGGATAAAGTACGGTCAGGGTGGATCATCGGCGAAGAGCTCCTTAAAGGATTGAGATGTTACAGAGCATGCCAAATGTTTATAGCTAACCCTGACGCGAGGGTTAACGATTGGTGTTTGATGCTGCCTCCGCGACCGCGCTCCTCTGACTCCAATCAATACTCATGTTAATAAGCAACGCCAACACTTGATACACGGTCTCCTCTCAGTGCTGGGTGAATTGCTGTATTGATCCTTGCACTCTCATTTTAATTCCAGTATTTCTTACAAAGGAAGCACACTGCACATGGCATTGACCGCGGCTGTGGGCAGCTGATGAGCGAGGGGAATTAAATTTTGTTTTGTTGGTGTTCAGTGACCACTAGTGCTCTCATCAAATAAAGAGGGCCGCGGGAAAGCATTATGAAATTTCCACCAGAAGAAAAACTCCTTTTTTTTCTTTTTTATAAAACCAGATGATTGCTGTGATCCTTCCTCCTCACCTCTGACATACAGAAAGGGGTGTCTTAACAAGGTAATGCATGTGTTTTGGCCATTCTGGTCCCCGCCAGCACAAATGACACAGCACCTAGCAGCTATGCCCCAGAGAAACTGATCCCGACTGAATAATGGAGGCCAAGGCGGGCGTGCTGCCTTTAATCAACTTGAGATGAGGCAGAAGGAAGCCTTCATCATGTTGCACCTTGGGGGAGAAAGATGGGACATAAAGAAGGCCAGTTTGATCTTGATTAGCTTTTTAGGGTGTCAGGGCTTCTCTGAGATGAGTTTTCATGGGGCCCAGCCACCCCGAGAGGAACGCTTTCAGGTGACACTAATTGCTCCTCCACCCAGCTAGCTGTCATAAAGGCAGAAGACTCTGTCTGGCAGAAGGCTGTGCTCTCTCCAGCTCTTTTTTGCCGTCACGATGAGGATGGGGGAGTAAAGAGGCGTTCGAGAAAATATGAGGAGTAATCAGCAATGCATGAATTTAAATCTATGCAAAGACGCACGCTGCGGCAAATAAACGGAGATGTCAAGGCCCGAGAGGCACCTCAGAGAGCGAGGTTGATTTATCAGAGGAGCAAGAGTCTCGTCTCATGGACGTGTTTCAAATACTGCAGGTCTCCAAGGAGACACATCATGCTCATTTTCAGGTTCATCGTTTTTATTTTGGGTGACTGCTAGAATAGGTTGACATGCTTTAATGCTCATAAAATAGATCATTTATCTCATGCTGCCCGATTCTGCAGCACTCTGTTTCAGCTCCTGTCACTTTAAGGCCCCACGGGCTGCTCTGATTGGTCAGCTCACACATGCCTGAGCCATTACCACTCAAGCCATATCTGGTCGGCTCTGTCGTGCTGCTAGTTAGCTTCACCTCTACCTTCTATATAGGCATAATGTGATGTCAAGAAGAATTAAAAGGTGGGACCATTGACAGGGTATTTTAAAGGGTTTTTATTTTACAGAGAGGAGCTGTCGTTGGCACGAACATAAAAAAGTAATAGGTTTCCTTTGATGGGTGCTCTATGCTTCTGGAAGGAAATTAAAGTTAATATTTGAGAGGATGGTCACTCGGTAGTGGAGGCATTTGGTGATCTCTGCGGCATAAAAATGGATCTTAAATGTGACACAAGTGACAATGAGCAAGTTAGTATTGTATTCAGCCACTGGCTCCGGCATACCCTCATTAACATTCAGCTTCTGCTGATTGGCATGAGGATCCATTGTTTTAGACAGCGGGGCAAATAGGAAATGGCCTTGGCTGTTTCATATAGAGGTGAATGTTCAATTAAGATAACGTTTTTCGTATAATGACTGCTCGAAGGAACTGTGTCCTTTTTGTACGAATTTATCAGGAGATGCACAAAAAAGCAGCAACTGGATGTGGCGCTCCGAGATTATTCAAAAGCCTCCGATACGGGGCCGAAGAGGTGGGCGCTCCACCAAGTGTGCTCCACTGCATGAGCCTCCGTGTTTTATCATAGTAATGATGACACTGCAGCTGGTGAGCCCAATGGCTGTTGATTTATTGCCCCCGGCGGCAGGGTCATTTAATTTCCATGTATAGTGGGATCATTTTGATTACATACTGCTCATTTCTGCATCAGCAATGGCTCCTGCGAGTCAGTGTGAATGTTCACGGCGGAGCACCACCAGATGTTTTCAGCAGTAAATTATCAGTGCGAGCCAGCCTCTGCGGACAGTTAACTCTCACTGTGTACTTATGGACAAATTAATAAATGAGTGAGTAAAGATTACATGCCACGTGTTAAGTCCAATTAATTCTTTCTTTTTTTTTGACTCCTTAATTGCATGATACAGATTATTAGGTTTATCTCCTGTGTGGGACACACTGTCAGATACCAGCAGTTACTCTAAAGTTACAGATTAAAAGCCACGCAAGGCTGCTTTCTGTTTGGACGTGATAAGATGGATCTCTTGGACCTCTGCTCGCTGTTCACTCAGGTAGTTCAACACCGCAGCACACTGGAAGCTCCCAGTTCGACAAAGGTCACGGTAAACACACAAAGATCAAGGTACTCAATCCTGCAAATATTGTTATCCTTTAAAGGTTTATTTAAGAGATTTCTCCACATCTTTTGTATTCTGAGTGCAGCTCTGGGCCTGTCAATTGTACCATGGCCTTGCAGGATGGTCGGTTCATTATAGTGGTTTGATTGAAAAGAGTAGCTAGAGGAAAGGGATGACCCTCTCTCCTCTACTCTCTTCATTTTGATTGAGCTCAGGAAATATTTTATTGGAACGGTCGCCGGGAAAAAGAAGCGCTTGAAGTCAAAGAGCACCTACCCGAAGGACAGTCTTCCGTTTCTTGCATTTTTTAGAGCTCATATTTCATAAGTTCAGCTAAAAAACAACACTAACAATGATTCTCTCTTCTTTCTTCTAACACGTTTTTTTTTTTTTTTTCCCCCTAAATGGAACAGCACAATGTTTAGATGGCATCCTCTGATAATGTTGTGCATGGTGCACAAGTGTGCTTGGTGCAGAAGTGTGCTTGGTCAGCCAAATCCCCAGCTCCACAAATGTGTCTGCTGAGGCAGAGATTCCAGCCAGGAGTTACAATAAGCCTGCTCTCATTACAGTCCAGAGGAACATGCATGTGTGTGTGTGTGTGTGTGTGTGTGTACATATGTGCACGTATGCACATGCACGTACATGCATGTGTGTGTGTGACAGTGAGGAAGAAGTCCCTCTGGGCATTGGCTGCAGCACTGGTGAAGATAAGGTAGTCTGATGTCTCCTGACATGGCCAATGATTCATAATTGAGGTAGGACAGCTGTTGCTGGCTGCACTGACAGGTCCCAGGGTTGATGACAGATGATAGGGCCCTGTGGGGCCAAACTATCTCTAACACTGGGAGAACTATTTCCAAATGTTCACTGTCCGCTATCTGCTCACCTGTCCTTCATGAGCCTCCCTTGTATATGTAAACCAGGCAGCCGCAGACCCACAATCTGTTTGACCTCACTGAACATCACAGTGTAAATGAACACAACACAATAAACACCTGCACAGTTGGTTGTTTTACTAATGCACAACAGAACACTACATTCATGTAGATTGTTGTGTTGTACATACGGTATGTACACAACACAACAATCAATAACCTACATTCATATATGAATATATATAAATAGTATGAATAGTAACAACAACAACAACAACAACAACAACAACAATAAAACAACTACAATAAGACTGAAGATTTCCATCGCAGACAGTAATAATGTGTCACAAAATGCTGCAGTGAAACAGTCAAGAAAAAACCTAATCACAACTTACATGACAACAATATAATAATTAGTCAAAATTGTGTAGCACTCGATTTAATAAAGTAAAAAAATTGCTACCCAAGGAATAGTCTAACGAAAAGAACAACGCTTTGCAGAGAATTTTAAAACGCAAACATATAATTAAAATGAAAATGCATGAGTAAATAATTGAAACTGACATCATAAAAGCAATCATATTTATTATTAAGAGAGCTCAAGTACCGCCAGAAGAAAAACATGAAATATTCAGTCTCTTATATATGAAAAAACGTCTGTAGAAGTTATTGTATAGGGTGGTGTTCTGATGTCCGGGGACTTTGTCTGGTTACCCTTGGTTACCAACGGAGACCTAGCAGAAACCCAAGGAGCTCCATCTATCAATCTGAGCTGACGCTGAGGCATGTAAGTAGTCAGCAAAGCAGTGATTTATATATGGAGCAAAGCCATTTAATGCTTTGGAAGTCAGCATTAAAATGTTAAAATCGATGCCGAACAGGGAGCCAACATAAGTTGGCTTGTAAAATGTTCATATCTTTCGGTGCCAGTAATTTCCGACAGCACTGTTCTGCACCAACTGAAGCCGGTGGAGGAACCTCTGACTGAAAGCAGCAAAAGAAATTGCATCACTGTAGTCCAGGTGGGAGAAAATGCAAGCATGTACTTCTTTATGTCGGCGGGACACAACATGAAAAATTACTTTTGTTTGAGGTAAAAAACAACATGAATGAAACATGAGTGGCATACATGCATTTTAGATTAATGAAAACAGAAGACATTTGCTATTTTTTTTTTTTTTACTGGAGCCCTTGCTACAAGTCGCTCATTATGGGTCACATAAAAAAAGGCTTAATTATATCTATACATTTTTAATTTAAACTGTCGGCCATCTTGGCTGCAGTGGTGATGAGGGTGATTGGAGCCGGGATAAAATGCTTTCCACCAGTTCCACCTTCAGCAACGAACGCATTTTGACTTTGACAGGCCTAATTTATTATTTTTTAAAAATGCATTTTCGAGAGATGGTTGACAATACTGAGTGTGAACCGCGGTGGAATATGAGCCACCTCGCATCGAGGCGACAGCTTTTCATAACGGTGGCGTAAGACAGAAAAACACAATAAAGGAAGAATAATTTGAAAATGAAATTGAGAGATGAGGGGCGTTACAGGCTCTGGTCTCTTGTGTTCGAGCACAATATCAAAGCTCAAACCTGTCTAAATTTTCTGTTTTGTGAAAGAGGGCTTCTCTATACAACGCCACTGCAAACAATCAACAATCAATGACAATACAATCGGTTATTAATGTAATTTAGAGATGAGTGGATATGCAATTCCCCCGTTGTCTGCGCTTCAGCTTAATTTCCTGAATATAGGAGTGCGCGTGTGGAATTGCGGGAGGATTGCTTGTGCTGCACTGTGGGTTGAGTTATGAAGTTATAAGATGAGAAAGTAGGCAAAATAACCTGATTTGCAAAGCATCCGAGCTCTCCGTATTAACTCAGAGAAAAAAGGCACAAGTGGGAAAACAAAAAAAAAAAAAAAGAACTGTGCCTAAGGCTTTGTCATTGCAGTTGCCCTTGAGAAACCGAGAAACGGGGATTCTAAAATCATGTGACATTCCCTTTATTACTCACTGTGACACTGCTTTTTAAGGCTCTTGCAACAACTGCACTACCTCAGCGGCGACAAGATGCACGTTTTTGTATTAAAACACACACAGAGGCGATTTTATAGGACACGTAGAAAACACAGGAATATCTGTTTTTCAATATTTTTAATCTCCTGTTTGCTCTATTTGTTCTCCATCTGTCTAAGAAAAACAAAAAAAAAACCCTCCAGAGTGGCGTCGGGTTAAATCCAGCTTGTGATAAAAATCAAATCAATCAAAGCGGCCGACCTCACGGATCATTCAGGAGGAAGTCACCTCTAAGCTCAGTCTCAGAGTGTCCATTAGCCTCCCCGCGCTCATTGTCAGCTCCCCTTCGACTGAGTGACAGTTAGTCAGCCTCACCAAATTCATTTTCCTGCTGCTGTTGTGCAACGTGCACGTCCTGTCCACTGTCTCAGCTTTTCCAGGCCGTTGCGCTAACACTCCTGCACACACATTACCTCGGGGACGTCTGCCTATGGAGGGCGACCCTTTTTTCTGCCTCATGGCATACCTGAGACCGGAGGCAGCCACCTATGACAGCATTAGTTTTCAGAAGATATTATGAATTTCACTGAGAGCTTCAAATAGATGTGGTCGAATTAACTTTGATGGTGCACTTAGCTTTCAAGACAGGAAGCCGGGTCCATTTTGGATCAGTCCACAAGTTGGTTTATAACAGATTAGATTCACTGAGCTCTTAGCGATTTAATATTGAGATTTTTATCTCCTCTCTCTTTTTTATGAGAACCGGTCAATGCACATGACATTTACAGCTGCTATTCTGAGGTTATTTGAAGGTTATTTTTGAAGTTATTTAAAACTATTTTTTTTGATTGAGTGCAAAAAAAAAAAACCTACCTAAAAAATTTCTACTTTATTTGCCACCGTCAAGTCTTAAAAACATAGCGGAAAAAATAACAGAGCAACTGCTACTTATAGATAGTGCTGCTAACTATAGCTGCTATAGCTAGTTAGCTCAGTTAGGCACACAGTTAGTGATCAAGGGGTGGAGCTCAGAGTACCGGTGTAATTTTGGTGTTTATACTGCTTGCATGGGGAGCTGTTCCACTGCAACAGGGCTAGCTGGTTAGCATGCTAACTTCATAAGATATCTCTGGGACACAGCACACAGATGTTACGACACCAGTTTTTATATTATGTCACATTCTGTTGCATTGCATTTTCACCAAACTGTAATGAAGTAATGGTGCACTCTGTTTGGTCGCCGATTTCCATACCTTCCTCAGAAACATCAGGTGATGTGATATCCTATACTACTACCATCTTTGTTTGACTGAGCAACAACCAGTGCTGTCAAACCCCAAAGACTGCTTTGCTCACACAGGTAAAGTTAGAAGCCTTTCTTCTCTCAGCAAACAGAATAAAATCATGACCTGCTGTTGGATCAACACCCCTACTTTAGGGTTCAGTGGGGAATTAATCAGATGTTGCTCTGAAAATGTGTCAGTACTCCATTATCCAGACAGTTTAACTACATGCAATCCTCCCGAGGTTCCCCCTCACCAGATTTAGCTGCAGATGCTGTTCAGACCTGTTGAAGACATAAAGCACTGCTGTCAGAGTGGCTTATAGGCACATGGAGAACACAGAAACGGGATGAGTCAGTTGTGCAACACACCTTGAGCGCAATGACCCGGGCAGATTTTACATTTGCTCGAGAAAACATCGCTACACTCCGCGAGCTGGTTAACAAAGAATTGACTAAAGCAAACATATCCCCTGTGCAACTGTGCCGGGAGAAAACTGAGCAAAGTAACACAGTAGGTGACCCATTTTTTCACAGCTACATTATGAGACCAAACTTGGCTTTAAATGGAAACACAGACGCGGCGCTATTTAAGATCCCATCTGCTGTGAACTGGGACCCCATAAGTCAACAGTTGGGCGCTGTGTCCTTTTTTTTTCCATGTACAGTGTTTATGTGAAAAGTCTTCAAGGTATGAATTGTTCAAAGAGTGGATACAAATAAACACATTCATTCTAGCATTGCGCCAGATATGCAGTGATAAAGCCCTGTGTGTAATCTTCTGTTTCAGGTGCTCAATGTGAGCGTGCTGGAGGGCGAGCAGGTGACCGTGGAGGATACGGGCGGCCGAGAACCCTTCATCCTCGCCAACGAGTCGGTCCTGATGAGGGGCCTCGTGCTCCGCAGCTGGAGCAACCAGATCTCCATCCGATTCCGCAGCGACCAACAGCACAACTCCGGATTCGTCCTGCTGCATTACCAAGGTGAGACTCTCACATTATTCAAACTGTGTGCCAGTCGCACCGCTGCTCAACTCGATCCAGCCTTTTGTGCTGTCATCCCTCCTTGATCGTGGTATTTGTAATCGACCCTCACTGAGTTCTGGAACAAAACGGAGCTTCATTCGATGCTGAGACAAGTTGCAGCACCGACCAAATAAGACATGGCGGGAAGAACTGTCACTGCAGGACCCTGTGTCACAGACAGAGAAAAACAAGTCATCTAAAATCATCTCGAGCAGCCATCATAAATGTCACCGCAGTCCAGTGCATGTCAATAACTGTATACCAACAATAGATAGTGATTCTGCTGCACATCCACCCACATATCCACATATCTCCCCAGATTCCATGGCTACCGCGTGCTGTTTAATTGGTGATATTGCCATGGGAATACACAGGTTTTATGCTCAGTTGGATCTTGGGGTATCTATGCCTACAACCAGAAGGGAGTGGCAGGAACTCCACTGATCATATAATACAGTAATGCATAAAAGATTTGTAACACAGAGTGAGCTCTTTGTGCTCAATTTGCATAAAAAAAATGCAGCAACGAGGTCTGTTTTCTATAAAATGCTCCATTTTTCAAAACACTGCCTGTTAAGCTGTCTGCAATTTACACTTACAAGAAAAACCAAATCACACACCCTGTGATGTGTGCAAGCTTTTTCCATGCTTGTCAGTCACACGTCCGCAGCAGAAAACCAAACAAAAAAAAAAGCCGCCTATTTATTTTAGCGATTTTACTAGTTTCGCCACCACTGAATCCCATTTGCCTCTGCAGAGGTTAAAACCAAACAGAATAAACTGTTAAATCTGGTCGAATAGTACCTGCAAGAGCATGTGACAGCAGAGATAGTTACTATATGATGACGCTGAATATGATGGCCCATAAATTCATCCCTCTCTTTCCCTCTCTCTGTCTACGGCGCTTGTTTTGTGCGTGACATTGATCTTCCGTGTCCGCAACAATGTCTGTTTATCTTAGCAATCACACAAAGTGGCCACCAATTACATGCCCCATCGATTTGAGTTGATGGTGGAAGCCGGTGGACAAAACATTCATTCCCCCATATTACTGTAGCACTTTCATCAGCTTGAAAATGAAAGCAGCCATCAAAACGGCGCTGCTGACGTGGGATAAATCAGCCCGTCACTGCTGGATGTGTGAATATCGGTTTGGGTGTGTGTGTGTGGTCAGGCTGAATGATGACAGCGACGGGTCAGTGCAGATTTTACAGGGTGATGCATAGATGGGGACAGATGGTGGCAAATGGTTGAAATAAATTACAGTGTCAGTGGGTGTACTTTTCTCCTTCACGTCCCCTCTGCACATTTCAGCTCATCAGCATAATTTTGCGCGAAATGTTTATTGATAAATGGACGCTCTGTGCTGTTTCTGCTCATTTGTATCATTAAACAAGACCTATTCATCTATCCATCATTGCACATTCCCCGTAAGAATAAACCCAAAGGTCCCACTGCACTGCGCTCCCCTCCCGGTGCAGAGAGGGGACAGCAGGCTCGGCGGCGGCGACGCCACGCTAGCTGCCGATGCCCATCAGATTATTAATCGAAACTGCTGGCTGCGGCTTTTTTGTGTGTGTGTGTGTCTGACCCACATGACATTTGCTGACGCTGCTTTGTAAAGATCATGAATAAACAAGTACTTCCTCATGTTCAATGCAAACATCATATCCCGAAGTGCTGGACAAGCCTCGTGAACTGGATTATCGTGTGTGTAGGTGTGCAGGTGCACCCTCTGCATCAGCTGCGCACTCGTTAATCAGCTGAAAGAACTATGTAATGATGAAATTATAGGGTAAAAGCTGTAATGATAGAGAGACTAATCCAGGCATTTATGATTGAAATAGCCTTGGCAATGGACATGAGTTTTACACCAGGGATACATCTCAACCACTTTTTTTTTTTTTTTTTTAAATGGCATATTTTGTCCCCAGTTACTCTTTTAAAAGCACAATTTGTTTAAAATGGTGTTTAAAATAGCTAGCACCAGGAAACCGACAAAAGAAAAACAGCTGACTATCATGCACAGGCGTTTTCTACAGGACATGTAATACTGGCATTGTTTGTTTGACACAGTGTGGAAGTTGTGGATGCGATCCATACATAGGTAACTGTTACCAGTTGGTCAGTGTTATTGTGTTGGGTTAGGGGTTAGTGTGTTGTGCTGAGTATCTTCATGTTGTGGACTCTGTAGAACAGTAGCTTAGGCCTGGCTCACACTAAAGGACTTTTGAACCAACTGTGAAATCCGGTCTCATTATACACACACACAAGGAGACTCTTCAGCAGTGTTCTTCTCTCTACCCTCAAACCTGCACACACACACTACGGGGTATTATGAAGGCTGCACTGCCAGAGGGAGCTGTGCAGCACCTCACGTGCGAAATGTAAGACATCTCTAGTCGCCTTATTTTAATTACATTGCAAAAGCAAAAGACGACGTGGTCAGCACGGGCTGTCTACTCTTCAGTGGGGACAGGATGTGAGATTTTAGCTGTCAGCCTCATTATTGGTCAAAAGTAGTATGCTAGCTAGCATTAGCCTAGGTTGTTTACCGTTACCTGGCAGCACCGTCCACTGCTCCAGGGCATCTCTTGCATTGACTGTTGTGAATGTATTGATCTACAGACAACCACAATCGTCCAGGTTTTGAATCCTAGATATGTCTGATATTAGTCGGGGAGGCCCTGATGAGTCTGGAGCAGTTCGAGAGACTTAAGACTGGATCTGTACCCCCCTCACGTTTTCCAGATAATCTAGACATCAAGCCCTCTGCCCAGACTTCTTCTTCGATTTGTCAGGAGGGGCAAATCAGGTCTCCTCTTCTGAGCATTTATGTCCACATTACTTTTCAGCACAAAGTGACGCTTCAAAACCTGGCATTTGCTCTCGGATTGTCGGCTGCTGAAAACATGTTTGTGAACAAGCAAGCAACAGATCCAAAAGGAAAGAGTCAAAACTATCTCTAAGCGCTATTGTTGTGGAAGAGAAAGGTCCATTGTATAGGATATAATGGCCTCTCCTGCATTGACCACCGACTTATTCCGCTTTATGGGAGCTGCAAAAACTGCAAGAAAAACCCCCATGAAAGTCTGTTCTTGGCTACTGTAGAAACATGGCGATTCATCATGGTGGACACTAGAAAAGGACCCGCTCACTCTGTAGATGTCAAAGGTTTATTATGAGGTAACACAACAATCCTTAACACTAATGAAAAACACAAGTCTTTTAATCCTACACAGTGGACTTTTAAATACATTTTGGATGGTAAAATGTGCTCCAGACATCCATAAGTGAAAGTCAGACACCGGTCATACTTGCACCTCGCTACAGAAATGACAGAAACTGTCATTTAGTGGATAATGATAATGATGATGGGTTCAGCGCAGAGCAGAAAACTGAGGCAAGCCGAAAAAAGAGAATTCCAAACTCCGATATCATTGAATTATTCTGCTATGAAAACATCAATCCTCTAGTAGAGGTTTGGCCGAGGGCACCACAATGGCCAGGAAAAAAAACCCTCCCTGGGTTGCTCGCTGTCTTTAATTGATACAAAGAGGGTTCCATCTTGGCTCAACTCAGTAATTTTCCAGAGTATTCTCAGCCATTTTATGATACCAATTGTTATGACCCTATAAAACCCTTATGAAACACTGTCGCATAGACAACTGCCAGCAATAGTAGCATTTACAAACCCATGTAAAAACCCCCCACACTGAGATGTACACCGTTACTTGTCCACCAAACAGCCTCTTTGGTTTGGAGGATGATGGGACAAATTTAGCTACACTAATGAGAAAAAATGCAAAGAGCAGATTTTGCGGAGACTAGACATATTGGATACACAGAAGATATTTCAATTTGTGTTCCTCTCCTTGGTAAGCGGAGTATCACCTTGTCCTTTATAATGGGCTGTGAGAAATGTGATTGGACAAGCGTGGAGAAGGAGACAGAACTGTGGAGAGATGGATCTCAGCTCGGGGTAATTAATATCTTCTACGGCGCTGGCTCTGACTGCGATGGCAGACTGATGGATGCCTCTATAATATCGGCAGCGAGCCCGACACTTTGAACATGATTATATGTGTGTTTTACTGTATGGAGTGCAACACATCCTCATCTGCATAGAACATCCATTGTCTGTTCGACAGTAATGTCCAGAGACAGCCGCTGTCGCTGTATGAAAATATGGCATACATGCAACTAACGACGCGTGAACATGGAACACTAATGAATGCATCTTAAGCGTAAACATCCCTGCTGCATACGCACACAATCAATCTGCACCGTGATGACAGCATTTCCATCACTGACAAGGCTCAAGGTCATGAAGGTTATATCATTATACAACACAGCGCTGCAAAACCAAATATTCCCAGTCTGATACGGATATGAGATTACAATGTTTGTAAAAATATACGCTTATTATTCGATAAGAAAGATCGGCTGACATTTTAAACCCTTCAAACGCTATTAACATTTTAGTATGATGGCATAATGTAGTTAATTAAGCTTTAGTTAATCGTCTCTTCACTGTTACCAAATGACGAAAAGCTTTACAAACCACCTATTGAGCAATTGAAATGCTGCAAGTGTTGTTTATTACCTTTTGTAAATGGTTAACACACGTCAAGTAGTTCCTCTACAAACATAATTTGGATGGCCTTTATAAGTTTGCATCTGATAAAAGGAGTTAATGTGTTGAAAATGAAGCAATGTGATGATGAAAAGAGAAAAAGTCAGAAGCAACCCACTCTGCAGGCTTTATCCAATGAACAAAAACTGTTTTCCTGCACATGTTGTTTTCATTTATTGCATTGTAATTTTGTCGGAACTTCACATCAGAATCAGCGCGCGCTGGTTACAAATGACGGTGCTGATGGAGAGCAAAGCATCGCAGCATGCGTAGAAGCCTTTGCAATTGCTCCATACATTTTAATAAAGCATTCCGTTGTTTGTTAAAAGTAAAATAACTATTAACTAAAGTTTAATTAACTATAAACCTACCATGTAATAGAGTGCTACGATGCGTACAAGGGTTAGGGCACTCCATCCGAAAGTGCTAGCAACCAGATGAGCAATCTAAATACAGAAAAAGGGAAATAAAGTCTCCACCATGATGGCATATGCAAAACAGTTTTTTGGAAAGAAGGATAATTCCCCTTGTTAAAGACGTATTCTGACTTTTTTTAAACACAGGGATCAATAAGAGCTGTAATTTATTTAAAAGGGAAAAATCATTTGTATGCATGAGAATTGTGGATACCAGTAATTTAGTATAACACCGCACATACAAATGTGGGCAACCCAAGGTCAGTTTTACCCAGTTAAAAAGTTTCTTCACTTTAAATTAAACTTTATTAATGATTCTAGGTGCTGTATCGTAGGCAGCTGGACTTGTTTCAGTTTTGTGAAGATCTTTCACCTCTCCTCCAAGAGGCTTCTTCTAACTGGAGAGGATTTGCAGGCTTTAAGACTCTGTGTGGGAGTGTCCATACAGAGTCATTAAGGACACATGTGAGCTCTGAGTTTCAGAGTCGTTAGGGCCACTTGTGGGTCGTTGGTCAAACCGGCCTTCGTGTGGGTTGCTAGATCTAGGTGAGCCAAGGTGTGAATGGTTGTTCGGCTGTCTGGGGAGAGAACAGTGCTTCATTGTAGGTTGGTGATATGTTATATCTTAGGCCTCCTTCTCTGTTCAGAGACAGTTGGACCAGTTTGACCTAGATGGATTCCTTTAGTCCTCTTTCGAACCTTCTGTCTTCTCCAGCCAAGAGTGTTTACATTGTTGTCCACAAATGAATGATTTTTCTCCTTCAGATGTGAGTGGACAGCACAGTCTTGACCTGAGGAGTCCTCCTCCTGTATTGCGCCATTCGTTTATTAATGATGGAATTCAACTGCACCCTCCTCATTATTTAGCTGTTAAGTGATTGCTGTTATTTCTGACCTCGCAGGTGAACTTGACTTGTCATTTCAGGATTTTTATGAAGTATACAGAGCATAATCAATGGCACCACCAATGGCGGTGATGTTTTTACAGGGAATATCGATCGGCTGTAACTAATAAGCCAAGTTGACAAGTGAGGTAGCCAGAGGACCTCTGCCACTGGCAGCGATCCACCATTTGCCACAACTTCTCAGCAGCATTGATGAGATGCCGCCTCTAGTCCAAAGTTATTTCTCTTTAATAGCCTTTATTGAGTAAATGACCATTAAAATCGAGTTTTTAACCCAACCACATAAATATCAATAGGCCATATCATGGCAGAACTATGGTCTGGCTTTCTACAACTTAATCACTTTCCAAGAGACAACGCTATTGATCTCTCTGTAAAAGGGGAATGCTTTGGTGCACAGCCAGATGTGAGGCTTGGATGCAGGGATAGTAACACTGTCACGCTGCAAACTGTAAGACTGCTGTCATCATAGTGGACTAAAACAACAACTGACTGGAAAAGAAAAGTCATTAACACAGGGTTTTCTTTCCTCGGAAACTCATTTTACTCTCAAAATGTCGATGTTGTACACGATGGATTATATTCTCAGAATATACCTTCATTAAATACAACAATAGCAATCGACACAACATTCATTACTGCTATTCTGTTTTCTGTCACCCTGTTCCATTATCTCCCGCCCTCACTTTTCCAGGTTTGATCTCATTCCAGCTCTTCACCTGAAGGGATTCAGGCAACACTTGAGATACAACAGAGAAACAGTTTATTAGGTCCAAATTGAAATGCATTTTATTTGTTTGTCCAAATGCGGTGGATAACTTGGTATTACCGGCTGCTTCACCTCGTCTGTTTTGCCACGCAATATTTGTCCATTATTGGTTGAAGAGCAGCATTCAGAATTTGAAGTACTCCGGCAAATGAAAAATGTGCATACAGCAGAATAAGGCTCATTAATGGGAGGTGTGTGCGCGTGTGTGTGCGCGTGTGTGTGTGTGTGAAAGTAGGAGTCGTAGCAATTGCTCTTTCTGGAAATGTTTTCCTTCTTTAAATTATCTCGGAAAAGTTGATCGGCGGCAACTTTTGACACAGGGCTGAAGAAACCGTTACTCATTCTCGGATCCAATATGCAAATTCTTGGCTCCATTTTTGTTGACGCAAAATACTTGAATTTCAGATACGTGAGAAACGGCATGAAGTAAGATGAACAGAAATACTTCATAGTCAAAAAAATGGCAGGACGAATCCACTGCAGCCGCACGGATATGAGATAGAAAGAAGAGAGACGGGATGTATTAGCCTTGAACTCTTCAAAATGCTCCCGTGTGAAATGATAAAAATAAATTGAAAGAAGTGTTTAGCACATGTTCAGATGCTTTATGATTATGTTCTGGTTATGACAAGCCACAGATTTTTTTTTTCTTTTTTTTAAACTTCTTAACTTTAAACTCTCCCAAAGGTTTTATCTATTTTTTCCTCACCTTTTTCATAGACACCTATTTCTAAAAAAACAAAGTGCCTATACATGCCACTCATAAATTATGTTCAGCATTGACATTATAGCATTTATGGAAGTAATGTCTCCTTGTTTTGACCTGTGATGGCCCTTCTCATCTAAACAGTGTCATTTTGAATGACATATGGGAATGCATCACACTTGGTTCTGCAGCTAGGACGCCCGATTATCCAACACATCCACTGAATAGGTTGACTGCCGGTGCCTCTCAAAACGACATAGATCAGCCTTCCCAAAACAAAATGACCTTTGCAGAGTAGCAGCATCAGGCGAACCTTCATCGTACGCTTGCAGATTCAGTAAATACTTGTTACTTGTTCCTTAAAAGTGCCACATGTAAGAAGTCAGTGATGAACCAACATGACCAGCCATCTCCTTGGTGAAAGTCCTTTGTTTGTTTCACCCCACCATCCACCCATTCTCCTCCTTATGCAAACTTCATACTAATGAACTACAACTGACTTCCTCCTTATATTATTATAATTACAATGGCCACTAAAGGTCGCTGCTTGACAAAAAAGTAAATATATGGCGTAATAAGCTGCTTGCACAGTCCACCTATTTGTTCATTTGTCTGATTTGGATGGGCTTTATCACCTGTTTGACAGTAAATAATATTGAAATATAAATATTGATATCTACATATTACTAATTTACAAAGGGATCCATTGGAATGGCAATAAACAGAGAGGCAAGCAAAGCAAGTTCCTTTGTGTGTTCTACACATTTTCAACTTTTGTCTCTCTAGAAAAGCAGAAAATTAGTCTCAAATGCTAAATTCCTCACCAGTCATATTGTAAAACTTTAGGTTTACCTGTCTGCTTTTAGTGTGACCGTTTCCCCAGCTCAACAAGGAAACACTAAGTAAAGACATAAGCTCCACATCTGTTTCCTGTGGCCCTACAGTACCATCAGCTAATCTTCCTGGCTGTCTGCACCATGGATCTATTATTTGTAATGGCAAAACAATCAGACTTTATGGCCCAGCACCACATCTACTGGAATGGAGGCAGCACGTAATTTAATACTTCAGGAATTGGCTCTACAATTTCTGCCTCTGGCTCTCCCACTGCATGCTCAATAGGGATGTAAATGCTGCTATGATAATGGCAATAACTAGGTTCATTGGAGCTAGTGATAAACTATGAATGGAATGGATGACCCAGGGGCAGCGTACCTCGTCCCTGTGGCTCACTGATTTACTGCAAAAGAAAAGGCCTGTTTCATTATGGTTGAAACCAGTGGCTTGTGTAAAAGAAAAACCAGCCACTTTATTAAACCATCGTAGATGGGGGCAGTTTCACAAGCCTTTATGGCCATTATGCATTTAGGGCTGTTTTCCCTCGAGTTCAGATCAAAGATTGATAGAACAACATTTTTTGAATATCCCATTTAGCTTCAAGGTGATGCTAGAAAATACCAGTAGAATGTTGTTATATCATCTACAAATGACTCACTGCATTGAAAGCACTCCAAAATCCAACCTGCTGCAGTGTCCCATCTTTTTTTTGTGCTGTTTAACCTCTATTTGCTCAGCATCTGTGCACGGAAAGACCTCAGAACCCAAATAGATTTATTATTCCTGTGCGTGGACCAAGAAGACGTCTGTCTAGTGTTGGCTTTTGCTTTTTGTCATGCTCTAAACGTACGATTTTAAGAGGCCCTTTGGCTGTTTATCTTTGGACCTGTGTCACAATCTTTTCTAACAGTTGGTGTTTACTTTATCAGCACCGTTTAGAGTGGGCCAGGCATGTTTGAAACCACGCAAAAAAATAAATCTCAGGTTGTGACTTTCAATTTCCTCAGTAAACATTGCATTTTAATACTGATAGGATTTTGCCAATTCTATCTTTTTCATGGCAATTGAATTTAACACTGCAGCAATAGATTAATTTGATCAGAATCAAGCACAAAAGCTGTATGGAAGAATAAACAGGTAGCAGGTAATACTTACAGTAACTTCCCCAACAGCAGGTCACTACATTAAAGTCATTTGTTGCAGCTTGACTTTGAAATAGTTTCTGTCTAAGTTCCCTTCAGCAGGTCACTAAATTAAAGTCAGTTGTTGCAGTTTCACTTTGAAATAGATTCTGTCTAAGTTCTTCTCTGCAGGACAAATTTTAAAGTGAGCTGTTGCAGAACAAACTTCTGTCCAACTTCCCTTCAGCAGGCCGGAGTTGTTGCAGCTTAATTTTCAGCTAATCCCTGTCAAATTTGTGGGTAAATTAAAAAAAAGGGGGACAGAAACTAGCTGGAATTTAAATTGGCATGATAAGAAGACGTTAATGGAAGCATAAACTGGTTGGGGGGGGGTTTCCCAGCAATGTATTTAAGAAATTAATATTGGGGTAATTTTCAATGATCCAGTCTTAATTGGTCATGAAGTACCATTACAGTTTACCCTTTGATGTTACCTGTTTCTTTTATGCTTGATTCTGGTCATATTAAACAATATCTTCCGTGACAGCGGCATGAACTTCTGTTCACACGGAAGAGGTAGAAGAGGCAACATCCCTGGTAATTACCACCCACTTACCATCACATTTCCAGACCTGTAAAATGAAGTGTTGCCCATCATCTAAGTCGATTTCTATAATCATGAACCCACCAAACAGCCCTTAAACTGTGCGGCTGAGAATCATTGCAGTCCTCTTCTTCATTCTGTAAACACCAAATAACCTCAATCATATTAACATAAGTAGATTAAGGTGTTTACACTACATATCCCCTGCCTGATTATTATCATAATTGCTTTTAAGACTGCAAATGCAATTTCAGCCCAGACTGGTCTTCTAGTATACCCTTTCCCTTGTTGTTTTCTCCTTCTATTAGCTCTTATTTAGGCATTGCACACACCCCATTAGGCTAAAACATGCACACTTTGGAGTAAAGTTGGCCGTAAAAGGTTTCTGCAATTTTGCCCGTGCACAAGCACACTGTTATTGCAGCACAAGCCATAGTGGGTTCCAATTATGTAGCATGTTTTGTTGTTAACACATTTCCAGAAGTTTAAAAGTTTTCGTCTGGTCATTAAAGTGCCTACACTAATGAGGTAGAACAGTGTGGTTATTAGACAGGAAGAGAGGGTTGTTTAATAGCTTCCATTACAGACTTGGTTAGCTCACTCCATTATCCATGTGAACTCCATCCCGTCCTACACCATTCATTTAAAACGCAGGGACAGAAACAACAATGCAAAGCAAGTCCAGGAACATTGATCTTACCCTGCTTGGAATCACGACTCTTTGACAGCCACTACAGAGGGGCAATTCCTCTTCCTGCTATCACATTACTGCTATGATGTTCAGCTGATCCGCAACGTTTCCATTTGTCAAAGTGTTTGCAGCGGCTCTTACAACTGCACCACACAGTGATGTTAATTACCGCAGCGCTGCAAACATGTCTCTGAACATTTGCATACTGCGTGAGCTGGTAAAATGCAATTAATTAAGAAATGAGTGTTTATAAACAAAGTTGAAGGTTGGTTAAAGCTTCTCTAATTGTGTGTGTGTGTGTGTTTGTGTGTGTGTGCGAGAGTGTGTGTGAGAGAGAGAGAGAGAGAGAGACAGGAAGGCAGAGACAGAGATTTAAAACATCGCACCTGATTTGTTTACACAAACAATGGAAAGAATACAATTTGTTCTTTGCCCTTCCCCCCCCCAAAATGTCTGCGGGTGCTCGGTGACGGTTTGGAGGAGAGACAACATGGTCAACAATGCAACACAACAGCACGGGCATATGCACAATGGAAGACACAGGGGATTATGTTGTGGTGCCAGTTAACATTGTTGGCGGTTTGTTTTGGCAAGAATCAGACTTTTTGCTCAGAATGGGAAAAATCAAGCATTTGGCAATTGTGTATCTAAAAACAAATTTAGTCATTTTTTTACATTGCAGATGTGACATCGGCGTCAGTCTGCTGAAAGAATATTTAGAATCGGGCTGAAAATGGAGTTCTGAGACGTGTCTCTTGGTAAAGTGTTTCATTATCAGGACTTACACAGTAATAAGCAAATAAATCAACTGTTGTGTTATCTGCTGAATTGCAGTCAAGCATTAGCGTGTTTGCATCAGTACTCTGTGACATTGCGGGTGTATCGGGTCACACAGTGGACATACCACAGCAACAATCACACATTTTAATATTAATATTAAAGTGGAGCTAAATTAGCATTTAAATTTTAGCATTTAAGACATTGTTTTTATACTGTAATTAATTATATTATTAACTTTCCCCTTTTCTTTCCTCTCCAGCCTTCGTCCTGAGCTGTTCGTTCCCCAAAGAGCCCGCCGGTGGAGAGGTTTCGGTGACGCACCTCCACGCCGGCGGAGAAGCCTTCTTCCGCTGTTTCACCGGCTACAAGTTGCAAGGCCCCAAAATGCTCACCTGTCGCAACGCAACCACACCGTACTGGAGCGGGAAGGAGCCCCAGTGTGTGGGTAAGACGACGAGTCGCCTCTTTGCCAGATGTGTGTCAACTCATTAACGCCAGGGCAATAAGATGGTAGCCTCTTACTGAACAGCTCAAAATGTAATCACGCAAACGAAATGTGTACACACTGTATAACATGGTTGTACCTCCGGGTTAATTTGGGTATTGGCTAGATTTATTTTTTGTACTCAATTACCTTCTAGTAGTTAACACTGACTTGAGGCTGGTATCCAAGGCAAACTCGTACTTGTATTTGAATTCGTCCAAATGTTTCCAAGGACCTTTATTAAATTAGAAAATGGAGGGAGGAGTTTTTTTTTTAAACAATTAAAATGATGAGTTCATAATTTAAAACGAAAACTGAAAATCGGAGGTACTCTCTGGGTCTTCAGCTTTTCCCTAGAACACAGGTGATTTTGATTAACGCCAGCTTTCACTGCGTTGTCTCCTGCCGAGTTGATTGGTTACACTCCGGGCCAAATGAGTGTGTTTGCATGTGATTAGAAGCACAGCGAGCTATTCTTCGGAGACGGGGCAAAACAAGGCCATTGGACCTGGCTTCCTTAATTAGAACTGGGCCGCATGACTATCCTTCTCCTGCTGGTAAAGTCTCGTCTGCCAGTTCTTGCCTTCCTCTGTGCCTGCCTGCAGCTGCTCTGAACTGATAGTGTTACTGTTGCCATTTTTGCTGTTCTCCTTACAAGTCCATCACACACTCTAAGACCCAGGTGAGCCACCCGGTGTAGTCCAGCAACACTCCACTGGATACTGATGCAATCTATGCCCAGGCAGGGACTTTTCTTCAAACTCCACCGTACCACAGTTGGTGTCATTACTTTTCTCATCCCGTCTCACTCTTTGTCTCCTTCCCTCTCTTCTCTCGCTGACTTTTGTCTCATATAGCATCCTGCGGGGGAATGATAAAAAATGCCACCTATGGTCGCATCGTCTCTCCTGGTTTCCCCGGCAACTACAGCAACAACCTGACATGCCACTGGGTCCTGGAGGCCCCCGAAGGCCAACGGCTTCACGTTCACTTTGAGAAGGTGGCTCTGGCAGAAGACGATGACAGGTAGCGTATGCACACTGCTAAATATCGAAAAACGCATGCTGACAATGAGACTATGGTGTCTTGGGCTAATAGGCAGGCAGGCAGAGCTTTTGAACTCATTTTCTGAATAGCGCGCTGCCTGTGGACGGATCATTAAAACCCTCAAAGGCTATAAATAACCAAAATCTTCAGGGAGTGACAGATGAATTTGAAAGGACCTTTTATCATTATAATCCTTTAACAGTGTTCCATCAAGCGAATGAATTGAGAGGACTACAGAGGGTAGGGCGAGGCAGGAGACAGCAAATTGCATCACATTTTTCAGTAACTACTGATCCATATGGCTATTGTCACACACGGCCATTCACCTCATTACCGAGCGCTGGAAATTGTTATCGCAAAAGTTATTACAGCCACAACTGGAACAGTGAGCAGCTCTCAGATAGCTTGTAACTTCTCTTCTAATGCCTCTCTTACCTCTCAAGGCTCACTTACATCCATTTGAATCTGTTCCTTCTTCTCCATGTGTTTAGGCTGCTGATTAAAAATGGCAACAACATAGACTCTCCCCCTGTGTACGACTCCTATGAGGTTGAGTACTTGCCCAACGAGGGTGTGCTCAGCACCGGACGTCACCTATTTATAGAGTTCACCACGGACGGGACGTTGACCTCCACCGGTGCAGCCATCAGATATGAAGGCAGGTTGATCGTGCACTTCCTGTCACGTCACCTTTGCTTACCTTGTCACGCATGTTTGATGCCACGTATGTCTTCCCATCCACAGCTTTTGCCAAAGGTATGTGCTACGAGCCCTTTGTGAAATACGGCAACTTCAGCGGCAGTGACTCCACCTACAGTGTGGGGGCAGTGGTTGAATTCTCGTGTGACCCCGGCTACACACTGGAGCAAGGCTCCGTGGTGATCGAGTGCGTGGATGCACAAAACCCCCAGTGGAATGAGACCGAGCCGGCTTGTAGGGGTGAGTCAACTGAATACACCCACTTGGGTAACTGTGAGACACTAGAGACATACTCAAAAAAAAAGATTTTACATGACCTAATTCTCAAAAACACACCAATGTTCTCATACTGTCCAGTGCTGCAGTGCTGCATTCCCCTTTTGTCTGAAACGCTCAGTTTTAGCTCCTGTTCCTTTAAGGCTCACCTGTCTGAAAGGCCAGTCTGTTCTGATTGGTCAGCTCACACATGCCTAAGCCAGTACCACTAACTGCATCCCAGGCAGCTCTCCCACTGTATTTGGCTTCCTCTCTTAGTGGCATAACTACAGTAAATATTGCCAAATAAATACTAAATAAGAACCATTTCTAAACCAAAAACTTCACCTTCGCTCATTATATGATTAATGTTTAATCAGTTTCAGCCTCAGCCTCACTGGCCATCATGCCAAATACATCACATCGTCCTGATGGTTCGGAGAAAGAATAAAATGTTAACATCATGTTGATTATATACGTGATAATAAAAAAACAAACAGGAGATATAGACTCTCCCTCCTCCTTCACTACACTGGAATCACAAATGCTTTTCATTTGACAAAACACAAAAGAAACAAAGTTAAGGTCAATCTAAGAGCATTTTTTTGTTTTAAATTTTCTTTACAGAAATTGCAACAATATTGTTATAATGAATTATTTTCCCCGCGACCCTGCAGAGGATTAAGCGGCGTACATATAATGTGTACAGATGATGGATGGATGGATGGATGGATGAATTATTTTGAAAATATATCATGACAGCCGTAATAACACTCTTTGTATGGTGTTGGCAGGGTTAACTGCTGGGTGCTAATTCAAGTTACACATAATAACAGATGTGCGCTCAACATAATGCTCATGCAAGCAGTCAGCACTTAATTCTTTACATGTCAAACCAGGCGCTAGGTGTAAATTATGCAAATGTATGATATGTTGATATAGTGTAATGTCAAGAGGAAGTCACCGGATTAAAGATGGGACTACTGACAGGGCGTTTCAGGCATTTCAGGAGCAGTGGATCTCCCGTTGGAATGAACTCTGGGTTTTTTTTAACTTTAAGCGAGACCCCATAAAACTCAGTGAAAAAGCATAATAGGGCTCCTGCTTCCACTGGAGCAGAAATGGCTGACCTATAATGACCCAAGGCTTTCATTGTCTTCTTGATCACTGCAGGACTTAGTGAAGTCTTTATAGTTAAATATTAAAAGGAGGACTCACAGTTAACTATATCTTCCTACAGTAAGCTGCTTTCCTTTGATCAACGATAAATTTCCCCCTTAAAATTGTAACAGTGATTTACTCTGACATGTGCGCTCGCAGGGCAGATTTTAGAAGTGCTAAAGATTAAAAGGCATACAATAGTTGGCCTAAGATGAACGCTTTCCACGCTGCGCAGACTTCATGCCGTACTAAAAAGCTATCGTTGAGCTCTTCCCTTCTGCTCTTCCCACACACACACGCACAACACGCTGACCTCACCCCCCCCTCCCTTCTTTGTTGGCCGCTTGGTCATTCTGCCACACGGTGAAATTGAAAAGCTCTCTAGTAAAGCTGGATATGAGAAAATTTAATTTCTGCTCCTGTGGGTCATGGTCACCAAGCGGCTCAGTGCTAGTATGCAGTTTTTACAGGGTTCATGTCAAGGAGCCTGCACACTCGATTTCAGCTGCGTTTTATTAAGCATTCAGACCGCGAGCACCATCGTATGAAATCACATATCCATTCAGGTGCATTTTAAGCTCCTTTTACTTGTTACTTGCATGTGACAATTAGCATGATTTGGTATTCATTTTGCTGAGTCCTCCTGCGTTACCGTGGCAGTCCTGGTAATATCAGAATGCAAATTTAACATTTATCTGAGAGACTTTGGAAAAGCACGGATGCACACAATTTGTTCCCCATCTCACGCCATCAATTAAGTCATCACTGCTTCATTACCTGGCCACTAGCAGTGCTTTATAGGCTCACATTATCACATTAGCAACCTGAGCTCGTATCCCGCCAGTCTACATTGATATTGGAGGACTTGTACAAAGTGTAGCAACTTAGCTGCTGGACTTTAGCTAGATTTCAGGTGTCGTATGCCATCAAAAAGGGGAATGCAACATTGGAATACGTCAAAAATGTGGGTCTGTCCTGCACAAATAACAACATTAACCTTAGCTACCAAGACATCAGCAAACTAATCACCATAATACAGTGATTCTGTGAGACTCCACAAAAGGGGGGGGAATGTGGGAATTGTGCATTTTAAATTTAGATATTTAGAAAAGTCACTGTATAGATTTGGTTGCCTGTATGGTTCTCAGTGAAGAAGCCAGATGAGAGTCACCTCTTAAGGTACCATTAATAGGAAAATTCTGTGAGAGAGACCTGATCAATTTTTGAGTGTCTGACAGATTGAGTTAGCCTCTTCATGAGTGGTGCACTATCACCTTACAGTAAATAACACAATCTGAGATTCTGGAGGGAACACTATGTCTGTCCACACCATGTGTTAACTCCTAGGCGTGAAGTGGTGGGAGGAAGAGGTGTATTGGGACTGGGCCTTAAAATTTGATGCAATGCATAGATTTGTGTCTTAGCTTCAACCTGAGGTGTTTTGTGCTTTGCAGCCGTGTGCAGCGGGGAGATCACGGACTCTGCCGGTGTGGTGCTGTCTCCCAATTGGCCCGAGGCGTACGACAAGGGGCAGGACTGCATCTGGGGTATCCATGTGGAAGAGGACAAGAGGATCATGCTTGACATCCAAGTGTAAGAGACTGCACTCAGGTGCAAGAGCGCGAAATCACACAGAGGAGGTCAGAGAGGTCAGATTGACCTCGAGATGGTAAACACTCCATCTTGAGACACAGGGACACACACACACACATACACACACACACTCGATTTCCTCCTCGTCTTTTTTCCTTTCACATAAACACGCTGCGACGTGCACAAGGGGAAGTGTTTCCGTGGTTGCAGTCACTAATTAGTTTTTTTTTTTCTTCTTCTTTTTCCCATCCGCTACATTAAGAATTCTGTGTAGCTTCCAGCTCGCTCTCTGACCAGATTAGCCAGTAAGCCTCCCCGCTCCCACTTCCCTGGTGTGTGTCTCAGAGTTGGCTTTGAAATGAATATGCTCTGGCAGTAAACTACTCTGAGCCACTTATCCGGCCGTCCCAACTGTAATTCAACACACATGCACGCAGATGTCACAATAGACAGATGCACACACAAATATAGGCACGCTCCGTTTCTCCCTCAGCCCATCACTCTTACTGTACACGACTTGTCAACATCGCTCTCACACCCCCTGCTTTCTCATCCAAGTTATCGCTCCTAAATGAAGTGTAAATGATCACATCACTTTGTTTTCTTCATTTTATGCTAACTGTCTTTTTTTTAAACAAAGCCGTTCGATGTATGCGTGAGACTCTGCATCTCTGTCTGCTTATCTCATGTAGATATCTCTGCTGCCGTGTTTGAGTGACTACCACAATATTTCCTTGGAATCCCGTGGAAAGCTCAAGAAAAAAACAAAACTACAGCATAAGTGATTTGCGTTATTGCCTGAAGCACTCGCACACAAGAGGGGGCAGAGAGGTTCAAATTAAACCAGTGGGAATACTGCCTGGGGTTGGCGAAAAACAGAGTCACTGACAAATCTCAAACAGAGGCTAATATTAGCTATTGGTTATGGTGCTCATTTATATGTATGCAGGCATACTTGCATCCTTCACTGTTCATGTTCACGAAAAGGTTCACGTTCACACTTCATTCACTCTCGCTGTGAGAATCAATGTATATTTCTGAGCAGTTGTAATTGTGACACATGGGTCTGGATGCTTTGCTGATGCAGATGGATTTCAGTCCACAGACCACCTAGAGAGAGCAGAAGTCATTTTCATCATCATTATCATTTTATGCTGGTTTGCTTTTGTGTTTTTTTTTTTAGTCAGAGCAATGTGTAAAGCGTCACACGAGGCACTTTAAGAAGATGAGTGCATGGAAACTAATGGCAAATAACAAAAACTCATAAAGGTTTTACAAGTTTGTTCACCTGAATACGCAACAATCTGGGCAGAAGCCACGCTGCCCCTAGTATCCAAGTTGAGGTGGTGACAGTCTGTGCTGTGCTTAAAATGTATTTCTTGACTCATTAGCAGTATTATTAGTATCAGCCTGTATTATCATAAATAAGTGACAGTATTTTTCACTAAAAACATGGCTGAGGTCCGGTTGTGGCTCCAGTGGCAGAGCGGGTCGTCCACTAATCAGAAGGTCTGATATCGTGGGGCGCTTTGGTCAGAAAGAGGTGTGTCGCTCCGGATGAGCCATTTGGCAACTTGCGTGGCGGACTCTGCCACCAGTGTATGAATGTGTGTCAGGGGCCTAGAAAAAAAAAAACCTATGTACAAGTACATTTATTAGGATTCATCACACTGAAAATCATAAAAATGGTTACTTCAGCATTGGAGTTACATTATATTATACTGACACATCACGCCCTCATACCTCAAAGACTAAATACGTTGATTGCCAAGGATTCCAAAAAAAATATATGACCGTTCCCAGAGCAACCGAGCCTACCATGTATGATGGTTAGATGGTAGTCAGACAGGTGAGCTGGAACGTCATCACATCCAGTCGTCTTGGAAACAAGATTATTGTTGTGAAACGGTCACAGTTACTTCGGTAATGTTGGCACATTTGTCATAATTACTACAGTCACTAGGGGGTCAAGGCCCAACATTTAACTTAAATAAGATGTAAATAAATCGCCCGCTCAGAGGACATGTACAGATGTTTTTTTTTTCCTGTGAGGACAAGCGGACAGATTAAAATCACAGCCATCTTTTAGATGATACCGAATTCCATCGGAGAAACTGATTAAAATAGCTCGAGGGATTCCCTCACAGCTGTGGGATACAGTCGACAGAGGGTTCAGCCTAAGCCTGGCTGGTTTCTGTACCGGCTCAGTTTTGTATGCTGGCTGCATGGTTACAATACACATAATGCCCCAAAACTTTATCTTGCAGGCTTAGAGCAACTGAGATATGAGCTATCACTCAAATATCATCCGAAGATCAAAAAGGGAATAATAGCATCAGAGAGGATACCAGTGATACACAAAGTCTGAATAGCGAGCAGGGTTTGAGTTACCCTGCCTTACCTCCCTGTTCTCCAGCTGGAGATTAAGACCCAGTGATTAATGTCTGATGTAACTCAACTGGTGCACCTAGGGTAAAAAGATCAGAGAGGATTTTTTTTTCTCCCTAGGAATAAGTAAACAAGTTTGATTTGAGGTATACTGATTTTCATTCAGAGATCCCTTTGAAATAAATTGCCCCGGCCTTAAGTTTGTTTTAATCCGAGCCACATGAGGCCGCTCGCTGTAAATTAATGGTGCCGTGGCCGCGTCTAGTTTATCTCAGGGTTGGTGATGCGTGGCCTTCGATGGCAGCAGAAAGAAACCCACAGCCACAGCAGTCTGATCCCTGCAGACCCTACCATTACCCTCGCGCCTGGCCCCGCTCATCATGAGAATGGCATTCCTAAAGGCTCGGTCAACGCGTAATTTGTGTGGGAGTGTGTGTTTGTGCGCGGCCGGTGTGCGTGTCGAAGTGACAAAAGGCCCTTGTTGATGAGAGCTGTCTCATTATAAGGGTGGGCACACACTTTTCCACATTAATGAGAATGTTTTCTGTATTATCATTCATCACTGTGCCTCTGCTGGCAATTACAGAGGAGCAGTGTGCATAATGAGGACTGATTAATTAATTTAGGCCAAACAGGAGGGCTGGCTCGTTGCTAATTAGCATGGAGCATGGCTCGAGCAAGAGCAGGAGACAAGAGGTTACAGCTGATATCCGCACCTGTGGAACACAACAAGGTAAATGGTTCTTGCGGATTTTAAGCATTCAGAGTGTACCGCCTCTAGAAGTGTGTTTCGCATGTCAACACGGTGAGGAAGTCTGTTTTACAGTTGAATAATATTTTATGTCATTTCACGCAGCAGAATCAGACCTTTTTTTTTCCCAGATGTGGCATACTGGGTTTATGGAGTCCTCTTGTGGAGAGTCAGAGCATTACATGTCATGTGAACATGCCGCTTATGCAGATACCCTGAAAACTGAATTGTTACTTTGGCCTGAAAGGAGCCTCATCATTCACTGGGCAGTACAATTCGGGTGTCAAATAACTCTGTCTGAGAAGATGTAGAAGGTTTTCCCTTGAAAGCGGCGCGCTGAAAGCAATTTCCATTCTGTTCGAGTTACCGGAGATTTGCGGGCTTCCTCAGACTTTCCTTGGCAGGTCAGTGAAGGTGACAAAATGCCTCGAGGCCTCGCACAAAAACACAGCTGTCATCCCCTCATCTGCAGAATCGAACGGGGGGGGGGATGCCATTGGTATGCAGAGGAGTCGCAGGAATTCTTCAAGTCCTTTTTCAAACAGAACCTTTGCAAAAACACCCAGGCCCACGTCAGTAGGAGGAGGTGTTTAATCAAATAGGACAAGTCGAAACAAGCTCTGCCTTTAAAGTTTGTTCTTTTTCAATAGGTTTTGTGCTTTTGTTTTCTCACCTGGGAGCATTAATCATCTCAAAGCCAGTCACACACCCTCACACGTCCCTGTTTTGACATCACTTAGGCTGTTAGTAGTCTGAAGCCCACGTTAGTCTTAGTTAGTCATCCGGACCAGACTCAAAGTAGTCTGGCTCCGTGAAGTGTCAGAGTCGACTGTCAGACGAAATGTCACATGCTTACAACGTGGTTTTTTTCCGATTTCCGTGTCTTCTAGAATGAAACAATTAAGCACAAACATGTACTGCAGCGATTAAAACAGTCGCACCCTGACACCAGTCTGCTAAACATTAATGTTGCAGTTATACAGGAAGGAAAGATGAAGTAAGTAAACTCCACAGAAGATTAGTTATCAGCTGCAACAATGGAGATGGAGTGACTGTGTTCCTGTCTGGCCAGGAAACCATTAAAGGAGCCAGGTGGGATGACATTTGGGTGAAGCGACTGCCAGGTGACTACAGAGAAGGCAGCTCGGTGTCCCGTAGTGAGTACTGTGTAAGTCTGGACTGCAGGCACTGTGTGTTTGGCATTCCTCTCTGATGTCGGCGGGATTTAGGAAAAAAAAAAAAACTTAAAGCTGAGCGCAGAGTGGACGGGGTGAGTGGAAGAAAGTCAAAATCAAGGTTGACAGCAACATTTCTTGCTGAGTAAGACTGACAGGGGCGACTGTTTAGGCAGCCCAGGCAGGAGGAAAGGTTACCGCATGTCAAGTGTGAAAGCGTGCAGATTTGCTAAAGCTGTTGACAATAAATCTGACATTTTTCTGATCCGGCCGCGGTGTCGGCCTTGCATCTTGTCTGACATCAGACCAAAGTGAGTGTTTTTAGTTGCTGAATAACCTCTACAGATGCACATCAAGTTCACTCTTGTAAAGTTAAACAGGAAACAGACAGAATGTGATGGACACCAGTGACATTTAGATTGGTTTCTTATAAACGTTGCTTTAATTAGGTCATTTTGTTTGCTACAGGGCATTTAATCTCCCTGACTGGCAATGCAGCCAGACCGGCAGCCTGGCATCATTTCTGTCTGCTTTCATTATAGACTAAATTAATAAATACACTCACATGTTGTCCTGTGTTGTGGGTAGATGCTGCTGCCGCAAAAAGAAAACAAATAGCATTATTGTTATCTTTTCCACAGTGGTGCCAAAAATAATACCACTTAGGAAATGCTGGAGTTGGGGAGTGGGGCTCATCCGTTTCTACTTTAAGGTGATTATCAGTTGTGTTCCTCAGCGAGTCAGATAGACAAAAGGTAGAATTAAGCGTCAATGTCCAAGAGGTTTGCGGGATGGCACAGCCAAAATATTTGCTTATAATCTCTGCATGATGAAGACGAGAAACCAGAAGCAGGGGCTCAATCTCGAGCTGCTTGGACTTCTGAAAGACGAAGCCAATTTCCCCCAGCCAAGTGCGCACACATGGTCGTGATATTTGGTTACCAGGAAAGGATGAAGATCTGCTGCTTCTGCGCTCCACCAGATTAGCGAGACAAGCAACGTGGGCGTCACGGTGACCACACAAATGTAGAAGGCGTGAACGCAAAAAGAAGTCAAAGTAAGAAATGGCTAGACCTGTACAGAGTGTAGCAAAAGGCGGCAGCAGGTGCTGTATATCTGTGTTGAGTGAAAAGAAACGGAGTGACTGGAAGGTAATCGCGCATTAAGATTGCCAACTGACAGTACCCCCGTCCCTCCGTGTAGGGTAGTCTGAATGCAGGGAGACCTTTGGGAGGAGATAAGGTGAAATACAGTGCAGTGATAAGGCGGATCGCCTTGTTGACATGAGCAGCAAGTGGAGGATGGTGCTCGAATAGAAGTGAAGTCAAGTGTGAGATGTGGAGATAGAAAAAGATGCAAACACCAGCGGCTGCCGGGTTCCTCTGTGGACCAGCCTGACGGACACCCACCGTCTTATTGTGAAAACTGTTGTGACACCACAGACGCCTTCTGCTATTAAAAATCCTGATCGTGTGTCACTACGGGTGAGCAGGGTGCATCTTATCCTCGAGAATAAATTAAATAAGATGTTACAAAAATACGTAATGAACAATGCACCCGTCACTTGTTTTTTTTTTTTTTTGCAAACAAAAAAATGTCATTTTAAGAGGCATTTCCGTGCATGAAGTGTTCTTACGACGGTTTTGCAACAGGCATTGTCATTCCTGTCACTTCGATGCACAGCAGCTGATTGTTAGAGAACATGGAGGTGTAAATTGTCCCTATAGCTGTCCAACTAACCAGAGGGAGCCCGATGCCACACAGCACCTCATTTCACTCCCATTCATGCAGCTGGCAACTATTATTTGTGCCCATCAGGGGAACCTGCAATTTCTTTTTTTTTTCCCCATCTAAATTTCTGCTGCGGCACACGGCAAACAGTCGAAATCCACTTGTGTTTTTGTCTTGAAATTCTGCCCTCAGCGACGTCAGCTAGCAGGGTCCATGAATATGCATGTTGTGTGCCTAATTATGTAAATGATTGGTTAATGCTAATAGTCGACACGAACAGGTAGGATTTGCACCGAGTCTGGAAGAACAAAAAGCTGAAATAGGGTGCTTTTCATTGATTGTAACTGCAGTGCGTTCCTACTCAGAAGAGAGGTTCTGTGGGGGAGGCTGTGAATACGAGAGTGTGAGGAGAGGTAAACAGACTCGGGTCATTTGCTTCCCTTCTATCGCCATATAAGTCCGTCAATCACAGACTCGCGGCCCCTTCAGAGACTCTAACCACTGTGTTTGTTCCAGCAGAGCTGCAAAGTCTGTGTGCAGACTCGGAACTCGTGTTCAGCGGTCTATAGCCTCACAGGCTCTGATGTTCAATCCGAGAATCCCCGAAGAAGAGGAAGAAAAGAGCCTCAATCACAACTCCGTTACCAAGTCATGTGCATCAGTGTATCAACAAATACAAAAGAACATCTCAGTGGTAGGTGCAGTGCGTGGACAGGTGATTTAAATCAGCGAGACGACAATCATGACCGCAGGAGTGGAGCTGTTGGAGAGGTCAGTCACGAGGCACGCAAAGCCCGCCAACACCCATCTGTCCCCAGTCTTAAGGAGCCGGCAAGCACAGAATAGATCAAATCTGCGGATAAAAAAATTGTGCAGTAAAAATGTAGAGGAGGTAGAATTAAACATTTGTTTCCTCGGGGATTCACACCCACATGGTACAATAGTAGCAAACATTGCTGTGTGGGGTTTTTTTTTTCAGCTTACTTTTAAAACAATTTGCATGTGAGTTTGTTTGTTTTTTTACATTCATGTGGATGCATCGTTTTATTTTACCTAGTAGAAGCATTTCATTTAACATCACATTTTCAAAAAAGGGTAATACAGGGTAAAACATGTGTATATATATATATATATATTACATGGGTTATATTATAAACTTGTAGCTCTTTCTTTGATACATTTTAAATGTTGTATTTTTGTGCTTCTTCTGCAAACTTATTGTTTGATTTAAACAAAAGCATGTTTTTCCACATGATGATTTTCCATGTTGAGTTTGTCTGTCCCTAAAATGAGGACACGCGGATATTTGTAGACTTTTCTTCAAGCAGACACAGACAGCTTTTCAACTATCCCTCTCGCTAGCATTCTCCCCATGGTGTTCATGTTGGCGCAACATGGGTGCTTCCAAATCAAACTGGAAAGCGAAACCTCAATGCCACCAAAAAGCAGATAAATACCCTGTTGTATTAATATGTGGGAAGGTTTTGTTACTTACTGATCTAGAAGAAAGAGTTTTGAACTGTCTCAAGTCCTGGCGGTCAGGGGGAAACATGTCAACAGGCGAACACACTTTGACGCAACACCGACGCTCTCCTTCAAGTGAATGCCCGTCGTATCACTCTTGTTTTACCTCTATCACTCCCCCTCTTTTCACCTTTGCTGTCTCCTCCATCAGTGGCTTCCTTTTTTCTTTTGCAGCATAATGTTTCCACAGTTATTCCACCGTTACCTGGGGAAAACGACGCCTTTTTCTCACAAAGCGAGGCTTATAGGGAACCAATCCAAACACAAAGGCTGTCATTTGTACACTGTGCTCAGTATTTGCTTCAGAAGGATAAGTTAAATTGAAAATGTTGACCATTACCAGTTAAACATAGTTTGACCTCTTGATTTAGTCTATTTCTATATGTATGTTGACAGCCCTGTGACCTCACTCACTTGCAATTTTTGGAATTGCAGTTTGAAAGGATGTATGTCTGTTTTAAAAAGAAAAAAAAAAAAGGAGGGAACATGCACAAAGATTCAGATTTACATAATAGAAACACAAAGATTGCATCAGCGTTGCGAGTGTGCAGCTCTTTCTTCATTACCTGCCTTTTCCGGCAATTGTTTAATCCGAGAATTAGCAAATGCTCTCAGACGCACCACATTTGCTCTATTTCTAGAATATTTTTGACTCTTGAGTTCAATTCGACCGTGGCTATTCAAGCAGCCATCTGTGAGCACTGCACACGCACACGCTTGTCTTAAAGTGGATCACCGCTCAACACGAGATGACATGAGGGCGTTGATGTTATTGCAGAGTCAAAGCAAATCAGTGGGGAGGAGAGATAAACACGGGCGGTGAGACAGTGACGGATGATTTGAACGAGGTGTGATCACGACCGCAGCCGAGAGAGGAGCCGGGCTGCCTGATTTTCAGGCACTGCAACATGCAAAGGGGAACCAAGAACAGTTGGGAGGCCAGATACAAGTTTTGGAAAGCATTGGTGTTCTGAAAACTGCTTCTGCAGTCGACTGATTTATTGATCGTGGTACTAGACAGCTAATGAAAGGGACAGACGTGTCACTAGTATGAAATCACTGCTTCTACCTGTGACATGCATGAATAGGGCTGTGTTATTAATGCAGTTAAAGTGAAACGTTCATCAAAATGCAATCTAGGTTTTTTTGTCGATGTACCCGAGTCAAACCTTTGTGTAAAAGCACATGAAATAGGCACTTTTACATTTCACATTTGGAAATCGATACTTTTCGGCTGGCAGTACAGCGGCTAGCAGAACAAGCTAATGCTAACATGAGTCGTTAAAAAATTCTCTTTTTAGTAAAGTCTGTGAAGACAAACAATGTTCTCATTGCTCATGTTCATGTGTAGAGACCCTGGTGATACTACGAGCAAAGTTTTATGTTGTGTCGAACCTTCTAAGTGTTTTAAAAATAGCGATTTTGATGCTAGCGTAAAAGTGCACTCCCATTGAAAATGAGTTTGACTTGAAAACGAAAATAGGGTAAATCTTAAAAGTGCCTCTTTCGTCGTAATTATGCTTTTACATGAAGGTTTGTCTCAGGTACATTCACAAATAAAGCCTAGGTGGCATTTTGAAGAGAGTTTTGCTTTAAGTTCTGTTCAGCAGACATCGTAAATACTGATAAAGTAATCATACTCCTAATCATCTCTGGGACATACAGCAGCCACTTTCCCCCTGCTCATTAAATCAGCAGGCAGCTACAACTTCTATGGCTTCTCTTTTCTTTTTTCCCCCCTGCCGTCCCCTGTGTGTGAATAAATGTCAAGCTTTACTGATGCTCCATAATCGGGGCAAGGACATACGGATCTCCAAATGGAAAAGGTTAATGCATTCTTAAGTTAGTCAATGACAGCAGAGATTCTGTAAAAAAGTGCCTCGGCCGCCTCGTATTCAGTTGAGGACACCTCAACATTTGATTTTCACACCAGTCGTTGGATATTTATTTACTTACTCAACTGGCTTTAGTCCCAATTATTTTCCATAATCCTGGTTGCCATGCGTAGCACCTTTTTTTGTTTGCATAGGCGTGGTGACACAAAGGATAACATTATGTTGTGCCTATATATTTGCGAATATTCACTCCGGTACATATTCATGAGAGCGATGTGGGGGGGCCAAGAGGCATACCATCATGAATTATTTAGTGTTTACTTCACATCAGATCTATCCAATATAAACAGAATTAATATTTTCCCAAGTACTGCTGACATCGCTTTATGTCATCAGCTCCTGCTTTCATCACCCAAGGAAGATGCCCCTGAGCTCAATACACACAAAGAAAACACACAATACACAACTTCAGACATGAAACCCTTCAGTCTTACCATTTAGAAGTTTAATCATTTTTTGTATGTGTGGTCTTAGTCTCCATGTTGGCAAGAACGACCTGCTGACCTTCTACGATGGCGATGACCTGACAGCGAACATCCTGGGCCAATACAGCGGCACGCGGCCACACTTCAAGCTCTACACCTCCATGGCCGACGTCACTATTCAGTTTCAGTCCGATCCCGCCACCAACATCTACGGCTACAACAACGGCTTCGTGGTCCACTTCTTTGGTAAGACTGCGGTTTTCTGTCTTCTTCAGTTACCTTAAAGGTGTTTTTGATAACCTGCAGCCGCTAAATTTGACATCCCGTCCCCCCTACCATTGCATTCACGTCTACCGTCACAACAAACTAATGCTAGATAATGTTAACCTTAGTACCACATGCCAACAAATGCAACATTGCAAATATTAATGTTGTGAGCACAAGCTTAACATCATTAACCAAGGATGTTACATTTAAACCTGGACACAGTTTTGGAAGCAGAGCTCTATTCATTCTTATGAAAGGTGCTCAGTGATGCACAAACCCAGAAAAGCAAATCTTTCCAGCTATAAAATGAGACGGATATTCCACAATTGTTGCGCCCAGAGAGTGTACACAGTAGCAACTTTTTAGCTAACTTCTAGTGTAGCATCTGGCTAATTTGAATAGAGATAAAATGATTCTTGCTGCTCCAAATCAAACTTTAGAATGGATTAAATTATGTGCACTTAAAAAAATGTTTCTACCATTGAACAGCCACTTTTCTTTCTCCTATGGGGGAAAAAAGTCTTCCCAGGCTGCCGGGCATCACATCACCATGCAGTTACACAGTTTGGCCGCCACTAAAGTTGGCTTCCTGAGGTGCTAGTTGCTAACTCTAGCTAGCTTAGCACAATCATAATAATGTTTTTTTTTTGTTGTTGTTTTTTTTTTTAAGTCAAGAGATGCCTTTTACAAGCTCTGTAGATGTCTTATCAAAAACATATTCGTCTACATAAAAATTGTATCAGTAGAACCTTTAATCTGGTTAATCACAAAATCACAATCTAAACTGTCTCTTCCTCCATGCTGGGTTTTGTAAAATGCCCGTTGCCAGACAAGAAGAGGAGTTTAAAATGTTACTCTTACCTGGAGCACAGCAGGTTACCAATTAGAAAAAAAGGAGTCTATTTATTTCTCTGTTCTCTTGCTGTGCCTCTGTCTGTCTTGGGGCTTATCCCAGGTGCCCGGGATTTGATAACAACAAACACAGAAAACACAATAATAGCGTGCACTTAAACATCAGCTGGTTTGGCCCGCGTGCTTTGTTTTCTTGGCCATGTATGGGTGCAGTTTGGGAAGCGCAGATTGACTGGTGCCGAAACCGCATGCTGTGTTCCTCCCAGCAAACATCACAGAGGCTCTATTTACATTCTTCTCCCAAACTGCTGCTGTTTAGTGCACACAGAACAGACAGCCTCGCAGTTGTTTTCATTCCCTGCAGAGAGGGCCGTTGCATAAAAACACTCAGATTTTTTCCTCGAGGAGCCTCGTCATGTGGTCTTGATCCCCTCATAAAGAATGGAAAATTTACTGCTCATTACCCAAGAGAATGTAGCATTGTTAAAATATTTCCGCATCCCGGTACCATTGTCTTTCCTCATTGTGTTGATATGAATGGCAAGGATATCTGTAATTCTTAATTTTCCGTTTCCCGCCCTGTCGCTCCTCTCCTCCGCACCACCGACTGCTCCCAACGGCAAGCAGAGGTGCCGAGGAACGACACCTGTTCTGAGCTGCCCGAGATCACCAACGGGTGGAAGAGCACGTCGCACCCTGACCTCATCCACGGAACCGTCATCACCTACCAGTGCTACCCTGGATACGAGCTGGTAGGCTCCGAGATCCTCATGTGCCAGTGGGATCTCACTTGGAGCGGTGACGTGCCGAGATGCGAGGAAGGTGAGAAGAAGCACAACAACAAACAAGTGCTTTTAATCCACACAGGGGAGAGCGAGCCAGAGTGACCTCACCGGAATCCTCTGGCCTCGGGTATCGCAGTGAGCAGATTAGGTTACGCAATAAAACTCATTCTGCCTTAGTTTTAATCCGCACGTTATTCAGACTTCTAGACTTCGAATGGTAGCTAGATTTTAGAATAGCTTAGTCGTCGTCACAGCCCTCACTGTGTGCATTCGTAAAAATAAGTCCAAGCAAAATCATCTAGAGGGAGGGAAACATCAGCCTGCAATCACAGCTTTTATAACAGATTAGATGGTAATCACAGCGATAAATTATCACAAGGCTGAATTTTACCAACATAAAATAATGAAACGTCTGATCAGTCCAACAGAAAGCAAAATGTATGCAGTACTAACAGAAGTGAAGTTCCTAATGCAACTAACTGGCACTTTTCTCATGACCCTGGCCAGCAGCAGTGGTTGCAGCTATGATCGATGCACTTAAAGTGCGACCGGCAGTATTTTAAAGCCCAAAGCCTGTTTACAAGACTTGTGGAGCACTTGTAAGGCGTAAGAGCTGTATAAAACTGTTTGTGGCCCCAGAGGGAGCCATATAAAATCAGATCATTTGCCTGAAGTGATGTCACTGAAGCTTTGAGTCTGAGTATGACACATTTGTAAATCAAACAAGTCGGTCTGTGGAGTTCTGTAGCTCTCACCCTAGCAGCTTGTACTAGCACAACACACGTTTATCTCAAACCAAACTATTGACAGTCATGTCAAACTTTTTTTAAAGTCCTCAGAGAGATCATTGAGGGTGATAGTCATATGAAATCATACAGATCAAGAAAATCAGTTCACATAGTTACAAGACAGTTATTAAGGATGTTCCTTAAATGTCTATGAGGAAGAAAGGTTTTTAGTTAGAACACTTTTTTTGATTGATTGATTCCATCACACTGCTGCCCTAAAACCAGGAGGCAGTCTTTCCGAGATCAGTTCTGGCTCAGGGAGCTTGAAGAAGCAGCCAGTCGCTGCGAGCTCCAGCGCAGCACAGACGTGATGTATGATGGTGGTTTTCCAGTCGGACCCTCGTAGATAAACAGGTACCAGTGGTTGTTTAGACAAGGAAGAAGAATGTGTGGAGAAAAAAAAGACTGTATCTTTGGTTCCTCTGCATCGATTTTTAATAAAACTGTCAACAGTGTTACAGCCGTGCAAATCTAATTCAAATCTAAACGTGCTCTTGTCCACACTGTAAATAGTGCTTAAAGGTCCAGTGTGTAGGATTTAGGGGGTTGTGTGGGCAACTGTTTATATGTACAGAGGGAGCAAGTCTTCACTCCCCTTATTTGGAGTTGTGGACAAACACAGTGCTGGAAAGGTCACATTTTTAGTGGCACCCATGTAGAGGGGGAGGCCAGGGGTATTCACTGGGCCTTTTTAATCCTCTTGTTTGGCATTAATACAGTATAATGGATTTATTAGTGCATTATCTGTTATTAAATCTGGAAAAGTAATATGATAAGAATAGTATGAACGATTGTTTTCCTCACTCTACTGCCGCCATCACTGGTGGCAATGATAACAAATAACCATCCTCATTTCTTTCTGTGACGCACCAGTGATGACATGTCCCGACCCTGGGAACGTGGAGCACAGTCACAAGGTGCTCACAGGCACCCGCTACACTGTGGGATCGACGGTGCAGTTCGTCTGTAATAAGGGCTACGTCCTGTCCGGCAACAGCCTCCTCACCTGCTACAACCGAGATTCAGCCGCACCCAAGTGGAGCGAGAGGCTGCCCAAATGTGTCCGTAAGTCTGAAACATACGCATCGCGGACGCTGACATTCAAACCTGAAACCTTTGCCTCAATAAAGTGTGAAATAAAAGTTGTATTGTGGCTTTCTACATGATAAAGAGTGTCAGTCGTATGTGTCCTGCCTCTCAGCTGAAAAGTACGAGCCCTGCAGGAACCCCGGCGCTGCCTCGACCAGCGTGCAGAGCTCTGAAAAGGCCTTTTACCAAGCAGGCGAGACGCTGAGCTTCTCCTGCCACTCTGGCTATGAGCTGCAGGGCGATGCCACCATCTACTGTATCCCTGGACACCCCTCTCAGTGGAATAGCACCCCCCCTGCCTGCAGAGGTAAACCATGCCCACACACTGCACTGAGAACCTTTCAGGCTATTACAACTCTTGAAACCTTTGGAAATACTCAGACCTTTATAACTATGTGGTATTGATTTGCTCGCTGTCGGTGAATGCAGACTGTGAATGAAGACTTTGTACTTATTTTGCACTGAAGTGTTTTATATGCTCTGTGCTTCTGTAGCATCCTCAACACAATATGTGAATGAGCGCAGGCTGGACGGTGAGTCATGTTTTGGAACACTGCAGCATCAGTACATCGATATTTCTTTTTTTTGTGCATTTTCACAAACACAATAACTGTTTTTTTTGTGTGTGTGTTTTTTTTCTCTCTTGTAGTTATCCAAAATATGGATTACGGCATGGAGGGAACCAATATCGCCCTCGCAGTTTTTATCCCCACCACAATCATCTTGGTGGTTGTCCTCGGGATTTATGTCTACTTTGCAAAGTAAGTAAATAACTGAAAAACTTTATTCGTTTAATCCTGAGTCAAATGAGCCGTTACATGATGTCCCCTGCCTTGCTTCTCCGCTTTCTGCTCAGACTCCAAGGGAAGTCCATCAGAATGCCTTCATCCTTGCCGCCGTACGAAAACATGACGGAAGAGTCGGCCTTCGACAACCCCGTGTATGAGAGCGGAGTAAGTACAGATGTCATGAGCATGCAGGACGTGGATTCACACAACACCAGCGTGCTGTCGTGATCCCTTCCCATCTGGCTGTTCAGCCTGTCACCATCTCATAGTTCGCCAGCAGAGGGCACCCTCCACCTCATCTTTCCATCACTGCATCAGTCATCAGTAAGAATGGTCTTAAGTGACGATGTTGCTCTTAAGAATGTAAGGGAAGGACACTTTTCCTCACCTCATTGTGTGGTCAGAGGTCATTTACATACATTACCCACCTGGAGGAGTCAGAGTGATGTGTTTGACTTGCTGTACATCATTCACATCGTGGTACGTCATCGCTTTACCTGTGTCATATAAATGTATCATGTTGTATGCATTAATCATCATGGATCTGTGTCATCTCTTGTTTGTTATTATTTAAATTCACTGGTTTAAATTGTGACCGGAGCGTCCTCTTATCTCCCCCCCCCCACTCCTCCCGCTCCCTTCAGCACTGGCAGTCTCATTCTAGATATTAAACCCTGTCAGTCTGTCCGGCTCGGCCGCACTGCTGAAGAAACTGAGGTGAGATCTCTTCTGGTGATGAGGGCACATCTCACTCACTGTCACCTGACCATCCTGCAGTATAGTTTTTGACCGCCTGTTCATACCAGCTACATATTCTGATGTGGTTTCACTGCAGAGGTTCAACATACCGTATTAACATGGCGGCCATTTTCCCCCCACTACGTCACGCTCAGGATGGGAAGCCCGAAATGCTGGGATGCGAGTCATATAAACATACAGGAACCTGACAAATTGTTACTAATTCACTGGTTACCAACTGCTAACGGGCCATATTTAAAAGGTAAAAACAACATATTTGTAAACTCACGATCTAACACTTCCTACTTAACATTACCATTACCAAATTACACGTTTTTGGCCAGTTATTCTACGTTTATAGAACACCTGGAACGCAGCATTACGACATTTGAGCTCTCCCACCCTGACTGCAATGTCAGAGGAAAAAAATGGCTGACATATGAATATGGTCTGTGGATGCTTTGTAGACATTTTCTGTTTTCTCTCATCATTTTCTTCGCTGATGTCTTAAACCACATTTCCGACCAGTACAGAGCCACTGGTGGGGGAGAATTTGATGTGAAACATGACCTCAAAAAACAACAGATGACATTAATTTACATCTAAGTAAATGAAACTTTCTCTATCTTACGAAATATTTATTGTTTTTGTTGTAAAAAGCTTTAGGCTACTTTTTTCTTTAAAAAATAGAAGAAAAAAAAAACTCACTCGAATCCCTGTTGCATCTCTCACATTCTAACAGTAATGTTGTGCTCTCGTGGTACAATAACAATTGTAAATGTTTGATTGTAATATCTAAGTCACAAACATGATACTTTATCAGTCATGTTGTTTTATTTGTTATTAGCAGCACTTTAAGGCTCATAGCTCTGTATTTTCTTATTTGCTTGTTTCTTGGCGAAAGAATGATGAAATAACTGAAGTTGCCAACAGAGAACAATTTGGAAAAAGAAATAAAGAGATAAAACCTGATCGAGGTCCCATTTTTGAAAATACTTGTCACTACAGATAATACTTATCTTAGTGGTAGTCATTTTGTCCACTTTTAGCAATAAACAGTAATGGCATTTAATAATTGTCCACCCTAAAGTAACATATCCAGCTATATCTTTTCTCATTATGTCATTATTTCTGTTTTTGGCGTGTTTTTACCAAATTGTAGATATAGTTTCCTCATTTCATTATATTATATAATATTATATTATATTATATTATATTATGCCACCATGATACAGTAGATGCGTTTTTCTCACACAGCTGGCTTTGCATGTATAAATCATTCTGTATATTCATTTTTTAATATTTTATAGTTCATTTGACTGTATTTAGACATGTGCATCATAAAAAATATTATTATTATTATTATTGCCTCTATCATTATGACTCTTTGTTAACTGATACATGTATTTGTCTGGTCTTTACAGGACAAATGAAAAAGATTAAGGGGTGTCCGTTTAGAGACCTTAAAGCAAGAATTGCTCAAGCTTTGCCTTTTGGGACCCTCTCTGCACTGCTCATCTTTTCCTCCGACCTTTTTGTTCACCCCTCCAAAACGATTTCTCTCCATTTTTTTTTTCTCTTTGTGTGGATTACTGTAAATATGTCTTTCTCTCCACGGTTAAACCTGTGAATCTGTGGATCACCATGGTGATATTTTTATAAAAGTAAAACCGCTGATGGCCGTTGGTGATTGTATGTTTTTGAGTACTTTTTGATGCCCCCAGTAGCAATTAGAGGTTGAGGGAAATGGCTCTTCGATTGTTGAGATCTGCTGGATACAAATCCACACCCCCATCACCTTTAACACTCTCTGGAAAATCTCGCCATCATTACTTTGGTTTTCTTTGTGTGTATGGGTCTGCTATTTGTAAATAAACTGCCTGTCCAATATGAGTGCCTCACGACTGACTATAACCTGAGAAATCACATGTGAAGATGTTTGTAAAAACTGCATTAAGTTTAAGTATGGTTTTTGTATTTATAGGCCCGTCATTCTTAGCACTGTGTTCAGCTATTTTTCCATCTGACAGTTTTTTTCCTTTAAACAACCGACGCCGGATATTGTCCTTTCAGCTGATAAGTGGTTCATACTGCATATAAGCCTCAGAGGGTTTTCTCAGATACATGTGTCGCCATCAGCTATGCATTACTCTGTTCCTCTGCCACACTGTAAAGTCTGCCTCGAAGGTCAAGTAGCAATTTGTTCATTTGTGTATCTGCCGAAATACATACATCAGCACACCCTCAGATAAAACCCAGAGACAACATACGGTAACCACAGATTGATTCCTGCATAGTATCAACGGTTAAAAACTGTGCAGTCTGCAGATAGATCCTTGATGTAACAGATGGGGTTTTTACTTCGGTCACATTGTCGTGGTGCATCTGCTTGTGTTAAATTTGTAAGATAGACCTCATTGCCCTCTGTGCATAATCCTTTATATTCTAACGAGTCTTTTCTTTCAGCGTCACAGCTGGTGAGACCACACACAGGAAACCAAATCACCCTTCGAATATCTATAATACTCTGGTTAATAATAAAAATGAATTGTTGTTTAAAAAGGATTTTCATGGACTCGTTAATGAGTGCTGAGTGTCGTTCATGATTACACGCATATTAAAGCAAGACACTGAGGTATATCTGAACATAAAATGGCTTGGATCGCATTGATTACCTCCACAGGTAAGTGTTTGATAAATAAATAATCATCTGATATTTCCATTTCTAGAAGATTCAGTGGTTTTATGATGCTTTAAAAAGACAGGCATTTAAATAGAGGACACGTTTACATGGGAAATTACAGTGTCAAATGATACAGTTAATGTTTAATGAATTGCATGTAGCTGCTTTGGTTTATCTGTATCATAAGTAGAAATTGAAGTGACTAATTCTTACATACTTGTGCCTTTAAAGTCCTTAAAAATATAAATCAGTTAGAACCTGGTCAAGCTTTAGAAGCAGTAGCCGTGAGCTGTCTTGAGCCAATTATCCCCGTGTCACTGCAGCATACATATTCATATTCAAGTGATAAACATAGTAAAGTGGTGTTTGAACCATATGGAAGGGAGCGCTTCATCACATTTGTTGTACAGCTGGTTACCTCTAGATGGCAGCATGGTAACAAGTGAGACATGAGGCGCGAACGTGAGGTAAAGTGCGTCTACTTGAGCTTTGCTCAGACTGTAGTTCTCATTCAGCAGTCTGTCCGAGTCAACTCTGATCTTCAACAGGGTTTATTGAATGTTAAGTACATGAGCAATCAGAGCAAACAACAATAATCTGCCTTTAAACACGCAAAGAGAAACTAATTCCCCACTGTGAAAATGGGAATATTATAGAAACTGAATAGAAAAACAAAATAATTCATATGTACAGTAAGTTATGAAATAAAGACTTCCACACAGGTTATGGAGACTACTTTACACTGTCTTGGTCTTTATCATTAAAACAAACAGACCGTATAGAAAGTCTCCTGGGCTTTAAACAAACTAAGAATTCAGCTATCCCACTGAGATTCACAAAGCTGAAGGGGGCGGATTGCTTTTGGCATGTTTACTAGTTTTATTAGAGAGTGGAGGTGCAGTTTCAGACATCCAAGTGTCACATGGTTTCATGTTCATGCGGTTTACAGTTGTCTGATTTGTCATTTAAATGAAAAGGTGAGCAATGACATCAGGTTACAATGGATATAACATGGAGGGACTTCATCTGTGATAATTATTTGATATAATTTTTCTTTTACCAGACTCTGGGGTTTAATTTGCTTTATTGTTAATTAAAGCTGGTAAAACTGTCGATCACATGAAGTGCAGCCATAGGTTTTATGACCATGATAAGGTTTCTGTTTTTTGTGCCTGTGTTTATGTGGGAGCTGGCTCGTCTCAGTTGGTCGTTTGGGGGCAGTCACCCGAGGTTTCAGCTGAGCTTTCACTCTGATGCAGACCAGCAAAAAGCAGTTTGAGCCATTAAAATGTAAATTTCCTGTGCAGTCAGTCTAGGTTGAAGGGGGGGGGGCACGACTGAGGATCTACTCACGTGTCAGCTTGATCTCTCTTTGTTCAAATGTTGATCACGGACTGGCTGAGTTTATATATATATATATATATATATATATATATATATATATATATATATATATATATATATATATATATATAATAAAGCATGAATAGAAAAATAAAGATCATCAGTTTCAGCAGCTTGCAGTTGCTGTGGTTTCAACCAATTGAGTGTGTTTTGCTTGAGATTCAAAAAGTGAAATCAAATTATAAACTGTATATATGGTTTTTGAATAATTCCTGAATAACTTGATACTATTGTGTGTCACTTCAAATGAGGGGGCTGTAAAAGGTAACTAATGATTAAGTATTGAGTAATTAATGAGTCTACATGGTAACGACTTTATATTTATTTATTATATTTTACTTTACCTGAAGGTGCATGAAAAGAGTAAGTAATGATTAAATCATTTGTATTTAATGAGACAGTTGGTAGTAACTGAGTACGATGTTTCACTTTACTTGAAGGTGCTCAAAAAGAGTAAGTAATGATTAAGTAGTAAGTGATTAATTAATAGTCACTAGTTTGTGTCTCTCAGTGACTGATTCATAGTTAATCAGGAGCAACTTAGGAAGAAAGTGGTAATTTTGTCGATTCGCGAACTAAACGTTAACGTCCCAGTCCGTTCTCTTAACACATAGTCCACTGATTACAGTTATTCAGGAACAACTCATTGAGAATTCATTGCTGTGATTAATTCCACGCTTTCACCGTTGTAACTACACATGTTTTCGTGTACCCTGTGGTAAAATGATATCCAATAACAGTAACAGTAGGCTGAACAGTAATGCTGTCCAGAAGTCTAGAAGTATGATGATGAAGATATATGACAGCAAAAACCAAGGTGAAAGGTGATGGTAGGTAATATACTACTACTAAAATCTGTATATCAGTCACCAGAAGGCCTGTTTTGTGTGGGGCTTCATTGTCATCCAAAGAGGGGGTTAGTTTGGTTGTGGCACCAGCAGGTGGCAGTCTACGACCAGAAGGGGCTCAGCTGCCTAAAACCACATCATGAAGACCATCCCAAACACTTAATACTCCCACTACGCACTACTGTAACTGCTTGGTGTGGAGGGGGGGTTTACAGGACAGGATGGTTCACAATTAAAATAAAATGCCCTGCTCACAATCCAATGGAGACCAGGACATGGCAATTAACCCACTAATACAGCAGACCATTAGACCTCCCTCTCTGTGTCGGCAGCCCCAGGGCATACAGTACGCTCTCCATGTGGCTGCGGGATGTGTATTATGAGAGATAGTTTAATGTAATGACCCATTCAAAGAGTTCTATTGTACAGTACGCACTGGATTGTAGCGGTGAGGAGAATTCAGTAGAATTGCATGCCCAGTAAAACATATGAGTGAACATATTTTGAGAAAGAGGACACATATGAGCAGTTGATTCTCAAAATGTTCAGATTTCAAATGTATGTTTTGGTTACTTTTGATTTGCAATGTGGACATTTGTCAGATGAAAGTGTTTGATTTACAAGCTCGCCATATATCAGATTTGTCAATTAGAGGAAACAGTAAATATTTCCATGTTCTGTTTTTTTCTGTTTCTGCCTTACATTTGAAGGTTTAATCAGTTTCATCAGGGGGCTTTGATTGGTTCACCCTGGGGCTTAATCTGTTTAGTTTTTTTGTTTTTTTTACCTCTGTGTTTTTAGCCAAGATTGACAGAGAGCTCTGAATCTATTCATCTGATTAGTATGCCTTGAAGACAGTGTAGCAGGAGGCAGTATTGGAACCTGGACAGCTTAAAGCCACCTCTCTCCTTCAAGGTAGCACCAGGTGCAGGAGTAATGAAGGTCACAGCCCAGGGTTAGTTATTCCACTGACGTTGTGACCCTCCACAAGCCTGGCCTTTGTTCACATAGACCCACAGTGCTGAATACGGGCCAGGGCCATCACATGTCTTTTTTTGTCTGTGCACCATAAATGTCAGAAGGAATAAAGAATAAAGTGCTTAACTACATGTGCTATATATTTTACACAGCTAGCTTTTTTTTTTACACATCTACAAACCTTGAGTTGCTTTTACATGACAATTTATTTGACAATTTTCATTGCAAGCATGTGATTTTCACTACAAATTAATATAGTCATAATTACAAATGGTTTTAGGAAATCATGGATATGCAAAAGTCAGTCAAGATGTATATAATCACCAATGTATTATTATAGAATAACACTAACTGAGGACCAATGTAGAGGTAGAGCTTTGACATAACAAAACCTGAATAATCGTTTGCATTTTGCAAGTGTTTGTTGCAATTTCAGTGTCGTATATGGAAGTTCAAAGAGACATCTAAAGTGTTTCCTCTCCTCTGTTTATGACTTGAAAACTAGTTTTGCTGGGATAATCTTTCTAACGTCCTTAAATGTTTTCCCTTCATGAAACCATGAGGAAAAAAAAAAAAACAGTGGAGAAACACACAAAAACAAATCAGGATTTAAAGAAAAATATTTTTTTCATGTGTTTTCATAGATAAAAAAGAACAAACAGGTAAATGGATCATGTTTCAACTTGTTCACCATTTAAGGAAGAATGTATTCCTATAGAAAAGTGGGAGGTTAAGTAGCTTTTTCATGGATGGCCAAATGAGGTTGTGTTTGAAGGGATATAATCGGCTGTTTTGACTTCTTTTGATTTTACCATAATATTTCACCTTAACAACTTGAAATGAATCCCTGGTTACCATGGCGAAGAAGCGGGATGGGACAGTCTCTCAGGAGCCTCGAATAAAGCCAGCTGTAAATGATGTTTGATTTACCTTGCCTTGTTTGGTGTCATTATTTTCAGCACAACCTCACATTTGTGACTGTACAATTATTTTTTCATTTTGACATACTATATTAACATTATGGACCCAAAATAACAAAATAACATAAATCAGAGTAGGAAAATTTCGTTTTTTTACTGTGAAAACCACAAATATGAACCAACTGCATCAGTTATAATGCAAATATAAATTGTTGTGTGCTAAATTTGTGCATAAGTTTTTGAAATTTACAAAGTTATATGTAACTATTTACAGTTAAATGCAGGCAATGCCTCAAGCTCAGGGCTCCTCCTTGTTTTGACTCACAACACAAAAAAACGACTACACTAAACACAAAACACACTACACTCAACACTATATAACACACTAACTATACACTCCAAACACGCTGTATGTCACAAATCTCTCAACTCTCAAATCTCGCCGTCTCTGTCGCTGTCTGTATCACCGCCTCCGTCCCTCACACAACTTCCTGTTCCTCAGCAACCAAACTTGCTGCTTCCGGACACTTTCGTGACAAAAGCCCGTTTTTACTGTTTCTTCCTGCACCAGACACAAAGCAAACGTGACGGCAATGTTCGCGAAAAAGTGTGGTGGACATTATTTACCCTAAGTCCGGTTTTGGACCTGCCGGTGCGTCCGTCGACTCGGAAGGTGGGCCGTGGGGTTGGGCTAGCGGCTAGCAGCTAGCTACACATGAACATCCACAGATTCCAAGTCCACTTTGTTGTCCTCGGGATCTCCTCAGACCGGGACACACTCGGTCCGGACTCGTTTAGTCTCATTAATCCCCAGCAGTCAGTTTAGATGCACAGAACGGTACCAAACCGCCGGCAAAATCCTGGTCCATCTCGCGCAGGTACAGGTATAAATCCGCTTGTTTCTTAAGGTATGTCATGGAAGTGACCTCTGCAGTGATTGGCTCTGGTGCGCACGTGGCTACGGTGGCTCCGGTGGACAATGTTAGTGGGATTTGTAAAGCATTTATGACACAGTTTATTAGGGGAATCATTGTAGTCCAAACAAAAGCGACTCTGCACACCCTTGAACCAAGAAGCAGCCATGTTGAAACTGTCAGGCCAGTCTGATCATGATCGCTGAGATATTTGAGGAACACACACACACACACACGCACACACACACACAGATTCCTTGCTTTTATAGAGAGATACTGTGTTCATGAAGGGACAGGATTTCTATCCTCAGTCTTTCATTTCTTTCTTTTGTTTAATCCCGTCATTGCTACTTTTTTAATGTAAGCAAACTCCACTTTGCTGCTGTACTGTATTTGTTACATTCCCCAGGGACCATCGGCCGATGAGGCAGGCAGCCGTGTCATATCGCGCAGACAGGGCTCACTGTCTTTGTTATTACAAAGTGCAGCCTCAGGAAGCCATTTTGCTGGAAACAAAGGGTAAACCCTCTGCACGCCTCTGGTCTTGCTTGATGTGGCAAGATGCCAAATCTCACTCTTCTCCAAGCATATGTAGGGGGTCAGGGCTTCCCTTAATGCCCCCAGATCACAGAGACTTGTGTAAACAAAGAAGTGCTTGAATAAGCTTCCATCTCCAACCTCCGCAGACACCCGCAGGCATAGCTGATCTCAAACAGAGAGGGAAATACATTTTCATCTTGTGCATTTGTTTGAATGGTACATCGAATTACATTTTATCTTAAGTTAACCCACTCGACACCCAAAAAAAATGTGCAAGAAAAAACGCTTTTGAGGGTATTTAACATAACACAGAAATTGTACAATGTATTTTTATAATTCTTGCCATAGGTCAAGTATATTATCACTGCCTTCAATAACCTCTGTGTGCATATTATCAATGCTTTAAGAGCATTTCATTCACTTCTACTCATGGTGAAAGGACTGTGAAGATCATTCTTTGAGGCTTTCTCCACAGGTTATTGAGTTATTAAGTGGGAAATAAACACACAGATCTTCCATTTCTGAGTAGATCTTGCTTGACATGTCGTATAATGGATCATTTCCAACACACCCCTGAACACGGCCAGTCAGACGCATTCAGAGACAGTTTGACCAGCGGGACACAACAAAAGCACTTCTTGCAATATGTAAAGTGTAGATTTGTTTACTGGCAAAGAGATGTGCCACTTGATGATCTCATGTAGGTGGTAGCATTCAGGTGTTGAGGATGAATAGATGCAGAGGGAGGATAAATGGCCATGAGGATGAGTAAAGCATGGAGGTTGTTGGACAAGGTTGGTCATGTGGAACCTGAGAAAGAAAATGACTCGAATGTTGGGAATCCTTCTCTCAGATGTCAAATATTTTATAACCCCAGATGGTATACCTGAAGCATGGAGGAGAAATGGGGGGGGGGTATGTTGGAAAACTGAGGATGGGATGGATTGAGAGGGATGAATGGATGTGTGGAAGGCTGGGTAAAGGGATGAATGATGATGACGGAGGTGGAAGGGAGGTGGGGTGAGTAGCCGTGACAAACAACATAGCACAGGTTAGCCAGGGATAAGTAGGCTTGACACATGCTGCTGTGACTCAAAGAAAAGAGCATTTTGCCATCTTATAAGTGGTTCCATCCCTGGCTTCTTCTGTTCACGTGTCAAAGTGCTCTTGGGCAAGACACTGAGCCTGTCAGTAGGCTACCATGGCTTTTTTTTTTTTTTGGTAAAGGTTCAACGATATGAAGATGAGCAAAACTTAAAAGAAAAGCGTGATATGCTCTTCTTAAAACAGTACTTAAAAGTTGATCAGAGGGCCACTCTTATACCTTCAGTACAAGAATGACATTTCTACAATTTGCATTAAATCATCTTCACATAATAGGTTTATGACCCGACTTTCATATCTGTAAATGGAGGAGATGGTGGTGCGGTTAAAGGGGGGTTGCCAAGACAGTGATCACAGTTCAAGACCATGTTCAACATTTTTAAGTGTGAAAGTTCTTTTTAAGACGACCTCCAGCCATGATGGTCAAAACAGGTAATTTTGTCCAAAACATGATGTCCTCCAAGCCCTAGCCACGTTTTGTTCCTAAACCTAACGGATGTTTAATCTGGCAATTGGGTTGATCTTACTGTTATCCTCTGAGTGTGAACCCTCAAAGAAACAAGAACATTATATCCTGATGTCATATCTCCTATTGCACATTGTGATTTTCACTCTCCGATGTTGTCTATTTTATTGGTTCCTAAAATACAGACGGATGGATGTGGATGAGCTTTCTGCAGGACTGTTATGTTAATGTGCTGGAAACCTTAACATGTTGGTTCAGCTTGAATTGGACACTGTGACCGCTGGATATGTGAAACTGCTCATGGAAAATAGCTGTACACAATGAGCGACTGTATACTCTGCATGCAGTATGTGTGTGTGTGTGTGTGCGCGCGCACGTGCACCTGCAAGCATCTGCGTGTGTGTGTCTGTGTGTGCGTGTGAGGCAGGCGGAGAGATCCCACTGGTGTATTATCTGAGCTCGAGCAAGATAGGAGATGTTTTCCTTCCAGGATGCTGGGCAGGTTTGAGATTGAAGGGTCTGAACAGAGAAGGGACAAAAGCGAGCGAGCCAGAGGGCGGAGGGGAGCGGATGAGCCGGTGAGATGATAATGCAGCATGACACCTCTGAAATGAATCCCTGGTTACCATGGCGAAGAAGCGGGATGGGACAGTCTCTCAGGAGCCTCGAATAAAGCCAGCTGTAAATGATGTTTGATTAGTATTTAGATCATGTTCCACCGCTCGGCAGAGACAATTTGTCAGCTATTTGTGCACCGGTACCTCTGCTATTGTTCGGCCTACAGCATGAAACTTACAGCTGTAATCTTTACAGCATGTTAACTCGAATTACTGCTGGTAATCTAAGGAGGTGAATTCTTAAGCTCTATTCTGAAACCTTAGCTGGACATTAACAGCAGTGACAGCAGAACTGCTAATATGCAATACATTTAGATAGTTTGAGTCTGTATGTTATGTTGTCAAGCACTCATTAAAGGGGCACTATGTAGAAAATCAAACAATCAAATAATACAAACAATCCCATAACTGAGGAGAATAATCTTAAAGAAATATTAATAATGAAGATCTTCTCGAACCTACATAGTGCACCTTTAAATAATGATGCATTATTTAGAAGTTGAGTAATCACGTGATCACTGAAATACATAAAATCAATGTTTTAGAGAAGTTCTTTTTTTTATCATTATTATTATAGGAAAGGAAATAGCTAATTCAGCCGTGGACTAACCTCTTTAACACAATATGCAGGTGCACTGGGATATCATAGATTATCCATCCTATATGTAAATATACAGCGGACAATCCTGTTTGCTAGCGGCTTAAAAAGCAAGGGAAGTATCTGTCTACCACACAGCAAATATGAAGGCAGGTGGATGTGGAGGGGGGTGTGGATGGACGGATGGATGGAGGGATGGATGGAGGGATGGCCGGTGGCTGTCTTATTTACTCAAGCGCCTCAGCATGTTAAGCAGATTTAGTTCCAGTTATTTGCCAATCAACCGGGGCAATTTTTACATTTAAATTCATAAGGTGTGATAGTAAAAAGAAATGTGCATATCTAAATATAGAAATGTGACTATTTGCATGTTACCTAAAGTCAGTGTAAAGCATTTATGGTCAGTATTTACTCATTCGGAATACGCGTAAGGTAGATGTTAGGTCAAAATAAGATCTTTCTGGGTGCAGATTAAAGCCTTTTAAGGTGACCTACTGCAGGGGAAATGTTGTATTTCATGTAATCGGGTAAGAAGTTAAGAACATATAATCATGTGAGTAATTTTGGGAAAGAAGGGAATGTGTTTTGACTGTTTGCCCTGAGTACAAACTGCTCGGTTTCTTCCACTGCTGCCTTGGCACTTCTCTGTTTTCTTCTGTCAGCCGGGCCACCGATGGACTGCTTACCTAGCCGGAACTAATCACATCTGACTGCTATCTGTCACTGTCAATTACACACTATGTGCCTCTTGCCCTCCTGCTACCACACAGTGAAAAAGATCCTACAGCTACCCCACACATCCACAGCGGAACAGACACCTGCTGAATGTGCGCCGAGAGGTTACTCTGGTGGAGCACAAGTTGGCTCTGGGATACAACAATGCTTTCATTCATGCGTCCGTTCATTCACTCATTGACTTAACCTGCTTATTCTTATTGATGTCCATTGGTAAGCAGGGCTGGGGGCGGGAGGGGTGGGGAGGTGGGGTCTATCTCAGTAGATAGTGGGTGGTCGATCGCGGAGCTAAGACAGGCAGACAATCTTTTGCTCACACTTACAGTCGGGCCCATAGCTGTCGGCCTCCCTGACCCGCTGAGGACTTCAGCTGGAAACGAGCACTGAGGAAAATGCAGTTTGAAAGAACATGCAAACACAGGTCAGAGAGGCCGCAGTGACTTCTGAGCATCATTTTCAACAGCTCTCATAAAAGACAGCCATCCAGTGTAACATCACTATTGATGCCCTGTGTTAATAAACGTTAACACCATGCTTAGTTTAATGCTAATTCTCATTGATTCAGTGTACTTCAGTCATGAGCGAAGCTGTCATTCGTATCAGATTTTATTGATGCGGAACTCAATACTAATTAAACCAAAATGAAATCATTACCAACTCTTGAAATGTCAAGCCAGCTGATTTATACAATCCAAATGCTGCCATCCACTCGCTGTCATGTTTTCAATTGCTGCTGCTTGGATTGCCCTGATGGTTTAAAGTGTATTGATACGGATTGTGCAGCCGTCATAGCGTCCATTTAGATACATAAAAGGCTGTATTTCAGCTGAAACAATGACATTGAATTAACATGTTGGAACCCGACCTCATATATTTGACAGTACATGTCAAAATATTGTAATTTTGCTTCAAGAATATATTACAAAATATAATGAATGTACATTTTGATAACACATTTGTGACATGTATCTGATATTCTATGACTTAAACTGGCTGTTTAGCTTCACCTTGTCATTCTAAAGTACTGATTGTTCAGTGTAATGGCTGTTGAAGTGTGACACCATCAGTGTATTGAGTGGTTCGCTGTAAATCTCGTAAAGATAAAGACATAAAGACAGCGAGTCTGCCATTGTGCAACCAGAACAGGAAGTGGCATTGTTTTCCCTGATCACTATCCCCAGGTAAATCTTGAATACCTGGAATAACTGTGGACAGTCTGCAACAGAAGAACCCACTGATGAGGAGGCGACAAAGGTAAATAGTGATGGAAACTGTGGTAAAAACAAGAGTGAACAGATGGACAGCGCCGGTGTTGTGTTGAGGTCTGTTCCCTCCCAGGGGAACTATTACAGTAAGTTCCTAAGTCTGTCTATGTATTAACCAGGTTTTAAGCACTGATATCAGGGATCCTCAGTCCGATGCAATAGTTTTACTTTACTATACTTTTTGCTACGGAGAGTAGCTAGGCCATTAGTGGTAGTTGCATTGCTAACGCTGTCTTGGTGACGGCAGCGCTAGCGGTTAAATACCACAGAGAAGCACTAAGACGGTCGAAAGCTGAATTTGTTGTCTGTTTCCGCTTAAAAAAAAAAAAAAAAACTTCAAATATCCATAGCTCCTTATCTAAGGACCAAACTCAAAATAGAAAATGATCACGTAGAAAAAAATGCACACACATAAATAAAGCATTATGTTTGCAGGAGAACACATTATGTGTGTATAAATGAAAAATGTCAAAAATGTGAATATTTGCCGATGCGTAGAGAGAATTATTTAATGTTAACATGATAAAATATCTATTTCAATACATGTGAAGATGAAAATAGTTTAAAACATAAGTCTGTTAACTCTTCATGCCAGTGTAATATGTGATGTGGCTGTTGGCACAAATAAGGTAAAAACCTACAAATTCAATATTTTTTATCCACACACATTGAAAATATGTTTCTTCTTCATGATGGTATGAATGGATTTGTGCTTCTCCTCTTCCAGCTCGCTCTTTGTTTTTTGTTATTATTTTTTTGTTCTTGTATGTTTGATCCTCTCCTGCATGCTGTCTCCACCATTTCTCTTCCTCATGTCCTCCTCTTCCTCTTGTTCACTGTCTGGCCCATGTTGCATGTATGGAGGGGGGGGAGAAGTCTGACAGAGACAGATTGCTCAGCCACAGCTTAAAGGTGACTGCCTCGCTCCTTGTTCCCTAAAGCGCTGGATCATTGGAATCCATCATGAGCAGCAGCACAGATCACATGGAATAGACAACAACAGATGGGCAACGACACCAGAGAAGAACAGGGGACTATATCTGCTATGAAAAAAGAAAGACGTGGGTTGAAAAGAGAAAGTGTGGAAGCACAAGACAGGACGAGGGTTGGGTGGTGAAAACGCTGAAGAGGAACAACGCAGTGGAGGGATGGAGAGAAGTGCTGAAGAGCTTCACCTCTGGCCACAGAGGAGTGCACCGGCGGCGGGGGGGGGGCTGGGTGGGCACGTGAATGGAGGGCATTTATCATTATTGGCTCGTACCTTCATCCCTTGCTCAAGCTGACATCCCTCCCACCGTTGACATAAATCATGATTTCTCCATAATAGATCCCCTTTCCGCAATGGAGGGGAGGAATGCGCTGCTCGTATCGATTTCAGCCGTTCCTCGCTCCTCCGTCCCGCGTTTCAGCTCAGCACAGTGATGCATAATCATTATCAGACATTACTGAAATGGAATCTGCGGGATGCCAGGTAAAGTTTGTTTTTACACGGCTTAATTTGGATGCATGAGATACAAAGAGGGGGTAAACAATACGGGGTTTGCAGTGCTCTCGCCCTGACATTTTCCTCATCATCGGAAGCCATTCTTGGAGCCACTGCGAGATTCAACGGTGATTGTCTTTAGCAAGCATTTTTGTCGGCCTCCAAAACAAACAAAGACACGTGCTTGACACTATCCTCAGGTTGAAAGAGCAAGAATGAAGTGGTTGTAGATTAAAAGAAAGTAATGGAAATCATAATTCTAATCCAATAACAGCTTTAGTTGAGACAATAGCATTGAACAAACCTCAAGGAGAGGAGATACAGCAGGTTACGAGGAACAAAAACGAAACAAAGAGGACGGATCACTTTAACCCTGACTGAGCTGAGCAGGTATTAAAACATTAATAACTCCATTGTTGGTTCGAAGTTCAAGTTCATTTGTCAAGTGCTTCTCATTAGCATGCAGTACACACTGCTGTTCGCCTGATCTGCGCTTAATCTGAGGCGAGGTTCACGTAACGGTAACAAAGGAAAATAATATATGTCTAATATAGACTTAGGACTGTAATAATTAAAAAGACAAAAGAGTTATAGTTTCACATTATAAAGCCGTTATCGTCCACTAATATTTGTTTTCCAGAGGACGCTGTTGGAGCAGCGTACACGCCACAAATAAGAAAAATCAAAATCACTACCTGAATCATTAAAAGTCATGCATATTTAATGTGAGATCTTTTTATAATTAAACATTAAAATTTAATATGTTCTTTAATATGTTAACCAGGAGGCACTACAGGACTCTATTTTATAAGTGTCTTGATTAATCACTTACCAGCAAATGCATTTTCAAATTATACTATAATTAGTCATTCTCCGTTTCGACCGTGGCTGAAGGTATGTTCGAGCGAAAAAGCCGAAGAAAGGCTCCGTGTAAGGAACGTGATTCTCTATCGAACAAAATGTGTCATTAAAAATACATCAATATCTCACAAATCGACTGTGTACTGTGTTTCCTGTACTGTTTTTTTTTCTTTCTTTTTTTTTTTTTTAAATAAGGATGACAGAACTCTTCATCTCTACTCATCAGTCACGTCAGCCAACTGCTGGATGCTTCATGCTTCAAAGTGTTTTCATGTTAATGGCACTTTCATAATGCCTGAGCAGCGGCCTGATCTGCACTCATTCATCCTTTACACCAGCGCTCACATTGTGTACATGCAGCCCCAAAGTCATTTGCAATTCAGCAATGTAATATAAGTGTCTATTAGACAAGATGCCTGACAGCTTCCATTGTCTGCTGATTCTCTTTTACTTCCTTAAAGGTAAATAGGGGGGCAGCATATCCCCACTGTGACTGCTTACTGCTGCTCCTGTTAGTTAGTTAACTCAGTTATCCGAGCAGCTAGTGATCTCAGAGTGGTGTTAAAAGAATGGGTGGGCCAGGGCTAACTGGTTAGCATGCTAACTTCTATAAAATAAATACATAGACAATCTTAACATAACCTCAAAACTGTTATTGCTTCACAGGCGGAGTAAAATGATTATTGTTACATATTGTACCTTTAATGACTGTGTTGTTTTAATGGTTGCTGCTGAAGCCATTTTTTTTTTCATCCAGTGGTGCATCATTTAGATCAACCCTGTCCTGAGCCCCAATAGATGGAGGTGTTCATGGGTCTGGAATTGCACCAGAATCAGGTACTCCAGTGGATTCTGGGACCTCCTCCAATTCTTGGCATTTCATCCAGGCGGTGCATTTCCTTTTTTTTAATCCACCCTTGGCTTGAACCCCAGTACATGGTGGTTCAGCAGCGGGGGTCGGTGGAGCTGGAATTTGCACCAGAGTCTAGTGCTCTGGTGGATTCTGGGATTACCTCGCGGCTGGGTATTTCATGGTTGGCTTTTCAATTATATCCAATCCCGACCTGAACCCCAATAGATGGAGGTTAAGCAGGGGGTGTTGGCGGAGCTGGAATTGCCCAGGATCTGATTCTCAGGTCAGTTCTGGGATCTCGTCCAGGCTGGACTCTTCAGTGATATCCACCCTGGTCTGAAAGGTCTTGAGCAGGGGGTTTTGGTGGAGGTAACACCACAGGAGAGTTTTTCTTGGCACTTGGTGCTACTTGCTCATCAGTTATAGCCAAAGTGAGGCCGTCCTGGACGGGAGTCGTGTGACAAGAGGTTCAACAGCAGGTTTCGAATGAGGCTCAATGGCTAAACAAATCTGTTCATCTGTAACATCAGGACAGGACCATGTGATCCCTGGTGGACTTAGAGGAGGTGGCCTGACAGTGGAGACAGCACAGAAGACTTGGTCCAAAACTGATACGTCTGTGCCATTGTTGGATGAACTGTTTCTTTTATCTTCCACCTCTGCAGTTACTGGATAAATGTCTCTTGTTCACCAATGAGCTGGACTGGTGTCCAGCCCCCCCGACTGTACAGCGCTGGAGAAGGTGGTGTGGACAACAGACGGATGGTTTCTTGGAGACTTGGATAGATTGCTGGTTCATGAGCACACTGGTATAACTATTTGAATCAAAGGCTGATTCATTAAACTTGTGGTGATAAACCATAGCTGGCAAGGAGACGATGAGCCAGATTAGATTCCTGACAAGTCTAGTTAATGATGCCCTGGTTTAACTACATATATGTGGATTAAGTACTGTATGAGGCCCACACAGATAGGGCCTAAATAAATGATTGGAGGGTTAATTGCAGTGTTCTACGCTTTTGATAATGGACTGTATTTCCCTAATGATAAAACATAAGCATCTCTAAGATCGCTCACTCAAAGTGCTTTTTTGGCCTTTGGTTTTACAGACCAGATATCCACTCTCCAGTAGCTGTCACAGCTCTTTCCAAGATAGCCTAATTAGGAGAAGAGGACTCTCTTTTGCTTGATAATTAGCAGAGTTATTAGATATCCTTTCATAACGGGTCAGTGGATCCTTCAGGCTAACCAGATCCCTTTTTGTGGGAGTGCACCACTGTAGCAGGGAGTCCATCAAGACGACTGCAGCTGTAGAGGACACTTGATGGGACACGTAAAAAAAAAACAAAAAAAAAAACAAGCAAACAATCTGATTTCTAAAGCCTGAGGATGTTTGCTTTTCCAATAATGGCAAACCCATCCTCTAATGACCAGCCGTCTCACAGAGCACAGTCGCACATATGAGCATTAATCAACCAGTGGAAGAGAAGAACAAAAGCGTCTTTATTCTCCTACTTACCAAGATAAAACTGGTACGTTGCATATTGATTACGAGCTGGGAATTCTCCTTTTCATATGAGTGAGTCTGAGTGTGGCTGAAAGTAACCTTATTATATTATTATAATCAGTTCGTAAGAAACACACGTCCTTTAAACCCCATGTTTCAATGCCAGCTGCTAAACTGCTCTGAAGAGCCAGATCGTGAATCACATTTTGAAAGAATGCATGGTTAACCAAAGGTAAGGGTACACAGTCTTCTTATCACTAAGGCAAGGAAGAAACAAAATGCTGTATTTGGAAACCCAGCGGCTTGGCAAGCTGCAATTTAACTTTTTATGCCACACAGATAATGAATAAAACCAGAACATACACGTGTCATTATGTCACTAACGTGTGATACTGCAAATGTTGATATTCCTGTGAATGTTTCAGTGAAAGCAAGAAGGAGCAATGATTTTAAAATGTCCCTCAAAATTCACACCTATTTTGTGTGATGATTAAGAAGTGGGGTTTCTGTGGCAGACACGAGTGGATCATTATCGCACTGGAGAACATCAACAGAGTAATGAATACCAGTGTATCAGAAGTCCAGCAGGAGTTCATGACCTCGGCAAGTCATGCACTCCACTCTCATTACGGCTACAGTGTGAAGTGGAGACGGTAATCACCGAGAGGGTCAGGACACACTTTCTCTCATGACGGAGTGCCACTTCGCTTGTGTAATTGTTGTAATTGTGCCATATCCGAGAGGAGTGGCCATAAAAATGGAGGACTCTTTAAATGAAGAGCCCTCAGCGTTAATTAAGGAGAAAGTCAACAGCGTGAGATACAGCCTGTGAGTTTGTACAGTACATGTGCAGTTAGACAGGTTGTTTAAAACAAAAATTTTGGGAAGCGCTCTTATTTGCTTTCTCGCTTCTGGTTAGAAGTGACGATCAGTGCGACTCTCGTGTCTTCATTGTTCTTATGTTCCTCGTGCATGTTTCAAGGCTGGGGAAAAAACCGGAGCACCTGGAAAGCAAAGCATGTTGACTTCCAGTGGAATTACATGCCAGACTATTTCCTGGTCTGGAGCAGGTGACTTCCTGGAGTTTCAGCTGGTTGCTTGACACCTGGCACTTGCAAAAGGGGATGGTTGCACCTGCAAGTGGTGGAGGGATTTATTATTTCATACAAAGAATTGACATGTGACGAACTAAACAGTTATATTCCTGCAGAGTTTAACATAACCAGGGTGTAGGACTGGAGGAGAAAAGGGGGACGGAGTACGCTGGGCCCCCTGGTGAAAACGTACAGGGTCTAGAATTTTGTTGTCCCGCTGAACACAAACATTGTCCCTTATATACTGTACATAAGAACACAAGTGGACCATGTAAGTGCTGAAACTGTCAGAGTACGTCTGTCACACAGAAGAATGGGAGATGGGAGGTGTCGGTAAATTGGAGGGTTATTATGGGAGATTGTGGTGCTAAAGCCTGTTGCCGCTCCACCTGCTAACCTCTAATGGCAGTTTACACAACGTTTACCCACAAGTGTCATAATTTGCTCTAACAACTACAATTATGCCATTTCATTTTTTTTTTCTTTAGACAGTGTATTAAATGGGAACATCTCTCATCATAACTTGTATTAGCTGTTGAGGAAAGGATGTGGCTGAATTGTCGCCCAACAAGCATTAAATATCACCCTTAAAGCATAACGCCTGTCCAATTTTAGTGTGTGTAAACTGAAAAGTAGGGCGAGTGTTTTAGCGCTGACAAAAGAAGCAGACATGCGGGTGAACAAAAGCCAGCGACAGGAAAATGGATTTTTGCAGGAATGTCGTCAGTGGTCTTGAAAAAGGTCACGTGTGGGTTGAAGTGTCAGTCGCTTGTTTGGAAAGAGTCGGTTTGTTCTTTTTATGTAAGTAAAATGAAAGTTTAAACAAATGGAATCATCTTGAGCACTTGATTTCTCATGATGTATGTTAAAGTCATAGTAATGTATTGTGTCTTTACTGTAGCAGACACAATTCTTCTGTGATAAAATATATGACGTTAATGTAAATGTATAAATTCGCTCTAGATTTAGAATAATATTACTACAATGCTTGTCATCCTGCTAGCTTATTAAATTTAGAGTAATGTTACTACAACGCTTGTCATTAGTTCTAGCTTGTGTACATTGACAGACTGGTAATTTAGAATTTGGGCAGACGCCAGGGGGACCGCCAGCCCTCATGGGCCAGCTAACCGATCAGCACTAAGATACCTTCTTACGGCCCCCTTTCAAGTGTCAATAAAGACCTTTTGTGAAATGACAACCTGATCTTTGCAATTGCTTCTCACTAATCAGTATTTACACACCACAGACGAGTCTCTATATCACAGTCATGGTTATCCTCTACAGTCTACAATCACAAATTTTCATATCAGTCTGCATTGTTTTGTAGCTAAATGTCTTATTCAGATGTTCAAACACGTGCATGGTTCGAAATAAAACAAATCTACCAGCATTATTTTTTATTAGATTACTTATTTGCAAAAGTTAAAATGAAGCAATGCCTTCTGGGAATTTGAAGACTGAATCAAGTAGGCCGTGTCTGCGTGCTTGTTGGAGGTTGCAGATTGGAAGCTGACTGAGATTAAGCTCGCAAAAAATGAATCGAGGCATCAAGAAACACAAGGGGCGAGCAGAGAAAAAGAGAGAAATCTCAGAGAGCACTGTTGGCTGGCGGTGAAAAATGCTGCAAACTGACTGAGTTGTTTTTAAAATCAAGTGCAGCTTGAGCTAGCACTAGCGCTAATACTGCTACCACTAATGTTAGCAACACAGCTGAGCCAGCACACCAGGGAGAAAGACAGGACAGTGAGGAATATGAGCAAGAGGAGGATGAAGAGGTAGGCATGGATAACTGCATGACGGTAAGACATGTTTTTATTATGGAGCGGCTGGCTCTGATGATTTATTAATTTGTTTTATGTATTGGGGTTGTGCATTGTTTGTCAATTTGGGGCTATCAAAAGTGCGTGTTCTGTATGTGAGTCAAAAGTTGCACGCACCCCACTGGTGGGTGAAAATGGCAGGGCCGTTTTTTGTTCCCAGGCCGTCACTGCTTGTGTAACTTGTTTGACCACTTGTAGGTCTGTTAGTCTGTTGTCATCATGTTAGCATGTTAGCATGAGATCAGCCTTTTAGTATGCTAGCCTGTGTACCTTGTAGTTAAACTGCAATATTTTATTTTATTACAGTAGCTTCACTGTACATCAATTCAAATTCCCAGAAGCTTAATGTGATATTCCAAATAACTATTTGCTTAAGTACAATTAAACTAGTCTGCTGTGAGAGTTTACTGTGAAATCCTGGTGTTTGGTTAACAGTGCACACTTTGCCTCTTATTGTTTGGCCATTTCCACCCGTGGCGATAATCAAAGAACGGGTTTGAAGTCATTTGTCTGCCCTTGTGTGGCTCATACAGCGCCTGAGCCTGCCCCTGTTTCTTATTCACGGGATGGAAGCTCCCTGCCTCTAATAATGGATAAACAAACAAGCGCGGCGAGCCCGATGTGTATCACTTCATAATTTAATTACATTTTGATGGAGAGCTCTGTGGGCGTAAGAATAACCGAGCAGGCACGTCGCTGTCAATGTCATGCACTGTTTGGTATATTAGGATGGTGCCGATATTGAGCTGGATTCCATTTCGCAAATAATCTAGTGTTTGGTTTGCGTTTCCGTGCCATCCACATGAACTGTACTGTACTGCTCTTCTAACACCGGGGGAATTCTTAATTTTTTTTACCATTGTGGTTTAGCAATATCTGACATGAACAAGAGGGGTTGAAAAGTGAAGTCCTAAATCTGGTATGTAAATGAGGTCCTTGTGTCATTATTAACAATACGATAGCAGACATTTATGCATGACAACAACAATAGGTGGCAACAATCTGAATTGCTTTTTATGTATGCGGCTCTGTTTGACCTTTGGGCTGTGAATATGACTCCCGCACTGTGCACCGCTGTGAATGGACGATGCTGAGCTGCTCTGGCAGGCATGTTTCTGATAAACCAGTGATCTCCCAAAGGCACTTGAAATGAGCCCGACTTCATTTACATGATAGTATTGCCACGGTGCGTCTGTGAGCATGCCGGGGTCAGACGGTGGCATTAGATGGAGGCACGTTGATGTTTTGGGAGGGGTGGTGGTGGGGGCGGGGGGGTTGAGGGGTGAGAGGCAGGTGCAAACCCTGAAGAATACAAATTCTCCACCAGCTCTCTTATCTGAGAAGAGAACACATGATGAACAGCGCCGTGCGGGGCTCTAGATTTTGGACAATGCTGTATCACATGGACACACAGGGCTATATGTTCAATTACTGATACCTAGTTTTGAATGTAGATTCTTGCTGAAACTTTGGCATGATGGAGTATTTGAGTCATTTCTGTAGCTTAAAACATCAAAATGGTATGTTTTTGTTGATGTACCTGTGCATTATAGACCCTTCACATGGATGATGTTGATGGACTTGTACACTTTTTGCCATAAAACATGAAAGTTTGACCAAATATTGCAAATATTGTTAAAGGCCCATCATTACAATAAACCTTTTTAGCACCTGCAAAGTTGGAGATCTTATTTAGTGGCTCTGAAAATAATTCTTTTTAATCATCTTTATTGAGATTTTCTGCCGAAGTGTTTTTTTTTCTGGCGACTGACGACTGACGGAAAAAATCGATGTCATGTACTTCCATTTGTAAAGTGGGTACCTTTCCAGACTGGCAGCAATCAGATCTTGTCAGATTACATACCAGCACAGTCCAGGTCATCCCCAATTCTAACTGTCTTCAGAGCTGACAAAACTTTCACTGACGCCGGAACCATAAAATTAACAAAAGCCACATAGTGTAGATATGCAAATGCACACCTTTTGATTGTTGTTCTGTTCCATTCTTTAAAATTACCTGCGTTGGATCATTTTCTCGAGAACAGTCGGCATTCCTGGTGAAACGTTTATGCCCTCTTTCACCTTCTAATCAAAAATCATTACACATGCCAACAAGTTTTTTTTTCTTCTCACTTTTCCACTCAGGGTTAATTGCATCTTTTGTCAGTGTTGCGCTCTGTGAGTAATGGCACGAGGGTGAAATTAAAGCGTCCTTTCATCAGAGGTGCGGATGGACTGGCGGAGGCCCCGCGCCGGGCAGAGGGCGGACGGACACAATCCTGATTAACGAGCCGCATGCAAAAGTTCCCAGTAACTCTGTTGAAACACTCTAAGCGTCTGCAACATGCTGATGCATATAAACCGTGATGATGGCTCGGCACGGGGCCAGCTCCTAAAACAAACCTTTTGATATGAACTGGAATCTTTACACGCCACGTCACGTTTCCATGGTGTTGATCTCTGCTGAAAGGCAGAGAAAACGGTCAGATAAATCAGCAGGGCGTTGCTCTGCTATGGACAGTTTTTTTGATTGAAAAGCCTGTCTTAAACAAATAAAAAGTCGCTGAGTCCCCACATACACTGCTCGAGTCAGTGGGGGGGGACGCCTGATCTGTTCGGACAGGGCCCCACGAATCAATGGTTTTGATGAAAGAAATATGTGTTTTGCTGATGTTCCAATGCCACGTGCTGGGTTCCCCTTAATATTCCACCATGCAATTTGCAGGTTTGTGTGTGTGAAGACATATGTGATATACCTCCTGTGTGCACGCTGGGAAGCGAGTGCCTTCCGCTCTGCACGTCGTACTTAACGACACAGAGGAGGATCAGAGCTCAGCCAGACTGGGTAACACCCATAAAAAGCAGGGGGCCTTTATGCACTTTCCTGATCCTTCACTCTCTCCCCCATTTGCTGTCCCCTCCCCCTGCCATGACAGCATGATTAACCATCAGACGCACAATAGGGGCACATGTCCCCGTAGCCTTCGACCGGCTCCCTCAGACCTGTACATCCTAATAAGGATTAGGCAAGAAGTTAACAATGAATGAAGAAGTCCTTCAGGAGCCGCTAATTCTATTCTGCTCTGTGTCACTTTTCATTCCGGGCTATTCACAACCCTGTGTTTGAACATAAGGTATAATCCTCTTATATATCAAAGGTGGACAAATCATATTAATTTAGACATTGCCTCCGCGGGCCCAGGGGCACATTATGTACTCGACACAGAGCCCCAACCTCACCATCTGCTCTGCCCTCCAACCTGCCTCTGACTGACACCCCAGTGAACCTTCGCTCAGCTCACTTTTCTCTTTATATCTATGTATTCTTCCTCCTTTATATTTGATGTTTTCAGGATTGGAAAAAAAAATGGAAAATACAGAAAGTAGAGAAACTTGAAAGGTACTGAGAACCTGATATTTCTCACTGATATCTGACAGAAGTGCATCTTACCTTTGCTTCCTTCTCCAATTAATTAATCAGTGAATCGATTGTGTTTGTTGTGGTTCTATCTAGTTAAAAAAAAAAAAGCAACAACTCTTTGTTGGTCTCTGTTTGAAACCAGAGAAAAAATCAAAGGACACAGCTCATCATTGATATATGAGTTCCAGTAACTCACCCTGACTTGAGGCCTTTCTTTGTTTATGGCCCCTTTAGAAGCTGAAGACGTGTTTTTCTTTTTCTTGTGAAAGTTAGAAAAAAGCATTCAGCAACATTTGAGTTCAGAAAAAAAAGCTTGTTGCTCTAAGTGATACAGTGTAGATGAGTCATTCAAAAACCAGGATTGTTTGGAGCCCTGATGAAGACGTAATGGTCGAAACATGTTGGCTTTTCTATTTCTTTTTGACGCTACTTAACCTTAATTCAGAATACGACTAAATCTAAGCGTAACCAACATTTTCTATTCTCAACTGTGGCTTTTGAGATTGCAACTAAGCTGCTGTAAACGCTGTCGTCGGTTTTAGCTAATTACCTGTGAGTGTCGCCGTGAGCAGTCCCCTCCCCCCTCTCCGGTCCTGATTGGATAAGCTGGGCAGGGATACCAGGTAGAGTATTTTCTCTTCTACTGAGTTACTGACCAAACACGGTTGGAATAAAGAGCTATTTAACACTTCTCATAAAGATATTTCACATACGGCAGCTTTAACTCACATTCATCTCAAATATAATTATTTTTTTAAGTGCGTGTTCATTATTCTTTGGTTACACCTTATAATATCCAACTTGAACACATTTTAAATACAGAGGTAATTAAATTTAAGTTGATATTCATTTCACTGCTAACAATTCATATTTAATATATTACGCAAATGTAAAGATTTATGAAAAGCTGCACCTTAACAAATAATTAGTTGCTTAATAAATGATTTAGAAAGTTTGTTAACAGTCAATTTACTATTAACTTGTGTTCAGTTATCTAGAAATCTTCCAGACACATTCACAGTCAGACGGCTGTTCTATAGAAGTTAGGAGGACGACAGGAACATGGTCCAAGATCAGACGAGTATTAATCATAGAAAGGGAATCGGCCTCTTTGTCCTGGTCTCTTTACTGGTCTTATATCTGCCCACTCGAGCAACCAACTTCATTTCCACTTGAATTTTATCAACCTTCTGCTGCCCTCTCAAGGAGATAGCAGACACACTCTGACATGAATTAGCCTCAGATTGAGTGATACTGCCTCACCCCTGGGATTTCATGTTCAAAGGAGCCCCTGACTTTTCCCTCTGTACCTCTTTCCCGTTCGCACCGCTGCCTCCGGTCGGGTTTTTCTCTCCGAGCTCTGCCGTTGTCACTCATCTGTCCGCGAGACGTCGGCCTCCCCCCCTTTTGTCTGACGGACAGGTGCTCGCAGCGTCTGATGGAGTAATTTGCCACAAATGTGCAAAAACATGACTGATCGGAGAAATGTCATCGGAGGTGGTGGAGAATAGTACAGCACCGAGGATAGAGAAGAGGGCCCCCATTTCCATTCATCTCAAGTACTGACAGATGGTCCCAGTTCTCATTTTCCATCTTTTCTATACTGCATCCCTCAGCTCGTTTATGTTCTACATCATCCGCCGGTTGATTTATTCTCCACTCGAAGTCAGTGCTTACTGCCACTTGAGAAAAACAACTGAAAGTGTTGGACCAATCTTAACCGAGCAATTAGAGATGCAGCTAGATGTAAACAATGAATGCACATTAGACCTTTTCTCTGCCCTCAACAGTGAGAGCTTTGTTAAAGATACTTACATGTGGAATAGACAGCTGACAGTGAATGGATATTCAGCCAAGTCTCCAGACATTTTTGGCATTGTACATTTCTGCAAACCACAGACACAATACCAGCATTTCTATAATACCTGTTATATCACGTCAAGATTACATGTTTGTGAGCCGGCTGTTATGTCCAAAGGAGGATGGAGACACCTGTCGAGCTCCAGACCACTGTTCGAGATTGACTTTCAACATCGTAAGCATGAAACTAGATGATTTTGAGAAGATGTCAGGACATTTTCCAGCCGATTATATGGAGAGAAAACCAGGTAAGCCATAAAATGATATTTTACTTAACCTATCCAGACCATCAGAATCAGAATCAGAAAAAGAAATTTCCATTATTAGTCCTGGAAACAGGGAAGTTTGTGGGTCACCATAAGACCGGTGTTCTAACAACATCAAATTTTAAAATTTAATGAATAAAAATGGTTAATGTTACTCTGGCCCTAGCTAACTGATAGCTAACATAAAGAGTGAGGTGTGATTCAATGCAGAGGGAATGAAGAATGTGTTTTATTGTATTCAGTGGGAGAACTGCAGAGGAGAAATGCCTGAAATGCCACTGCTGAGAGCTATAGAGGACTTCAGTGCTTTTATTGCGCGTTATTCACATTTTTGAAATGGCTTAGTTGTGTTTCCAGTGATGTATGAGGAGAACTAATCTTATTTTTTCCAGGGTGGGGGTCGAGTCCCCCCTGTCCCCCCTAGGATGTCCACCAATGTGCAGAAAGGGGATCTGCTGGTTTGACCGAAGCTTACGGAAAAATCTTATTAATACAGAAAATTGATTTTCCCTTCAAATGACTTTTCGTCTGTGCTGTCATATCTGATTCTGGGCCGATTGGAGCCACTTGTCCCGCAGTAGCCAACGGTCTTTGTTACTGGGGTCAAAGGTCATGAGACAGTAACCTGTTGGAATCAAAGCTCATTGTGATACGATGCATCACTGACCAATGTATTCACACCACCCTGGGAAATTTGACTGCGGCCAACATCAATAGTATCCCACCAATTGCATTACTGAACTGCGCGGCAACAGAGATGCAATTTACAAGAAGAATAAGCAGAATCTCTGCAGAGGCAATCTTTCCGAAGCTTTGTTCACATGATGTAACACTTTGGAGGATCACACCATGGGTAATAATCATGGATTATCTGGGGGTTCAAAAAAAGAAGAAATGATGAATGATGGGTGGTGACAGCTTTTAGTTGCAGGCAGGCAGAGGTGTGTGAATTCACAGGGCGTACCCGACAGATGCAACGGAATAAAGCAGCCTAATCCTCTGGGGAGGAATAGAATTAAGAAATATTTTAGGGGATTAATAGAAATTAAAATGGAAAGCTTAAATCAGTCAAACTCCACTCAGGTGAAAATGTTGTTTATGTTGTGTTCATAAGGAAAAAGTTGATGCTTGCTTAATACCATGCTTCGGTATATTCCTAATGTAAATATCATTATTGTTGTTGTTGTCGTTGTTGTTATGCACATATGGTAGTGAAGGTGTTTTTGTACAGTGCACTCTAGAAATATGGAGGACTTAAAAGGCCAAACTGAATAACACCAAATAAACAAACTAATAAAAAAACGAAAAGAAATATTGCTTGACAAAGTAATAATATGTAAGTATACAAAAATATGATCAATAAATATTTTATATATATTTATATGTATTATTATATTGTTGTTGTTGTTGTTCATCATTATCATTCTGTAAATATGTTAATTAAGGTGTTTTTTGTATAGTGCACCCCAGATATATAGAGGACTGAAAAAGCCAAAATAAAAAACAAACAAACCAAAAAAAATCAATTTAAAACAAACAAAAATATATTGCTTTAGAAAATAAATAATATGTAATTATACACACCAAAGAAAAACATTATAAATAAATGTTTTTTATATTTTATATGTGAAATTATCATTATTATTACTCTTTCAGTCCTCCGTACAGATATACCCATCCAGCTATTCTCATCTACTCTTAAACAAAGAAAACTGTGGGCTATTACATGTGATCAAATGACCACAATTATAACACATGATGGTTTCAGATTGAGCTCTTCAGAATCGCAGTCTCTGAAAGTCACAAAATGTGTGTTTATATTTGTGCAAGTAATATTAACAAAAAAAACAGGACCTACAGCAGGTCACGGTCGCCTCAGAGCACCTGGACAGACGAAAAGAGTCAAGCAGCCATGAAGAGGTGATTTTCCTCCTCTCGGTGTGAAGTTGCCCACGCTCTTGAAGAGACAGAGGATGAAAAGAAATCAATACACAACACAACGCTCAGGATCCAACACAAACACCTCAACCTGAGGCCATCTCCCCAAGTCTGCTGTGACCCTGAAATGACCATATTCTGGTATTGTTCCCTCATCTCCATTGAGAGGATAAGACCCACACAGAATTGATTGTGTGTCCACAAACTGGAGATAACCATTGATTTTTTTTTTTCCTCCTCTTTTCAAAAAACAGGAACACTTTGGCACTGGCAGATATGTCTTCCTTGTCTCCTGAGGTGGGGGTACCCAGAAGCATTCTGGGAAGTGAGGAATGTGGTGATTTGCTTGATCGCCCACCTCATGCTTGAGCAGGAACTGAAAAAAAGGCATGAATGCCAAAGAGTGGATCAGGCCCGCTCTCCTGCCCTGCAATATTCAGAGACCAGCCTCTCTACGGAGAGCCATTCTTCTCCCCAGGGTTTTGATGCTGATCTCTGACAACTCCTGATGGGACAGTACAGTGTCATGGCTTCTCTTATCTCTGGAGAGAGGAGCCAGTAGTCATGCTGCCAGGAAGAAGAGCTGATCACAGGTCCTGCGATATTATCTGGGGTCAGATGTGAAGAATCAGCGATTCTCACTCCTTCCACTGGTCTCTCCCTCTTCAATTCTCACTTGTCCCCTCGTGGGACCTGGGAGGTTTGCAGCTGATCAATGGCTCGCAAATAGCTTTATTGACATGACAAACGAAACATCTGCATTGACGAGAACGTCTGGACAATTAGTTGGCATGGCAATGTGACCATCGCCATGCCGTGGAGTAGAGACACATACAGCCGTGACCAACCTGGGATTGGAAATCACACTTTCACATGAGATCATGTATTTATTCTGTTGTCGCTGGTTTAAGAAAAACTTGTATCTTCAAATACAGTTTTTTTTTCATTTTCTTTTCTTTTCAGACCGAGCTACACTATGTGATGGAAACAGCTCATGTTTTGGATAATGTCATAAAACATATTGATTAAATTGTTCAAATTAAAATTTTTTCGACGTGTCCTGATTTGGCCGCCTTTGATAATATGTGTGGGCGGGTCTTGGCTTAAAAAAACCTGATGTTGTGTTATGCCAAGCTGTTGCAGCCTGCGAGCGCGTATCGGCTCCCAGCTCTGCCCTGTGCCATCGCTCGTAAGTGTTGTATTGGCAGGGAAGAGTGTACACTGGGTGTGGGGGGGTGGGAGTGTGCCAGAAAGACTGTATGAGGTTTGAATAAAGAGCGGCGAGGGTGCCAGGGCCGTGTTTGAGATGTGTTCTGTTATGGGCATATGTCTTGGTCGAGAGGCATGAAGCATTGTGCTTGGCAGACACTCGGAGCTGTGATCAGCTCTTCTGCTGTGTCAATCCATTAGCACTTCCTCTCCCGTGTGCACTCACTCACTGCCCTGCAGACGCTGGCTCTCAGAAGGGTGACCAAATGCGATATGAATATATTATGATGCTTGTTAGCTCAGATTTGCGACGTGCACCTTTGCTTTTTTGGCCTTCCGTGGTCGACTTTTTTCCCACACGATATAACGCTTCACAGCAGATAGCAAGGGTTACAAGGTGTGAAGCGTACGAGCAGCATATAAAAGCACACTACCTCTGTGATGTTGTAGTGAATGTAGTTTGAAATGTCTGTTTTCCCATCCCCGCCTCTCCCTACAGTGTGACCAATTAACTAATTTAAGGAAAAAGACTATTTTGTGGCCATAATGTTGCGTTCAAATCCCCTGGGGCATGCTGGAAGAAAACAGATTAGCTTATTAGCATTGTCGGGGCTGAATGAAGACTTTTGGCTCGGCCTCAGGCTCTGCTGGCTGTTAAAGCAAAACGCTGCTCACGGACATCAGCACACAATTATCCAGCTCTTTTATTTTTTTCTGAGGTTCTGAGGACCTATGCGTAGGATCCCACTTTTTTCTGGACCGTATTTGTAGAAAGCACTGGAAATTGTAAGCATGTGCCATCCATCTCAGCTGCAGTAGACACCTCAGTGTACACGGTCTCGTTCCAGAGTTGTAAGAATTAGCAGAGAGCCCAGTTAGTTGTCCTCCGGGCCTCTATGTGGCCAACGGAATGAGAACACACAAACACACCACATCCCCTCTTTCTCTCCCTCTCCCCTCTCCGGGGATATTGACCCTGCCGGTTAAGTTCTGCTCGGCTGCGCTCTGCAGAGATGTTGGGACTGTCAGAGGAAATATACGGTCCCTGTCTGGAACCCAGGTGTGCCGAGGAAAAGTGTTAAATTTGGTCATTACTCTTGCAATAGTGCTTTTATGTTTCATTCACAAGGGGTCATGTGTGCAGCGGCCACAGCGGGGCTTTGTCGGAAAAGGGGGCTGCAGACAGAGACGTAGGTACCGGTTGTCAGGAGGATCATATTAAAAACAGCTTCCAGTGTCCACGAAGAATGCTGGACGTCAGGCAGACATCCTACAGAGCCTGCCGCAGGAGTGAAGGACTCGATGAGAATTAAAGAACAACAATTAACCCTGGATGTGAGAATATGCCGATAAGAGATACATTGAGGCCTTTTGAGGCGTGTCGGGCGAATCATCTGCTCGTGCATTTTTTGTCCGTGTGCATTTTTTATTTTTTTTTGCTCGCATGCAGCAACATATGCACGCATGTGTTGATCTGTACGTGCCGACTGGGCTGGAGGCAGGGCCGATGGGGGGCGGGGGGGGGATTCTAACGGCTTTTTGATGTAGATAAATGGCTTACAGATGGCTCACTCAATATATTCAAATGAGAGATAAAAAGAAAGGAGGGGCTATCAATACAGGGATGGTTCCAGTCTTAGCGTCACGTGACCAAAATGCATTGATCGATCCAACCAGAGACACGTGTTCAGAACTTATCTTTAATGTCTATAATAGAAAGACTTCAACTTTACTGTACTCCAACAGCCTTATTCTGATTAGAGTTGCAACAAATAATTGATTCAGCAATAAGTTATAAGCTATACAGCTATACAGCTATTGAATTCACTGCTGACTATTTTGATTAGTGATTAATCAGAAAGTCCAAATTTTCTGCTTCCAGCCTTTAAATATGAATATTTTCTGGTTTCATGACTGTAAACTGAATTCTTTGGGTTGTGGATGAAACAAGACGTGAGGACGTCGTTCTGGGTCTTTCTCACCATTTTCTGAAATTATATAGATCAAACTAGGGAAAAAGATTAGGGCCACTGTAAAAAAATGACTTAAAATTTTCCCTCTTTTTTTTATAACCAGAATAAAAAAAAAGTGAGAATTCTGATTCTTTTTCTTTCTTAATCCTCTTTCATACCAAAACAAAATTAATCAATTAATCAAGAAAATAACTGACAATAATTGTTTAGTAAACTAAATTATTTGGCTTGTGGACACAAGACACGCAAGGACTTCATTTTTGGCCTTTTTCACCATTTCCTAACATTTTATAGATCAAACTACAGAAGAAGATTAGGGCCAGAAAAAACTTTCATTCTTTTTTCAGAACCAGAATCCTAAAAAAAAGGGGGCGGGGGACTTATGAGGGAATCTTTTTTCTCACTAAATAATCAATTAATCAAGAAAATAATTGACAGATGAAAATACTCATGAAAGTAATCATTATTTATGGACCTAATTATGATACTTTTGTCAGAACTGACTTCTAAATGTCTGCGATAACATGAGGAATAGGGACAACTGTGAATTTGAACACTAGTATCCATATTTGTCGTCGGTCTGCTCATCTTATTTTGTGTGTAAGTTGTAGCTTCTAAGAAAGTTAGAATTGAATATTAAAAACAGATTAACAGACTTGTTTTCATGGTAAAGCTCGTAAAGCTCTTGTGAAGTAAACAACAAAGCTTAATTCCTGCTGTAATTAGGCATTTTGTCTTGACGGTTACAATGCAGGAGATCAATACGTAAACATAAACACACAAATGAATGTAAAAACCATCAAACAACAAAAGGATAACGCTCGGATATCCACCGCTGAAAACAGCCTCTGGTGGCGGTATTACAACTCTCTAAGATCCTGCAGTCTGGACAGTTTATGTCTGAAGAGATAATCCTCTTCATTCAGCCATCTCAGTCTGCAGACAATATCCCGGAGGTACGAGCTGCCAACACATTCCGCGCTATAACGTTCGAGCGATATAAATTATATTTACCCACGTCTCACCTTTAACACTGGGCTGGAAGAGAAGCCCCAAACGCGATTATGCACGTGAAGAATTAATCCGGAGATGAGCACAGGGTAATGTATGGTAATTATCCAACAGGATATTCTTACATAGCGATTAGCATATCTGGGAGGCCAGACAGGGATGGGAGGGCAGTCTGAGAGGAAGGAAAAGGACACAGCTGCTGATAAGAAACCCAGTTTGTTGGTTTGTTTTTTTTTTTTAATGCTGATTGAAAATGGGGATAGTCTGGCTACAGGCGTGTGCGCACTCTCCTCTGTCTGTTTCTCTCTATCTTACCGTGAACATACGCAGCCTCAGATGAGAAAGGACACATGGAGGCACCTGAAACACACATACACACACACTTGCTGTGGAAAGACTCCAATCAGGGAGAAGGGGAATACAATTAAGAAGGGGAGACACTGGAATTGAGAAACAAACACTGCTCCGAGCACACAGCGGAAGAGGCACTTGTGCATTTGTTTGTGCACTGAAGGTTTACATGATACAATATAGCAACAAATTATTGACCGACAGGTGTATTCCAAACAAATTATTTAGTAAAAGACGTTCACTTCAATGCATAGGTTCTTATTCAATCTACGCAATTCAGTTTGAACTTGAATTCATCCTCCCAACAAATGAGGGCAACAGTTTTGACTTGAGATTATGTAAAAGACGACGATGCATTTGGTGAGGAAATGTCTGTTGAATATAGCATACTAACTGGAAAAAACATCTCGCTAGCTGCACTGCTAACAGCGCTAACAAGCTAACAGTAGCTATTGTCGTGGAAGTATGAAGAGAATACAGCAGCAGTAAGCAGTTACTTAGTTATACCTGCGTGACTGCTGCTGATTGTAATCTGTTTATACATCCACGACAGTAGCTAATGCTAGCTTGAAAGTTAGCTCAGTTAGCGGTGCAGCTAGCAAGAGTTTTTTTCAGGCCCCAGTGCTAGCTAGTTAGCATGCTATTCAATAGACATTTCTTCACCAAATAACACAGTCGTCTTTGACATAATGTCATGTCAAAACTAGCTGTTTCTCGCATTCTGTTGAAAATGTGAATTAATTTCTTAAAAAAAAAATGCTCCAACTACAATTCTGACATATTGCACTTTAAAGGATAACAGAAATACGGAAGTGCCTTTTGCACAAAGTCCCGCCTCTTCCGATGCGCCCCAAGGTACCTTATTTCTAATTGTACAGTTGTCAATGTTAGATACAAATAAATATTTTTATCCTGTTTGATAGTAAAATATCATTTAGCTTCGGGTGAAAATGCTCAGTGCACCACAGTGAGCTATACAGCCCCACAACAGTGTGGCCCTGACCTCGGCACAGAGTGTACAAGCCACACTGACAGCTTCAGTTCTTCCAGAAGAGAGTCAGTCAGTTCTGTGAGCAGGCTTTATACAGGTAAGACTCTGCAAGGTTCCAGTTAAAGGGTTTTGGTGACGATAATAATAAACAAGATGTCACTCATGCAATTGTTTGGTGTGAGGTCAAATCCTACACTTCATTGATTTTATTGCTATTGTATTTCTTTCTTTCTTTTTTTCTTTACCTGCATTCAGCCAATACATTCCATGTTTCCAGCACTGTGGATGACACAACGAGAAGGAGAGGGAGCTGCTGTAGCTCAGAAATAAAGATTTTCAAAAAGAGTCATCTCTGTAACATAAAATAAAATCATCTCAAAGTGAATTAAATAAAAGGTTTTAACATTAACATCATTTGTTGTTGTTTATGCGCGCTGTTGATACATCTTTTTGCAAATTCTGTGTGATACATTCAGGTTTCAGCTTACATCATCTTCTGTTTTTGTTATTTTTTTTCTGTCTGCCCTGTAACCCCGTTGCACGACGTGACCATGAGCCACTGTATCAATTCTGGCTTTGGTATTTAGGTGTAATCAGCCATGTAGGACACCAGCTTGCCAAGAAGCGCGGCCCTTTGTGAGACGCCCATCTGTTTAGTGCATTGGGACGAGGCCGGTCCCAGAGAGCTGCTGGAATGAAAGGAAGAGTATGAGAAGGCCCAGCTGAAAAGACAAGGGTGGGCGGCAGCATCAGGACACAGTCTGTCTGCGGCACTCCTGCAGTCCACTCTTATTCTAATGCAGCGTGCATGACTCCCCTGCTTGCATACAACTCAGAGATCAGAGACTGACAGATGCACCAGGGGAAGCAGAATAGGATGTCTGACACCATCTATCCTTTCATGCATGCGGTGTCTGCATCCCCCCCCCTCCTCGCTCCCTCTCTGTTAAGCTGTTCGGCTAATATTTTCCCATTGACTCGCCAGTGTACATATTACCCAGCCTCGGTGACCTCTTAGTGGGACATATCTGTGTGAGCGCAGATCGATTCATACAGTGGGCTCCCCCTTCTTTCGCTGTCAGCGTTCAGTGGATGGGGCCCGGGCAGAGTGGGAGCAAGTGATAAGCTGCTATAGGCCAGTCAAAACCGTTCCAGCAAGAGTCGTGACCCTACTGCAATAGGGCTGATTATAGCTCACCCAGGGCTGCCGGCTCTGAGAATCAAGCCCTCCACACTCCAGCCTGAAATACATCACCCCTGACTGAGAGCACAGCAGCCACAAAGGAGATCATAATAACCAGATAGCAAACAATGGGAAGGAAAATATCCCAGTTTCTGTTTGAAATTATCTCATTTTGTTTATCTTTTTCCTCCCAATTCATTAACAATAATGTCAGCGTATTATTGATATTAGGCAACACTTCATAACTGGTATGTATGCAGCTAAAGGTGCACTTTACAACTTTTTTTTACAGGCCTATAAAGAAACAAAGACAGAGCTCTTGATACATTTTAGATGCACTGTAAAGCCAAATGTTTACATTTGTATACGTGAATATCAGAGCAAAACATTCTTGTATTTTGAGATATGAGGCCAAAACAAACATTTAGACGTCCTGCAGTTCGACAACAGAAGACTATATATCCAAAACTGTTACTAAAAAACATCACGTAATGCAGCTTTAATGAAACTTAATTTACATTATTTACATTAAAATGACAGTACACAAGTGCTTTGTAAACCATTTTTTAAGCAGTGGTAAAGGTTTATAAACATTATTTTCAAACGTCATAATGGCCAGATGTGTCATTTAGATTGTATTACTATCTCTTTATATTCATTCTAAATGAGTCACTGTCATGTCAGAAACTGATAGTAGCTGTTGTAAAGCTTTTATTTTGAAATGTAGAAATAGAAACAAATCATAAAAATGTTTTTTTTTTTAAAAAAAAAAAAAACACCTGACCACATTTAGAGCCATTTGCAGATGTCGTCTGAGCAGCCAGGTGACTTGCTCGTGAGAGACTTGGCATGTGTTGCGTGGAAATGAGCCCTTCTCCTCTTCGAGTAGGACCATATGCCCCTGAGCTGCAACCAGCCCACCCCCCGAACTCCCCCTGCCACAAAACTTGCACACGAGCACGCTCCTTTCTATCAACACTGCCTGCTGCGACTCCCCCCACCCCCGGCCCCAATGTGCCTCCCCTTGCAAACACTCTTGATAACTGACAGCAGCTGCGTTGATGAGCACAATGCGTGGGCCACGGCAGCTCAGCTGGCCTCTCTCCCCACTTGACACCGGTTTGACCTCTGGCATGTGAGTTGTCCTCCCCGAAGGGCTGCTCTGCCTTTAGCCTGACACGGTCGGTGTGTGTGTGTGTGTGTGTGTGTGTGTGTGTGTGTGTGTCTCTCCCTCTATCTCCTCTCGCCACACACACATCACTCCTGGGGGCAGGACACACACACACACACACACCCAGGAAAAGGGTGCATCCTCAGGTCAGGTCAGGTCAATTAAATTCAAATTGAGGATAAATGATTTGTAAATGATGTACAGATGCAGAGCTGATGCACCCGAAGAGAGAGGAAACTGTGGAGAATTTAGAAAATATTCGCACCAAGTTCCCCAGTGGAAGCTTCATCAATATTTACTTGTTGACTTTCATCTACTGACTCATAGATAGCCTTGCGCGTGGATCCATATTTACCCTCCGTCCGCACACTCCCATATGTGCACAAGCAGCAGCAGTGGTGTTTCCAGTATGAGGGAGTGAAAGGCTTGTAATAGCTCTCCTCCCCGAGGGACTGATGACACCGAGGAAACCAAACAGAAGCTGATGGTGTGACAGAGCAGAGGATTCGAGTGGGGAGGGAGGGAGGGAGGGGAGGCTGGCTCATCACTCCCCTTTGCCATTCTGCTCCTTTTCAACTTTACAAAATAGCCTTTTAATTTGCTGTAGCGTCTGGGGTGTCTGAATTGTGCCTGCATCAATCACCATCATCACCAGGGCCGCGGGCGCCCAGGTCCCTCGGGCCCTCTCACCGAACGGCCCCCTCAGGCGGCTCACCCTCTGTTGCCTCGCACAGGGTAGGTTTTCCCCCTTCTGTGCGTCTCCTCGTCTTCGCCACACCCGCTGCAGTTGACGCTATCGTCTCGCCAGCTCTCGATTATCAAGTATTGTGCATGAAAGTGCTAATCGACAACACTTTTTAATGGTGTCCTGGATCCTAAAAGAAAAGCCCCAAGATCAGCAGGATTGATTTCTAGATTGATTTCCACCATAGCTTCCTGATTACACACAAAGGAGTTTTTTTTGTTTTTTTACATTAGCTTGATATAGACATCTGTCTCATGGCAGACTATGGGATATGCTTTAGGAGAATCATCTTAACTCCTTCTCTGTCACTGTAGGTGTAATGATGAGAGTGCCAGTGGACACCATCGCTAATATCAATTTAGAGGCGTTAAACTGATGAAGATGTGTGCACATGTGAATGAGGCAGATCCCTGATATGACTTGACAGGTCATTGTAGAGGTGGTCAACATGGATTCAAACCTTCGCTCTGTGGCCGTCAGCCCCGCATCGATTGTTTGTTTTTTTTTTCACTGCTTTGATAATGTGAGCTTAGAGGAGTTGCCTTCCATGCAAGCTGGATCCTCACCAGGGTGCTTTTCAGGAACCAACAGCTCCCGCAGGCGATGCCATATCCACTGCCCTCCGCTCAGTCTCCACTCGCCTGGAGAATGTTACCTTTAATGTGCTGCTGAAACCAGTTCTGTCGAAGGACATCACAAACTGGAAACGGTTGGTACGTGACGCCAGGAGAGGAAGGGTCTGCAAAGGTTACAAAGCTTTTGTTGAAAAATGTTTCAGAGAAACGTTAATTCAACGTTGAATTGTGAACAAGGTAAAATATTAGAAACACCTCTCAGCATTACATTATATAAGAAGTTAAGTTTGAAAGTTTAAGCTTTATGTATTAGATTAATCCTTTAATTTTGCTTTCATACAGAAAAGAAAAGGCAAATTAATTTGGGAGGGGGTATTTCCAAGACTCCTAACAAAATACAAATTAAAGAAGTAGGAGCCAAATCCTCATTCTGGTCTTTAGACAGTCATCATGTTTTCACTTTCCTCAGGTGAGACTGGAGGATTCAGTTGGACTGTATGGGTGAAGGGTGAAGGCCGCACTCTCTCCCAGCTGGAATCTCTGTGAGCCTCCAGCTGTGTTTGTCACGTCACGCTGTGTGCGTGTCGCCAGGTATTTCCCTCCTTCTCCATAACTTTCCCATTCCGCCACTCTCTAAATGATTAGCTTTAATTGGCTTTAATTAGCATCTAGTAATTAATTTTGTTTTCTGCAAATCGTTTGTATGAACGGGTCCCAGTGGGTGGCCTGTTCATCTCGTTAGGGCCAATTAGCCGCAATTAACAAACACTAATGACATGCCTTTTTTCATTCCAAAACAAACAGCGTGCGCCCTGCCAGATTCCAGAGCTGCGGAGAGACCTCTTGTGTGTTTGGAGTGGTGCAGGGGGGCAGCTCGCAGGCCGGGCTGCTACAATCAACACCTCTAATGAAGAAACACAAACCCAGGAGGAGACACTCATCCACGCAGCTCACACTCGGGATTCCCCCGGAAAATCCTCTTTTTTTTTTTCCTCTCTGGTGTGTTTGCATCATCACCCCGTGTTACATTTGGGTGGATTTGATCAGGTTCTTAAGCATTTTTTTATTCTCATTTATTCTTGGTAGTCTCACATTTATTGCTTGGCCTCTGAGGAATGTGATCTCTATTTATGTTTCTGTTGGTTTAATAACTTTGGCCCTCATCCGAACACACTTTCAGAACAATAAAAAAGCTAAAAGCTAAATAATTACCCTTAATATGCCATCGTTGTTTGTGTGTCTTAATTCCAGAGGCACGTCAGAGAAAGGCAACCAGTTAGAGGTATGTTAAGATTTCTCAAGATAAAGAAAAAAATATTAGATTCCTGAAACTGAATTTGAGTAAACCTGGGAGGAAACAGGAGCATGACATCATGATCTACTTTACAGACCTATCAGTGTTTTTGTGTTTAAAAGGGTTGAGGGCCGAGATGATGTCATCCAAAAACATGTTGCCACTTATGTTTAAATATAATCAGGGTTGCTGCTCTTCTGAAATGATGCAGTTCAGGGACTCTTTAAGCACTTTTTAGGGTCAAATAATTTCAGAATAAAGGTCCAATAATTCACAGTCTGATTGTTCTTTTTTATTTTGTTTTTTAGGTAAGGAGTTCTTCAGTTACATACAAATAAAAGTCACTTTCTTCTTTTTTTTTTTTTTTTTTTACTTCTGATTACACATCACTTGACTTGAGTCATTCTCCTTTTGCCACTTTTTTTTTTTTTATCATTTACACGAAGTGATACATTCAGCACAAAAGTTACGAGGTCACACATTATTTTCTATTTTATACTATTTATACTGTTAATACCCAAGAGTGCATTGAGATGCTGTTCTTGGTGCTTTAAATCTTCTATTTAAAATATCTGAAAGTATAAATTAAGTTTTATTGTCCACCAATTTTGGGGGCAGCACGACAATTATTCTTGATATTTATATTAATAAGAGGAGTTTAGGTGAATGTTTAGTAAAACAATATCTCATTTTGTTTTGTTTTGTTTTGTTTGATGGATGGAATGATTATTTTTCATTCACGAGTTACAGATTCTAGAGTGAAAATGATTGAAAAATGGTTTTCTTTCCTCTCAGCTGTCAAACAGAACAACTGAGGACAGGGAATGAAAACTTATAGACGTCTTGGCGGTGTGGATTCTGCATGAATGTAAGCCTGTCCACAAAAAAAAATCAAGAAGAAGAAGAAGAATCGTACAATTGTACATTGTGGGGAGTTTGGATATCAGGGACTAGCAGAGCTGGGAGCCTGTATGGGAAAACGCGCTATCTCCTTCCTCCAGCGCGCCAACACGGTGCGATAGCATCTATAAGGGACAGCCTATCGCCACAGATTATAACCATTAGTGATTCTTGTCCTTTCAAACCAAATGAGGAATAATGGCGGTGCACAGCATTAATCTGTGTGAAAAAAGCTGGTGTTCGGCGTGTTCATCTGTCCTCTCGCGTCACACACTGCGGGGACAGGCCTGCTGAAGATTTGTCATCTGCCACTGATGCAAAGTCTTATTCTCCCACACAAGCATGCGGGAAATAATGTATGCATGTGATATCATCTTTGACCCACAGCGGGCTTTTTTTTTCCTGGGGAGAGATGTTGACTGAGAAATAAGACAGAAAAAAAACCCCACAAAAACATCAGGTTAGGTTTGGAATTTTTCCGTTGTTTATTTCTGATTATTTCTTATTTCTAAGCACAAAAACATCAGGATGAGTCTGTCGTTTCATGAGGAATATTATTATTATTACAATACACATATTATTTTTCAATCATTTTTAAGTACACGTCTGATTTTGACTTGATGTATTTCTGGCTGGATGATAAATCTTTTTAAAGTTCCGGTGCGTCTGTCTGTCCTGCGCTCTTCCCAGACATGCGCACACAAACTGGTATTTTATTTTGGAAAGAAAAAAAAATCAGAGCTTTAAACTGTTTTAACTGTTGTTGTATTTACCTTGTTTTGCATCCACTTTTCTCTACGTGACACTCCAAAGTCCATGTGTTTGTGGAGTGAGAATGAACGAGGCTCGCTCATAGGCTTTCTCCCGGCGCTGACGTCACGGCTTTCTTAATAGGCAATAGGCTGAGCTTTAAGAGGTGCGCGCTCATTACGCTTTCTCTCAGACCGAGAGCTCATCAGAGGCGAGGAAATGGGACACGAATGACGAGGCTGAGCGCGCATGATGATAGCATTTCGTGGTTATTTTTCTCCTCTACTTTAGACTCCACTCAGGATATATCGTTCAGCAGTGAGTTGATGTAATAGCTCCCTGAAGGGTAGGCTTTTTTTTTTTTTTTTTTTTTTGTTCCTCCCCTTCCCGGCGCTTACCCATAAAACCGCGCACTTCGGATCATCTCGATGGGCCCGCTGTGATCTTCCACGCTTGTAATTTTGGTTCCAGAAAAAAAAAAAAGAGAGAAGAAAATGCTGTCTTTTATTTTTCATTTTGTTTCTCCACCTGCCGTTTGGAGCTCTCTGTCCAGATGTTGGATTGTTGTCCCCTGTGGAGCGCACGAACCTCACGGATGGTGTGATGTGATTTCTTCTTTCTGATTTTTTCTTTTTGTGGGAGGGGATACGTTAAGGATTTCCTGGATCGTACCCAAAGCAAAGAGTCAACAACAACAGCAAAAACCCGAGGAGGAGGAGGAGGAACAAACAAACAAACAAACAGAGCATCTTATCCCATCAACACACACACACACACACACACGCACACACTCACACACCGAGGGGCTGGGAATAACTCCAGACGATGCTGCACTGTGCCGGCTGTGAGAAGCCTATTCTCGATAGGTTCCTGCTCAAAGTTCTGGACAGACCGTGGCACATCAAATGTGTCCAGTGCTGCGAATGCAAATGCACTCTGACCGAGAAGTGCTTCTCTCGAGAGGGGAAGCTGTACTGTAAGAATGACTTCTTTAGGTAAGCATCAAAAAGAAAAAGAAAAAGAAAAAAAAACAAAGAAAGAAAGAAATGTGTGTTGTTTATTACATGTTTGTTAGAAAGTATAAAATACATGGGATTTGTCAGTTAAAGGTTAGTTTCAAAACGATATAGATGAAATAAATAAATGGAGCTGCTGGGGTTCAGCACTTTTGCTTTTTTTAATTCAAAGCTGTGGAAACTTTATAACTTTATATATGTATATATATATATATAAATGAAATATATATATGATATATATATGAATATATATATATATATATGAATATATATGAATGAAAGCTAGAATAAAACAACTGTCCCTTATTGCCCCTATGATTCTGTTTTCATCCACTTATGTGCCACTGTTCTTTACTTTGTCTGAGGTTATACATATATTCTATTATGAAGTCTTATCTTATCAAGTCTATACAGTCTAAATAATAATAACCGATTTGGTGTAGCTCCTCCTGATTTCTTCAGCCTCTGCTAAAAAGTAAAAGAATAAATAAATAAAAGATGTGAACCCAGCACAGACTTCCCTCCTCTGACTCGTCTCCCTCTTCTCTCTCTCTCTCTCTTTCTAACAGGAGGTTTGGGACTAAGTGTGACGGCTGCGCTCAGGGGATTTTACCCAGCGATCTGGTCCGCAGGGCCAAGAGCAAAGTGTTTCACCTGAACTGTTTCACCTGCGTGATGTGCAACAAGCAGCTGTCCACCGGGGAGGAGCTGTACATCCTGGACGAGTTCAAGTTCGTCTGCAAGGAGGACTATCAGAACAACAATGGCAAAGACACAATCCTCCTCTCAGGTGAGCGTTGACACGTCTTACTGTTTATTATTATTATTATTATTATTATTATTATTATTATTATAAGAAGAAGAAGAAGAAGACGAAGAAGAAGACACATATAATTCTTCCCTATGTTCTACACTATAGTTCAAATTGGCTTTTTTAATTATTTACATCGATCCTGAATCCTCAAAGTAATATTTATAATATTGATAAATTATTTCTGACATAAACGCACTTGAAAAAATTACAAATCAATCATTCTCCAGCCGCGGTTTAGATTCCCAGATCCTCGACATGAAAGCGCGTAATGTGCTGACGTGTGTGTTGTTTTTTATTCTCTTGGCAGTCACGACGTGCAGCGACCCGAGTCTGTCTCCGGACTCCCAGGACCCGCAGGACGACGGCAAGGACTCGGAAACGGGACATTTATCGGATAAGGACGTGTGCGGCAACGAGAACGACGAGCAGAGCGCCGTCGGGAAGCGACGCGGGCCTCGGACCACCATTAAAGCCAAGCAGCTGGAGACCCTGAAGGCGGCGTTCGCGGCCACGCCGAAGCCCACCAGGCACATCAGGGAGCAGCTGTCACGGGAGACCGGCCTCAGCATGAGAGTCATCCAGGTGAGGTTCACACGGGGAATGCGGGTTATTTACACCGAGCACCCCCACATCCAGGATCTGGGAGCAGGGAGGCGCTGCGCAAAACGCCTCAAATGGTTTTTATGGATATTCCAAAAAAAAAAAAAAAAAAAAAGGGGGGGGCAACTTGTGGCTGAGGGCATTTTCCGGACACCCCTTGGGTTTTCTACAGGATGCTGTCCTTAATGTTTTATCATCTGTTTTTTTGTTCAGCTAAGGATTTCCAAACCACATGTTCCCATAATCTTTACTCCCATCGCGCTCCTAAAACCTTTAAAAGCAGGAGTCACTTAGCGCTTTAAAAAAAAAAAAAGAAGAAAAGAAAAGAAAAGAAAAAAAAACTCCCTCGGTGAAATTTCCTTTTGGATTTGACATTGAAATGCATTAAATGGTCTATTGTGTTTAAGTGGGATGAATATTCCTCACCTCACGTGGCCAGTTTAGCTTTTTACGCATGTACAGAAATCCTTATTCCAACTCCCAAACACCTAGATTAATATAGATAAATGTATAGAAATATTTTTAGGCCTCTAGCTCATTTAATTCAATCATTAGGATATCGAAATGTGACATTTTCCCCCTCATCTTCACACTAAGGATGCTGTGACGTCCCCTGCGAGGCATCCGCAGGTGCATGATGGCGTCTTCCTTTGTGCCCCCCTGATTTTCCTGCTCGTGTTTATCCATTTTGCTGATCAGTGCCAAAATGTGCCACTTTCTAATTTATTTATCTATTTATTTTTTTGCCCTGAAGGTTTGGTTCCAGAATCGGAGGTCCAAAGAGAGGCGCATGAAGCAGCTGAGCACCCTGAACGGCCGGAGACACGTGTTCTTCCGCGGCCAGAGGCGGATGAGAGCGCTGGGGGAGAGGCTGGAGGCGGAGGAGCTCGGCCACTTCTCTTATTATGGAGGTGAGCAGTGTACTGGTGGTGGAGATGTGTGTGTGTGTGTGTGTGTGTGTGTGTGTGTGTGTGTGTGTGGTGGGGGGGGATTGATGACTGCCCTTGATAGTCAAAAGGTTGATTGTACTTATTGATGAATGAAACCTCCTCAGGTTGATGTTGAGTGTTTCTGTCTGTTGATTTGTTGAAAAAAAAAGAAAAAAGAAAGGCAAGAACAGAAAAAATGAATAATTCTCATTGTTTGGATTTTCACTTCTGTGCTCTAATCCAGATGTTAATGTACACACAGATTATCCTGCTGAATACTACAGCTCGGGAGGGAATTACGAGTACTTCCAAGGCCCGCCATCGTCCCAGGCTCAGACTCCAGCAGACCTGGGCTTCGTGCCCTCCTCTGTCCCCGCTGGCACCCCACTGGGAGTCATAGACCACCAACACCACCACCACCACCACCCGGGGCACCACTGTCCCGGAGAGATGCAGTGTTTCTCCGACACGGTGTCCCACCACCCGGCGGACTCACCCAGTCCGGAGCCCCACATACCGGGCTCGATGCACAGTGAGATGTGTGGGCCCGGCACGCCCTACACCACCGTGTCCCTCAGTGACAACGGATACACCAACCAACTGTCACAACCCTCCTCAGAAATGAGCGAAGGCACTGTCTGGTAATCCAGCTCACACCCGACGACAAGGCACACTTGGATTTTGAAGGCAAATCAATGCTTTTATGTTGTTGTTTTCTTTTTTTGTCCCTTATTTACTTATTTATTTATTTATTCATTCATATATTTATTTATCTATTTATTTATTTGCTTACACTCCTGTTACGCTTCTCTTTAACTATTTATAAATCTCTATATTTGTATGTTGGTATAATTGTTTATTGACTAGCCAATCAATAGATTGTTTTAAATAGTCCATGTGCGTTTGACTCATTGATACGTTCACAGTGCTGGGGCCCTCATTGATCAAGCAATAAACAAACACATTTATATGCTGCAGAAAGTGTTTTTTTCCAGCGGTTTTTGCCAACTTTTTGTCTGCCGCGTGTCGGACACAGTTTGTCCAGAAAATGATGGAGACATGAAGGTGCATGATGACATTTTTATCACATTTTTCCGCAGCACCCCCCTTCTCCATCCACGAGTTCACCTGTAAACACAAGAGTTTATGGTTCAGTAGCAGATGATGATTGTGATGTTCAATGCAGTTGACCAAAAAACAAGACAAAAAAAATCCTCTCAGGACTGTGGAAACATTGTTTTTGTTGATTTTGATTTTCTTTTATGATTTTATTGCCGACACGTTTGCCTTCAAAAGGATATCTTTATGAATCTGAAGATTTTATATGTAAAAAAAAACGTGACACGAGTCCAGCAGTACATATACAGAATAATGGACACCTGTACAGAACGCAGTCGACTGTTTACTTAATAAAAAGCTCCAGTATTCAGGGGTTCTGGATTATCAGCATTGTATTAAAAAAAACACAAAACCTCTTGATCCAGACGGACGGACACGTATATATCGCAAACAAACCAAACTTTTTGTAGCTGTTCTATTCATGTGGTCGCTTCACTGTGCTAGTTTGTACTATGTCCTCATTTAAAAAAAGAAAAAAAACGAAAAAAAACCCACAGAAAATACTAATAAACTGTTTGCCGAATGAATGCACAGTGCAAAAACCTTTGCACCTTTGGTTGTGAGACAAAGCATTTTTTTTCCTTTTTTTTTTAAGTCTTCGCTTCCTTTTTCTAATTATCTTAGGGTGTAAAACAAACACACACACACACACAGACACACACACAAAAATCAGTGATTTGCAGTTCATTCAGCCAGAGAAGCCCACAAACGGGTTTTGTCTTTATGGGTCAAAATGTCCGATTGGAAGCGCTGATGGTCCTCGTACACTGTCAGCAGCAGCAGCAATGTTTATTCATGAGATCCACCTGATTGTTTCCGTGAAGTTCATGATGACTGGTGTTTACGACCGTTCGCTGTATAATAAAACACACAGCGATCATTGTTGTTTTCTTAATCACTCCGCGGGGGAAAAACATGCAGCGCTCGTCTTTCCAACAGGAGTCAATTTTGATTCTGTACAAACATCACAAACAGGACAAATAAATCCGTAGAAATTATATTTCATGCACCAAAACTACGTCACATTTTATAATAAATGGTACATTTCTGGTTGACTAAACATTAGTTAATAGTTATTTCACTGGTGCCAAACGATGAAATACCTCAGAATCCATCTAAAGAGCAAATTCTTTATTGTTAAGTCGCAGCTGATGTGAAACGTACTTGTGAATGTGCTGTGTTAGTTCGTAAACATCACCTGGATGCGAATGATAAACCTTTACAGTTGCTTCATAAAAGGTTCACAAGGCATTTCATTGCATGTTAACAGTGAAATACCTGTTAACTCATGTTTGATTAACTGTAAAGTTCTAATTTATTAATGATGGTTATGAAGTGTTACCCCAAAGTGATTCTGTGTGGGGGATCCAACAAGGAATCAAATATAGATATATAGATATGTTTACAGACCAGAGTCATAAATACTCTCGTATGTCATCCTCAACATGAATTTGGTAAAACCAGCTGATAAATAAATGCTGACTGGGACGTATTTACACCAGATTTACACCCCGACTGGCTGTTGTTTGATTTTAGCCGACTGTGATTGGTTGTTTCATACCTCTCCGTCTTTTTAAAAGATGTGTTTTGAAGCCTCTCTCAGGTTTCACATAACAAACACAACTGACCTACATAATTACGACTTCTTGCCGTAACATTCAAATATCATCTGTTGTTGCTGATCGCTTTTTAAATGCGTTTTCAAGGAGAGGGTTTCAAAAAAGGAAAAAAAAAAAACAAGAGCTGGCTGTCTTGTCTTGCTGCTGCAGCACAGTCGACAGAACTGGAGCTGCTCATCGTGGCGTTAGCTGACAGCGCTGGCTAATCCAGGCAACAAAAAAAAAAAAAGAAAACATCCAGCTGGCAATCAATGAGCTCTCAAATCAAGGAGCAATCAGTCAGCATTCTTTTCAGATCACTTTGCAGATGTTAGTGAGCTGTCGGCTTTATAAAGTGGCTGATGTCTGCTGGGTGCTGTGAGGTGGAGAACACATGACACCGAACCCCACTGTTTGTTTCTGTACCTGGATTTATTCACCTGTTTTCCTTTTTGACTTCTTCAATTGAGTTTATGATAATGTACTGAAAATTTTTTTTTTTAAAAAAGCACAAAAGACATTTGAGAGATAACATACTGTATGGGTGTGTGTCCGCGTGCATCCATTTGTGTTTTCATGTGATGCAAAAGGGCCCCTCGTCGTCTATTTAGGAAGTTTTCTGTGTATTTTCAGAGGTGCAGCTGCAGGGGACGTATTCAGATACAACAACTGAAGTGTTGATGGCAGAGAAGAGGTTGATGACAGGGTGAATATTCGAGTCAGGCGAGGGAATAGATGAGAGAGCGTTACAAAAGGAGGGCAGGACAGACCGAATAATCGAACTGCTGAGCAGTGAAGCGGGAGGCCGGAGGAAGGAGCAGGGCGAGGAGGAGCTGTTTGGTTCGGGGGGGGGGGGGGGGGGGTGACAAGGAGGGTCTCAAACCATCAGCCACAGGGAAATATAGATGTGATCCTGGAATTCATCCCATAAGGTTTCAGTGAGGAACATCTTAATGAATTCCAGCATACATGCATATATATGTTTGGGACAGTTGGGCGTTTTTTGTTTTTAGCGAGCATCACTCAAACTCATTTTTTGGGGGACTATGATCAAATCCTAAATTAGTATTAAGGCAGCAGTGGCAGAAGAAATAGTTCCATCTTTTTTCTTTTTTTTTTTTTTTACAATACCGTGTAAAAATATTATGCTACAAGAACAATTCCCATTTCAAAAAATTAAAAAGTAAAAAATATGTTAGCATCAGAGCAAATTACCCAAAAGCAAAATGACTCATTATCCTAGAATGGCCCCTTTCAGAATAATATATATCAGTGGATAATAATTAATGCCTCATTAATATGTAAGTATCACTAATGTTGTTGCTGGTAAAGGTGCAGCTAATTTTAACTACTTCAATTCATCATCATTTTATCGAATATTAGTTATAATTTGTATTAATCTTAATCTGTAAGAAAAGGAACCAAATACAAGGACAAAGGTGAAATATTTCATTCTGTAGTGTAGTGTGGAAGAATAGCATATAGCATAAAAATGGAAATATTCAAGTAAAGCAGAATTGCATCACAAATGTACTTTTGTAAATGGACTTGATTACATCCCATACCTGAGCAGCGTCTGGGATCAGCTGTGTTAACTACAGTGCCAGCAATGTTGATAACAAGAAAAATATTTATCATTCTGGAAATAAAATCACGTTGTTGAGGGAGACATTTGGACCTTTCTTGATATCATTTAGTCAGATACAGGTTTCTAGGGTCCAGCTTCCAGTGGAAGAAAGCTTGAGGCACCTCTACAGATGCCGCTTACTCTAGAAAAATCCAATCTCAGTCCTGGATTAACGTCGGCATGCCGCCATCTCACATACGTCCCACTGACGTTTATCAAAAGCAGATTTTGTTTATTGGTATTCCGTTTACTTTCTAACTAATAATTTGGTACCTGCTTCCTGTAATTTTAAGCCATATGATAATCAAACAACGATGGTTAAGATTATTAGAAAACTATAGTTCCCATGGGGGTTTTTCGAGATCCCGTGGCAAAGCCTCATGGGAGCTGTAGTCATTAGATTTAAAGCAGCATCACAGAAAATTGTTAGCGTCAGTTTTTTGATACCCTGCTGGAACAGCTGGAAATCTGTGTGACTGAATTCTTTAACCGTACAGATAACACAGTCACAAGTAACAGTGAGAACAGTTTGATTTACTGTACACAGCTAAAATCTTCTGATCTACAATCTAAAATATCTCTTAAAAGGATTTTTCAAAATAAACTATTTACACACATGCAAATAATACATGTATTATGTTTCACGTTGTGACATATTTCTGGTAATTAACGCTTGTGTCTGAGGCCTACAGTGTTTAAATGTTTGGGGGTGATGTTATGCTGTTAATCAAACTAATCCTTGTTTATCTGAGCAAAATGCCGCGATTAAGGGGGGAGATTTGCAAGTCAAACACGAAAAGCCAGCGAATCAATTTAAATGTAGCTGACAGTCATTATGGCGTTCACTGCTGGATGGACCAATGCCCGGTGACGGTTATTCGTCCTCTGAGGAGGAGAGCTGCACAACATATTCAACTGTTTCCAACAAAAAAAGATCAGTGTGGTTTGGCACGGTCAATCCTCTTTGTATGATAACATTTTGGCCTTTCTGTGATGGTCCTACGTCATGATTATAATAGTGTGGAAAAATGTCAGCTATCTGACAGAAGAGAGTCCATTACGGCACCGCACTAATGGACTTTGCATTGGGTAAAAAAAAAAGAAAAAAGAATGATATCCTGTGCCCCCCAGTTCTCCAAGGACACCCTAAAAACCTGCTCCAAGGCCAATTTAAAACCTGTGAAAAGCAACTCTTGAGGTAAATACCATTAAAACATTACAGTATGAAAAATGTTAAGACTGCAGTAATCATTTTATTGTAATCTAACAAAGAAATCCTTTTCATTTTTTCTAATCCAAACCTCATTTGAACTTAGATTTGGCCTTTGTGTCGCTGCTGTTTCCTCGTAGTCGCTCGCAACAATCTGGCCCAAATCGGCTAATTTGACTCTTTCTTCATTTTCTTTTTTTTTTTTTTTTGCTCACGGCTTGGTAAGTCCACTTTCTGCATGAAAATCATTCACACATACAATTTTATAATCAATGCCCACAGTAATAGGATTCCTCTGGCCATGGGCAATTAATACAGTTTTTCCCTTTTTTTTTTTTTTTTCTCTTTCCCCTCCTCGCGCTGATCTCAAAGCTACGAGACATTGGCTTCTCCCTCATTTACATATTTATTGCATTGGACTCAAATCTGGCGAGTGATTGATGTGGAGCCTGCCTCCTGAATTTTTAGCGGCCCATTATTATGAAAAGAGAGGGAGGGGGCTGCGGCACGTCAGTGTACTTTTGATTAAAGTTGAAGAGGACAGAATTGTGAGTGTTCCCCACCTACTTTTCTTTTCCTGCAGCGCTTAATCAGGGAGGCCAAGTGCTTAGAAGATTTCAGCATGTTACGGATATTGACAAGCCATTCGCTCAACAAAGGCCGAGGAAGCTACGCTCGTTAAGATTTTAATCAGCCTTTCACTTGCTGTTCTTTTTTTTTTAGAGTGTGATGACAGTATAATGTGTTTTATATCTGACGTGTCCTCAGTTATTCTGTGATTCACCCTGACAAGGCTTGGATTCAGACTCCTGAACATTGCCCAGGGTAAACCTGATGATAACTATTGAGATTTTTATCATGTGAAATGAACCCTTTATGATCTCGATCGCGCCAAAAGATTCTGTCAAAGGGATCCAAAGACCAACACGCCTCTGGAAATAACGTGCCATAAAAGGGAGGCATGAAGAGGTATTTGGTTCCCCCGTTGGTTTTGACACAACGCCGGAATTCCATCACACCACTTTGTCTGTTGCGATCGGGGGTTTATAGGAACCCAGGAGACAAAGACAAGACACAGACACAGCTACTCTCATTTGCAATCAAGCGCGTAATGCTCGAGCATGAAAAAAACTCCGCTCTGCAAAACGTATTGTGTGCATATGTGTGTGTAATGGGGTGGACGACCAGGGTGGAGGAACTGGGGATGGGAGGGAGGGGGGTGGGCTGGTCGGCGACAGTAGTCTGCGTCTGCCAAGTCTACACCTCCTGTACATTTGAGAAAAATATACCTTGAGTTTGATCCAGCGTTTGATTGAGTGTAGCACATGAGAGCGGCCTTTTTTATTGTCTAGATACTTCAGTTTATTTGGCTGTAAGCAGCAAGTGTAGGGAATAACATTTGCTCCAGTGGCTTGATGGAATCTAAACGCCTATAAGAGCTTCATTAAAAGGACATTCACTTAAAATGTAGATCTCCCTACAGCGCTTCAGCAGCAACTCTTGCTCTCTACCACTCCTGGAGGTGAGGACAGCTTCTTGGGAACTTAGAGACATCTTTATCAGTCTGATTTAAATGTCGGAAAGCGGTGCTGTCAGATGATACTGCTCCATGCTATGTTGTCAAGCGTAGTGATTTCCCTGGTTGGCTGCCTTTGTCCTTCACAGGCAGAGGACACTGGTCACAAATAAGCCCGACCACGGGCCCTGTGAGGAGCAGTAAACCAAACATTTCCATAGGGAGTTGGCTTTCCACGCTCCACTGATATGCCTCTAATGCATGCATTTTAATGCGCCGCACCCCTCAAAATGGGCCACCGCTGGACCGATGTTTGCATTCAGCTAAACTCTTTCAGTCAGCAACTCTGTGCATGCTTTAACTTATGATGAGGGCAACGTGCACGTGTGTGCGGCATACTGCACGGTCCTCAGCATAGGCTAAGACTTGAAGCCATCGGTTCGGCTAATCAGTTCTTATCCTGATGTGCTACATGGGAAAGATTAAAAACAAACAAACAGAAAATGTTTTTGCAACACAGCAGCACACGTGCACGTAAGAGCACACACTGTTTGCATTTGTGTGTGTACGTCAAGATAACCACAAGTAGTAATGTGTTCTATCCTTCATAGACAAGGAAATGACAACAGATGAGTTAAACAGACAAAATGTAAAATGGAACAATGTTACCCAGACAACAGAACATGCTAAATCAAAGCCTGATGGCTTTAGTATGGAGGTGATTTACAGCAGGATTGATCAGGACTGTGACTGGGCAGCTGGGGACTGGAGAGGTCTTTGACATAAAGTCAACTCTGTTGTTTCTTTGAATTCCAATGATAATGTTAACTTCACTTTTAACCAAAATTCTGCCCACATCTTCCACCTTTAAAAAAAAGCCATAGTAGCCATAGCTAGCATCTCTATGAGGCTGGGGCCTTGAGCTAAATGCTTTATAGACATTACCATTCTTTATTCTAATTATTTATCTTTATTTGTCCAGCCTTTGTTGCCCTTTCTCGTAGGTGTATGTTTGAGAGCAATGGAAAAAACCTGTGTCAATTTCCTTGTGTAATATAACACACATGGTCAATCCTGCATCAGATATCAGCATGCTAACAAGCTAAAAATGACTTTGCTAGCATGTTCATGTCTAGGATGTTGTTTACCACGCTTACCATCCCAGGTTAGCATGCTAGTTTGTTAATTGACAGCGAGCACAGCTGGAGCTGATGGGGAATCTCAAATTCAAACTGCGAGCTTGGTTGAAAACTACTTTCACTGAGGTGTGGTGGAGGTCGACTGTGACTCCTCGCTTGCTCGGCCTTGCCCAGTCCTCCAGCATGCCACGTGAACCTGTCACTGATCCCATAATTTCCATGCCAGTCAATGACCTACGGTAATAATTGTGATATATGGCCAAAGACGCAGCACCTTGCTTGCTGACCTTTCCCACAATCCCATATTGGGCAACCTTCACCACCACACCCCACCCCACCCCTCCCCTTTCTTCCACCAGCCCTTATCAGGCGGGGTGGGGGTGTAGGGGGGTGGGGGGGGGCCCCATCCTCCCACCCTCCCCCTCGCCCTCCATCCCCGCATCTCGTCGCCGGCTCGATGTACTCGGCTCGCCACACTCCAGTGGCTCCATGAATGTTAATGTTGGGACGGGGATGAAGGAGGGAGAAGGGAGGGGGGTTGTAGGTGGGGTGGGGGTGGGGGGTGATGGTGGGCTGCCTGGTACGGGGAGCGACTTCACCTGGTCTGCACTGCACAGCTATAAAGGGCTTTTCTGCATATTATTGTTCACATCAGCCAAGCTGTGTTTCTCTAATATTAGAGTGATATCGGTGACAAATCGACTGTCGAGTGCATGAGAACGAACATCAGCCTAGTTATTGTGTGCTCAGCTACAGCATGATATTGATTTCCTCCTGAGGATGGAAAACAGACATGGGGGGTGGGGGGGGGGGGGGGGGGGCGGTGCAGCTGGATCTTATTATTATCAAAATAAAAGCTGTGTATGTCGAGTCAAGACTACGACCCCTTATAGGAATTTGTCCATCATGAACTCTTAATTTAAGTCTTCTGTCTTCGTTCTTTCTCCTCCTGCCTGTGAATTAGCCCGTCCTCTCTCGTCTTCCCAGCGTTCAGTTAGCCGGGCCAGTGTTTACCAAGCTCTGACAGAATGAGAATGTATGCATTATGAGGCGATGATCACAGGGTGTTGTAATCTTTGACCCTTGTGGCACGTTTTTGTTCGAACGCAGATTAAAGATTAAGCCCCTCATGCAGCTGGCTGACAGGCTGCCTTCCCCGAGCCCCTGGAGAGATTCACTGCCCGGCCGACTATAACTCTGCAGGCCGGGGTCCTCCCTGCCTCACAGATACGATACATCATTTAGTTTTAATTTGTGATGTATAGGTGGGGAATTGCTTTTTTTTCCCAGAAAATCCCCTTCATTATTTAAGTCTATCAAACATTATAAATCCTGAAAGCCTTGGAATGCGTGGGGGAATTCGCCGCCATCATAAAAACTATGAGCAAACAAAGCCAGCAGTGTGACGGCGGTGTTTTACGTCCCGCTGGAGGTTCGGCTCGAACCCAGCTAGACTCATGTACTGTTTGACTAAACTATACCGCTGCACAGCGTTGAGGATGCTAATTTAAATGGAAATGGGCAACTCGTTGCCTTTTGCTTCATCTGCTCACTTTATTCATGATATAAGATCTTTTTTTTTTTTGATTTTTAGGCGTTTACTGAGTTGTTTTCCTTTTTTTTTTTTTTCCAAGGATCTGGTGAGGTCGAAAGATGGTCAGACAGTTGTGGCTGGTTTTAAATTTAGAATGATACAGGGTTATGGAGTTACATCGAGGTATGATACTGGATTGGAGGGATGGGGATTGTTGGGCCTTGGTGGAGGTGTGTGCTCTACTGATTGTCATTCTTAATGGAAATGTGTTTTAAATCGATGCAATTCAATTATTTGAAGGTATACTTAAAGTATTGCTTTTGTAAAATACCTAATTTAACCTTCTAAAAAAAGAGCAGCACTTAAGGATATAATACATAACGTAACGTAAGATGACCTTTGATATTCATTTTGTTGAGTTACACGAACTCGACAGTTCCAACAATCTTCAAATACCCATTTCTTCAACAGTGCATTTTTTTTGGTCGCCATAACTTCAGGATGTGAGTCACAGAGCGAGGAAGGAAGGAAGTCAGTGAGTGTGCCTTAATAAAAATGTTAACAAAGATCTAATAAATTACCTCCTGTGTGAACTTGTCGGCAGTTCTGGTTGTCTAGCTCGATGAGGACAGTGACTCCCGTGATCTCACACTATTTATGTGTTTTGTTCTTGCTTTGAGGCCCTCGTTACGTACCGTGCATTTAAATCAGGCTTCACTTTGCAATAAGCTTTACAGGATCACCAGTGGAAAATGCCCTTATCCACTCTCAGCAATGCATTTCAAAATAATGGGAATGTGTAATTTTTTCTTTTTTTTTACTTTTGACAGCATAATGTACAATTTTCGCTTCATTTTGACATCAGCCATCATGCACATGAAGTATCCTCCATGCAGGCATATGACCCAGAGATCATCTTGTTTCTACGCGACACGGGCAGGCGAAACAGTTTCTCAACTCGTAAGACACGTCTAAAGCATCTTAGTGTGACCGGCCCGCGATACATTTTCCGGTATGGTTGAAATGTAAAAAAGGCAGGCAGGCGGAGATGAGATGAGCTCTTCAGAATCCTCAGCCCGGAGAGAAGGAGAACAGCTGGGGCCTGGCGCTCCCTCTGTGTCACTCTACTCTTTGTCATGGGCAAAAGACTCTTGTTTTCAGGCAGTAATCAGACAGCCCTGGGGCTCTGTAAAGACCCTGTTCCCTTTTCATCTCAACTGTTGCATACACCCTGCTAATTGGAATCCTGCAACTGGGTCACAGGCATTGTCTCTCAAGTGCTGTCAAGTCATTGAGACGCGTGAATGTGGAATTATGGTTGCCTCAGATGCATGATTGAGTCTCCCCTCCGCGCTTTCTTAATGCCTCCATTTCAATCTCATCGCAGACACTGATTTTCTCCTCTTTTTTTTTTTTTTGGCTTCCATTAATATTTCTTGCCATGCTCTGCTCTGTTTTTGTCACAGCCCCGCCTGAAACCAGCAGTCGAAGAACGTCGGAAATCAGAAAGTAAAACGATCCGGATTCTGTAAAACGCCAGCTCCGTTCCGTGTATCGTAACCTTTTAAAAGTATGGGGATTTTCTTTCGATCGACAAAAGATGTTGCTGTAGCTTCACGCATCTTATTATAAATCTACATTTGTACGTAGAGAAACGACAACAATTAAGCCATTCTTCCTGCGAGTTCAACCGAACAGTCTTGGTCCTTCCACTCCCGTGGTCGGGAAAGAACCTGATTCTGCAGTTTGTCAGTGATTAACAGAAGAATTAGCCAGCCCTCGCATGCCACCACAAATGAGCAAAAACCCTCTGGGAGACCAGAGAGACCAAGCAAGGCACATTTCCAATTATACCGCCAAATGACTCATTTTCTTATTGGGCCTCCTATAATTGTGGTGGGTATTGGGTGCATGCAACTCAATTTGTCTTACATATTTGTTGGTAGGATGGAGAAAAGAGTTGATGGAGCCGAGGGGATGATATGAAAGAATTAGAGAAAATAAAAAAATAAAAAATAAAAGGGGGGGGGGGGGGTTGGGGTGAGATAGATCCCTCAATATTTGTTTGATCTGCTTCATCCTCCTTAATACTGTTGAAGTTTAAAAGCCAGGAAGAAAATGCCACTTTAATCATCTGTGGATTGAGGAACGGGAAGACTATCATTTTCGAGTAATCAGAAAATGTCTCTCCGGAGGAATGGACTTTGTTCTTACTGCCGAAATTAATGAGGCTTCCAGTGATGTTGTTATCTGTCCGAGGATCATCGATCTATCAAAATAACTGACAAATTAAATTACGGCAAATTCTCGCAAAGTTCTGCTAAAACCACCACCACCCCACCACCCCCGCCCCCGAAAAAAAATAGAGATTTTATAAAGTTTTTTAAGAACACACTTCAAGCTAAGTTTGGTAATATTTATTAAATTTGCAGACACATATTAGAGATCATAACTGTAAATTCTTCTCCATCCTCGTGTAGGAAACAAGCAGTTACTTATAAAGCAACTGAACTACATGTTCGAAACAGGCACATAAAAGGCACAGCACGGAACCAGGAAGCATTTTCACGTCACTAATGTCGCCGTTTTTCAGCAGAGCATGAAACAATGAGCTACAGGACTGCGTTCAACATCACGGTGCCGTTTTCCTATTATCACGTCCTCTGTTCTTTTATGATACAGTTGTCTCGACTCGCATGTCTATCGGTAACAAACTCAAGTGAGGGAGTAATTCAAAAAAACTGTTTTTTTGAAAAAAAATTAATCGTAAAAATAAGTAACATTTGATATACATATACAAGTACGTACAAGTACAAACTTTAAATATAACAGTTAATGTGGATTACAGTTAGAATTAGACATGTAACACATTAAGTCCAGTGAACGGTAGCCTTTGTTCTCTCACAGACAATCGAGTTGTTGTAAATTCAAAAATATTTCTGTAGTTAAAAAAAAAAAAAAAAATCATAAAAACCCCCTCGACTCTCCATGATTGGTTCAAGCAAACACAATAAGTTGTCAGAAAAAAAGAGAAAATACTATTTTTTTTTTCCTAAACAAGCACACCATTTTCCACTCTGTGTGTAGTACCATTATCGAGTCTCATTTAAATGCCACTCTCTCATCATGTGCGTAGTACTGCGTGTGTCACTCTGTGTATGTTTGTATGGTAGACGCAACAGTTAAAAAAAACCGTGCGGGTTTGGTTCTGGGTTGCAATGTGAGGCAACAGTAAGCAGTAAAGTGCGTCTGAAGCAGCATGTGTGTGCTGTGTGAGCGTGAACAGAAGGGACAGCTGTGGGTTTTGTTGAGAGGCGAGCTGCCCATTGCTCACTGCAGGGTAACTGTGAAACAGTCGGGGTCTAAAAGGGACCTCGTCCCCGCTCCCTGCTGGGCTCTCCTGTCCAAATCTGTTATAGTGTTCCCTCGTCTTTGTTCAGTAACTAAGTGCTCCCTACTTGGGTAGTTTAAAACCCCCTTTTCTTGTTGATACCCCCAGCAATGCGTTGTCATTGTCGTGTTGGTCATCAAAACACTTGCCGACCTTAACAAGCATATGTCACAAACCAAGGTGCATTTTTTAAAAACGACAACAATTAAAACTCGAATGTCGATCACACTCAAGTTTAACTGGAGGCCGCTGATTATCATGGAAGCATTAAACATCCACCTCTGTGTAAACTCCAGACATATTATATTCTAGTCACTAGATATTTTTTTTAAGTCATTTCTCAATTGCACTTGAATACAAAATACATGGATTTCCTACACACAAGCACACATGTAAGACAATTTACAATTTGTTAGCATTGATGTCAGTCATCTAAACTCATAGTGTGAATCATAGCCAACGATTCATCAGTAACCTGGCAACTGCCGTGGGCCCTCACGTTGGCTCCTCTAGCCTCAGATTCCAGCCAGGAGCAGGTGGGGCTAAGCCAGGCTCCTTCTGGCTGTGGTTTGCAGCCTGAGCTGTGTGCTGTCAGCCAGGCGGGGAGGACAGGCCGCGCTCCCGACTAGGAGGAGGCTGACGTCTCCATAGTGGACAGGATACGCACCACCTCGGTTCTCTGCGTGGCGGAGATGTGCTGGGTCATGTGCACAATGGAATCCATAGCAACCTCTGGATTGGCTTGAACGAGGCTGGAAATCAAGTGGGGAGAAAAAAAAACATCATAATCCAGATTTCGCTCTTATGTTTGCTGTTGTGGGTAATGACGGGTGACAATTTGTTGAACTCGCACTGTTTAAAATTGTCACCTGCGTATCTGCTTGAGGATGTGATCCCGGCGGATGTACTTGATGTTCTCGTCGATGACAGACCTCGCGCCCTCTTCTTCGGCTAGTTGCCTCTCCAACCATGCCACCACCTCTTCATTGTTATCCCACAGATAGGCCTGCATAATGAGAGGAGGGGGCGAGAAGATGAAACATACAATATTTATGGGTAAATAAAGCCTAGGAAACACGTTTTCCTAAAGCGAAATGGTGTGAAATAAATGTAACTGGGAATTTATAAATTTCAAAAACTGAACATCTGAAGGGATAATATAAATAAAATATCATGAATCACAAAATAAATATCAACACCAAAAAAAAAAAAAAGAAATGGACCGACAGAATGTGGGCCGGATGTCTTGTTGACTGGACCCGACAGGAAAATTAGTATTCATGAGTGCTGGCATCTCTGATCTTAAACAAAGCCAGGCTGGAGGGCTTAGCAAAGATTTGGGGGCCGAGGGGTTTAATGGGCTCTTGCCTTTTTTATGAACAGTCCTGCTTGAGGTCTGCAAGAACATTTAATGCCCTTATTAATCATTTTTAATCTGTTTGCTTTTAATTAAGAAACAGCGTGTTGCTCTCCTATCTGCACGTGCCAGGGCTGTGATTAATTGTGGCTTAAGACAGCCAGTCCTGATTGGGATAATATATGAGCTAACAAGAAGGCCACTTCTTAGGAGATCTCAAACGACGGGCAGGCTCATGTCAACCCCTGCGGGCTGGTCCTCTAAGCAGGAGACTGGGCCGGAAGGAGCAGCGTTTATGTATCTCTGAGGAATGTTTATTTTCATTAACTAGCGGTTTATCAGTCCATCTGTATTAAATCATGATGATTTAGGAGGAACGCTTACCGCTTCTTTATCTGGTGCACCTTGTGGGGAAGGAATAGGAGTTTCAGGGTAAAAAAAAATAAATAAATAAAAAAAAAAAAAAAAAAGACAGAACCTCTGTAATCATTCCCGGGGGGCTAAGAAGGTGTTTACTTGGGTGTCTACACTGAAAAGACCCAAATCTAAGAATCCCTCCCCCTCAACCCTTTCCCAGATAATTTAATACTGATGCAATCTGTCAAAGACCCGTAATCATTCATTCCAAAGGACTGGCTATGATGACTGTATGAGTAGATAGTGAAATCTGAAAATTAATCAGCAAAAAAATGACAAGTTTGAGAACATTATCACTGTATACCGTTGTAGCATGAAACAGATTTTTAAGGCAGAGGAGGAAAAAAAAAAGCTTCTTTCCAGATATTTGTGTTGTTGTGAACCTGTCAAGGAAATACAACGCATACAGTGGTGTTCTGTAGCCTTATTTTGCCCACAGTTAGGCTCTCTTTGATTTAATAGTGCAAGATGTTTGGAGCAATTACTGTTTATGATCATGTTAAAAATTCCCCCTTCAAAATTACTAAGAACAACAAACTGAACAGTTGAATGAAGTTGTACTGACAATCAGCAGTCAATTACATCATATTTTAATTTTCTTAAGTACATGTTCAAAATCTGTGCGAGCTAATTAAAATGTATCACCATCAATATAACCATCATCCAGGTATGGTGCTTTAAATAGATAAGTGAGATTACAATTCAGAGTCATTAAAGTCCCTCATTGTAACATCCACTAATCAAAACGGAGCTTATGAGATTGTAATTATGGATTTCCGCATTTTTACCCACTCAGAATCTCTGAGTATTGAGAGACTAGAGAACAAAACCTTGATGAGAGGTGGGTTTTACCTTGACGGCCCCTTCGGCCTCCACGAACCAGCGGCGCAGCATCGCCTGGACCTGACCGTCTGTCAGCTCGCTGTTGGCCGCTTGGATCTTCCTCTTCACCGTCTCCTCCAGCAGCAGACGCCGCAGACGCCAGTAAAAGAATTGACGGGACGTTTGCCATTCAAGGATGTCCTGGGAAAGGCAAAAGATAAAAGGAATAATAAGGTTTTATATTTTAAATGTCAACATATAAGGGATTGCATTTGGTAATATTTTTATTTTGTTGTGGATTTAAAAACTTCAATACAAGTCTAACACTCATAAAGCAGATAAATATATGTTACATAATAGAACTGTGTTATTCTGAAGATCAGAGGATGTCATTTCATGATGGTCGATAACATATTTCTCTACTGATGTACTGAGTACAAACATGCAGTCTAGTACAGTCAGTAAGTGACACTGTTGCAGGGCAGTGAGAGAGAGTCGCATTTCAGCATTCCTTTCTCACATTTATATACAAAATAAAAATGGCATAATAAAGACATTTTTGTTCATGTTAATTGTATTTCAAGTTCAAGAAAAGATTTAAATTTCAAACAATGGTGATCTCACTATTAACTGAAAAAAAATAATCGTGATGATGATTTTTGCCACAATCAAGCGGCTCTACTGTGTGTACAAAACACCCTGCCTGCCATCCATCTGCCAACCACCCCTCTGGCCATGTGAGTGAGTGCGTGTATCCTTGTGCGTGAAAGATGGGACTGGGAAGGTGTAGAGGATGAGATGGGGCCTGCCCGAGGCTGCTCTGCGCTTTCTAAGGTGATTGACCAGGGTCATCAGAAGATAATTATGAGGACGAGTCTCACAGCCCGGTGAGACCAAACATTATTCACCAGGCAGGTGCGGCAGCAGCTAGACCGATAGTCCCCTTTGGGCATTTTGGGGTTATTCACATACTGAGCGCTCAAACTGCAGCAGGAAAGCATTTTAAAAAGTGCTCACCGTTATAACACCCTTCTCTTGCATGCGACCTGGGGTGTCGTGGAGGTCAGCGAACTGCACGGCCACCTGGTGGTAGATGGGCAGGAGGAACTCCTCGCGTTCCTTTAGTTTGGTCTCCAGCTCTTTGCGATCAGGGGGGCTCAGCTCTGGTGTTCCTGTTGGATTTTCAACACAGAACCGTGAAAAAAAACAAAAAAAAACAAACAAGCTGTAAAATAATTTGCTGAAAACTGACAAAGTAATCGGCATTAACACTATCAAGAAAAGGAAAATACGTGTTATCATAGTTAATGTGTGAGAGCAACAAAGTTGGCCTTCCCTTATTGTCCCATTACCATCACATCAGGTTCTACATGAGCATGTAGCGGTGAGTTAATACCCGCCAACAGCAATTTTGGTTCACAGCTCCCCCAAACCCCTGACTGCTGTTACCAAAGAATGATTTCTGTCAATTCCAATCTGTGAAACTCTGAGACCCTCCCCAGTAACCCTCCTCCTTTGCACCAGTTCGCCCAGCACACACACCATTGGACCAGAGTTGCTCCGAGCCTGAAGGAAAATCAATAATGCTGCACGGGGAAGACAGGAGAGCCTGTGATTGATCTGAGCAGGCTGTGATTGACACGTCTCCCCGGGGAGAGCGCTGAAGATGATACAATCAACACCAAATAAAGAACGACAGTCAAAGCACACATGCTCCCACCTGATCTATCGCTCCTTACGAAAATGAGGACAAGGCCGAAGGGGACGAAGACAGCCGTAAAGAGCTATAATTAGAATTGAAATGGAGGACTCACCCAATCTTTCAGCCAGGCTTGTGTAGACTGGATCTACTCTTCTCATGGTTTTCACCAGGTCCTTCCTCCTAAACTTGATCTCCACGGTTCCCTCAGGCTCCAACACTCCACCTCTGTAGAACGTTTAAAGTGAACAATTATGTTTTTATCGCTGGAGATGATGCTTAATCAGTCCTTTTTTTTTGTCCAACTCACCGACTGTCTTTATCAGCGTACATCTCCATGTGACGAGGGTTGATGGTGGGATCTATGACCACCCAGGATCCTCCTCTTAACTCAGCCTGCGGGGGGATGTAAACCAACACAGGCTGCCTGTACTCCCTCAGCCCGTCCACGATGTAGGCCCCAAACTTCAGCACCTGGTCGTACATATCTAAGAAGCAGAATTTCATATGACATACTGAATGTCTTCAAAACACAGATTGATGACTGATGAGCATGGACGGAGACATACCTTTCATTCCTCCAGAAAAGCCTCTCCAGTTGGCGAACACGATGAGAGGAAGACCCTCTCTGTTCAGGTCCTTAATAGCCTGGGCTGTTTTGAAAGCAGAATCTGGGAACCACACCTGTCCCGCCTGCTGGATGATCTAAATATACGTTTCAGAAATATCAGCATCGGTGGCTGGAGGCAGTCGAAGTAAATGTATTGAGCGAACCCCTTACCTTCGCCTCTGAGTCCAAATTGGCTGGATCGGCTGGGATTGACAGCTCCACTGACCTGGTTTCCACGGCAACAACCCCAGTAGGTATACCCCCCAGTCTGCAGAGAGAGGCCATTCAGCACTGACATCTACAAAATGACTGTGACTACATACACGGCGCGAAGAAATTCATTATTGGCAGTGTGTCATCTGGACTTACCTGGCTCTGCCTACCATCACACTCTGTGCCCAAGGCTGCATGATCTCCATGAAGGAGCCATGGTCGAAGAAGCCACTCTGCCAGGAACCCTTTGGAGCTGGATATACAGGGAGGAAGCGTGACTGGTGTGACAGAGAGTGCAACAAAAAACAAAAAAAAAAAACAAAACAGGGTAACAAGAGAGAAAATTGGGTTCATTCTTTCCACGGTGCTTCAAAATCCCTGGTTTTATTCCTCTTGCAGTCCGAGGTTGTGTATTTTTTCCCCCAGAATCTGTAATCTTGGCAGCAACCATGATGGATGGCTTTATAAAGCGGCTGACTCGACTCTTTTTCTGCCTGTACACCCCGACAAACATGCCCAGCCTGTGAGGTTACCATTCAATTAAGCCTCGCCACTCATCACTACCAGAGACGTCGACTGGCTTCCAACACAGTCCCCCCAATCTCTTTGCTGTCCCAAGCTGTAATTACACTGATGTGGAACCTGCTCAGTCCTGACCCACAGTGTAAAACAGGCTGGATCCATTCTGGTGCTATCTCGATCTCGCCTTTAGCAGCATGACATTAGGTTCCACAGTTTCTTTCTTAGTTTCTTAATAGTCTCGCTCTAGTAATGAATCACTTGAACCTTTAACCCGGGGGATATCAGGCTGAGATGATACATCTTCGCACTATATTTATTTTGAATAATATACTTTACAGCTGCTGATAAAGAATGTTGGATGAAAACAGTAAGTAGAGGAAACAAGCAAAAATTAGTGCATAAATCACTGCTGTCGTTATAATCAGGATGCTTTATAAAAGGCAAATAATCTTTTAACACAACTCAGTATTTTGTTCTAGCCATCCCAATGTTGCAGTTTTGAAACAGAGCATGTCTAAAGGGCTAATTGCATGAATGTAGGGCTACTATTACGATTAATTTAATTCATCTATTAATCAGATGATAAACTATAACATTTAAAAATGTTTTTAAAAAAAGGCAGTTACAGTTTCCCAGAGTTCAAGTTGACCTCTAAGAATTGCTAGTTATGTTCAGTCAACAATCAGAAATGTAAAGATATTCAATATAACATGAGAAAGTGGGAGATCCAAACTAAGTAGCAAATTATTAGCATTTTTTCCTGAATAGTAACCACGACTAGACACTCACTCTGGCTGGGACGTCCTGCTATCATCCAGCGAGGATCGTAGGGAGCCTTTGTAGGCACAAACTCCACCAGCCGATCTATCGGATCCTTGGCATTGAGGATAGGCACAGGACTAGCTTTGTTCTGAAGAAAGGAAATGTCTTTTATTTTACAGTGACAAAAACCACACTCCTCTCAAGTGAATTCATCACACTGATAATCAGATGTGGCATCCTATTCCAAACAACAGCTCCGCCTTACCATGGGCATGTAGGACAGCCACTGCAGGAGCGTGAAGACTCCCTCAAAATCATCACAAACAGTAGAGTGGGTGACTCCATTGTTGTGCATGATTTGGATCCCACCAAGCTGGTTGTTAGATGTGTAAACTTCTCTGCCCAGCACCTGTAGCAGGAAAAATAAAGGATAATAAATGAAAGAATAATAAATGAATAGTTATTAATTATCTTATGAATCCCAGACTGTTTGATATTTTAGTCCGTTGTTCTGGGCATGTATTAGCCAAGTAAACAAGAGGTTTCAGGGTAAAAAAAAACACGGGAGGTCGCTGTGTAAGCACTGCGCTTGAAAACCAGAGCAGCGTTTTTTCTGCCCAATTTAATTTACTTTGGATTTACCCTTTAATAGACTCCTCTCCCTGGCCTCCAATAGAGGCAACAGAGTTAATCCAGTGTTCATGTTGTGCAACCCTGCCCAACAACAGGGGGAACTGTCTCCAGCTTTCTGGTCTGGGGAGCAGCGGATCAATGAGATCGCACACCGACAGACCTGCTGGATTACAGCAGGGACCCTGTATTACATGGCCCCGGTGTCTTGTCAATACAGGTGACCAGCAGCCACAAATGTCTCCACCACAGCGGTCACAGGTGGGTGGCAGCACCTGCCACTCTTCCTGGGGGAATTTCTAACAGATGGAGTAAATTAACACACGTCGCCTTACATCCAAAATTAATTCGACTGGCTTGCATCCCTTTTTGTTGTCATGTGTATCTGTCAGAGGCTGTTGTGTAAGAGATGGAAGCCCCCAAACTACTGTTGCCTTCAAAACTGTGCCCATGCCAACTGGAAGCCATAAAATGTCACTCTCAGCCCACCCTATTTTCATAAGCAGCCTAGAACAGGTGGCAGGGCCCTGACATGGCTCCATAAAAATCAGAGAGGAGCTCAATCCCTACCCTCAGCTCTCACCTTTTCAGCCATCATTTACTTTCTTTATTACCATTAATGGTTATGTATCTGGCTACAAATCTAGGGCACTCTCCTAAAGCTGTCAGGAAAGCCCGCGGCCCCAAGAAACATTGCAGTCACCTTGACATACACAAAACCCCTGTGCCTCTGGCCATCGCCGGCTTCATTAAGATTCCACAGCAGAGGGGAAAGGAGGGATATCAGAGGAGGAACAGAGGGAGATGGCTGGGAGGGAGAAAATGAGGGGCAAACTGGATGTAACAGCTCACTGGGGTATTTATGCTAGTAGTTACTATCCACTCCCCATGAAAATATGAGAGCTTTCCAGCAGCTAATGAAATGATGATCTCTGGGTGGCAGCCTCCTGCTCTCCATTAAGCTTCAGTTAATAGCCAGGAAACCACATGATAAACGAGCTGGAGAAAAGACCCTATCCCTTGTCTGTGTCGACACTGAAATCAGTGTGGTTTTAAAATAAACAACATCGATTGTAAACAAAGGAGATATTGCAATATATCACACGCACACCGTCAACACTTGTCAGGAAACATCTACTATCAGAGATAAACAGCGAGGCCATCTAAAACAATTGAGCTACCAGCAAATAGGTATGCCATCATTGTGCCATTTGCATGATTTGTCATGTTGCAATCTGTCATCTAATTTGAAATGGAGTCATCATAATGCACTGACAAGGACAGACAATGGAAAGCAAGACAAGAGGAGGTAGTGAAGCGTACAGGCACTCTCTCTCTCACACACACACACACACACACACACACACACACACACACACACACACACACACACACACACACACACAAATCAACTGAAAGCAGAAAACAATCTGCCTCAGCAAAACTTTTCATTTTGATTAAAAACAAATGATATGGGTGTCCTGCACTGCAGCCTCCGGCATGTCACTCCATTTCTATGCAAATACAACTTCATGGTTCGCTTTCAATTATTCCACTATGAGTGGCAGGCAGGCCTGTGGCAGGGATCGGAGGGGGAATCCTAGTAGAACAGAACGAAGCACAAGGAGGCCTGATTGCTGAGTTGGAACGGCACCAAAAATCATACTACTCTTTTCTTTTCTTTGATATATAAAACACAGTCTCTTTCTACCTTATTGTTATATATTTCAGAATCTTCCATTTGTACATTTTTGGAAGAATAAAAGGAAAAAAGCAGTCGCATGGCTGCGCTCCAGCGTTCTGTTGGCTCTTCCTCCGACAGTGAATTCCCCATTAAAATGCAGATACATTAATCGTGTAAATTTAGAGATAATAACTCATCCAGCACAGTGCACACAGTCATCATGATTTCAATTGAAAAAAATAAAATAAAATCTTTTTTTTGAGCTGACATCATGACACTATCAATACTTGGATCAATTTTCAGTACTAAATAGTGCTTAAAATGCTATGATTTCCTTAAATGACTGTATTGAAGTAACAAAGCCATTTAAAAATCTGATTTTCAACTCAAGGTTAGACAGATTAAAATTAATACAAATGTGTTGGTATGTGTTTGGTTACTTTGTCTGCACCAGCACTGTGTGCAGCTTCTTAAATTATAACATACTGTGTGCCTAGGTCTCTTTTTTTCCAAGTATTGTTTTTTTTTTTTTTAAACACGGGTAAATCATGGATTAAAATTCTAGCACTGTGACAACCTTATTACATTGCAGATATATTTTACCTTGTTGAGAGCTCCAGCTCCAGTAAGGATAATATGAGAGTTGTCCACTTGAATGGTTCTCTGTCCAAGCCTCACCAGATAGGCCCCAATCCCTATGGCTCTGCATGTGACCTATTAGACAAGACAATCATGTTGAGGCTTCAAATACGTGTGAAGTACACAGATGAATCCACTCTTTGTATACGGCAAATCCATTTTCTTGACAGATCACACAAGTGTGCAGCTCAAGGATAAGGAGGCTACGTGTACACATGTGTTTTTTTTGTCCACTTCAGTCTTACCAGGTTCATGGTGATGATCTCCTCGTAAGCCAGAGAGGATTCTCCAGCAATCATTCCAGACCCTTTCAGATTCTCCACACCCAGCCCTTCATCTTTTCCGATGATGTCAGTGATCTTATACCTGTATGACAACAGATATTCACTCAAAGCCATGCATGACTCTCCAATAGCATTTCCTTCCATTGTCACCACTTGCAATTGCATGCACACACTTGACTGAAACTACAGCATCTGACATACCTGGATTCTCCCTCATCCTCCACATGTTCACAGTGCACAGAGTTCAAGGCTGAAACCTTCTTGTAATCCTGAGGTGTGAGGTAGAGATACTTGAAACCCTGCAGAGGGGCACAGAAGTGACTGCTTAGTTATGGTAGACTGATACAGATGCAGAAGAGTTTCATCTTTTGAAAGGCAACAAAGAAAAGAGAAAGATGCAACCAGGGAGTTTCAGTCCAATCACATGAAAAAAATAAATATATTAAAACACCTAAATGGTGAAGTGGAAGCCAACACACACAGTGTTAGGTGACTGACCTTATAGGGGTCAGTCGGGTCTTGCCAAGCCACGTGGAACATGTGTCTGATCTCCTCTGCCAGCCCGATGCGGGCGCCACTGTTAGCTGCGATGTAGATTCGAGGGATGCCGCTCTCTCGCGCCATCTCCGAGGCTCTCATGAACAGCACGTCTTCCTGGGGTCCGAATGAGCCTATCTTGTGCGTGATGTCATTGCTGATGACAATAATCTCACGTCCCGCTGGATATTCTGGCGTGCGCAGGGTCATCCGCCATGCCACCATACCAATCTGGATAAATGGAAAAGAGAGGCACTTTGAATATGGAGAAATATTTTTAGATACTCAGAATTTACTGTGTCATTGTACATAGTAGAAGAAATACAGAGACACCTACAGTGTTAAAAATGAAATTACACATTTTGAAAGAGCATCAGAGAAATAAAGACAATCTCAAGGCAAAACAAATAATTTTTTCTAATATTATTCACATATCATGTTGTCATGTACCAAACTGACCTCGTTGCCACCTGGCAGTCGGTTCATCTGCACCAGCTGACCTTGTGCATCAAGAACGAGCTCTGTGAAGGTGAGCAGCTCAGAAGGGAGAGGGCTTTTGGGTAAGTGGGCATAGGCTAGGCTAGAGTGCCACTGCTTTTTCAGAGCCTGGGAACAGAAAATCAAAGAGTTATTCCATCAACATAATTAATCTGGTCAGTATTTATAAGCACAACAGTCAATGCATGAGTCATTAGTGTTTGTATTGTACCTGTCTGAACATTTCTGGAAAGTCGTAAACGTAGGTGGTGCCCAGAGATTGCGCCTGGAAGCGCTTTGACTGCAGCAGGTCCTTGGTGACGTACGGGGTGTTGATGAGCATGCCGTGCAGCGGACCCTGCTTGTCGCCATATGCTTGGAACATAATCTGTACAAAGCAGGACAGAAAGAGTCACTTTACAGATGTAAAGACCACTTCCACAACCTTTCCAGAATATCAAGAGTTTTGAGGGTGATGCTGATGATGGGGATATGGATAATGAGCCTCTGCCAAATAATGCAGCATGAACCAGAACATATGATGCAAGGATGTTTGTTCTGTACACTCGGATCACACTCAAGCACAAGCCAGATGTTAAAGAACAATGTACACAAGAAGCGGTGACAGTATAGAGAGGACATTCAGGCCATCGTAAAGCCATCTGACAGACAGCAACATTCACTGGTGACCTATTATGAACGCAGGGTTGTGTTTTATGAGGCAATTCCAATATTATGGACAAAAGCAAGCACACAAAAAAAATTAAAAAAGAGACATGAAAACACATACCCGGACAATTTTTCTTCACATCTCCACACATATTTTACCAAAGCCCATTCCAGATATTCAACATCCATTACTACAATGGATGGATATGATAATGACCTGATGGAGAGATGGCTGGATTGAATAACTTACCTGATCAGCTGAGTGGAGAGAGGATATTACTGAAAGAATTGTCCACCGGGCGAAGACACCATACTGGATCTCTATTCCAACTCAATTCATCTTAAAGCCAGATTTTTTTTTTATGCTACTCTATAAAAATGACAACATTCTTCTGAATTTGATCAAAAAGGTTTATAAATTGCATTAAGGGAGCTGAGGTCTCCAGGATGGAGCTGAAGCCCTTTGCCAGGACAATCAGCAGATGAGATGGAAGATGTATGAGTGCCCCACCTGTCGGTCTTTGGGCCCCACCTGTCCCGTTCGGGAATCAGTGACCTCCTTGTACAGGCTGATGTCCAGGTAGTAGCCTGATTCGTTGGTGAGGAAGAGGCGGATGGGGATTTGTTTTCCTGTCGGAGTCAGGCGGATGTTGATTTTCAGTTCGGCCTGCAGGACACGCAGCTTCCACAGACGGCTACCGTAACGCATCACCATGGAGCGAACAGACTCCTCAATCTGAAGTTTGTAGAGAAGGATTAGAAAGAAGCAAATGCATTTATAACAATGTGAGCTGCGGTTCTGACATGATAATAGAGAAATAAGTGTGTGATACTTTTACAAACCTTTGATGGGTCCATGATGACTGTGGGGACAAAATTGAGGAAGATGTGGTTACAGTCGGTCCGTACAGTGGTGTTGTTGAAAGCCACCTCCAGCTCATCCATGGCTTCTAGCAGCAGACGCTCAGCTTCATTGTGAAGATATTCAAAAGAGGCCTCCTGGTGAATGCACAGGGAAAAAAGTCAAATCATATAAATGCCCATATATTTATTTATATATTATTTGAGTGATTCCTAAAACCTCTGAATTCAACTTAAAAAGAGAGTGCAAAGATTCCTTTTTTCAATCACCGTCTTACCTTTGTGACCAGATCTGAGTGGCGGATAATGGCTCGCACAAAGAAACGATAATCCGTAACCTCGGTGCCCACTTCCACACGGGCTGCACCCAGGTACAGGTGCATCTTGTGGTTGGCACATGGGATGGCAGTTAGGGCAAAGTTGCGCATACGGTTGAGCTCCAACTGGAAAGCAAGTGCTGGCTCCAAGTGACGATAGATCCTGTCCTCCTCAAACTATTGAGAGGAAGGCGAGACACAGTCACAAACACAACAAACAAAATCACAAAACTACAGGAACTTTTTCCGTTAAGGCTTTACTGCCATCATCTCTTCCATTAACAGAAGGAGTTCAAATTGGCAATTTCAGGAGCACCGAGTTGATGTAAGAGTGGAAAGATGCCTGTGAGCAACACACTGAATTAAGTCCTTGAAATCGTGGGCAATCTCGATCTCAGAAAGCTGCTAATGGCTGTCATTTCTCTTAAATGGCTGACATAATTAAAGAGTTCATTACTTTAATGAGTTTGGGTAGTGTTATTGTAGTGAAACTACCAGGGGTAACAGAGAGGAAGAACCAATCGAGTAAAATTAGCTCTGCCAAGGGAATGCGAAGTTGTTTCTTATGACCACAACAACATGGTTTTGAATGGTCTCTCATCAAAAGAAAAGTCTATCAGTTTTTATTTTTCTGAAACGTATGGGTTGCACGCAACCCCTTATCTTTCCGATAGAAACAGACATTTGTTTTAATAAGAAAAGACCAATTTAGTCAATCAAAATTGTTTTAAAGTGATTTGACACATGCTTTGTAATGTGTAGACACCCACCTTGTCTCTGGCACGGAATGTGAAAAACTTGGGGAATTCTCTCTATGTGGAAGAAAAAAGGGAGACAGAGATAGAGAGAATAAAAAACAATCATCAATGTTTTTTTTTTTTTTAAAAAAAGAAAAATTGTTCCAAGTATAGCAGTGTTAAAGGTGCAGTTTGTAAGAACTGACCACTGTTATTCTGTTATGTCATTAATACTCAAAACAGACAGGGGGCAGATAGGCTAGCTGGTTAGCATGCTAACTTCTTTAAACACCGCGTTGAGATAAGGTTTCTTGACAATCGTGTTTATCATTTTTGTCGATTTTTTAAAATATTTTACAACCAAAATTCTCACATATGGCACCAGCAAGAAAACCACAATCAGTATAAACCTCATCATAGCAAATGACAACAAGCTATTCTGGGCTTTGCTTAAACCGCTAAACCTTGCAAGTATGGCGTGTAATGCAGCAATGATCAAGACCTTATTCTACATGCAGTGGTCTGTGTGCTCCCATACTGCTGTAATTTAGCTATCAGGAAATCACTGTGTATTCACTCAAACAGCAAGCTCACATAATAATGGTAATGAGCTGTATATATATAGCACCACTCACTATGCTAATGAATAAAACATAGCCTTTTTCAGGGACATTTGATCCTCTGAATAATGCCGGTAGCCCTGTTTGACGTTATCAGACAAAGTGTCCCACTTGCCAAAACAATGCCAGCCCGATTGGAGATGCTCTCATCAGCTCACAGCATCCGCAATAACAAGATAACTGCCCCGCTGCACACGCAGGAAACCTCCACAGCCATGATTTGATATTACACATAACCTCCACAATGTAGTGAACCGAGGAAAGAAAAGCATTTTAGGGTGAGCAAGCAGGATGGTGCAGACTACTAAAAAAACACCATGGGCCACGTAATAGCCGTGACACCGGTTAGCATGATTAGCTCTCATCAGAGACTGTGGTGCCATCAAAAGAAAAATCAATGCCTATTGTGAAAATGACAGCAGAGGCAGAAGAAAGGGGTATTTCTCAAAATCTAATCCTGCACTAAATCCCTGTCATTACTGCCATCATCTGAATACAAGTGGCTGTTCTGTTGACAACGGGTCAAACCTGGAAAGATAAATGCTGCCCTGTGTGTCACAGCACAATAGACAATATACCAGAAGACAGCAATGATTGGGGGTTCAATTCCTGGTCCTGGGGGCTTTTATTGACTGCAGCTCCAAAAACAAACACATAATAAATAAGAATGGTGTGTAAGCTTTCTTTAATTTACACTCCAGTTGCAGGACACCATGGCTTGTGACGGCTTGATATATAAACAATAAATAAATGAAAACATTGTAATATTTTTAGGTGTTGTGCCGTGTACAAACTGGACTTGTTTCAGTTCCTTGAAGACGTTTCCCCTCTCATCCAAGAGGCTTCTCCAGTTCTAAAGAACTGGAAAAGAGTTGGCAGGCTTTTAAAGTCTGTGTGGGCAAAAGCCTGCCAACCAGTTAGTTAGAACTGAATAAGCTACTTGGATGGTAGGTGAAACATCTTCCAGTTGCCCATGATACAGCGCTTAGATTTAACACAAACTAGATGACTGAGAAGCTTCATCAACATGTGGTATTTTTACTACACTGTCAGTTGATTTCATTGATCTAGTTCCTGTGAACAGCCTCCTGTAAAATTTGTTGTCTTCGGAAGTACTACTGAATATGTGAAACAGGTAATATAAAGCCTTTTGTGGCTCCAGAGGAAACTGCAATTAATCTGAGCTAAAACTGCATCCAATGGTGTCAATCAGTGGCTAAGTTGCATTATGGGTAATGTAGGCGCTGAACTGGGATGCAGGTTAGTTGCAAAGTGCTACTACAGTCTAGAGAAAAGAAGCTCCTGCACACCACTTTTGCTCATCCTTACAATTTAAATCATTAGAATATGAAATTTTGACTTAACATTTTATTATCACACCTGCTGAACAAGACTTGTAAGCCAGGACATCTCTACAGTGCTTCATTATAATTGTGTTTTGTTACACATTTGATTGTTATCAAAAATGTTGATAAATAGCTTCTTACCATTTGGATTTTGCACTTGGCCATATTGTGATTTTGAAAAAAATGCTTTGATTAATTGTGCAGCCCTGAAATAAAGCAAATCAAAGACCCATCTGTTCTCATTTCCTTCCATCTTCCTCTACTTACATGAAACCTTTGGTCCACCTCACAGTTGACTTGCTTCCTGAAATCCTGTCATCATTAATGCAGCAAAAGCAACGCATGCAGAAAGAGATACAGAGACAAACACGATGAGAAGCTCAAATTCAAATGCAAATTACTACATCTGTGTTCCAAATAAACAAACTACCAGTAATAATGTATTAGTAACTACAAAAAGATAAACAATTTAATTGTATAATTGACACATGCTGTTCAGAACTGCCCAATTAGGGACATGCAGGGTAGCAGATAGTAGAGACAAGTTGTTACAGTTGACTTAGTACAAAGTGAACTAAAGGCCGCTCACCTTCTGAGCCACAAGGAAAGTCAGCCTACGGATTCCATGTTCAAACAGCAGAGATTTCTGGGACAGGAAAAATATAAATAAAAGGTCAGGACACACTTAACTCCCTCGATGAAATCCAGATAAACAAAAATCTTGTTGTAGGCCGCTCTCACATTTGACTGAGTGAACTCTCGGAAGTTGGCTGCAAGGCCGTCGTCTTCAATGTCGCTGTCGGTCTTTATGGCCACATTCAAGATATGGATCGGCTCGTCCTGAACACTCTAGATGACAAAGAAAGTACACACATTCTCATTCTTAAGATCCGCAGCCATGTAGGTCAACAAGTGTCCTGTGACTAATAGAAGTCTGTTCTCGTCACCTTGTTGTCCTCTTCGCCGTACAGGACAGGATTACCTCCCTCTGGGAAGGTTGGACTCGGTGGAGGAGAGTCAGAGAAGCAGCTCAACACGTCTGTTATGTTCCTGTAGAAGGGGGATTAAAAGAAACAACAAACACATTATTCACACCTGCAATATTGTCTCCTCCTAAGATCACAAATATCCAAGGGAAGAACTTTTTTCCTACAAAAGGACTGACCTGGTGAACTCCTGGAAGGAGCGGAAAGACACCATGGCTCCCATACGCTGACACGGTGGTGTAAAAGATGTGTCGAGCAGAACGTCACTGACGCTGGCTACGTGCACCATGCCGTAGTGGTTCAGGTTGGATGAGAATGACATCCTAGGGGACCGGCGAGGCAAGGACAGTTTATTTACAGTATATAGCACATTTTGTAAAAAGAGAGAACTCAAGGTGCTTTACAGGAAGACGAATAAAAGAGTGTACAAATCAATTTTACATAAAGAGAGAGCAATTATAATGGGAATCTAACATAATTGCTAGAATGACTCTATGATAATGTCCCACATCCACCTTTAAGAACCTCAGAATAGTTCTGATCCCTCAGTTTTAAAGCAGTTTTAGATGCTGGGATATAATACGATGTATGAAAACACTTCATCATCATGTGTTCATTGTAGTAGACTCTTTACTATAAGAACTGAATGAGGTTCCAATTTAAAAAAACAAAAAAAAACAAACAAAGAAGCAACACCAAAATTACACCACAACGTGAACAGAGTGAGTGGATCTTTGCTAGACCACATGTTAGTCAAATTAAACCACAGAAAAGATTTCTTTTACAGGAACAATGAAACATAAAACCACCCGAAAGATGATTTAAATATCTGATGTTCCTTTATTTGGGTGTTAGTATTTTGATCGTAAGAAGATGTCCCAGAGGTTATACACCCACTGAAAGCACTTGAGAAGTTTTATGTGCCAAACCTGTCCACAGATTCCGAATCTGGGGCATTTTTCTTCTCAGCATTATCATCCTTAGAATTACTATCTTGTGCTTTAAGGTCCTGGGATTTAGTTTCCTGTAATTTAGTGTCCGGTGCTTTTACACTGTCCAGCAATGGAGCAGACATTTTCCTGGCAGGACAGTCACAGGTTTCAGTTCAGGAGATTTGCACTGGTGTACAACATTGCCCCCCCCAAACATGTCACTTTAATTATATTACACCTCTCACATCCCATGTTAATCCAAACCTCCAAATACCAGCGCTTATACACACACACACACACACACACACACACACACACACACACACACACACACACACACACACACACACACACACACACACACACACACACACACACACCAGTTAGGAATACCATACTTTTTCACAAGGAGACAAACACACGCAAACAGACTCAAAAAATGTTTGACACGGAGGCTGAATGCCACGGGGCCATGCTGCAGTCAGTACGATTAAAAATCACTGTGTTTCTCAGACTAAACTGAGTTGCTAAAATCTGTTTCATTTTTGGAAATTTCACCAAACAATCTGCTGACTTCATTATAACATGGATGCTTTGACCATGCAGCTAGCTATTCTAAAGTCAATAGCGGGTTTATGCAATAAAAAGAATGTTTACAATACCTGTTTAGAGTGGGGATGTTCCCTCTGCAATCAAACGACATTGATTACTAAGTGGTTAGTGGCAGGCACCAGGAGAGGAAGACAGTCAAGATGCAGCAATGTGTGTGTGTGTGTGTGTGTGTGTGTGTGTGTGTGTGTGTGTGTGTGTGTGTGTGTGTGTGTGTGTTTACACATGTGCTTCCTTTCATATGATGAATTTGCTTTGCATTGATGAATATGTAAATTAATGCAATGAGTGTAAACAAAAAGGTGGATGAAGTAAATTGAAAATATCTTTCGAGCCATAAACACACATTTCACCTCCTGACTCTTCCCTTTTATAAACATGCATCGTGAGATCCTAAGGCCTCCTTGTCCTGAGATATACTCTGAACAAAGACAGAGGATCACTTCACATTCTCATGCCTTGTTTAGTTCACAGTGATGAGCCAAAACATGATGGTTAATTCAGAAAAAACGAGAGCAAACATGCAATAAAACGTGTGAGGGATGGCATTCAAAAGGATTTCTGCAACTAAATGCAAAAACAAGCTAAACCCAGCAAGGCAAAGAAACAACATGCAAACACACTTAACTGTACACACATTCACATACAGACAAACTGGTCACTATCACACAGGTAGGATGCAGAACACGAGTGCAACAGGAATGCCACATTACTATGTCTATGATATCTTTCTTTTGTTTGTTTTAATGCTGAGCATGTACACGACAAACCTTTGAGTTTGTCTCTGGTTTCTCTTTAAGGAAGAAGAGCGCCCCAATGTTGTTCGAGGACTTACAAGGACAGGCAACTTAAGTTCTTGAAGCTATGAGCTTTGCTGCTAATGACAAACACATGCTTCCAACAAATACAGAATACCTTCTTCTGCACATGGGGAGCATTTACATTGAAAACAACTGTGACCAATGACACATAGCTGGGAAGGAGGGAGAGGAAAGATGGCACCATGGAGGAAAAAGGAACTAAGTAAACGTCACTTTTTCACTGCAGCAATAGTGTTATCTTAATAATCTGAAGATAATCATCTTAAAATAGTTACAATATCCAGGCATTGGATTGATGTGTGTTGTGTAACTGCAGCACACCTCCGTCTATGCAGTAAACATCTCGACAGTTGAATAATACAGTGGTCTATGAGGGAAAGGGAGTTACAAAAAGAGTCACCAAATTTCTGCCACTAAGATAAATTGACCAAATATATGCTTCTAGCTGCCAATTAGCTTAACTGCCATTAAAAAAAATAAATAAAAAATACTCCTATCATACATCTGATTCCTGTCCACAGTGCCATTTAAGGGACCAGTGTGTAAGATTTAATGGCATCTAATGGTGAGGTTGCAGTTCATCTACTGAACACCCTTTGTCTCATCTTCACCTACAGGGGCCATTAACAATCCCCCCCCCCCCCAAAAAAGGAAAAAGGGCCTCTCTAAGGCCAGTGTTCAGTTTGTCCATAGAAAATAGGGCTGCAACTAACAATGACTTTTATTGTCAAGTAATCTGTTGATCATTTTCTTCATTAATCAATTATTTAGTTGGTCTATAAAATATCAGAAAATAGTTAAAAATAGTGAAAATTATGATCGATGTTTCACAGAGCCAAAAATGACATCCTCTAATGTCTTGTTCTGTCCATAAGCAAACTATTAATGTTATATAGGAGCAATGAAACTAGAAAATATACACATTCAAGATTTAAAATCCAACAGTAGGTGACAACTAGTCAGTTACTTGTAGCACGTCTGGTAGAGACACAGCAGTGCAACGTGATGGACTCTGTGGAAGAGGACCCGCTCCATCTGTAAATGGCTAATCTTAAAAGGTAACTTAAACAGTCTTAGGTGATTATACGCTAATGAAAAGATCATTAGGAACATTACATTTAATTCCATTTCTGCCCATAAATCCTGCACACTGGACCTTCGGGGGGGAGCAGCAGCAAAGATGATGCACAGCACGTGAGCGTTGCGGAAGCTTTGTGCATGAATTACCTGTTTGGGTGCGAGGTGGGAAGCATGAACTGGAACTCTACTACACATGTGTTGTCCCTCAGCTGTCGATGTTGAACGCTGTTCAGCTCATATGCGATGTAAGCTCTGCGAACGTACACCTAATACAGAAAAAATTAGCTTGATATGTGAATCTTCTGCATTTCAGCGATGAAAGTAACTCGAGTTAAACTGATTTGTTGACTGAGCTTATTATTTCTCTCACCTCAAGAGCGGCCATCCTGACTACCTGATTACTGTGGTAGAAGAAGTTGGGCAGAACATCGAAGATCGATGTCTCTGAAAGGATCAGTTTCTAGTGGGGAAACAAAGAGAATTGGTCATCTTGAACACTTCCTTTAAAAGCTATATTTGCTACTCCTTTATTGCCTACCTGCAGGTTCTCAATGCAGAATTGGTGGCCATACATATCAATGGCAGAGAGGAAGATGGACTCAACCTGGTTGTGTCGCAGCTCATAAGAGGGAAGGTGGGAAGCAATCAACACCTGAGTGAGGAAGATGAATGAATGAGTTAAAAAGAGTAGACGGTGACATCTGGTGGTGAAAGTCTCTCCATAGTACATGGATTTATACAATTTTTTATGTCTAATCCCCAAGTCTGATGTCAATAAATAGGGCAAATCTGCATGTGAATTAGTGGGGAAGAGACACTGTAATCTCATATAGCTCACTGTAATAACAGATCAGGGCAGAATCTTGAAAATCCAACTCAAAGCAGCTTTAACCACAGACTTTTCAGGTATTATCCATTCTTCGAACAGTTGATTTTTTCAGTGGCAGAAACTTTTGCTGTGTATTAGTTTCAGTTTTAGTCAAGATTTTGGAGGGAATTATTTCAAGTATGAGGATGTTTTGTTCTGTGTACAGCTGTCCTTTAACATAGACAAGCCTCAGAAGAGTAGAGACCATATGTCAGAGTCACCTGCATTCTCCAGGAAAAAACTACCAGGGGACACCAGGTCTGTCAAAAGATTCTAATCACATAAATCAGGTTTTACATGACAGCTAAGAAATGTGCTTACTGGAATATAAAAGACTGCAGCACAGTTCCTTAAGTACGCATTTAAACTCACTGAATGTTGATTATAGAATCTTTGCAATGGAATGTAGAACAAACTTGTCAAACAAAAAAAAAAACAGTCCACATCTGACCTGCCGGGCTCGCAGTGCCACCTTGGCATTGGTTGTCTTGCTGAGCTGGGTGAGTTCGGTCAAAATGGCCATCAGTTCATCTGTCAGTGTTGGATCACGACCACACAGCTGATCCTAGACACATGAGGTAACAGCACATAAAATAACAACAAACAACATAGCAAAAACACTTAAATTTATGACAGAAAATTATTGTCTTTATAAATTATATACCACATTTTAAATCCTAAAGCCAATATACCTAAAGCTGAGATGCAACACATTTTGATTTACCAATTACATAAATCATTAATTACATTACTGTTACATTACAACAAAAAGCTAGTTCTCCCTTAATAAAACTTTTTGTGACTGGATTAAGTCTAATCAAGGCTGTCAAACAGACACTTACAATGAGCATAGTAACCAGCAGGTTCTTCTTGGTGACTTGAGCATGAGAGAAGATGTAGTTGAGCACATTAGCCATGTCTCCTTTGTTTTCCTCACGCAGTGTGAACACACACTTGTCATAGTGTCCTGTTAACAAACCAGCACATAGGAGCTTTGTTAAATACTGCACAGGGGAACTGCAGCAGCTGAGATACTGAGGAGTTTACTGTGAAAGAGCGCCTCCCTGTGGACAGAATGAGTAAGTGCATTTAAAAAGGACTGAGTCTGAATCACAATACTGGAACATGAGGCTACATGTCACCACAATGAACACTTGAAACCAGTATTTCAGTGTGCTGCTGCTGCTGCTGCTAATCCTCACCATTCTGAAACTGAATCTCTACTTTCAGGTACTGTCTGAGCAAGTCCATCACCACGGCCTTCATGTGACCACGGATGCCACTGCGATACCTGTTGGAGGCCAAAAACAGTTCAATCTGACAATGAAGAGCAATGCAGCAGTGTAGTCATTGGTCATACAGGCAGAAAGTAGATCCACCAATCTGTGGAACAGGAGACCTAGACACTAAACAAAACAAACAACTGATATAAAGAAATCTATCTCAGTGTTACAAATAAGATAATGTTGTCCAGAGCTGTTCTGTTCAATCCGTCACTATGGGTCACAGGGTGTTAATCCTTGTGATCAATCTGTGATGCTTTGAATTGCATTGGGGCAAACAGTATCAAACTCACTTCTGTACCAGCTGAACGATGCTTTGTGTGTTCATGAAGAAGACTTCTCGCTCTGACTTCTTGTTGAGAGTAGCAGCGTGGCTGTCCAGGATGTTTGCAATCTAAAAACAAGGGAGATAAATAATACAAGCATTTAATCCCAACAGCAGTGGAGACTCATAAGCAGTTAATCCTACTGATGACCTCTCAGATAGCTGGCTCCTGTTATTATGTCCAGACAGAGTCTTAACTAGGTGTGAAAATCATCCTTAAAACTAAAGATTCATATCATTAGAGGTGTGGGTTTCACTTAAACTCAGATTGGTAAACTGGCCTGTCTTTGCTCTTCATGAGCTATGTGTTAATATGAAAGTTTAGCAGTTAAAATCCATCAAATACAGAGTGTTGTTTAATTAATGTGGCAACTGTCAGAAGACATCTTCTCTTATTACAGCCTGAATTATAAAGAAGAGATATTGAAGACTCTGAGTGAACCCAACTTCTAAATGTGTTAACAAAAATTCCTCACTGACAGACATCCAGACAGAAAGAACTTGAATTCTTTATCTCTGATAGATATGCATTCAGATATATATTTTGAAATAATTTGCACAAGAAACCGCAGACACAGTATTTTTCTGTGAAACTGGCGAGACACTGCAGTTTCGAAATCCCACCATTAAAACTAACAAACATTTTTTTTATAACAGGCTTTTATTTCCGTTTCATAGATGACTGATTATGGCATTAGAAATTCACTATACATCTATTCATAACTACTCAATCTCTTCTCGAAGAACTGTGGTTACCGTGGAAACCAACCTTTACTATTGCTGGCAAATAAGAAAAGAACAGCGAGGTGCAACGAAAGGAGCTTTGCTGTTATAACCAGGATACGTTTAAGAACAATTCTGTGGGCGTAGTTGGCGCTGTGTGTGCATTTGTTAGTGCACTACCTGCTGGCTGGGAAACTGGCAGAGCACAGAGGTGATGTTGCTGGCATACTGAGCCATCTCCTTCTTGATGGCCTTTTCAACGGCGGGCGGGATGCGACCTGACACGCTCGTCATGATGTCTTGAAGTTCCAGCAGTGGCAAAGAGGGATCACGCATGGTTTTCATCAACCTTTCCACCCACTCTTTCAGCTAGGACAGACGCAGCACGAACATTTTTAAGGGAGCTGCTCACAGTCAGGTGGAAAGCCAGGTGTGTATGAATTCTTACCTTAGCACTGAAGAAAGGCTCGGGAAGACAGTAACCATTCATTATGTGCACAAGATGATCCAGGGTGTTGTGGAAGACTCGGTGTAGCTTCTCTCCCCTCAGAGCTACTGCCTGGATAGAGGGCAGGGCCCCTGTGTGCAGCTCTGCCTGCAACACAAACACAAATACTTATCATGCACATTTTACAGTACTGCTAAGCATGTGTTGTTACATCACCAGGATTCACTAGTGGTGGACTCTCTTCTCCTACATCTCCACAATTAAATCCTGCCTCCTGACTTTGTGACATTAGCTTCGCTCAGATGTTTATGTCAACACTTGTTCCCCTCAGATAATTGAGCAATCATCTTTGTTGGCAGCCTCAATTTCCTGCTTCACTGATGACTTAACTTGATAAAATGACTTGTCACAAACAGAGTAAGCCGAGTGCATTTTGAAAACGTTCAAGATGTAGCTGGAAGCTGTAATGCATGACCTAACTTGAAATGCAAACTGAAAAAAAAAATGACATAAAAATGATACTTTTGTTGCATGGATCTTGGAAATCCTACTGTGCAGGGTAGACTTGTGTAGACCGCATTAGCCTGACATTCAGTACCTGCTGCACTCTGCTTGGGTCATCCAGCTGCAGCTTGGCGATGACACAGCCAGGCTCCAGTGCTGCTCCAGCCCTCTTCACATAGTGAATACAACCAGACTCTGCAGCTGTAAGGGTCATCACCATCTTCATCACCTGGAACAAGAAGACGTGCACAGTTTACACCCCTACAGCTCATCACACAAAAGTAAACCTCAACGATTCCCTCTTTCTTGTTGACAACATAAACATCACATAATGTACCTCTATTTCAGCATAGCACTGGCCAGAAAACACGTGCCCGCCATCCTCCACCGTGTACTGGATAATCTTTCCTGCTGATGGAGAGCGGAGCAGCGAAGGATCATTCTCCTTTTCAAAAACACAGGTCTTGTTCCCAATTGTAATGCGATACCTGAAGGGGAAAAAGAGATACTTTAGTAGTTCAACCAGAGCCAGAAAACTTAAGAGTATCAATTCAGTTCAGTAATGGTAATTTTAAACCTTATGATTCTTCTTACCTGTCAACCTCTTCCTTCATGTATGTAGTGTAGCTGCTTCCATCATAAGACAGCAAAAGACCTCCATCACTGAGCCGATGGACGTCCACCTCAGCAGAGGAGTTGTTCATGATGACCACGTAGGAGTTGGGAGACTGGCGTGTCACTGTCAGGACGTACTTGATACCTTCATAGATCAGCTCCACGTCCACAGTGTTGAGCAGCGTGTGTGCTGGCAGCACCTGGCCCCTGGTCGGTGAGCAAAGAGCATTTCATATTATCTATTCAAACTCTACTCATACTTGTCTTGTGCACGTACTGCTTAGCAAGTATGACATTTTTACCTTTCCAGAGAGTGCAGAAAGTTGGACACACTGTTCCTCAGATTGACATCTGCCACATGAAGTGCCCCGCTCACAATGCCCAGCATTGTATCAGGACGCTCCGCCTGCACAGGACAGACACTTTACATTTTAGCGTAAATTCAAACTGCATGGTGCAAAGATAAGCACAAGAGCTTACTATTATCTCAGCTCAGTGTGGTTTCAGCACATTATAACATGTGTCAGTATGTCAAACGCACCTTTTCTCATTATAATTTTCTCAAATAGCAGCTCTGCATACCTGCATCTTCTCTGAGATAAGCCTGTCCAGCCAGCCTGTGTCAATGCTGTTGTGCTGAAAGCTTTCAGTCTCCAGCAGCTTAATGAGGTATTCCACAGTGGTCCTGAAGTCTCCTCTGATAGACAGCTCCTTAAGAGCCACCACCATGTTGCTAGAAAATGTTTAACACAGCAAAAATGTATTGAGTGGGTTTAGGGAGACAGCTGTTTTTTTGTTGTTTTTTTTTGTTCAAATTCTGTGTATACTCACGAGATGGCTTCTTCACGGTTCTCTCCCCAAGAGAAACAGTGTCCAAACTGGGAGTCAGCAAACTCGTGCAGCCCTCCGGCAGCTGCTACACTGAAGTAGCCCCACACATTCTTATTGCTGCGGAAATTCAGCTCCTGCACTGTTCCGGAGCTTGGCTTGAAACCCTGCAATAACAACACAGCCACATTTCATCTTCTCATAAACTGAGCCAAAATGTTACAACTATGGCCTTTATCTATACTAGAGTGAGGTTTACCTCGTCAGGATTTTCACTGGTGATACGTGCTGCAATGACATGGCCCCGTGGAGAGGGCGCTGTCGACAGACCTTCAAAATCAATGGGAGAGTCTCCCCAGGGTTGGACCCCGTAAAGCATCCTGATGTCTTTGATCCTTTGAAGAGGGATACCCATGGCAATCTGACAGAAGATAGTGACATGAGTACAACACACAACAAGTTTATGCTAGGGGAACTGACATATCTGTGTCTGTTTGTGTGTATATATATGTCAATAAAATAAAGGGACAGGCTCACAGGCCATGAATAAACGGGGTTAACAGCACATATATGAATTGTGAATGCATTTGCTTTGAGTCAACCACATAAGTGATTTCTCCAGCATGCTTATCTGATCTCAGTTTTCTATAAAAACACCATCTTGCTGAGTAAGCACTGAAGAAAGGCTCAGGAAGACAGTAGCCATTCATTATGTGAACAAGTTGATCCAGTGTGTTTGGAAGACTCGGTGTAGCTTCTCTCCTCTCAGAGCTACTGCCCTGGGGATCTCGTCCTCCGTGCCAGAAAGAGTGTGTCACTATTACAGCAACACCCTCGGCTTGCTTACAAAGCTTTCCCAGCAACACTGTCCTTCGGCTTGACTGCCGATGACCTATTTACACACAATCCTAAACACTGCGGAACGCACCACGTGACCCAGTGCGGCTACAACCACTGGATCTACTACAGCGTTACTGCGTGCTGCCTCCGTCTTTTGCAGCCCGTTGTCATGGAGACAAGGGGGCCCATCTAGTGCTGGGCAGTGAAGCGTGTTAACTTTGTCTGCTACAGGACAGTCACACACTCAAACATGCTGGAAGTGATGCAACAGAGCGTGGTCTTTCTATCTATCAGGCGTGTCTGCGTGAGACTGACCTGCAGTTGGGCAGCAGGCAAATTGACGTCGGCCACCATCTCGGTGCAGGGGTGCTCCACCTGCAGACGGGGGTTGAGCTCCAAGAAGTAGAAGCTGCCATCCTGGCTGTAGAGGTACTCCACTGTACCTGCACTAACATACCCCACCATCTTAGCAAGCTTCACTGCACACTGAAAAGAGAACAAAACAGTATATTTATGGTGAGGTTCAATTTTGCTCAAAGTTTGATGAATCTGAGTTTACTTAGTTATCTCCATCTATTAGCTATAGATAAGATTAAACAATGCTTAATGGGTTTTACCCTTTCCATATCCTCAAACACATCAGAGGTGGCGATGGTAGCAGGAGCCTCCTCTATAATTTTCTGGTGCCGTCGCTGCACAGAACAGTCTCGACCAAACAGAGAAATGGCGTTGCCGTATTGATCAGCCAAAATCTGGACCTCTAGGTGGCGGGCATGCTTAGCTAGCTGCATGATGAAGATAGGTGAGCCTGGAACTTCTGCCTGGACCTGGAGAATGAAAGAGAAAGCAAATCAACACATGCACAAAAACAGAAACAAATGCGGATAGTTATAAAAAAAACAAAAAAACAACAACTTAGACTTAGTTTCCACTGACCTGTCTGAAGAGGTTAGGGAAATCATCAGCACAGTTGACTTTACGGATTCCTTTTCCTCCACCTCCCTCTGAGGCCTTCACCATTACTGGGTAGCCGACCTTCTCTGCAGCCTGGCAATGGAAACACACAGCATTTCAGCATACAAGCAAATATTCAATTTAAAAATAATAGACAATTTCCCTCGGGATAAATAAAGCCTTCTTGAATTCACAATACACCACAGCACATGTGACATACATTTGGCATCATGAACTGTAAGTTAGATGACATGCTTACTTTAAGGCCATCCTCTACATCCTGTATGCAGCCAAGCTCATAAACATCAGTAGGAACGTTGATGATTTTCTTCCTTTGGTCGTTTTCCGTCCATTCTACTGACAGGCCTGAGAAGACAAAGGGACAAACATTCAGCATGCATTCCTCTCTGAAATCTCAGGGATCTGACTTCAAATACAAAAATATTATACTATAAATACTGCTGAAACCAAACACTGTCTGCATGACTTTTAAATCTGAAGTAATTAAAGAACCACTGATTGATTCTGAAGAGTAAAGATTTTTTTTTTCAAAAGCTTATCATTGACCGCGTAAATACAAGACCATCTTTGGACCCCACACAAACTATAACCTACCTGTGCCGCTCCATGGCAGGGTTGGAATGCCTGCCGTCTGAGCTACGATAGAAGAGGCGATCTTGTCTCCTAGAGCCCACATTGCCTGACTTGGGGGACCTGTAAAAAAAGTAGGCAAAATATAAGCATTTCAGTGGAATAAATGGTTCTTGTGAAGGTGTCAACAAAGAGATAAATGACACCAAGAAGCTTAGCTTACCCATGAAGGCAATGCCATTCTTGTGAAGCAGCTCTGGGAGTTTGGGGTTCTCTGAGGCATGACCCCACCCAGCCCACACGGCCTGTAAAGAACACAAGACAACAGGTCACAACACTCAGTCAATGATAAAATGATTATCAAATGTGGGAAAACTACATTTATATTAAGGGTGTGTTGGTACCTGGACTGGTATGCGTTTAGCGATGTCCAGAATAAGCTCCACGTTTGCGTAGTTGTTGTTGTTAGTCCCTCCTGGCACCGGCACGTAATGATCTGCCATTTTGATGTACTCTGTGAGGGACAAACAAGAGAACGTATTTCTTCCTCAGAGATCATCATCCTGCTGCAGACACATCTACAACATTCTTCACTGGTGTAGCGTTTTCTGAATCACTGAATACGTTTAGATGCACAAAGAATGTTGAGATGTTCACATGATTGCTAAAACTTACCTGCATTGGCCTTCAGGTCCTCGGGTGTCACCATTACAACAAAGCGGATTGCCCTTTCATTGCGAAACATCTCGTAGGCCCAGCGGCGGATGGAGCGCATGCATTTGACCGCTGCAATACCATTGTTGGCAATAAGCACCTGGAGGAGCAGAATAGTTGAGTTACAGCTTGTCCGATTATGTCAAAGATACTACTGCACCTACAATACATGCTTGATGACTTTGCACTGTGATGGTCATTTTATGGTCATTCAGGTTATTGAGATTCATTTCTGAATACGGCATGATTCGTTCAAAAGAAGGAGGTGCCAAGCAAAAATCTTCACCTTCTCGATAACTTTGTTGCCACCAAAGCGGGTGACAAACTCAGCAGGGGAAGCCACGGTGAAGTCCCTCTGGAGATCGATACGCCGGCGATCTCTGCCTTGTTTCACCAGGTGCAGCCCCGACATGCTCGGCCTGTTTTAAGAAATAGAAAGACGCCTCTAGTTATTAAAAGAATGCGGTCTTTGGAAGCTAGCTGAGAGAAGCAGAAAACTCAGAGGTTCTCATTTTCAACTGTGTTTTAGCAGCAGCCTTAAAGACGGGATGTGTTTACAACTCAGAAGATAAAAAGACACTGATATCAGCTCGCAGTGATAAAAGACTGATTCTTCTAAGTAACAGAGGATGTGACTACTGTATCTTATCTTACACTTAATAGCTTCCTTAACAGCTTCACCCTCAATCTATGATAACCAGCAAATGCTATCAAAGACAAGGATAGAAATGATGGGAATGATTTGGGAATAGCTGTTAGAACAGCTAAACACTGTTGTCTTTAATAAGATAACTCGCTGCTTGCAGTATAACAACTGATTGCAGAACAGATCCTGTTAAACATGACACTTGACAGTCCCAAAACATGTTTACATGCTTGGGCCTCTGACAGGACTTGAAGAGCTCTGTGAAAAAAGCTCCACCCTATAAGGAACCATGAGGGGGAATGAGTGGTACATGGGGGTGGGGATATGACTATCAGCTGGAGGGTGTGGCTGTGCCAGGGCTCGTTTGGCTGGCTGGCTTCTGTGGCCTGATACTGCATTATTGCGTCACTGTCTGCGTTTCCAGCACAAGGGAAATGAATTCTTACTGAATGGAGGCTCAGATTTCAATCCAGCGGTGGAGCTGCAAGTTTGTTTTGTCCTACGAGAAGGACAATTAGCCCTCCGCCACCCCCATCCAGCCCATCCACTTTTAAAAACATCCATCCCCAGTTTCTTTTAGTTTCGCCTCATCTCATCCTCTTTGTCCTTGTGGAAACAGTAACACAAAACCCGACTGGACAGGGCAACAACTGAGATCTAGAAGTTCCTGATGTCTTCTCAAGACAATGCAGTTCTGAAACTGCAAGTTGCTAACAAAATCACAACTTTACCAACAAGCACAAAAGTCAGTCAGCAGGGAGAAATCACAACTATCTGCATGGCTTGCCGCATAACAAAACAATATAATATAAAATCATTTTAAAGCAGGTTTTTCGCCTCTCCGTCAACTGGACAGAAAGACGAATGCAAGTGTGAGGAAGATATTATTTCAGAGGTTATCTACACCAGCATTACAATCTCTTTTTAATACGAAACCTAAATCTTCTGTGAGGTTTTCGAGGAAAAGGTAATTTTCAAGCCCCCCTTTGTGAAAGCGACAGTGAAAGTTCTACGGAGCCCAGTGAGGAAAAAAAAAAACTTGCTGCTGGCAGGGAGACTAAACACTTCTGCAAGCTTCAAACAAAGTCCTGCCGGTACTGAATGGCTCCTTTTCAGCACTGGATTGTGAATATCTGTGTGGGACTCCAACCTTTTTCCAAAACGAACACTCTGCAATCTTTGCCTACTTTCAAGGACCACCTCAGAGACCCACTAGACAGAGAAAGCTTTTAGCTGTGAGCAGCTACAGAAACTGTATTTTTTTCTCCACATGTGCTGCAGAAAACAGACTACCCAGGGAAGGAGGAGCACATAGTCTGAACAGAATGTACTCAGTCTGGACTCTAGGGTTGCTCCAATAGGAGTCGTCTCTTACGGAAGTGTTTTTCTTTGTATCTCACATTTGCACACTACGAAATGAAGCAAATAGTCTTAAAATACTTGAACTGCAAGTAAAAACTTCTTACTGAAAACCCAAAAGGACTTGCAGACTATTGTATTCTTAACAATCACTTTAACAAATTGTTCTGCATGCACAAGAGAGGAAAAGCTTTAGAAGACAAACTGTATACAGGCATGCAACAAGTATCATAATCACAACATTCAGTGAGAAAAAAGTACAAGAACCTCTGAAGCCTGGAATCCAACCTGAGATTATGAATGGGGCCGTCGATGTGGTCGAACCCCATCTCATAGGTGCTGTCCGAGCTCCCAGAGGATGGTGACAGCGACCTGGTCTCCTTCTCCTCCAGCTGCATGTCGGGCTTCCCTTGGATCTCGTCCTCCGAGTTCTCCTCCGACACCGATCCCACCATGAAGTGAGAGTGCAGCGCCGCGACGGCTGGGTTCTTCTTGGCAGCACCGTCCTGCTGTGCCATGGCTGGGCGACACGAACAGGCTGCGAAAACTGGGCAAGGAGCACAACAGCGGCGGCTGCGGTTATAAAGGAGCCACAGAGTTCAAAATGCCAGGGTACAGTGTGACATGTGATGCTGTTTGTCTTATTGCAAAATTGGGGTAGCATGAACTGTCTCGATAAAGCAGCTGATATTGCATCACATGGCCTTGCAGTGGGAGCATCAGCACAATCTGTGAAGGGTCCAAGAAAATATTGAACGCACCAAAAAGAGTGGCACACCAGAACTCCAGAGGGATGAAATTATGGCATTTGCATGTAAATGCTGCTCATGTTTACCAGCCATTGTGCAGCCAGAAGCAAGTGTTTCAGCCCTGAATGAGTGCAGCCACTGTGAAAAGCACACATACAAACAGCTGCACTCTGTTACAAACATGTACAAATCTCACCTGCATGTGAGATTCACTTTAAATGTGCCTGCCAATTCAAATAAATACACATAAAAAAACACACGTTTAGCCATGTCATATCAACGAGACAGATGCATGACCACAACTATAAGGTTGTACACATTCATTTCAGAGCACATTTTACAGAAAGAAACTTACATTACCTGCTTTAGCTTACTCCTTCACCTTCTCATTCAATAGCTGGCTTAGCTAACTAACTAACTAACTAACTAACTAACTAACTAACTAACTGACTAACATCACTTTGTGGAAACAACAACAACACAACCATTAAGCTGCCACTGTTAATTTACGATGCTGCAGCTACACCTTTGCTCGTTCGTGTACAAGGAGTAGACTCGCAGGTGAGGCACGCCTTACCTATCGACAGCTGCTTGCGGGACCAGAAAAACAAGCCGAGCACCGCAGTCAGACACGCCACAAACGTGAGCCATGGGAACATCACCACAGCATTTAAGCTAGCTCGTTAGCCGACCGAAACTACGCACACAAACTGTATTATTAAATAAATTACATAGCTGGTGGGGTATTTTATTTGTATTCTAAGTTTGTAATAGTTGATGCTAGAGTGATATCAACTCACTAACCTTAGCTGTCAAGTCCAAGCTAGCTTCCTGTAACTCAACGGCAGCCACAGATAAGCTGTGGCGCTGGTGCTAATAACTTGGCTAGCTTGCCGGCAAGCGGCTAATACGACTCTATCGCCACGGTGACAGTGATAACAGCCCCGCCGACTGTACTGCAGGTGGGCTGGTTCCTGACTGCAGCGTGGTCCAAAAGCTCCTGACAGCTAGACCTGCTGTGCAACATAATCTGAGATAATAAACGCATCGAGGGACTCACCGGTGGAGATGAACCGGCACGTAATCCTGAAAAAAAAAAGTAGACTCCCCAAGCAGATCGATGAATTTAACCGTGTCTGTCAGACATGTCGGTTTCCAGCGATGATGGGAGGGAAAAAAAGGAGGAATCACATCATGATGAGGTCACAGAGCTCCAACAGACGCTTTAACAGCAGAGAGTGGGGTGATGCGATGATGCGCAGGCGGGTTACTCCCGGACGTTGACCTCTGACCGCAGCTTCCGCCATAGAAATAGACACAGTAGAAGAGACTCTGCGTCAAAGATGGCTGCGGTGAAATGAAACAGAACTCGTGTTGTGTGTGTTTAATTTGGTGTGCTGTACGATAGGAATTAAAACTGTTGTGCATTCCTTTCCAGCTGAAACAACATTTAAATAACACTCTTTTACTATTATTTTGGTATTGCTCAAAAACTGACGTGTGTCATGTTGCAGTGTAAGGAATATCAAATATAAATCAAATTGAGGCTGGAATAAAAAAGACGGTTTGTTCAATAATGATTATATAAATACATTTCAATGAGGCACATATAGAGCTCCTCGCCCTATCTCTAAGGGAGCGCCCCGCCACCCTGCAGAGGAAACTCATTTCGGCCGCTTGTATCCGGGATCTTATTCTTTCGGTCATGACCCAAAGTTCATGACCATAGGTGAGGGTAGGAACATAGATTGACCGGCAAATTGAGAGCTTTGCCTTTCGGCTCAGTTCTCTCTTCACCACAACAGACCGATACAACAACCGCATTACTGCGACTGCTGCACCGATCCGCCTGTCAATCTCACGCTCCATCCTTCCCTCACTCGTGAACAAGACCCCAAGATACTTGAACTCGTCCACTTGAGACAAGAACTCTCCCCCAACCCGGAGGGAGCAAGCCACCTTTTTCCGGTCGAGAACCATGGCCTTCAGACTTGGAGGTGTTGATTCTCATCCCAGCCACTTCACACTCAGCTGCAAACCACCCCAGAAGATGCTGGAGGTCCTGGCTCGATGGAACCAACAAGACAACATAGTCCGCAAAAAGCAGAGATGAAATCCAGTGGCTCCCGAACCAGACCCCCTCCGGCCCCTGACTGCGCCTAGAAAATCTGTCCATAAAAATAATGAACAGAACCAGTGACAAAGGGCAGCCCTGCCGGAGTCCAACATGCACCAGGAACACGTCTGACTTACCGTCGGCAATGCGAACCAGACTCCTGCTCCTGTCGTACAGGGACCGTACAGCCCTTAGCAGAGGGCCTCCGACCCCGTACTCCCAGAGCACCTCCCACAGAATGCCGCGAGGGACACGATCAAATGCCTTCTCCAAGTTAACAAAACACATGTGGACTGGTTGGGCAAACTCCCATGAACCCTCGAGCACCCTGCGGAGGGTACAGAGCTGGTCCAGTGTTCCACAGCCAGGACGAAAACCGCATTGTTCCTCCTGAATCTGAGGTTCGACTATCGGCCGAGTTCTCCTCTCCAGTACAGGCTTTCCCAGGGAGGCTGAGGAGTGTGATCCCCCAATAGTTGGAACACACCCTCCGGTCCCCCTTTTTGAACCAGATAACAACGCGATATGGAAAATAATTCTGATCCATGGTCAGAATTTTTCTTTTTCTTTTTTTTGTTGCTTTCCTTTGGCTACACATATGAGCCAAAAGTTACTTTATGTTAATTAATTTCTGTGCTCAAAGGACCACATCACATTACATCTTCTATGAGAAATAGCAGCTTGCAAATAGCAGTGATTTGTCTTTTATAACTGTCTTACAGTCTTCCTATCCCAGGAGGCTGCCTCTATCAGTGAGTACATCTTAAACAAAGTGTATGGACTTGTTTCTAGACAAAACAATGCTGACTGCACCATACTATACATGAACCTGGAGACAAATAGTTTTGGCATTCTATTTCACGCAGATCTAGGAAGGTCTCGTCCGCAGAGAACCAATCGGGTAACGGAGTGGGTTTTGTGGGCGTGGTTAGCAGGATTACAGGAGGGGCGGGCCCAGGAGGAGGAGGTCCCTCTTCCTGCATGTTCAGCATGTGCTGTCTGTCTGAAGCAACACAGTTCTCCTGCTGTGCCAACAGTATTTATCGTGCAGTGATCTGGTTTAGCACCAGAAAAGTCCAGAAACCAGGAATCAACCATTGTGTCAAGTCAGAATACAGCTCCATGATCTGGGAAGGAAAAGAAGACTTTTGATTTGTTGTTGTTTTCTTTTTGTTTTTAATAATTTAGGCAAAGCATTTAAAACAGTCATGAGGTGGTGGCTCTGCTTGCAAAGAAAGCCTCTGCTGTGGTCAAGCAAATCATCATCATCAGCCTTAAACTGAGGCACTTTTCTCCGTGAACTTCCTTGATGCCTGTTGAATCCCTCAATGATGCAGCTATGGACAAAGACAAATGAGTCACAGAGTGTGAACTGGTAAAAGATTAAGAAGATAAATGTGTCGTCCGAACTTCATGGCTTCAGTCTTCCACCTTTTGCAGGCCATTGAGCCAAACGCACCAGAGACTACTGCTACGACTACTTTAAGTCGGCCAAACATCCGGTCAGCCCTTAACTAAGCAGATGCTTCCAGGATAAGATGCATTTTGAGCTGCAGAAATGATTGAAGACACAAAATCAGAAAAGACGTAACAGTGAGTGAATGACTAAAAAGTACACTGGGATCCTTAAAGCATGTGGGCTCAGAATGGGAATCAGATCCATTAGTCACAAACTGTAGAGGTGAAATAAACTCTCAGTGCCAGAGTTTCCAATCAAAATATTGCAGTCTGTAACTGAAGCCACTGTACTGACATTGGATACTCAATTTATTTCGATGTCACAATTCAATGATACAATTCATTTATAAATGCCTTGTTAGTTCAGCTGTGATCCACTAGATGGCCTCAGAGTCTTTTTTTTAATTTGCCATCTGAACATAGAAATGTAATTCTTTAGGCAGGGCAAATTTTAGGTTGAAAATGATTAATTTCTTCTGTTCAAGAGCAGAATTGTATCATTAGACAATTGTATTATACATTTGTTGTTGTTTTTTTTTTAGGCATGCATGTGTTTATACAATATATGAGTGACTAAGCCACCTTTCCTTTGACTTGGACTTCGATAATTCATATGTTTGGATCTTGGAGCTATCAGCAAGAGAACTCAGATATACTTTATAAGAAACACTGCAAATATATGTGCAGAGAAATTAATAATATGTTGTGTTATTCAAGGAGGAAAACTGCATTTGATGCATATAATCAGATCGGATCATACTTCACTGCTGCACTTACATAGATTTTTCAGGTATCTTGCTTGAGTATTTATTTTTGCCTTTACTCCCTGCATCTTAACACAAACACCTGCTCTTTCTACTCTTTACATTTTCAGAACAGGCTCGTTACTTGTCAATTATGTTTTAGTTTGTGTCATCACAAGGCTGATTTCAACGTTACACGTGGCAGACGTGCAAAACAACATAAAAATGTGGCTATATTACGTCCTGGGAGTGAGACTCAAGGATAATCTTTGTGGTGCGTTTGCGAACAGCTGGGACAAATCTAGATTCTTGAAGTTTGTCTCTGTTAGTTATATTAGTATGACATGACGTTCAGTTAGTTTTGCACAGAAATGGCCTTTAGAGGGAGACTTTTTACTTTCATGCTCTGAGTACATTTCAGAGACTGTCACTTCTACTTGTGTGAAGAGGTTTAATCAGCATTTCTACTTGAGTAAAGAATGTGAGTATGTTTGTCGCCTCTGTGTGCACCAAACTTTGCATGGTGGGAATATTTGCATGTCTGCTTTCTGCAGGTGGAAATGAAGTTAGAATGTTTCTTCCTCTCTGTCCTAACTGAGGTGTTATCTATTCAAATGCATTTGCTTAGGAAATCCATCATGCAACCGTAAACACTCTCGCCGTGGGTGAAAAAAAAGTAATTCGGATCAGTCGAGGTGTGTCGATCACTCTGCTTCCCTCTCTTTTAAAGACCTCTTTGAGGGTAGAGAAAGGGTTCATCAGGGATTGTATCAACTATCTACAGTTAAACTGCAGGTTTTATGCTCGAAGACAGCGCGGCTACTGTCCCTTCTGCTTAAATCCTAATTAATCGCTTTCCAATTTAAGTGGTGTAAATAAAATTTCCAATAAAAGGTGGTGTGTTTGTGAGGTATCTTGCCCGTGCCTATTTGTCTGATGAATTCATCCACGCACCTTTTTATATCCGCGGTCTAACAAAACCCCCCAGGATACGCTCCATGCTTTATTCATGATAACAGGCTTTTTGGATGATATCCCTGTTAAGAGCATTATTCATATTGTATGTCTTTCAGCCATCTGTGTTGACAATTTCAGATGTCTCAGGACTAACTCCTGGAGGAAATTTAGAGCACCGATATGCTGAGTATTCCTCCAGCGTCTGGGGATGTGTTACTCCTGATGCACCACAGTGCTTTGACACTGTGTCATGTCAGGGGTAATGATTAATATACAGACCCGTGAGAATGGATCGCCTGTCTTGACAGATTCCAGCAACGATAATAACAAGTAACAAAGAACAGAAGGATCGGGGGTGCCCGTTTGCTTGGTTGGTGGAGCGGGCGTCCCATGTGCAGGGGCCTTGTCCTCGCCACAGCAGCCCGGGGTTCGAGTCTGACCTGTGGCCCTTTGCTTTGTTCATAAATGACACCATAGCCCATAAGGGAAAAACACCTTTTTGCGCCAGCAGCCACAGGGCGAAAAGCATTTCAAAATAGTTAAGATATGACCCATAGATTGTCCTGCAGGTGAGCCAATGTCATCGGGTCAGCACCCTCAAATTTACAGAGTTCAGAACCCAAACCCTAGAGGCGCACCAGAGCCACTTTGCATGTTGTTATACCTCCTTTTTACACTGGAGGTAAAATGTGTTTGCATGAACATTTGTCAGTAAATCTCTGTGGAAGTTGCAGCATGTGGAAAGGTCATTCACTATCCTAGAAAACTTCCGAAAAGTTTCATATTGACCGCATGAAGTCAATGTGTCCTCTATGTATTCCTAATATGTTTTTTTTTTTTTGGTGCGGCTTCAAAAGATCCCGGGGTGGACCGGAGGGATTAGCAACTCAAGTGTGGCCTTGCTGTCACGAGCATAGATGTTTTGGGAAGTTTGCTTCGGCAGGCTCTGAGCCGCACTCATGCATATGAAATGAAGTCCGCAGGACTCACTCGTTCACCTTTTATTGCTCAGCGACCGTTGCCGTGGCCAAGGGCACGGCCGCCGCGGCTGCTGCATGGCGCCGCTTTTTAGCATGCAGAGCAGTGACGCCTCGACGAGCAAACAACAGAATTAAGTCAAAAGTGTAATTCTTTGGTGGCATGTTTAAATTTTACCTGTTTTGAAAAATTTTTTGGGGAGGGGAGTTCTTGGAGAGAGAGAGAGAGAGGACGTTGCATCAGTGCCATGATGCAGCTGACATATGGTGCATTGGCACATTTGTCCCACAATGCATTTGCCTCTCAGTGCTCTCTCAGACGACAAGATAGAGTAGCATGGTTAAAAATGGCAGCCAAGGTCAAGGCCCAAGCAAATCTCCCAACAACAGAAACCAACGTGGGGGAAACAAGGACATGGCCGAAAGCTAATTAAACTTAAAGGATTACACCTAACATCCACAGAGATCCCGATACAAATCCAGCTCTTGAATCCGGTCCAACTCTTGAGACATCTATAATACATGTGTGTCTAGACGTTAATATTTGATGGTCTATAACATGAAATGATCGCAGATGCGTTGTGAGGAACCTTCTTTGTACAGCGTTAACAAGGATTTGCCTTCGTTTCTGGGCGAGGCTATAAATAACAGCAGGCAAGAGCGGTGTTGAACACAGCAGGTCATCAAGTTTTTATGAAGTGCAAAGGTTTTGTGATATCTGACTTGTTACGGGGGGATTTATTGTGCAATGTCACATCAACCACATGATTTCCATATTTTATGAACAGTGCGATAAACGGCATGAAATGTGAAATATTTTTATTCAAATTGTTAAAAAGAACACGCAAAAAAACAAAAAAACAATTGACCTGAATGATTTGGCAGTCAACCAGCCAGATTTAAGACATTGCGTCTGTGTGTGTGTGTGTGGGTGTGTGCATGTGTGTGTGCGTGTGTGTGTGTGTGTGTGGGTGTGTGCATGTGTGTGTGTGTGTGTGTGTGTGTGTGTGTGTGCTGGTTAAGAAAAAAGAATCCTGAGTTTATTCCCTCCACGGCAAAATGCAAAAAACAGTGAATAGGTGACGTATTATTTCCTCACACCTCAATGACAGGTTCAACAGGGATTATTTACAGTATTCAGACATATTTTATGGGTATCTGAAAACGTAAATCACAAAATATTCATAGCATCATTCAGAGTGAAGCACTAAAAAGTGTGTTTGTTCATTTTTTTAAAGGTGCAATATGTAAGATAGTTGTCAAATGCCACGACTGAAGAATGAGACTCAACAAATCAACTCTCCAGATTTGCTTATTGCACCTTTAAAGCATGTTATTGTCCCTCAGCTGAGCCCGCCCCGCCTCCAGGATAAAATGTTGGCAGTGAAAGTCACATTATGTAACATTTTTAACCTTAAATTAAGAGTTTCATAATCATTGTGACGGTACAGTGACTTGTAATAGGGTGAATGGTCTCTCCGCCCCTCTGTTGCTTTTTCCTGCACTATTCAGTGAGAGGGCCCGATCACAGATCACACACATGTTCACTTCAACATACAAGTTTTCAACACACGACACTGTTAAAATGAAATAGTTATTCCCAAATTGTTCAGCTCAGACACTGTGGGGGGCGCCAAATTGCACGAAAATGCCAATTTGTAAGTAATGTTGCTTTAATTATTCTGCAAACCACGTTCACATCTACGCATCCCATAGGTTATTTGCTGTACTGACATTTTTTTTGCCAAAATGTCACATATCACATTTACCATCACATGTTTCATGACCTGACTTTAATGACCAGGAGGTGGATCGTGGTGGTTGGAGCTACAGGTGAGAAGGCTTGCAAAAGCCACAGTCCACAGTGTTGAGGCTGTGTTTCAACAATAGTAAGTGTGAAATTGCTGGGTGTTTTTTTTTTTTTTTTTTAAAGGGACCTTGTGACAATTTCCATCAGTGTCTGTGGTGACAAAAAGCAGGAAGTACCAATGAGCATATTTCATCTGAATTGTTTCCATTAATATCGTGTTTTTGCAAATTAAAAGGGCACCCTGATGTCTAGGGTTAAAACTGGGCTACATGTTTTGACATCGATTTGACACATAAACATTGTTTCATGGGCATAGGAAGGACTTTATAACACTGAATTTAAAGTAAATGTAATTAAGCCCATATCACCGTGGCAGGTTTATAATTACACGTTTAAATAGCAGCAACACAAACTGTTTCTGACGTTTTATTTTTAGGTGAAGATTACATGCAACATCATTAACTCGTGTGTTCATCGATCGGTGTCCCTCATGTGAAAAAAAAAAAATATATATATAAATATATGAGAGTCTACTGTGGAGAAAATGGTTCATCAAGTCCTCTCACCAGGTCATGTATGTTTTGCAGTTCATGTGAGGAGCTCTTAACAGTGTTTTTGGGCGGTGCAATCGTCTGCTTGGCCTTGGTTTGGTGACTGTGATTGTCAGACACTGGACTTGACTCCCTGCTCCCCGATTTAGACAGCTCAGAGTTTGAACTGCCAAGCGACCTGGCTGTAAGCAGGTTATGGCTCGTAGTGACAGAATTGGGGATCAGGTAAGGGTTGTATCGCAACCAAGGCCGAGGGCTTCGGAAACAGTTGTTCCTGGACAGCGTGGATGTTACCGAACAGGTCGGGAGAGCGGCCGGTGCTGCCACGTAGCGGTACGGATAGGAGAACGATCCTCCAAAGGGCGACAGTGAGATTCCCTGTGCAGAAAACAAACAAAGAGATTTTTTTTATTTTGTCAGTAAAACATGAATTTTCTGATCTCACTACATTTTTACATCAATTAAAATTGAACTTTAGGTTGTCAAATGTTATACACAAAGTCATCCTACTTCAATCAAAGAAACTGATTGCCTCAAAATTACAAAGTAGACTGATCATTTTAAGTCGTTAAAACTTTTTAGCTCATACAACTTAAATTTAGAAGTTTGTTTTATTTCTTTATCTGTTTCCTGAAATTTGCAGTGTTGGTATCTATGGTAAGATACAATGCAGTGCATGCTGCTGTGATCTGATGTAGTTTAAATTGATTTTATATTGAAATTCCACAGCGTTAGAAAAGATTATTTGACACTATTTTGACACAAGATGATTCTGAGGTTGCATTATCCAGTTTTTTGTGAACAGCAATCGCCTTTCAGATAAAAATAACAAGGAATTAAGTGGCCAATTTTGGGAAATTGTAGGGAAAGTAGAAATAGTATGGCGCAGACAACTGTCTGGAAGCCAAGAGAATGCCGAGACTAGACCAGTTTACAGTTCTTCTGCTCAAACAGCTTGTGACCCTGTAATGAAAAACCATGTCCTATTGTGTCCCCTCATCGCAGGTGTCATGTCAGTGAGACTTAAAATAAGCAGAGTTTTGTTCTTTAATCATTTTGCGACCCCCTCAGATTCATCTCTCGGGCCCCTGCAGGTTCAGGACGGCTGGCCTTGATTAGACAATTAGCACAGATGTGGTGTGCCTTGATTTGCGCACCACACATCTGTCAGTCAGTTTCAGTCCAACTTCTTATGTGCGTTTTACTTCAAATCCCTCAAACTTCAAACTGGCCCCCCATATACAGGCAAACTGGGTTTTCCTTTCTTAAATCAACACTGTGATCTTTCTCAATCCAGGTTCTCCCTGTTGTGCAGTTTGGGGCTATAAAGAAATTTTCTTAAATTAAAAAGGTCTGGTAAACCACACCATAAAAAATGTTTTCATCTTTGTCCGAGAGGTGCAACAGACATAATCTCTGACATCTTCTGCTGCCACCCCAATAAATTCGATCTTTAGGGTCCTTGATAATCCACAGACCTCACTGTTAACAGTTTTCACTGGAAGTGCTTAAACTAGCTGATGGCAGCCACCATGGACCTATTACGAGTGGACACAGCCCTCAAGGCGGAGCCACATTCATTCCTATGAAAGCTGCTCAGTGGCGCATGAAACCACGCTTGACTTCCAGTCGGGCCTCTTCTGCATAGCTTCCACATTGAATATTATTCTGAAAAAACCAGGCATTCAATGCCATTAGAGTCTTGGTAAATGTTTCTGTGATAAAATACGCTCTTGATTGTGTCTATGAATGCATCAAGCAGCCAACATCCTCATTGTAATATTATATTAAAGTGCAAACCTGAGATGCCAGCATGTGCTGTGACAGGTGAAATATGAAGGGAGATGGAGGGTGGATACTCTGAGACGAAAGGCCTCCGTTTTCTTGGTTATTTACTCCAGGCAAAGAAGAAAACAGATGTCCCACACCCGCGCTGGAAAAAGCCTCTGGCTTGGCCGCCAATTGTCCAGGATGAAGCAACAACGGAGCCCCGAGCTTAAGAAACTGCTGGCTGGCCGCACTCGAGAAATCCAAAGTCTGAAGATGAGCAGCGCCGAGGGATGAGGAGCCCTGCAACATCCGAGGCAGGACCCCATCTTTCATTTCGCTCGAGCGCTTCCTTGAAGGATCGACCTCCACAGAGCACGTGTCGTCAGCCGTTCTGAAAGTCGTCCTTTCTTTCGTCGCGTCCTGATTGTCGTTGCTCTTGCTGAGAGCAGACTTGCTCCACGGCGTCTCCTCGCTCCTCTGACTCAAAGTAGATGCAAGTTCAGTCCTGGCTTCAGTGGCGTCCTCGTCTTGCAGATCAATGTCTGAATCACTTCCAATATTGTTCTCATCTGTGGGGAAAAATGATAATGTTCATCAAATGTAGTTAAAAGTAAGACGAGCACATGTCTGCCTTGTTAGCACTGTTTATTATTAGAGCACAATGGGGACAGGCGGTGTAGACTCTTGAGAGAGAGACGACTTGGTGCAAACATCCTGAGGCATGAAGTAGACAGTGTACGAGTGTGACTAACCCCCAAGGCGCCAGAAACTAACAGTTGACTCATTAAGGCAAACTATTTTTGCTTTGACAAATTGAGTCAGACAGTGAAATGAGGTCGAGGGGCTACATCTGAACAACTTCACTACGAGTTCACATCACTGCCACCCAAGCGCTCGAGTGGTTAAGATGCATTTCCTCTCCCCCGGTATATAAAACCCAGCCAGAGACATATATATCCCCTCCTCCTCCTCCCCTACCTCCCGTCTCTCTGTCGACTGTCCAACAAGAGCGAGAGTGCCAAAACAAAGAGAATGACTCAATCAGGTCACCACATCTCCCCGAACTTAGAAACATTGTGGGTTTTTTTGATCGCCTCATTAATAAAAGCTATTCTTGACCTTAATAAAAATAATAAAAAATATCTTACATGAGCTTACGAGCTTTCAAGACAAACAGCTCTGTGTAAATTCAAACATGACGTGTTATATCAGATGTTATCAAATCTTAAAGCTGCAATGTGCCACCTGTCGAAATCATACTCAGGACAAATAAGGGCAGCGTATCACCAGGCTGAATGTATGACTGACTAGCTCAGGTAGCATTTTAGCTCAGGTAGCATTTTAGCTCAGGTAGCATTTTAGCTCAGGTAGCCGGATGAGGCGTTCGGAGCACCAGTTAAGTGCTGGGTGTTTTAAATCCCTGGCAAGGCCGGGAACTGGTTATCACGCTAATCTCAGCAGATATCACTGCAGCACAATTCAAAGACGTCATAAAGTCAAAACAGAATCTTTTTTTTCCAACATTCTGTCAACAATTTATTTATTTTTCATTGATTTTATCTAAAAATCTCACACATTGCACCTTCAGGACATGTAACCAAAGAACCCATTCAGAAAACTTCGACTTCGAGGAAGTTCTTACTCGCAAACACATTTTGACATGTCGCAGTAGGAAGGTAGGTGTGAATAATAAAATTAACCATGGCTTAATTCTGTTAAGCTGCTCTGGGTTCAGGGTCTGGATATTGTTCATGCCGGCTCACAGTCACACTGTCATGAGTAACTGATATTATTAGTAACACCTGTTGCTCTCTAACTATGTTGCTATGAAGAAAAAAAAAGGCCCATTAGGTTAACTTGTGCAATCTCAAACAAGAAACATGGAGAGTCATACTGACAAAAATCACATGGCTGCTAAATGACATATCACACTGTCAGGTAACCCACCGTGACCGGCTGGCGTGGACATCAGAGGGCTGCTCACCAGCTCCCGAGGGGAATAAAAGGGATCGCTGGTGCTGGGTTGCTCGCACGAGTCGTCCGAGTCGCCACAGTCCCGGTCCGCTCTGCTCTGGCCCTCGTGCGGTGAAGAAAAGGTTAACTGCTTATTCCTGCGGATCAGGAATAGAGATGAGGTTAACAGATAGACCCGTACAGGGCGTAATCCAAATGAACATTCAGTCATCATCTGCTCCTCCTCATGCTGACGGAAAGTCGTGAGAAGTTTTAGGAATCAACAAAACATTTCTGGAGCTTCACGGCAACATTGTGCTGCAACATTCTCCAAACAACTGAAGCAGTTTGGGACTCAAATAAATGAAATGGCTCCATCCAGCCCATCCGGCATAACGCTAAAAGTGTTAACTTGTCATGTAAATAAAGTATTTTTAAATCAAATCTCTGGACTTCAGGAGACTTGAATTACATTGGAGGACCTCTATGGAGCCATTTTATGTCTTTTTGGTTTATTTTTTTAGTCCCCACCTACTTCAGTTGTTCAGGAGAAAGCTGCGACACTGCCCTGAAAATGTTTTGTGGACTTTCTAAACTTAACCTGACTTTTCCATCAGCATGAGGTGAGTGGACAACCACTGAATTCGACTTATCCTTTAACATTATGATGGCAAAAGGAATACCTCTTCTCTCGTCTCCCATTTCCCGTGTCTCTGAATCCTTTGGCAAAGGGGTTGTTGTCGATCTTCAGCTGGGTAATCTTTTGAAAAACAGACAAAATCATTAATCTCCACGCACGGTAGACGGATCCAGGTTTTAAGAGCATCTTTTTCAGGCACATATGACCCTGAAAGTCACCCGGTCACACACGCGACTAGATTAGTTCTTGTGTTGTGCGTGTGGTGGGTATTGAGGGGAGGGGGATTGGAGGGGGTGAAGGTTACCTTTTCATTCTGATACGCAGTGACAGCGATGAACTCCGTCTCCGGAAAGACATAAGTCCTGAAGGTGCTGTACGGAAGCTTCATTATGTCATTGGCTCGCACAATGTGAAACCTGGGCTGGTACTTGTGCATTGAATTCAAAATTGTCTGAAAAAAAACCAAAACACAACTCATATTGACATTTTCCTTAAAAAGAAGTTTGAAAAATTGTCTTTCTTGAAACACAAGTCCACTCTCACTGATGTGGCACTTTCTAGTTGAGCCTGTCTCTCATTGAGTCTACTGAGGGGATTTTGACTAGAAATTTCACAAATGTGCAGTTAAAGAACACTGATTATCAACAGCCACAGCAATTTAAGTTTCTACTCACATATCCGTGCTTGTCCGAAATATTGTTGGTGAGTTTGAGCTTGTGGAAGGCCACCGGCTTGCTCATCCACTGCTCCCCCTTGGACGGGCTGTCCGGGTGGATGTACATGCGCTTGGGCATCTCTGGGTCGGCCTTCCCCGCCACCATCCAGCGGGAGTTGTGGAACTTGTAGCGGCACTCGTCGACAGCGACGATGTCCATCAGCAGGATGTACTTGGCTGTCTCATCCAGGCTGTCCACCCGCACTTTGAAAGGTGGGAACATCCTCCTGTAGCAATTAGTGACAAATTGGTTTACTGTCAGAAACTTTCTTTTATCTGATGGATTTTATCATTAATATAAGTTGAGAATGTATATTTTATAACCAGGCAAGGCTTTAACTGGGCCCCTAGAAACAGGTGAGGGGCCCTGGAGGCCCCCAACCTACATTTAAGGACTGATGAAGAGGATTTGATGCCTTTTCATTGACTGAAATGTGAATCAATGGACATGCTGAGCTTCTTTTTCGGTCTATAGGTTTGTACCTTTAACACTCAAAAATGACTCATGCATTGGTATTATTTTTCTTCTCTGCAGCTGAACATAACACGGAACTAACACGTCTTTCACTTTCATTAGTTCACGTACCTTCCTGATTTCGTAATAACCATCTCAGTTCCCCTTTTGTGAAATTCACTCCACAAATTCTGCGAGTCCAGCGTGACTTTCGGCTCATCCGCCGGCCCTTCCTCCGGCTGCAGGCTCTTCGAGGACCGCGGCGGGTGATGCTGCGGGCGCCCGAGAGCTGCGTGCAGCCCCGCGTCGCTGCGCCCTGACAGAGGCTCGGACAGGGAGGAGAGGTCCGGCAGAGTCAGCCCGGGGAAGAACGGCGGCTGAGCGGCGGCGAAGAAGGCTGACAGGGGCAAGGCGGCCGGTCGGTGAGCTTGGAAAGGTTGGTAAGCCATGGCAGCCGCTGTGTCAACTGGATCTCTCATCGGGACATCCGATCCGACGGGTCGATATTAAGAAGTCGTGGCGCACGGGCGTCCCCATCCAAACCGCAACTTTCTTGAAGAGTTTTGAAGCATGGCAAGGAGATCTGAAAAGAGAGCGTGCAGATTCCCGCAAGTCTGCTGGCGAGGATGGTCCTCGATGAAGAGAGACCCTCCACGGAGAGCGCAGCGGCACCGAGGAGTGTGAGGACAGCGACAGGCAGGGAGATGCTGTTTACGCAGTCCGTCCTCTCCGGCACATGCCACACTAACGAGCCAAATTTCATAGAAGCAACTTCCCCGTGTACTAGAGAGCGCTGGGCGTGGTTTCAAGCAGGGGTTTTAATGTGGCAGCGTGCGTAAAAACGCGCTCCCAATGTCGTTATTGTAGTGAGACTGATATGAATAAAAATGTCAGTTATTGTTTTTATGTGTCAGTTTCTTGCTGTGACAGGTGAACAGCTCCTGGAAATCGACACGTCACCCAGGTTTGTTAATAAGTGGGGACGCGTGAATCTGTTAATTAAGACGGACTTGGCGCCGGTTTGCTGGCGTCCCACCATGAGGCAGCTCTCTCCTGTCACTTCACATTTAGGCAACCCTCCAAATCCTCAAGTCGCCTGCTCCAGTTTTCTTTACTGCTGGAGCCTGAAGTGGAGTCTGCGCCGCTCGCTTTTTTTTCTCTTCTGGCTTTTGCGGAGCGAAGGCGGGGGGACCTGAAGTTAAAGGACGGACACGACTCAAATCCAAGGAGGCAAATAAAAGCAGCACTTGACTGATGAAAAGCCTGGAGTCATAACAAGAAGTGAATAGACCGATGGAGGCTTTTTCCACTGCACTTTTTTTTTTTTAATTTACAAAGGTTGTTCTTTATAGTCCTTGTTGCTGTATACAGAAGCATTGAAACTAACTTGGGGGTGAGACGTGCACTGGTTCTCAATAATTCATCCATCAGTTGGCGTTGACATGAAAAAAGACCATTTTTAATTCAAATGAACTTAACATTTTATTGGTATCCTTTTAAATTTAATTTATATATATATATATATATATATATATATATATATATATATATATATATATATATATATGTGTGTGTGTGTGTGTGTGTGTGTGTGTGTGTGTGTGTGTGTATATATATGTATATATATATATATATATATATATATATATATATATATATATATATATATATATATATATATATATATATATATATATATATATATATATACATATATATACATATATATACACACACACACACACACACACACACACACACACACACACACATCATTCTTTCATTGACAAAATGCAACTCATTTTCTGCTACTTTACAGTTCCACTCCACTTCAGTTTGGAGGCAAATCTGAAACTTTTTAAATCCGCTATTTTTATTCATTTTTTTTATATATAACTTAAATGACTGGTTTCTTTGCCTTGAAATTGATTGATTTGATCTGCAATCAGTATACAAAAAAACCCACTGATTGCCAATAATGACAGTATGTATAAGTTACTGTTACTTAGGTACTTAAAGGTGCACTCTGTAGTTTTGGCTAAGCCCAAACTCTTTATTATGCCTAAACAAACTAAATAAACTCACTCTCTTTCTTTTCATGACAGAATAAAACTGGATAAACTGAGTAAACAAACTGACCTTAAAGGACGACACAGTTACAAACTGCTTTGCTTTGTTTATATGTGGCGGACCCTGCCACCTTTCTAGTTTAAAACAGTGTCCTTGGGACACTTATTTTCCTCTGAGAACAGCTTGTTTACTCGGTTACGAAAAAAATAAATATGTATGGGTTTGTGTTATGACCTCATTAATGTAGGAAATGTTAAAATTCTGTGTTCACAGATTTCTTCTCCATCACTAAAACATTGGTGTCCCTTTAAGACTCGAGTGCTATTTGTGTGGGTGACTTTTGCTTTTTTACCAAAGTAATATTTTAACACATTTTCTTACTTTTGGGTACTTTTTTTGTTATGACACTGCTCTTTCTTTCAGCGGCACATGTACCAAAACGTTGCATAAACAGGCAGAGGTCAGTACAATTTGTTATGTTGCCTCTCTTTTTTTGTCGTGTAAAATCTTTTGTGTTTGTTTTCTCAGGCGGTTAAAGTTTGTGAAAATAATTTTGTACAATATTACACCTGGAAAAGACTAATAGCTAGACTTGAAATTAATGATAATGAAACAAGTGTGCTGTTTTTCTCTTCGCTGTGCCAATAGCTGTACTACTAAAATGACTAAAAGGTGAGCTGGAGTGCTGTTTGACAGTTACAAGGCAGCGAAGGCTCCGGATAGGAAGTGATCTCACAGGTCCCGCCAAATGATGAATGGCTCCCGAGATAGTGAAGGGTAATAACTTGTAATCAAAGCCATAAGACAAGTTCAGAGAAGCGTGATGGAGGGAGGACATCATTCTTCATTCCCTCTCTGTATTTATTCAGAGAAATGGCGTGCATGAGGTCGACTACGCTGCGCAAAAGAAGTTTGCGGGAGTTGCAGAAAAAGGGAGTGGCGGCGGTCTGCTTTTCCTCACTCGCTGCCACTGTGAGGGATGGTCTCTGTGTGCCACCGCTCCTCCAGCCGACGCTGTGAGAGAAGCGCCAGAAACAGGAAGGAAGCGAGGCAATCAATCTGAGTGATGGTGCGCGAATTTCACCTCTCTGGTCACAGTCCACACCTGGGACAAATTCAGAGGAATGTTAGGCCACGGAGGTTTTCCTGGCGAGTCATCCAAAGGGCAAGCCTGTAAAGTACGAATCACATCTGACGGGGTTGGAGAGCACTCTTAAATGACAAACGGGAGGAGGAGGGGGAGGACGGGAAGATAACTCAAGTGTGGACTCGAGGCTGAGCGGAGAGGTCTCAGGATCGGTCACCTCAAGTGTTGTCGGGGCTCTGTGGTGTCTTGCTTTAATCATGACATCACATCGGTAACATGATAGATACACCACATGGGTCTGTTTATCCCGACAGACCGTAAGATCCAGACGCAGAGATTTACGGCTGCAAAGGAAGGCAGCTGCTTCACCACAAAACGCTTTTATTCATGTATTCACTTATATGAATCTCTGCCTCCTTTGTATTTTTCATTGCAACATACAGTACATGTGTTGTGAGAGAGCGGGATGTGATTGGAGCTCATTATTACAAAGGGGTCGACAGTAACGAAAACCTAAGGAGCTGAATCCTTTCTCTTGTCCTTTTTCTTTACGTTTTTGGCCATAACTCAAGAATTCTGTCGGGGGGGGGGAAACTCAGCTGACACGTTTGGACGCAGCTGCAGGCCTTTACGCAGCCACAGCATGAGAGATCGACCGCTTCAGGTTAGTGTTTGACGTGTTTACTCCAGATTTGAACCAGCACCCGCTCACCACAGTTGGTTGGCTCGCTTAGCCTCTAAGCTCTTGAACAGTATGCCGCCCGTCGTGCAGAAAACTGGGCTGCAAGTCAATTGTGGTTAATGCCTGAGTGAAGGCCCTGTTTCATGGGCCCGCAGGCATCAAGTGACTCTTGGTTTCTTCCCTAGCGATGCCCTGCCAGACCCGTACTCTTTAATCAGCTGATAGCATACAATCTGTTAACAGGTTCAAACAAAACGTGAAACTGTGATAATACTCAAATTAGACGCATCATCCAGTTAAGGCAGAAACAAAACAAGCAGAGAGGCTGAAGCCAGAATCTCAGTTAGACCCACTTGATACAGTAGACAAGTAGCTTTCATACAATAGGGTATTCAGAAGTTAGCTAGCTTGGCTTCGTACACAGCTGATCCATTAGTTTGCACATGCACACACATTCACCCCTTTGTTCGGCACTGAAAGCCCCCAGCCTGCTTGAAGCAGAGTGTCATCGTGCGTGTCTGAAGCCGTTCACACAGAAGCAGAGCGGCTGATGTTGCTCTCGCTTGACCTCCATCCTGACAAGCATCCTGGCATGGACGCATTCGCTGGAGTATCCGTGACGAGTCCCTCCCTAGCTGCCTGTTTGTGACTATGCTGAATCAAAAAGCATTCCACTCGCCGTTACATCAAGACTGAATGAGTTTTGTGTGTAGTTAGCGCCCACGTCATGTCTGACATATTGTTACAGACCTTGGGTTTGTATTTACGACGGTGGTGTTGCACGCACAGACTGTGGGGGGCGCCAAATCACACAAAGGGGCAATTTCTATATAATTTTGCTTCGTAAGATTGTGTCGCACTGTATCGCATCCCATGATACAAGTGTCATATGTTTCCAGTCGCTGAAGCAAACATGAGACGTTCATAACTTTTCCTTACCGGACGTTACATCTTTTTGTCGTAAGAGGAAAAGATGGCTGCGAACTTCAAAGTTGAAGAAGAGAGGAAAAAAAAGAGCTCAGATCTGAACCTCGTGAATGGCGTGTGTGTTTAGAGAGAGAGAGAGAGAGAGAGAGAGAGAGAGAGAGACGCGTTGTCTGCGAGATAAATGTAATGTTGTAGTAATGAATTTTGGGTGGCATTAATCCACTTGCGGTGGTGTTTCAAACTCAGACTCCGAGCGTCTGGGAATCCAACCTAATCTAATGACGGGGGAGTCAGAGACACCACTAATCATAAAGAGACGGCCAAGTCATTGTTCTCGCTGCAGGGACTATAAATACACAGGCCGAAATTTAATCAGGGCCTAATTGACACGCCATAAGAGACGCCAGTCAATTCTAACCATCTTAAAGCCTCGTGAATCCTCAATGCAAAGTGGCACCAGCTACATGACGTCCAGCGGTCTTTGAAAAAAAAAAAAGCAGCTTTTGTTCACCTAATGGAATTAGGAAATATTTTTGCTGCCAAACCGAATTACACATTCGACTGGCAGACGGACATCTTACTTTGGAAATAATGCCTAATATAGTTGACTCCCTGTTAAGACACTGCCACACCACTATGACTTTGTTTGTTTAGATTTATTGGATTTACAGGAAGATGTGTTTTCCTGCTAATTCGTTTTGCAGGCTCTCAGGAGGACTAGCAGCTGAAGACTATGCCTGTGTGGATCTTAGTTTTTTTTTTTTTTGTTTTTTTTTTAAAGCTTCCAGTTTACATGTTTTTAATTACCATTAAAGATGACAGGGCTTTTTTTTGTTGCTCAATGAAATGCAATGATACTAAGGACAGTATTTGTTGCACGTGTTTAGACCTTTATCCTCTGGGATGCTGCAGCTCTCCTTTGCCTTGCTGCATTAGATTTGCTATTAAATCATTTACTCCTTGTCTTTCTGAGCCTGCCACTCTTGTGCATTTTCTGGTCTCTGAAAGTGGCACAAATCCCACCAGAGAGACAAAGACAACCAACAGATGGCTTTTGCAGAGCCGCCTTTTGCCTCATCTCCATCCCGCCTCACCTAAAAGTCTTTATGAAGCGTCAGCCCTCGGTTCATTTGTAACTCCAAGTAGCAGCGCGAGGACCTTAAGTGTTCACTGTGCATAATGCTTTCTGTGTGCTCTTCTTTTTCTGTCTGAAGCAGAAGGGACCTCTCATAGAAAAATAGGCTTGCCTCCATGCCTGAGGGCATCTGACAGCGATGGACGGGACCTGAGGGGACGGGAGGGCTCCACAATACTCAATATTACATGACATGTTGGTGCAGCTGCGTGGCACCGCAGCTCACTTTACACAGAAACATTTTCAGAGAGTCTCAGATTATTTTCTGCATATTTGTAAGATTAAAGTGGCACTATGTAGAGAAGAAGAAATGAAAACTGTGTTTTTTAACATTTACAATAATGATGAAGTAATAATTCAAACTCAAAAATATAAATGTTTTCAATAACTGAATTAACAAGCGGTTTTCAGAGGAGAACAAGGTCTCCAGGACAGTGTTTGAAGCTAGAAAAGGTGGCAGGGTCCGCCAAATATAAACAAAGTAAAACAATATGAAACTGTGTTGTCCTGTAAAATCAGTCAATGAAGATCCTTCTCTTCTGATTGACAGTTTCTTCCCTCAAAAACTATGTAGCGCACCTTTCATACAAATACACCTTCCTGGTGACTTACAGTCATATGTACAATTCTTTGTGGAAGTGCAACAGAATTCTTTTCAGTAATACACTGATTATCTTTGCATTGTTACGACCGAGATGTCATCGAGTGAGTGTTACAGTATCTGAATTAATGTTCACACTGTTACTGCTCAGAAAAAGAAGCTACCAACCTTGGATAACGAGGATGAAAAGATGAAATTGCTACATAAAGTGAGACGGGTCACCAAAGTCTGTGAAGCCTTTTAGTGTCTTTCAGCATGTTATTATGGTTTTACGGACGTAACTGTACTGTTCTTGTTCACTCTCGACACTGTCACCAAGCTTGTTTCCAGCAACAGCAGGGCGCAGTTTTTGTCAAAGCCATGATAAACCCCGTGTACACTATCAGCCCAAACAGCAAGCAGCAGACAGACAAAGATAGTGAGAAACACCAGAGCGATTGCAGTCCCACACACAGGTGTGTGACAGGGTCTGAATCCTGTGTCAAACCAATAGTCAGTGGTACTTGTTTTGAGGAGGTGGTTATTTTAAGCCAATGTTTTTTTCTTAAACTGCACCAACTAGTTTTGGGGCTGAAGAGAATCAGCATCCACTCTAAATGACATCTGACATGATGCCGACAGGGGCAGTGATGTGTTTGTTTTAGTGGCAATGCCATTAAACACCACCCATTCAGCTATACATAGTTCAAATAATGACCATTCATACTTTTGAGTCTGATAAATGTTCTACATGTGAATATTTTACCAGTGTTATGATACAGATGGGTCCAAGGCAGGTTACAAGTCACAAAACACATCACATGACCTGCGTCATATGCTCGTTCTCTGTCAGAAAGTGATATTCATTTAGCTCGTAAGCATGATGACATTTACCAGGGAGCACAAAGGAAAGGAGAGGCAGGGGCTGCCTGAGGGGAACGTCAAGGCACTGGACAAACTGAAATTCTGACCTGATGGTTTCCTGAAACATCAGTAATTCCTCAGAGGGATTCTGTATGACATTTCATGGCACTCTATCTATTAGTTGTGAACTATGTATCAGTTTGGCACTGGAGGAAATGTCAGGGGATCACCAAAGTCTCTCTTCATGGTACCATGGCTGCTGGTATGACATTTTAGTGGCAATGCCATTAAACACCACCCATACAGCTATACATAGTTCAAATAATGACCATTTACACTTTTCTCATAATAGCCCACTGTCGTTTCAACCTGGATACAGGCATCTTAGGTCACTGGCTGGCGTCTCTCTCTCTCTCTCCTGCCTTCTCTTGTATCCTAGATTTGCCTGTGACCGCTCAAACAAACCAAAGAGGTAAGATGTAAGCGAGCATTGGCCCTAATGAGATAAATTGATTGGCTAATTGTGCCGAAAAGATCTTGGATGGCACCTCACTGCTTAAACCTTGAACCTTGGAAAATTTCTTTCTTTCACTGAATAAAATTTGTTACAAGACGAAGTGGAGTTGCTCACCCTCCTTTCTGGCATTCCCTCTTCAAAGTCGACTAAACTATTTACATCATGGCAAACTTCTGCTGAGTAGATGACTGTACACCAGAGACGGTGATGGTGTGAAGTTTTCATTTCCAACCATCTTGAAGACATTTTATTTCATAGCCTTTTCCAACATTTTTATTTATTTTTTGATAACATTTTTATAGCTTTTAATGACAGTCCTTGTGTGGAGGTATTTTAATCGGTCCGATCAGAGACTAATCCAGGCTAATCTCAATGGGTCAGGAAAATGGGGCTGCATTAATGCAAGCATTGTGTAAGACCACTGTGAGATAGAGAGCGCTGAGTCTTTATTTACCAGAGCAGCTAAATCCCTCTTAGATACAGTAAAATAAAGACAGAGACACACACAGTTGTAATTGAGTGTAAAGTGCCTGAGCAGCTAGCCTGTCCACAAAGCATTTGAGGTTATGTAGACTATGAATAGATGTATTTTTCCTGGTCTCAAAGAAACTGATTTAATATTTTTGTTTGTTTCACAGTGAATTAAGTATTGCACCGGATGATCCGTCTCCTTCCACACCAGGTATCTGTCCCAGGATGAACCTTCTTAACTTTGCTCAGCAATTCAGGGTGTGTCTGTGCTCTGAGGATTCACCACTGGTGTCCCGGAGGTACTCAAACAGGCTTATCTTATTACACAAGGGTTTAGGCGGACGCACCACAAATACTTGTGAAACTCTCGCCAAAATGCATCCTGGGCTTTTTTTAGAACCCCAAACTGCCCATGTTGTGCTGGTTGGCACCTTGCATGGCAGCCACCACCATCAATGTGAGCCACAAAACACATGACCTGACCTGCATCATTTGCTCGTCTGCTGTCTGAAAGTGATATTTAGCTGGTAAGCATGGTGACATTTACTATGGGAGCACAAAACACAAAAGAAAGGAGAGGCCAAGGCTACCTGAAGGGAAACATCAAGGCACTGGACAAGCTGAAATTCTGACCTGATGGTGTCCTGAAACATCAGTAATTCCTCAGAGTGATTCTGTATGACATTTCATGGCACTCTATCTATTAGTTGTGGAGAAAGTTTCTATGGCACTGGAGGAAATGTCAGGGGATTGCCAAAGCCTCTCTTCCTGGTACTGTGACTGCTGGTATGACATTTTTAGTGGCAATACTTCCAATACCTGAGTGAAAGTGGGGGAGATACCAACCGATCAAAACAACACCACCCTTACAGCTATACACAGTTCAAATAATGACCATTTATACTTTTCTCATAATAGTCCACTGTTGTTTCAGCCTGGACCCAGGCACCTTATGCCACTGGTTGGCCTCTCTCTCTCCTGCTTTCTCTTGTATCCTAAAGATGCCTGTGACCGCATGAACAAATCAAGTAGTTAAGATGTAAGCAAGCCTTGGCCCTAATGAGATAAATAAATTTGCTAATTGTGTTGAAAAGATCTTGGATGGGACCTCACTGCTTGAACCTTGGAAAATTTCATTCTTTCAATGTATTCAAAGTTTTAGGAGACAAACTGTGATCTTTTCCCGAATCCAACTGTCCTCCAGGTTTCGTCGCGTTCAGAAATCTATACTTCTCAGCTGCCATGACGACTGTGAGCAGAACAAGCTACTGCTAAGGTGAGTTGTACAAAAACTTTCTTTTTAGCAAACTCTGTGTACACTAACAATGTTCTCAATGCTCGTGTTCATGTGCAGAGAGTTTCATGTTGTGTCAAGCCTTCTTAGTGTTTTAAAAATGAGCTTGACCCGAAAACAAAAGTACGGTAAATCTTAAAGGCCTCTTTCGTCATAATTATGCTTTTAAACTGAGGTTTGACTCATACACATTCACAAAAAAAAAAGTCTAGGCTGCATTTTGGCAGGAGTTTCACTTTAAGCTGTCTAGGGGGTGAACTCTGTACAGCAGTGTAGGTGGGTGATATGTAATGCGGTGGGCCACCTCCTCTGCTCTGTTTGAAGTGAACCGGGATATGAATATGTGATATGAAATTCACTGAAGATCCTCCTGAGTTTCTCAGATATTCCCCCGTCAAACCAACCCAGTATTTATTGATGTGATGCAGATATGTTGTTAATCACTTTGGACCCAAAGTAACTACTGTGGGATGTTGCTAACCATGAATGTTCTAATTTGTTTACACTATTTATCATTTTGGTTGCTTGAGATGTGTGTGTCCTCTTTGTTATTGTCCTGTTTATTTATCCTACAGGTTTGATGACACTTAGTTTCCCCATTGGGCGGATTAATAGGTTATTTTGAGATGCCAAAACAGCCAACACAAGAGCACCAGAACTTATTTTTACATTTGAGTCACTGGCTAGCACTACACTACACTAAGTCTGCATTATCCGCTCGTTGGCAGCAAACTCGGCGTGCATGTCAAAAGGTTAGAGGAGCAACACAGCTTGTGTGAACTGCATGGCCTGCGTAATGTGGCCCAGGTATGAGGTGGTGAACCTTATACCTGACATAGCAATAATTTATGTGGCATTTGCTCAAAGCTCCGCTGTAAAGCCTCTTCATTGATTAGCATAATTTTATCGGATTCTAATTGACATTTTTTGTGTTTGTGTTGGAGACATTCAGGCCTATTTCAGCTTAATACACAATTCCTAATATACAAGCAGTGACAAATGTGTTACTGCTGTCTCAGTTCAACAGTGGCAAACCAAAGTGTCACATGAAAGCCTCATAATACTCCATCTGTTGTCCTTGTCAACTGGTATTATCTACCAGGGTGCCAAGATCGTCTGTGAAGGCAAGGTGGCATCCAACTGCATTGAGACGCACCCCGCCATCGACTCTTGGGCTACTCTGCAAAAGGCCATGCCAATGTCAATGGCTTAATAGTCTTGGAGTTGTGTGTTTTCGTCTATGTGTGTTGTTTGGCTCTGTACAGCTGGAGCTGCTTTCCTTTACGGGGGATTGTGTTGAGTATGTAAAAAGTGTTGGTGTTAAAAGCAGCAGACGCGCTGGCAGTGACGGAGGAGGCGTTGGACAGCTCCCAGGCCCCGGCACGTCCTGCCGCCTTCACTCTCACCTCGATCCAAACTGAAAAGACAACAAGTTCACGCAATACAAAATCAGCGACTTGAGGGCTGCCTCCATCGCCGGCAGGGAATTACGAATGAGATGAGTCAGCTGTTTCTTTTTCGCTTCACCTCCAACATGTTGTTTTTTTTTTATTGCAGATGTGAGCATCTGTGTGTTTGTGCACGTATCCAGATTTGGCGCGGGCACAATAACGAAAACAGGAAAGGACAAACAGCAGCGGCAGACAATCCTGACTTGTTGTTCCTTTGTACGTTTACTTAACAGGTTCTTTTTATGAATCTAAATGATATTTGTGTTTGGTAAATGGACTGTATTCACATTTTTACAAATGACCATTTGGCGAAGCATTTGTAACAGTTTCTTTCAACAAATATTCAGAATTTCATAAATATTCCCTTTATAGCTCAGATTGGTAGGTACTCTTGTGTGGGCATCTCAAGCGCACATACCGCTCTGGTTCATGTTGTTGAAGCAGCGCAAAGATAAAAAAAAAAAAGGCTGGGGCAAGCTGCATGCCTGCAGAGATTTAATTAACTAAAGAGGGTTTTCGTACAGAATAATGCTTCTGGACAACAGATACTGAAAGAGTCATTCATTTATAGACAGGTTTGGGATTGATGCACTGCTTTAAGAACATTTCATTTTTTTTTTTTTTATCTAAGCATCTTCTGGTGGCTAGTGTCGACTGAAAATTTGTCTCGATTCTTTGGTGTGCTCTCGTTCACAAATATCACCAGTCTGGCAGTGAAGTGGCGGAAACAGACGTGGTTCTGAGACATTTATTCTCAGTAAAAGGCTAAGACCCATTCTCCACCAGAATACCAACAACTCAATTTGAGCTGCCAGATTGGTGCCTTGGCTCCCACCTGTGCTCCGTGAGCTCTGCGGTATGCACCGAAATACCACACAGATGGGCAAAGCTAATTTCAAGGTCATGAAAATTCCGTTGGCGGGCTGCATTGTGCTGCCACAAAAACATGGCCTGACAGCTGAAGCAATCCGCCGCCATTGGTAGAAAAGCATCTTATCACTTTATATAAACTTGCATTTTACAGTTGTTTGAATGTATTCAGGTAAGATATTTTAAAATACAGTTCTGTTTTAAAAGGATCCCAAATACATTAACATCCCCCTAAAAACCTGCAGTCCAGTGTGGACGTAGTAAAAAAAAAGGTGGAGGCTCATCAGTCTCCCTCTCACCACCAGCCATGTACACCATCACCCTTACCCTGCACATCTGTGTCTCTCCACAGTCTCCTCATCTTTAACCTTCAGCTCCAGGTGGTTGGTCCCACTCTTCGAACCATGCCATTGGCCCTTTGTGCCATTCCCAGAAGACCAATCGGTGGTCGCCAGTGTGCCTGTTACAAAAACAAAAGGTCTGACAGGAAGTGCTGGCAAAAAACAAGTTCCAACAGTAAAAGCATGCAATAAAACAAACTCATGCAAATAATAACACAGCACACAACAATATGAAATACTTAAAAACAGTCACTTCTGCCCTTTGACATGTCGCCGGTCAGCCAAGTGCGTGAAGGTGAGTCAACTCTCGTGACTTCTTGTAGCACATTATGTATCCTCACACTATTTTTACTGTAAATACATCACCCCTGATTTACACGATTTAGGTCTCCCCACCCTTCACTCAGGTCAAGGGGGATTACTAATGATCGTTTAACAAATTGCAGTGAGCAGAGCAATGGGTGTCAGGCTCCGGCGGGTTAAAGCCTCTCACCTGCGGTTCCCAGTGATGACCCTCTCTGGCGTTATAATCCAGGCTTTGGAGGTTTGATCAGAGTAAGAGTCTTATCAGATATCGAAGGTCAGATGGACGCCTGAAAGCAATGATGGCCTGAAAGGACACATTAGCAGAGGATTAAACACAGTCTTTGGCCCGGTTACAAAAGGTGATGAAACAGCTTTAAAACAAAGAGCAGCGCCCCCCCTCACACACCATAAACTTCTCAGCAGGTCGACACACAGCTAATTACCGCGTCAATCAGTTTCTAACAAAATCCCCCCGATGTCCGACAGCTGAAGGCCACACCCTACTTGAAGCTTCTGTCAGGGTCTTTCAAACATTTTTAATGGATTTTTCCCCAAATTATGAAGGCATTTTGGCTTTAATTTTATGACATCAGTGAAAAATAGTCACCATATTTACAAATATATCAAATTTTAACGTGTCATCCAAACACAAATTACCAAACACACAATACGCCTGTGATCAAATGTTTTCCCAGACGCTGGCAACTTGTCTTAAAACTATACTTAAACCCAGACGTGTCAGTGGGCCTTAAACCTGCCCGCTGTGTGTGTGAGGTGAAACACCCAGAAAGAATCGCAGGACTTACAGACAGCTAAGAATCTTAACCTCACCAAACCTCTAAATCCAGCTTCAAAATGAGAACAAACAATCTTGAGTCACATCTCTCACTCAACAATGAAACACACATTGTCACAACAGTGGTCTAAAAATGTCTGGATGCAACAATGTTGACTTTTTCCCCCAGCGCACATTTTGGCTCGCTGCGGGGGAAACAGAATGCAGACCATTGTTGAAGTTGTTAATAACAAGGGCTGTCTATCGACTGAAATATCAAATAGTGATTAATGGCATAATTGTAGTTAACTCCCAATTAATCGCAAATGACCGTTTAGGTATTTTTTTCACTTTTATCAACATGGGAAGTGCACAGATATGCTTTATGCAAGTCTATGTTTATTATCATCGCAACAATCCAAAACAATGACAAATACCATCCAGAATATTCTCCAGACTAACCTCAAAGTTACTGCATGCTCGAAAAAATATTCTGAAAGCAAAACATGGCAAACTCAAGCCCAACAAGCAGCAACAGATGGGCATATTGTCCATATTAGGTTAACTAAACAATGTTAATCAGCCTCCAAGCTGTAGGCACCCATTTAGATATCGCTGTTGTCTCATGCAGAGTTCACCAGGCGTCTCTGTCGTAAACTATCCTGCATGGTCTGCCCTTTGGCAAGGGGAAGAGGGCTCTCTCCATCAGTTGTGTCCCTGTCTGGCAAGTGGTATCTGAGACTTGATAACTCAGCTCACATCGACAGCAAATTCAGATAACTTAGTTCTTGTCGAGAGAACCATCTGGCAGGGTTTTAAAGCTGATCTTGCCATTCAAAAGACCCTTGTCTTCATCTGTTTCTGCTTGAGGAGGATTGTTTATTGGTCGCCGCCCACAGCGTTACTGCTGCATCACTTCCCAATTTCTCAAAATATGGAGCAGGTCAACGGTCATAACCTGAAAAATAAATGAAGGGTGTAAGGAGGAAATTGTTACGTATTGTTACGTTAACTTTGACAACGGTATTAATTACACCCGTGTGTTTAAGAGGTCAAAATGTCTGCTGTGGGGGAGCACAGCGTGGACGCAGCCTTTGAATGGATGAGGTCATTACTAAATAAAAGGAATAACGTGTAAAAATGTTCAATGCACTGATGTAGTGTCCACCATTAAAACCATTTCAGTTAGTTCAGCCAAAGTCTGTCTGGGAATAATGTGAAAGGGTCTTTAGCTTTGTCACTTTGGCACCTGAGCGCATTGACACATGGCTCTCAATTAAATGGATTTAGTGATCAGAAGAAAAACCCAGGGAGTTGATCAGTCGTTCCTGGAAAACGAACACCCAGTGAGATTGTCCACGTGGAGCCATCAGAACCTTGCCTCTAGTGTGTCTTACTTTAAGTCCCATGATGCATGTCTTGCGTTTCTCACCAATGCAGCAATGTCAGGCTCGATAATGGCAAAAAAAAGAGTTGTTTTGTAGCTGTTTTGTTGGAGTTTGTAACTTCTTGGAAAATCATTAAAAAAAAAAAACTAAAAAAAAAAGATGACTCATCTTGTATACTAAGGATGGAGATACACGAGCCAGCCACCATGCGTATGAATAGATGTTGTCAAAACCAAGTATATCTTAAAAAATATGTAGATTAAACAACTGAGTATTTTGTGGTGCAAAGAGGAAAAATCCCTGCGCTGGATAAAAACAGTCTATTCTCCAAATGGTGACCAAAATGTTTAAATTGTGACACCACGGTTTACAGCAGGGCTCCATGGCATTTTACCAGGAATGATTAATAGCCAGCAAAGTGGCTTAGAGAGAAATCACCTACAGAGCGCTGATGCAATTAACCTACTACATTAATCCTGAGTCTAGATCACACACAGGTTTCCATGCATGTAAACCCGCAGGCAGCTGTTTCTAGCAAGCACAGTCCTGTACTCTGTCCACCCAGACCGAGAGACAGAGTGTCTCTGTCTGTGTTACTTTGTGGTAGTTCTGTGTCCTTTTGTAGTTGTTTTGTGTTTTTTTTTTGTGTGCGTGTGTTTTAATTTCTTTCCTCGGCACTAATTCCCAATATAACTCCATCCAGAGTAATTGAAAACACTTTAATAGCAGCGTAGGGCCTTTAAATATTGTATTTGTCGAACAAAAAGCACAATTTACACAACACACACTTAAAACATGTTACCTAATACAGAACATAAAAAACAACCTTCTCATTGGACATAAAGCAGACATTAAGCTCATTCTATGACTCCCTCTCGGGTTATGTTCACTCTGTGCACATGTGCCACAGTGGGCAGAAAGGAGTCACTTTGAGCTGCAGGCGATTGGGATGAGTGTCCCTGCGAGTTTTTGTCTCTGAGCGAAGAAGTGAGCGGACCGAGATATGAGGAGAAGAGAAAGCGTTTGTGGAGAGAGGCCCTGGACTGTGAGCGAGCACTGAAGTGGAAAGGGAAGGGCGATGACTGCATTAGGAGCGAAGGTGCCATCCTTCTAAATGAGTGACTCTCACCGAATCAAAAGTGGGAAGTGCGCTGTCTGCCATGAGAGTCCATGTGACCCTTGTCAACAGCACAGACCACACACCACCGGTTTGTAGGCGTAAAAAAATGTGGGGCCAGAACTCATGACCTACCACAAAGGGAAGCCATTGTGTGGCAACAAGCCCCCCTATTCAGCAACTATCATCAAGATCAGCTAATGAGCATCACCAGAGGCATTCTGAGTCATCACAAGATGCCCGTTAACCATGCCGGTCCGAGGCCCAGGAAGTTTGATTATAACAAGGGACTTGGCTCATGAATTAGCCAATAATGAAATGAGGATCATACGTCTGGAAATCTTTTTTTTTTTTTTCACAAGAGTGCAATGTTTAAAAGGATAGTTTTAATGGTGGAAATTATTTAATCACGCTCCTGTCTGCCATCTTTTGAGTCAGAGCAGGGGGAGAAAAGGAGGGCACGTCATCTCCCATCATCCGGAGAAGTCTCCCTCCTCGCAGCACTTACTCTGGAGCCTCCCAGGAGTGGCAGAGGGCGAGCCATTAAAGGCCTGTAGAAACACTACAGATACTGTCAGAAGGAGACGGGAGACCTGGGAGGAAACAAGTTTGACAGGCTCCACCAAAAGGCTGCAGTGTGATGGTGCCAGATGAGCATCAGGCTAATTTGCTTATCAAAATTTCATGGGGCGCTCTTAAGGGAGGTGCGAGGTTTGCAGCTACATGTAAATGTTTGTAGTATAGGTTTTTAGAGACAAAAAGAGGGAAAGTAGCAGTCAGAGCAGGTGGATGTCCTATTGAGGAAAAAGAGGCAACTTAAAGTGTGATGCACTGGGCCGCCACAAGCTGCCCGACAGCTTGAGTTTCAGCTCTCAGACCTCTTGTGACCTGTACGGCAGCATCTGTCTCCAACCCCTCCTCAAGTTTTGGGGAAAACATTACAACTTAGAATTTTGATATTGGCAATATTAATGAGGTAATAATACAGACATGAGAGTATTTATTTTTTCCTCTTAAACAAATATATTTTTTTTATTTTCCTAAACTAAATAAACAAGTTGTTCTCAGAGGCAAGTAAAGTCCCGAGAACACTGTTTGAAGCTATACAGGTGGCAGGGTCCGCCAAATGTGAACGAAGTTCAACAGTATAAAACTATGTTTGTTTGTTTAGTCTATTCACCCAATGAAGATCTTTCTCTTCTGATTAAAATGTCTTCCTTCAATCTACATAGTGCATCTTTGCATCTCTATCCGTGCGTTATCATTTACAGTCCCCATTTCTACGGGAAACAACAGCAAAGCTAGCAGCCTACGTGCTAACCTGAAGCTCGTCGCTACAGCTAATAAAACCAAAACAAGCCAGCAGCTCTTATCTTCTCTCTTGCACAAATTTGCAATTTTCCATACCAGGGCTCACCTTTCAATGCGTGAAACAAGTAAGCCCCCCCCACAGTATTTTTCGCAAGACCAACGTTGATGAAGCGCCAATACCAGAAAGACAATTGGTGCAGCCAGACGTCACTCGAGCACTCCAGCCTCCAGTGTCTAACACATGTTGGTACCAGTCAGACTGCCTGTGTGAAAACCACCATTTAACTACATGGTTAAGTTAAATTAAAGTGTTTAAGTTGAATCCATATTCTCATGAATATGGGGAATGTAAAGTGGGTGTCTGAATTGTGTATATTTGCTGCACGAGAGTCCTCGCCAGTTTGCCGTGATGATGCCTATTTGTAGTAAATATGAGGAGGAGGAGGAGGAGGAGGAGGAGGAGGAGGAGGAAGATTAGCAGGAGGACTAGAGGGAGAAGTGTTGGACACTGCGACGCTCCACTGACTGATGTGCAGTGACAGACTGTCTGCTGGAAGAGGGGAATGTTGCATGTTAGGCAGGTCAGCAGATGCTGGGCTGACAGTCAATGAAATATTCAAGCCGAGACAGTGCTATCATGGATCTGATGTCTGTAAAGCCTCAGAAAAAAGAGCCCACGGTTAAGGACAAAAAGTGTGTTACAGTGTACCTCACAGGGGCATCACAGCACGAGGAGAAAAACTAATTTGTCTATGTATCAGTCAAGTTTTCATGGATAAATGACTGCAACGGGGGGAAAGCTAGAGTACAATTTCTTCATCACTGCCCTTATTTAGTTCAGTACCTACCCCCAGTGTAATATCCAATGCCAGTGAAACAATTACAACAAACATTAGTGTCCCCGGAGCTCCTTATGTTCACTTGATGAAGGTGGAAGATCGATAATCAGCCATGCAGTGTTGCCAAAACTGCCATCCACTTACTGGGCAATCTTCAGAATCAATTGAATTTGATATCAAACCATTTTTCAATGACCCATTAATCTGAATAAATGAATGTGAAACCTACACTTGAAGTCATTTAAGCCTTTTCATTTGAGAGTGACCGCTTAATCTTTGACTGCATGTCTTCCTTAAAATGATAATAAAAAGTCAGGAAGTCTTGGACAAAACTCAACGCTGCTTACGCACTTGTTCTGGAGACTTGAGAAAATTACATTAGCAGATGGAGATTTTGTCTTAAAATTTGACAGAAACAGGAGCTGATAGAGGAATATCAATTTACTGAAAATTCATTTTGTTTATCCAAAAGAAAAAAATTAGGAAAATGACCAATAAAAAAGTTAACGCCACCTTACTATGTAGACATTATAGACCACATTATGTATAACACGCCAAGATTTTTTGATATATGTGATTGACCTATGCCTGCGGATTTTAAAATGACTAGTTTTTCTGATGACCAAACACTGTGTATGTGTAAGTATCCCTTTACATTGCTGCCATCTACTGGAAGATGACCTCATCACCACTGCACCCTGAACAAACATGAGTATAACTCTGTTTTCTGGCTACACACCAGCTAAAGGGATGAAACAGAGACCATTCTTCCTCCTGGATCCAAACTTTTCACATTTATATTTATAATCTACGTGTATCAAATATCTTTGTCATTGTAATTGGTTTAATGTGTGATATTTGTTTGGCTTGTTCTGTAGGTCTTCCTGAGGTTTCTTCTATTTTTTCCCTGCCAAGACGTTTGTTGAACTCAAATCGACAGTGGACAGAGGCTTCCATACACTGCACGGATTGTAAAGCCCACCGAGCCGATGTGATTGTGATCTTCAGCTATATAAATACAATTGACACAACAAGCTGAAGTCAGTGACAACAGCCACATTAACGGTTCCATGATTTAATAACAAGGACGTTCAAAACAATTGTAACAGCACCGGTTGGAAAATGAGAACTTTATTACATCACACGGACACTGTATATCCAGTCACTTTCAAAGCATTTCACTTATACAGTTAGTCCTGAAAAACTGGCTGCAGTGGATACTCGGAGCCAGACCCGAAGTTTAACATCCATTACCTCTGAACAACTTCACAACAAACAGAGCAGATCTGAGCATGCCAGACTCCTGAAAGAAACCCCACTTACTTTGCATATTAATGTACTGTACAAACTTCTATTGCATAATGACGTACTGTACAAAAAAACAACTGCTTTGTAATATAATTGGAAAACATCGACAGGGTTTCAGTGAGCTGCAGCGCGAATGGCGACGTGATGTCGGTGAAAGAAACGGAAAGTGCATGACAGATACTCGAGGCAGGGCCGTGGTCGCACTGACACTGACGCAGCCTGGAGATCCTCACCTGCTTTGAAGACATTTGGAAAAAAAAGCACCTCTGACTCAGTTGTGCTAAGGCAAACATGACATTTATGAAAAAAACAAAAAAAAAACAGAAAGGCAAACAAATCAGCTACAATGGTAAACTGAGCTGCCATGTTAACACAAGTTAGAGCTTTGATCACTTTCACTTTACATATATTACCATGAATCGGGCACTTCTTGTATTCCAGACATATAGCAAAAAGGTGTTTATGTGCAGATTAAAAACCACAAGTTATGGATGCACATCATGCACGAGGGTATAATATATGAGACGAGGCAGAGGAAGACCTATTCAAAAATGGTGTTGGGGCTTAGTGGACACTTCAACTGGGAAATGGACAGTTCCAAATACTAAAAAAATCAAGGAGGAAAGGAAAGGACGACTCATATTCCAGTGAGGTACAGAGACTGACCTTGGCTTTTTACATCAACATACAGTACCATTACCCAACAAGCTGGACTTCTGATTGTACCATCAATTAAAATACTTAGACAGGCCCAAAATGTTTTTAAAAAATGGTATACAACAGTCATTTAATAGGGCAAATTATGAGGTGGGAGAAGTCTGTAATGGATATGACTCTTAAAGGGTCAGTTCACTAAAATACACGTATGGACAGTACCAATATGGATAGATACCACGATGCCGAGGGAGAGAACATGTTTAAAAGGTGCATTCTGTAAGACCTGGCCCATCTGAAATTCTGTGCAAACACTTTCCGGGTGCTTTGAGCTCCCCAGCCGGGCCACTAGCCACACAGCTAACTGAGCTAACTAGCTGACGGCAGCAGTTAGCGGTTACTCTGTTAAATATGCTGCTCCTTATTTGTTGTGAGTGCAAATTAAACAGTTGGCCAATTCTTATATATGTATATAATTGCACCTTTAATGTTTTCTTTTGTGTGTATTTTTCCAGATTTTGTGTGAACTGACCCTTTAACTCCGCCTCATAAGCGATGCATAAGATACATTAGTTAGAAGACTAGCAACTCGGATGCCACGACAGTACATATTTAGTTACTGGTAGAGACACCGAAACAAATAATACACATTTCAAATCAACACGCTCAAAAATACCTCAGACCATCGCTTGTAAAGTTTCTTCTGTTATTTTTCACCCTCGTATTACGACTAGTAATGCATTTCATGTGGGAAGGAGCGATTCCAAACAACTGGTCTGAGGGTCAAAATATTGTTTTGGTAAATATCTGAACTGGACTGCATGTGTCACAATTCTGCTGAACTCGTGTCACGTCAAATTGTAATGATTCTTCAAAATACGTCTTCTGGATATACTATACATACTCATAAGTATGAAAATAGATTGTGTAGATTGAACAGATCTAATATTTAAAATTTAAGGGTCACGCTAAAATCAAAGGGAGAGGGCAGGAAGAAGAGCGAGAAGGTCAAAACAGCAACACGTTTAAAATTTCTCACATATGTACAAAAACAAAGACTTTGTATAAAAAGTATACATCTAGGAGTAGAGGCCTGTGGCACACCTGATACATGAGCAAACGGTGCAGATCCTTATAGTCTCAGGGCAAGAACAATGTTTCTGTGATTCAGCACACACACAAGGCAGAGTTGTGGTGCTGTGGTAGGATGCCGCAGTCCTCGGATGAGCCTTTTTCCCCATTATCAGTTTTATGGGCTTGTTCACTTTGTACATTGCTATGAGGCGTCTCCTCGGGCAAGCCTTTGTTGGAGGACCGGCCGAGCCGACGGGGAGGACCTCTGAGTTCTGGGGGGGTGTGCGGAGAACGGCGAAACCTTTTCGACGGAGGAGTGGAGGCAGCGCAGTCCATTTGGGTTGTCGAGTCTTGCTTTTCGAAAACATTCGCCGAACCGTCTGAGGGGGGCAGCGGGGCCCTCACAGAGTCTATGTCAGGTAAGAGCTGTGCGGTGGCACAGAAAGCTGCTTCGTACAGCCCAAATGCCTGCTCCAGAGTTGTGCAACTGTCTTGGAAGGGGGAGGGAGCATTTGATGCATCACTCCGCTGAAAAAAAAAATAATAATAATAGAAAATTATTGAAATTAAACTAATAAATTATTAGCTATCAACTATTTTATTTAATCAATTACTGGTATATATAATAACATTATTTATACATTCAAATCAGTTAAAATTGTCTCTTTTTGTCGAAAATAAAAAGGAGAAAAAAAACACAACTTGTCATTCATTGATCTGAAATTGAAAATGAGACACACAGATGAATGATAATGATACAAGTGATAATGTGGATTGCAGAGAATGTCGACAGTAAATACAGACATGAGTTTCAGCTGAAAGGATACTGAGGCTGGGTAATTTAGGAACTTGAAGCATTCTCAGTGCTCTTTTTTATTGTATCTATTATTAAGTTAAAAATATAACTGTTACAAAAAAGTATTATGGAGTTAAAATAACAAGGATCAAACAGTCACCTTCTTCCCGAGAACCTTCCTTGCCTCCTAAAACTTTGACAGGAAAACCAGTCATGTTGTTTCTTAAAGGAACAGTTCACACAAAAATGAAAATTTCATTCATTAATATCCACTCACCCCCACGATGATACAAAGTCAAGACTTAATAATAATAATAATAATAATAATAATAATAATAATAATAATAATAATAATAAAATAAAAAAGGCTTCAAACCACTCACTGAGTGTAATCTAAATTTCTGGAAGCCCCAACATCTGAAAATTATTTGAAAAGATGGATTCTGTCTAATAAAGGGTGTAAATAACATATTTTCAAGTCAATATGGGAACTTGGTGCTTCTGGAGACTTGGATTACACTGGACAAGCTGTATGGAGCCAGTTTAGTTTTATTTGTTTGTTTGTTATTTAACATTCTATAACAAGTCCCCATCTACTTCAGTTGCTGAGGAGCATGTTGCTATGCTATGCAAAATGTTATGTTGACTACGAAACTTCACCCAAATTTCCATTAGTGTGGGGTTGAGTAGGTTAATGACTGAATGCTCATGTTTGGTTGAACTGTTCCTTTAATCTAACATCAGCTGTTAGCGACTCATCTGCGCATAATATGGCTTTCTATTGGGCACAAGTATATATGTTCAAACTGTTTTTTTCATTTCACTGTCTCCCTCTACTGGCTAAAGTGGGAAGATTGCTTAAGATGGTACTGTTGATGTTTATCTCCCTGTCATAAATGACTTCAGTACTTACTGAGACAACGTATTAAACGTAAAAATAAATAGTGATCTATAGCTCTCTTATCGCTGCAGATTTGAATATAACCACAGAGAAGCATAACCAGCTGAAAGGGAAGGTTGCCATCAGGTTCAACAGGCCGGTCCTAGCTATTCAACTAATACATACATTTAATCATTGGCTGTTCATGTTTCTGACACTTTGATACATTTTCATAACTGAGCAGTCACCTCACTACCACTCCAGGCATGGCCATCCCTCATGTTCTTCTCCAAATATCTCATCTTCTTCATAAAACATGTCATCCTCATGCTCCGCCTGTTGGGCCCCGAAAACAAAGAGTGATTCGTTGAGACCAGTAGTCCATGGATAGAAACTGCTGGTGTGACCTAAAGTCAACAAGCCATGTTGACTACAAACCTTCATTATTTTAGCTGGTGAAAAGCATTAAACACAATGACACTAAAAAAAATGGACTGGAATATAGAAAGGACAAAACAGTGAAGAGCAAACAAACACACAAAAACATTCAGTATATTTTTCCATAGCCAGAGCGGTCCTGATGTACCCACTCTGAATTTGGAAAATATCTGTCACTTTGCTGTATGATTTGTATGGTTTATCCCAGTGAAAACATTACCAGACTGTATTATAAAGCCATGGCACTCACCTTCGGGACCTCACACGTGTTATAAGTAGTTCCTGGGTACGGAACGTGGTCGATTCCCGTTGACATGTCGACAACAATCTCATCTCGATGCATAGGTATAGGTGGGCCTCCGCGCTCCTGGAGGGCCAGGACGATAACTGTTGTGTTGTCTGCACGGAGCATGCGTTCTTTCCAAAACAGCAGAGCGGTGCAACCCAGACGGCGGGCGCAAGACATTCCCTTTGGTCCCTTGTACAAAGGAAGAAAGAGAAAGAGGGAGAAGGGAAATCAATGACCTCATAAAATCTTGTCAATATCAAGATCCTGTAAAATCTATACCTTCCAGGCTCTACTGTATCTACGCTAAATATACAAATAAAATATTAGTTGGACAATAACATACCACCATTTTGTCGTGGCTATAACACATATTAACAGCATTCTTGGGCGGCATCATATTCCATAGTCCATCGCTGCCGAGGATGATGTAGCGATGGCGTTTGGGGTCGAGGGTCATCACGGTGGTATCAGGCTCCGGAGAAACCACAAACTCGCCACTATAGAAATCGTAGCTCCACAGATCACCTTTCGACAGATGAGGAAAAAAAAGAAAACGCCACGTTAAGAGGAATACTTTCAACAAAAATGATCCATTAGCAGCTCATGGGAGAATATCGTGGACACTAATCTTGACGAATGGGGTGTCGTCTTTACCGAGGGATCGGGCCACAGCCAGGAAGGGGATCTGGTCAATGACGGTGCTCCTCCTCACTGGGCCGTTATGGGTCAGCCTGGGCCTCTTCCACACGACACGGTTGACGCCAGATTTCTTCATTACACTGCAGTTGCAAGAATAACATATCGAGCTTTGAGGGCTTGACCGAAAATACAGCAACGTTGAAGGGAACAAGCGCCGAGAAAATATCCGACCCTGACCTAGTCCTCTACGGAGGTCTACTTCACCGACTCACCTGCCACCCAGTCGTTCAATCCTCTCTTTTTCTTTAGGAAGCTCAGGTTTATGGTCTTGTGTTACTTCAAGAGCCTGGAGTGTGATATCAGAGTCATTTTCCTTCACTCCAACTACCACTGCCGAATCCCCTACATGGGCGACATACATGTGAACTCCACGGATTACGATCACGCTGGCCGTGGTGCCTGATGTGCTGGGCAGGCCAGTGATGGTCTTTGGCCACTCCGCTGTGAGAGAAAAGAACAAATAAAAAGCAAAGTGATTAATGAAACTCACTGATCAAATACGGTCAACGGTCAAGGTAAACACAGTTGGAAGTATAAGTAAGGGCTTTTTTGTATCGATTATGATTTTTATGCCAGCAACACATTTCAAACAAGTCAGGACAGAGGCAACAAAAAAATGGGAAAGTTGTGGAATGCTACAAATAACCAGTATGGAACATTCCACAGGTGAACAGGTTCATACGTAACAGGTGATAGTATCATGATTGGGTATGAAAGCGGCATCCTCGAAAGGCTCAGACAATCACAAGGGAGAAGAGGGCAATCACTTTGGAAACACATGATTCTATAAAGGATATTATAACACAGGCATGAAAAACAGAATTCACTTGAAACTGACTCTTTTGGAATCAGGGCTGTAAATAGTCAAGAAGCCTTCCCATCTGGAACAAAGGCGTTTATGTACCCCAGTCTGGAAGTCTGACTTTCCTTAATTCTTTACAATACGCGACAAACAAGAATGGCAAGAACACACAAGTGTGAACAACCATGTAAACTTAAGTTCAGCCTGCAAGCCAGTCAGAGGCAAATATGCTCTTTTGAACCCAGCCGTCACACAGCCTATGACCTTGAAAGCTCATCCCGGGAACTGCTGGTTCTGTATCCTCTGTATCTAGGGTTGCAAATGTATGACGTATTCATGATATGATAATCAAAAACAAACAAACAAACAAAAAAAACAGGGTTTCTCAGTATCATGATACATTGTGTAAAACAATACAAAAACCCTTAAACAAATTAAAAGATATGATGCGTCTGATGTGTGACGTGTATGTCCTGACAGATATGAAACTCGATATAAACTTGAAATATATATTTCTGATAAACAACAATATGTTAAAAATTAATACCACGGATAAGTGAAAGTACACAGTGTGCATGGAAGACAGAATATCGCTGCAGCCCTAGCTGTGTCTAAACTGAATTAGACCACAGCTTCACCAGGGAGTTAATAAAAGTTAGACAATCTCTGTATTACTTTATGTGGGAACATAGACCTAAACACAGAGGGACGGCAATTACCATTACACAGCTCGACTGGAGAAAACAGCCACCCACCAGAGGGATGTTCTTATAAAACTTGATGACCATATAAGCCAGGCAACCAGAACTGTACTCTCTAAAATGTCTTCTCGGTGTTGTGTTTTGTCCATTTTCTACTTTAATACTGAATTCTTCCTATTGCATGTTCTTTGTGCTGCTCCATGATGTCTTTCTTCACCTCACTGTTTTTTTTTTCATAATGAATCGGCGTAATCCGACTTCCACGTGTCACGACTGCGTTTTTTAAAAAGCCACAGGTGAGGAGTTCATAGCCCGGAAAAACACAGCCTGCTTCCAGTCATTTATCCATTTAATCTGGCCCTGTGCACAATCCTTTCTGCAGAGATATACGCACATGTGCGTTGGAGATTATCTCGTATCAAAAGGACAATGCATCATGTTTTCTCTCAAATTAACAGTGAGTCACATACAAATTCTTCGGTGAGAGCACTGATGATACTAAACAGCCACTATCATACATCTAGATAAGTTGAATTTCCCATCAAAATTAAAAACAGACTGGCTTCTGCTGTAAGGCCTAATTTGATTGACAAGATAATGGTCACAGAATGAGACTTTACGAGAATGTACTGATGTTTTCTGGCAGCGGTTTAGGTCTGTAACAGTACTTTTCACCCTTTGAACCCTTAATCTAGACATACCTGAGATAAAAACATTCATCTGAGCTATTTTAAACGGGGTTATATCAACTCTGACAGCTCTGTTGTGGTCAGATGATGGGAACACTGTGTTAATCTGTTATGGGATGGGCCAGTCGAGCAGAGGATTGGGCATCATCACACCAGCTGAGGAGGATGCTGCCTCATGTGACACAGATCCGCTACCTAACGTCGATGAGTCTGTGATAAGATGAATCTGAGAGCAAAACGCAGCAATACACGCAGTTAGAAAACACACATAAATGTATGCAACACAAACACATGATCTTAACTTGGGGTGACTCACGTAGCTCTTTCCACATCGCATGGTGACAGGCGATGAAGCCCTTCCGAAGAGCAGCGCACACTTCACTGTGATCCTTCGACCAAAACCCCCGCTGCCTCTTCAGCAGTTCCCACAGATTCTCCCTGGCGAAGTGCGCTGCCTCTCGGCCCCCGTGGCCGTCGAACACGGCGAAAAACGCCACAGACCTCCGGGTGTCGACTGTAGGCTCCGCGACTTTTCCCTCGGATGCCGGCGCACTGTTGTTGCCGCTGTCCTCATTCGACAGGCTCTCTACCCACATAGCAGAGACCGGTCCGGTCTCGGCGGGAACGTCGTGGTCCGGTGTCTCATTTTCAGTCCGTTTGTCGGGTTCGCCCTCGGCTTTCCCCTCTCCCCCATGCCTCTGCGACTTTGGATAATCTTCGACTGGCGACGGCGTCGGTTCGTACTCGATTCTTATCTCGACAACATCCTCCATGTATTTCCTCCCTCCTTGCTCGGAGAATGCACTCATACGAAACACCACGGACTCGTCCATGATTGTGAACGCGTGACTGTTAAATGTCTAAGCGACAAAATGACACATGTAGCTGCTAACTGTAGCTCGCAGGTTAAAATTTCGAACCGATTTTGCCGCGATTGTATGGCCGAAGGCTTCCTTCCTTTTTGTTTATCTTCTCCGAGACGTCCCGCTGTACGCGATGACGTCACGGTTTTGCGCCCATCAACTTAGCAACGACGCAAGGCACGCGCGACCATGCTGCATTCACAGGCGCCTAGAGACGTTGGAATTTCGTGTAGCGGTCGCATTACACACCGAAAAAAGACACTAAAAGTAGACTTGGAAGCGGCCCTTTTCACGGCTGACTCGATTATACCATCCTCAGACGATTCCTATATGATGTCATATGTGCTTTCTCATTGTTATGCCAACGAATGGTAATTTTAAAATGTGAAACTTTGAGGGATGAGGGGACATTAAGGCAACACACTCTGCGCTAAATTCACTCCAGCTTTGTAAACAACAATATATAACGGTTATTCTGCCTGTAAGTATGTCATTTATGGTTGCAACGACTCATGGTTTCATTGCTGACACATTTTATGAAGCAATATATTACAGCCTGCATGTATGCAGCTTTGTCATATTGACGAAGTTTCCATCAATCATAACTGTAAGTTAAGCTAACTCTAAATTAAGCTAAGCTAAACCAGCCCACTTGGAGCCACTGCGGTGAACTAAATGAACACTTCCGGTTGAAACCTATTTTCCTCATTGTCTTTTAAATTTAGAAACAAGAGTAATTGTAATTTTTTTGTTTGTGAAAACTTGATTTGGCCGAGAGTATTTCACCTCAGAATATAGATACATTTTAAATACATTTTGACTTGTCAGCGCAGGAAAAGCAAGAGTAATGGTGGCGCTGAGGAATACTGAAGCTTCCAACAACACGTAACTCTGGGACTGGGGTTGTTCTAGTAACCACAGACATAAATACATATGTATATATATCTATGGTTGTAACGGGCACGCCGTTGCTCTTATTTTCTCCCTTCATCCGGTCATTGCGGAACTGACGATGCAGGTATGCTCTCAGACAATCGGAGATGGCAGTTGTCAAACCTGTGGGGGACTGTATCAAGCAGGCGCCACCTACTGGACATCAGGGTCGATGCACTTTCCTTTGTTAGTGCAGTTTAGGCTGCTCTCATGTCAGAACCATGTGACGGCCCCAACACAAACATAATATGATAAAATATTAGAAACATCTTATTTATGACTGATCAGAATATTACATCACTGACCTCCTCATGCAATTCCCATGGATCATGATTGAAAAAATATTGAAAAAACAACAATATGATTAACAAAAAAACAATGGAGACGAGCTGCCACAGGAGCCTGAAGGGAAAGTGTGAGTATCTTTACACCTGTGCTTTATAAGGTCGATATGTCTGCAGAGTGCTTATGGTCACTGTTCGTTTCACAAGAATGAGAGCAGCCAGGAGCTGAAAGTGTGGGCAGAGGAACAGGATGCTGAGGACGAGTTAGGCGACAGTTTCCTGAACTGAATCCTGATTTCCTGTAATCAGGTTTTGTGGACTGACATGTTGTCTGGTTGGTGCTCGGCCCAGGACAGGAAGGCTCTGCAGTGGGTGAACCATCCATCGACAGAGCATCGGTGACAGTGGCGAGGTGAGGTGTCTGCACAGAGCTCAAAGAATACTGAAAAGACTAAAAGAACCTGAAGTAACTGCGGATGTAGCTTCTGGCCTCAGGCTGTGGGACTCCTGAACATCCTCAACAAAACAGACTGCTTTGGTTTCTGTCCGTTTGTGATGTAGCATTAAATGATTCAAACTTATTTTACAAGCCTGGTGTTGTCAAATGTTTTCAGTTATCTCAACTCGCTGTCATTCCTTCATTGTTCCCAATCCAACACAATTCATTCAGAATCTCCTGTCCCTCACAGTGTAACTTTTTGGCAATAAGAGTTTTGGTGTTTTTAACATGACCAGGAGATATTTTCTTTAATCAAGCAAACTCAATAACATTCTTTCATTCATCAAGGCAGAAACTCCTGTCAAATATTAATGTTCCCCATTTTTGTTTTTAATAAGTAAGTATTTTGTAGTTAATGAGTACGACTGAGGGTCAGTCTAATATCCACGGCTGCTGGACATTTTGTCCCTCTCTCAGATAGAAGTGTCAGGGAAAATACGAAAGTACAATAAATATCAGCATTAATAAATTATTTATTTGAATCTAAAATCAACTAAATTACAAAGTTTTCAGTATCATTATTTAAGGATTTTGACAAAGTATTACTCCACAAAAAAAAAAAAAAAAAAAAAAATACAGTAAAAGTACTTCATATGTACCCACATTCCATTTAGTTGAGCTAGTTCAAGAGCTCTAGTATTGTGTACACTCACTCACTGGCATTGTCTTATTGAGACACTGAATGGAATGGAGCCACCATTAATGTAAGTGGTCACACCTGTGCTTTTCCTGATTTAAACTCAGTATGGTGAAAATGGCCTATTGCATAAAAACCTCTAACTCAGACCTAACACTGAAGGTGCATAGATGTAAATGATGAAATGATTAATGAGTCAGTCTCATATAGCTGCTTTGTTTTCATGGTACCTGATGGTGTGTGAGCTGGCTCACTGTCACACATAGACATGGCTTACTGGGACACTTGCAGAGAGCGAAGCCATTGTTCATGTTATTAATAACATCTGCTGTTGCCTGTCCTCCCTCCTCCAATGTCAGGTCCAGCAGCATCTACCGGACAGCAACCTCCTCGACACCCCAGCTGTTGTGGAGGCGTGCCAGCCTCTTTTACTTTACATGAATGTATTGAATCTGGTTTGTATCATGGCACATTTGCCGTACAACCCACTTTAAAGATGCTTTTAATTGCAAGCTGCTATTCCAGAATTTCATCCTCCATCTGGGGTTGTGTTTATAAATTGTGGGAATGGGTGATAGGGGTGTTAAACATGTTATCTCCAAGGCAAGGTGCGTGGATCTCCACAACAACTGAAAAAAAACACCCCACACATTTGCACATATAGATTCATTGTGTGGCGCAGTAGCTTGGATTACAGTCTCAATTAACACCATTGTGACAGCTTGAGATACTGATTCTCTTGCAAATTAATTGTACGTTTCAGCCTCAGAATCACAGAAATGAGTTTGGCCATGTGATACAAATGGTTCCCTAAACACCATACTTGTTTTTCTATAAATGACATTTAAATGTTGCATATATCCCATGCTGTACTCTCAGGGTTTTGTGGGTTGTGTTGTAATCCCAAAGTAATTTTAAAAGAAAAGGACATGGGTCATTTTATAGTATGCAGCGTTTAAACAAATATGTAACATGCTGCAAAGTGTGTTCTGTATCAAGTAGTGCCACAGTAATGCCAGGTGGAGGCAGTGTTGTTAATCCAATCATGTAACCTTAATTATCCACATTTATCCATTTTCACAGAAAATTAACAACTGGAATAAAACAAAAACATAGTAACAGCGCATACAGAAGTAAAAAAAAACCACACACACAAAAAGCCTTTAAGGGATGACCTGTGAGAATTTTATTATCGTGATGCATGGCCTTCCTACAGGGACCACCATTACATTCTTTGTCATATACACACACATTGATTCATGACTTTACATGGTAATCTACTCAGAGTGTCATGTTTATGTATGTACTGTTAATGTGTGTGTGTAAGCATGAATGTATGCGTAAGGTCACAAATGACAGTATTGAAGTAGTTCAAGTTTGTGCAGTGTGTTTGGGATGCACAGTGTGTGTGTATATATACCTCCATGCCTTTTTTTGACCTTGAGAGGTGTGGTCGTTCACATTGCAAATGTCAAAATACTGTTTTTGTTCTATAAATACACTTCTTTGTGGAAGTGCACAGGCATTTTTGAAATCTGTGGGTTTTCTCTCTGATGACAAATGATTGGCATTAAAAAAAAGAGTTTCTCTCAAAAGATGAATTGAATTACACACATCTTTTCAAAAGAGAAATCATTCTTGTGTTCAAAGGTTCTGAGAGATTCTGAAACCTATATTTATTCCTCTTGGCACCGCGCTTCGCTGATAGATTTCTCTGCTTCTTTCAGGGAAAATCTTTACATCTCTCTTTCTTGTGCGTGGGAAAGAGAGAGGTAGACAGAGAGTGGGGGAGACAGAGAGAGATGTTTAAGGGGAGAAATAGGAATTTCCCTCATTATGCTTTCCCTCAGTGTCTTCATCCCTTAATACCCAAAGCTCTGACCTTGACTTTAACCCTGAAAAATCCCATATATTAACATTGAATTTCTTTCTTTCGTTCTTTCATTCGTTCTTTCATTCGTTCTTTCTTTCTTTCTTTCTTTCTTTCTTTCTTTCTTTCTTTCTTTCTTTCTTTCTTTCTTTCTTTCTTTCTTTCTTTCTTTCTTTCTTTCTGTCGTTCTCTCTCTCTTTCTTCCTTTCTCTTTATCTCTCTCCCTCTCTTTCGTCCCTGTTACTGTTTGTCCATTAATAGTCTAGCCCTCAGAGAGGTCGTGCCTGCACACAGGCCACTATTACAGATGAAGAGGCAAAGTGATTTCCATGTAAATGGTGTCAGAATGTCATTTTCAAGTGAAGCTGCTGAGAAAATGAATTCCTGAAGACGAGAGAGATTACCAAGGGGCTATGACACCTGGATTGCATTCTCACAGATTCCCCTCGCAGCTCTTGTATAATGGTCCACCCATAAAAATAGCTTTGTTTGGCTTCTTGACTGTGTGGATGCTGAAGTGTCAGTCAGCCCGACCAAAGAAGAGACGGGGAAAGGGACTCGAACATTACCATATAAATGTATGGTAATATAACCATTGGTCATTTTTTGATATGAAAAAAAATAAAATCACAGTGTGTATGAGAGAGAGACAGAGTAATCATACGGACACAATTTGTTTCCTCGTCAGTGGACAGTATGGTAAAAGTGTAATGATTACTTGGTGAAGGTTAAAGTTAAATAAATAGTTTGTGGATCTGAGTGGAGCTCAAGGCCCCATCAGTCTATGTAACAGGCTCACCATTCAGCTTAAGAAACACATTAAAACCAAGACCGATAATGGGACATGACCAAGAGAGGGTTCACTGGGTTTCTCAGACCTCAAACCACATCTCTTTTTTGTTCTTTTTCTAACAGAGAGAAGACACGTGGAAAATCAGCAAGATGTTCACAGAGGTTAGTGCAGTATAAGTAAAGGCTCATTGTCTCACTGCTTCTGTGTGATTATCCTTAAGTGTATCTTGAAATCTGAAGTAAATAAGACATCATACAGGTGGGTTACTCACACTAAAACAGCACTGAAATGTTTTCAACACAGTTATAAACTGGAACAGTTGATAAAAGTAAATGTGTAGGTGCTGTATGCACCCTGACATTTGAATTGGTGTAAATATGTAAGTGATATGAGGAGGTGATGTCTGTATATACTTGCTGCCTTTTATAAATCATGCTATTTATGTGTTTAGAAGGTGGGTGATGCAAGAAATCTGATTAAGGATTGCCTTTGCAGATGAACAAGCCTAAAAAGATGTACTTCAACATATTCCAACTTGATACCCATTCCAACTACAGATATATTTGTTGTCAGCCGATGGTGATAACCGATAGTTTCACATTTTTATATTTTTAACGGAAGTTAATAACCTGTCGTTCACACACAGGGTAAGAAAGGCCAAGATGTGGTCAGCTAAGATTGAAGATCTATTGTTCCATAACTGTAATAAGATTTGTTGTGTTCAAACAAACTTTTCCCCTCATCCTTAAACCCCTGTTTACTCCTACATGTTTTTCAAATTGCAAATCGTGTTGTCTGTCTCTGAAGCTGTAAAAGATTCCAGTCCACACAGGTGACAGCCTTCTGTATTGGAGTGTGTACATGCTCTGCTTAGTAAGTCAATAAAAGCAGTTAAGCTGTCTATCATCGGCTCAATTCCTAAACTCAAACTCTAATTCCACTGGTACTGGTTCCTAGCCGATGATATACATTGTCCAATAAAGGGCAGATCATTTTTTAGTCAGATGATATGAACTATTTTGAAATGTTCTGCAATTACAGATGCATTGGAACCATTGAAATAGCAACTATTATGTGTCCCGTGTTTTCTGTAAAAACTCAAAGCATCACTTTGTGTTAAACAGTGGCAGGGATATAAGAGCCCAGATAAACATTTTGATTTAACAGTATAAGCTCATATAAATGACACCTATGTAATACGATTACTGAATTACAATGAAACAAAACACGATGCTTTCCCCCATCTGGAGTTTGATGTACACCCTTTATTTATTTGAAAAGGACGGAATAAAGTTCAAAGATAAATGTGGCCAGACTATAGCTTCAGGCTAATTCACATAGTCCCTCGGCAGGTTAGAGCGGAGAAGCAGCATGAAAACAAATGGTACAGAGTAGAGAAAAAACAATGTCATGCAGAAAAGAATGAAAAAGATGCGCAGTACGAAACCAAACACACAAGCCTATCAGGAATGTATACCTGTCGAACAGAAGCAAGTCATGGAGACCATACAATGGAATATTAGTATCTGTAAGTGCAGAGATTAGTTGTTAAAAAAAAGATGATAAAAGTGATGTAGTAAAAAGATAATGTAGTTGCTACAGTGCCTTTGCTACCTAACCAAATGTTTCAGTGTTAAAACACTGAAAGGCTGGAAGGGAAGTCTTAAGAAAGAAAGGCAGCTGTTGTACAAAACATGATTTTTTACGTCCGGCTGTCACACACTATCCGTCATGGTGCATCTCACTGCAGGTTCAAACCGCAGGTGACTCGGTCCTTCTGACCAGCACAGCAGCGGTGTTGCCAGAGAAGACCACGCTTCCTCTCGAGATGATTATCTTTCCAATGTCACACTCACAAGTCTGCTCCTGTCAGCATGATAGATGACCATGATATTGACTTGAGGTTGATTCAGAATGGCACCGCTGAGTTAGATGAAGGATCTCGATAAGAGTGCTCTCGATAAGAGTGTTGTTGAAAAGAAAATTGTCTCGGGTCACATGCTCTGATGTCCCTCTGTTGCAGCATCTGACTCTATGTATTTCCCCATAGTCTATTCTGAAGAAGAGTTATAGGCGAGAACACCTAAAGGCTACAGAGCTGAGTGGATTAAAAAAGCTCTTAAACTTATGCATGTGTGTTTGGGTCTGTAGTAAACTGTGCAAGTGTCAGGCTTCCTGGGATATCTTGTCAGTTATGAGTAAACATTTGACTCTAGAAGTGAACATGCCTGAACAAAAATCGCTCATTCTCTAAGTACAATAAACATTCATAGACTTTTTAATGCCTTTGGTGGCGAAGGCTAGGAAACTGGTCAGACATAATGTAACGCAAAATTATACTTGAGGCACATCTGTATAATCCACCTCATTGCTATATGGTAGACCAAATTGAATAAATAGCTACTGAGCAATGTTGCGGATCAATTCTCCTTTTGTTACACACACCATTACACAGACGAAGACGCATTCATCAGTCACTGTGGACACTGTTCTCAAGAAGATGGGGAAAAAAATCAATTATTGTAAAACACTATTCATTTGATGTAAGTGCAACAAATAATGCTAATAAAATACAGAGAGAAGTGTAAAAGGGGATGGGAGTCTGTAGAGCAATGATGCACAAGTCGGGTCGGACTGAAAAACCCCAAATGTATATAGGTGTAAATGTGTTTGTCTTTGCTATCTCTATGATGAATTGTTGTCCTGCCTTGCTGCCAGTGCATGCTAAGGTTGCAGCAGCCCCCGCTCTGTGTACCTGAATGGGAATAAGCAGGTAGCAAAGAATAAATGAAACCAATTCAGTTTCACAGAGTGAAAGAGATAGAGGCAGGCTGCTTTTGCTGCAGGTGAACGTAGACCCTGTGGGATGTTTTTCTCTGCAGATTGTGAACCACGGTGCAGGCATGTTTGCCCATATTGACACAACACACACTCTGATTCTCTACTCATTGCGGCAGGTAGCTTGAGCTGGATTGCTTCATTTGGAAATCCATTAAACAACATACAGCATATATATCCACACATGACTCCAAATTATGTCAGACCATGGGTAGAAAACAGCTCATTTTTGCAATCCAGTGTGTTCTGATGAATAATAGATAGGTGAGAACTGTTGATATTCTCAGACAAGCTCACTCTGGTACAGTTTTATTCAGAATAAACTACATTAACAGGATGTTTTCAAAGTCCCTTTAATGTATGCAGAAAGATCTTCAACATGCCAAATGATTATTATCTAGTCCATGATGAAAGGATGAATTGGAAATTGAGAGAGAAAAAAAAACACTTTCTCCTTTTTTTTTTTTTTTTTTTTCCTGTTTTAAAATAAAATCAAAATGGTAATACCACTGTTGAAATTCACCATTTCTCTAATGTCCTTGAGTGTGTGAGGTGTCAGGCGTAATCTGTAAGAGTAAATTGTCTGAGTGCAGCCTTAGGACCCTGAGGATATTGGACCTAGGTTGCTGCAGAGGTAGGTTTGTGATTTGTATGCACCCCATCTGATAGCGTCTCCTGGATCACAGATGGATTATTTAGGCTTTTCGTTCAGCAAAAGCTCCTTCTTTTGATTTTTTCCCCTCCTTTTTTTTCTCTACATGTCCACATCGTGTCTTCTTTTTTTCTCTCTGTCTCTGCTCTCATTGTTTGGTGCTTGGATTCCTGGAAAGCACACACTGGCAGAGATTTGGCTTTATCAGAGAAAATGGAACAATAATGAAGAAGGAATAACCTGGAGGGGTAAGTTGTAAAGTTGTACTCATATTCGTATTAGTGAGGCTTGGTTAGTGAACGTAGTAATTTCACTACTGAGAGTGCACATGCTTTTGGCGTTGATGGCTTCAGAGGGGAATTGAATCCATTCCCTGATCATTGATTCACACAGGAGCAGATGCTGTCCACGTGCTGTGGTGCTGAAAGTTATTTGTGGCTTACTCACATATGTAGTGAATCTTATTCATATTCTGATGGGTGCAGGTTGCCAAACAAGCAGTGACTACAGAGTATACCTCTGATTCTTTAACATTTCTCCTGTATGTATTTACTTTGACTGGTGGGAAGTTGGAAGTGGAATTAATGAAATAATGTTAGAATGACTATATATATATTACAAAGGTTTTAAATGAAAATCTAAATTACAACTTGATTTCCATTTAACATCTTTTAAGAATAAAAACTCAGTCCACCATATTGCTGATCAATCTGAATCTATTATAATACACATTTATTTTAACGATGAGGTCGAACACCTCACAGTTTGCTGGAAAATCAAGGTCTTCAGGTTTTTCTCTCCTTCTGGTCTTCTTCCGTTTTATCTCTCAGGCTTCTGGTTCTGAAAATCCTTGAGTGGTTTTGAAAACCCTAAAGGGATTAAGCTATGGATCTGTAACAGTTGCTGGAATTAAATTTAAAAGAACCCCAAACTCATATCTGAGAGCATCCCTTAATCTGGTGGATTTGGTTTATTTGGCTGTACTATCGACTCAGAAAGCCTTCACTGTCCGTGTAACGTTGCTTTTAACCAACTCGCATGGCTAAATAAAGCAAAAAGGTATGAAGCGTTGTTGTCTGCAAACAGTGAGGAGATGGGAGGGTTATTCTGCTACAGTTCTGTGCTGTGAATGGGAGCATTGACTGAAAAAAAAAAATCCCTTGCCAAGCTGAGTGCAGTCAGTTGATTCAGTTCCTTTTAAATCCTTTAATCTGAACGCCTTCAAGTGGGCCTGAGGTGTTTATCAAGAAGGGATGAGACAACGGTTTGCTGCAGTAGGCGCCTTGCTGTGTGGTCATCAATATTTTCTCCTTTCCCCTATTAGCACCTAAATTCTGTCTCACATGTTCCTACTGCTTTTAATATACTACATCAAACATATAATTTCCTCATTATTTGCAGATAGAAACTGCATGTTTAGACTTATTTGGGTTTGCTGATATATCAGGGTCATTCATCCTCTGGGGCCGAGGGTCAATGGTCCCTTTGCGTCCCCTCCGTGGGATCATCTGTTACTCCTCAGGCTTGTTTTTCCTCCTCCACCCTGCCGACTCAGCCGACTATGACTTGTTACTGTGAGCCCTGACATAGCTCCTGACATCGCCTATCATACTTTTAATATCCCTTTGTCTTGCTCTGATAGCTCCCTTAATGCTTTATGGTGGCAGTGATGAAAGCCCGTATTTGTCTCCACATCCCCCCCCCCCCAGAAAAAAGCCACAGCCCATATGTCAGCGATAACCACCAGCAGTTGATAAGAACTCTTCAGTCTTACACGAGGAGACGGTAAGCTTCGTATGTGATGTAAAAATACTTGATTGACAGTAATATATGCCGGCTGTTTGTGTGTTGTGTGTACATCAAATATCTGAGTCACATACCTCCCACTGTTTCCTTGATTTAGACTCCAGTTCTAGTGCGGAAAATAGTCAGTGAATCATACTTCCTGGTTGTGCCCCCCGCCCCTGCTTTCACTCAGCACCCTGGTGGTGTTATACTACAGGGCTTCTGATTAACCACCCCACCTGGGTCTGGAATGCGCACGGAGATATATACGGATTTAAATATTTTTGGCCTTGACATGAAACATGTAACTCACGCATGTGGCATTTTCTACTAATATAGTTTTATATCCCCGCAAAATACTCGGTGCACTGAATTATCTGCTTTTGCTTGCAAAGTAAATATGTCTGTTTTATTTAAGTATCCCCTCTACACCTTTTGACACGGCATATCTGGTGTAACATATTGCATTACACGTATCTGCCCCTGCAAGTACAGGGGATTGAAGTTAAGAGGGAGAAAAGATTGGGAGGGGGATGCTGAAAGCTGATTCTGTTCACGCTCCAGTGCTCTCTACAGTATGTGATCTGTCTGCTGTGGTATAGGGGGGAGCTCCTGATCTGTCTTATTGACAATATGTTAGATGGTAAGCTGTGATTATTCCCCGGCAGACAGGAGAAGGAAGGGGAAATCAGCAGTCCTGTCTTCTTTGATCTGCAGACTCTCCCCATTAGCTCAGAGTCTGTGCAGATGTCTCTAATAGATATTTATTGTAATTTTTTTTTTTTTTGTGAGGGAAACAATACACATACAGTTGTGCGTGTTTGTGAGGAGGGCAACAACTGTGTATGACAGAGTGTGGAAGAGCACACAGTTTTCACTAGATCCATCCCTTCCTTGGTCTTTTCATATCAGGTTTTTAGATTTCTTGGTGCAAAGGTAACATTTCTCCTCTGGAGTTACCACTATATCACACACACACACACACGCACACACACACACATTTCTATCATTTTCCTCCCACTAGCATGGTTTTTTAAATTACATTTAGGATTTATTATGTTTTTTTTCCCATCTACACCCACTTCTCTACCATCCTCTTGTCTGTATTCTCCATATAGATATGTTAGATAAAACTAAACAATGCAATGTTATTATTACCACCCACATTTAATATTCAGCACTCGGCGAAATGCAATCTTCCCCTCTCATTATGTTAGTAATATACCCGTGTGCAGTATGTATTGGCAGATTTTGATATGAATATAATATTACCCTGTGATATTGTTGTTTCTGGATTTTGTAGCTTTTGCAGCATCAGCATATTTACATCTTCAGTTGAGTTTATTTTATGAATAAATCGCAACACAGTAATTTTTTTATTTTTTTCGGGTTGTGTAGAAATATGCCGAGCATAATAATGAAAGATGATGATAATCCGGCCCAGAAGGAAGAACATGACATATAACCAAATGACACTACTATGTGTGTCTATAGTCAGTATAGCTGTAAGCAGCTCTATGAGGCATTACCTGAGCACAGGGGTGCTAAGTGGAGCTAAACGTGTCAGCATGATAACATGCTCTCACTGCCAATGCCGATATGTTGATGTTCAGCGGGTGTAATCCTTTTTCAGTTCTTACTGAATATTACATTACTATGTGATATTCTTTCTGGCTTTAATAATGTTTGGAGGTGTTTATAGCCTGGTACAAAGCACAGATTTGGTCTCTATAGCTAATTTCCTTTTCACTACAACTGTTCTAGGGGTGACTCTTTACATAGTTAACCTGTTTACATTGTACTGAGGCTTAAATGTATGCATAATTAAGGCCTCGCCGCTTGGACTGACATTTAGCCGCTAGCTGTTTGCCTAGCTGTCAGTAACAAGGCTTCATACGGCCCACCTCAGCTTCTCCCTTTCTCAAGCTGGAGCTGCCACACTGAGCTTCACAGTGGCTCTTCAGAGATGCATGCATCACAGAGACTTGTCCATGTTTTAGAGTCTGTGGTTAGACTCAAAGGGCTGGACAACAGACCAACAGACTGACACTACTGGCATCGCTAAAGATTACATTTCAGACATTCATTTTTAATATATGTATTATGTTAGCTCATGATGGATTATAATAAGGATGAATCTGTGTATGTGTAATTACAAGTATTTAAAAAAATAAATAAATAGCCTATCTAGCTGTCTTTTTTCCAGGTTTTAATCTGAAATCAGCTTAATTGAAGAGTACTGTAAATGGCCATCCCAAATGTTGTTTCTTCCGTAGACCGTCATATTTAATTATTTTTTTGCCATTTCATGAAAGATTGTTGATGAAAACAAACCCAAAATATGAAACTTGAACAGTAACTCATTAAATCACCAGTTTGTAGTTTTAGTCTCAGTCACAGGAACAATAACCCCTCTCATCACCGTTTGCACAGAAAATTCACTTTTTGCTCAAGTTTTGGCGCATCTACAGTGTTGGCTGTTGGTGCGCTTTACTCAGAACAATTAAAGTGGAGCATGGAGCCGGTGGGCACTGGGTGCCAAGACATCCCAGGAATCTGGCTGTCCATCAGACAGCTAGGATGAGTCGCAAAGCTGTTTGTACCACAGATGGCTGATCAGTACAACTGACTTCCTACTCCTCTCGCCTGGCGCTGTCACCGTGTCTCATCACCATTCCCAGTTGAGAGTGTGTTTTATGTTGTGTGTGTGTGTGTGTGTGTGTGTGTGTGTGTGTGGAGGTGTGTATTTGTTTTGGGGGCTTAGGTTGGAATATGCAGCAGGTAACGGTGAGCATGTTTGTATGGTGTTTGACTTGGATTATGTATGAGCGCATGAAAGTTTGATGGAGCACTTGAAGACAAAGCGTCTGCACACACGGTTTCGCACAAAGCACATAGGGAGCATATTTGAGATGTTCTAGAGGCTGACTCGTGTGCTGGAAAATGATAGGAAAAGAAACGCCGGGGCCGTAGTTATCTGCATTCCCTCGCTATCTGTGGATTGGATAGGGCTGAAACAGACAAGACTCAGAGTTTGGCTGTGTGCTGGGTGGGTTTCAGAGGAAAGTCCATCTGTCTCCCTCTCTCCTTTATAGTGGAATTTCACACAGGAACATGGTCTACATTGTGGTCGCCAGCAGGGTAGATGGTGGACAATGAGTTTGTGTGATTTCACAACTCCTTAAAACAACAACGAAAAAAATTACCACGTTAGGATTTTATTATGCTAATAATATTGTAATAAAAGTCTCTTGTTATTCTAGTGAAATGTACTTTTTTTTATTGCAATACTCACAGCAAAATCACACAAAAATGAGTCACATGTTCCATATTGCAAAGGTGGTTCCGGCCAAGACGCAGCAATGAATTATGGTCCAAAGGTTGTCGAGATCTGCTAACCAGAATAAATGTGCACATTACATAGGCCTGGGTTCTGAGCATGAATAGGACTAGCCATGGCTGCGTTGCCCAACTGTCACATATTCAGCAAACAAAAGCAAAAGAAACAGGCAAACTGAAAGCTCACTGTGCATGATGTCACAATAAGTATTGCCTGTCTCTGGGTTTCAGGTTTGTTGAGGTCCTTCTTGAAGGCAGGCTGGGCCTTTCGGGACCATGTTGGCTCTACAATCACTGGTCACTTTCCTTCTCACCAGCCTGCTCTGTGTCAACCAGCTGCAGCCCGGCCACGCCGTGGACACTTCAGGTGAGAATCTCCTCATTAACCGGATACATGTGACATAGCATCGTTCTTTTATAATGAGGACGTGTTTATAACCCTACCTTCGTGAAAACACTGTATAAAATAATTCACTTTACTCACTTACAAAATATAAAAAGATAGACAATATTACAATATTAATATTGAAGTTGAAGTTGTCTGCCCTCATTTATCCAGTATTATAGTACAACATGTAATCCCCATGACATATAATTTGAGAAGAATAATAAGTGGTTTCAGCGTTTCTAGAAAGGTTTAATGTCTCACTTCATAAGAACAACAACAGTATCATAACGTCCATATACACACTCATCACATCACATCTCATTACAACCACATAAAGTTATTGCACATATCCGGCTTTCGAATAGACATTTTGATCATAAGAAGCAAATATTTCATAGTTGTAAATGGATTTCTAGCTTATACACGTTTTAAAAATCTGCATTATATATAACATGACAATGACCACAGAAAAAGTTAGGCACATGTCTTTGTTACTGCTGGGGTGGTGGCACCCTCTAGTGGTGCCTCTTCATACAACATCATGACTCAAGGCCTTTGCCACAGTCAGTGTATAAAACATGGGTAAATCAATGAAAACTTTATGACTGTGCGTGTAAGCATTTAATACATTGATATTATGTAAAATTCTCGTCTTTCAGATTGTGTTAATCAATGATGCAGCAGTGTCGCAGACTCCTAACTGTGCCGAAGGTTTTATTGGTTGCTCAGTCAGTAGTTTGTGCCGCATTAGATTTAGTTTCTGCTTACACAGAGGAGATCGTATTCCTCCTGTGACTCAGATGTTTAATGCCTTCCTACACTTTGTGTGACGGCGTGATTAAATTTGATTAGACCTTGCAGCGTTGCCACTGCTAATGTGTGCTTCCATAGCAAAAAAAAAAACATATTCATCTAGTGGCAGGGGAAATATCTCTCTCCCTGCATGCACGTATGAAACAATCACAAACTAACTTCAACTTGATGAGTCATCATCTGACTCGGATTGAGTCATTTCTGTCAAAAAGGGTCGTTGTGTACACAGAGGGTAATCATGCACCGGAGAGTAATAGAATGTGCTCAGACAGCTTGTGCAATCAGCGTCAGTGTGATGGCAGCGACATTTTTCAGCATCTGTAGGTGCTGTATTTCAGATATATAATTCAAACTATGCAGGACGCAGGTGCATTGTTGTTCGTTTGTTTTTTGATTTTGACTCTGTTCCACGACCCTCTCAATAACGAAGACGCGCCCTAATAAAATGAATAGATATGTAAAAAGAAAAAAAATGGAAAACTTAAATCTATCAATCCAACTGTTGGCAGCCTTTAATAAATGTGAATACTGAACCTTGAACCAGATGGTAGTGTAGGAAGATTTCCATACGAGCAGGCCTGAAGGACTAAATAGACAGTTTTCTTCAGGGTTGCTTCCCCTTTAAAAGTTTCACGACATTCATCTGTCAGTGAGATTTATTGACTTAGTTTCCTGTTCATGGTTTATCTCAGGCGAGGAAAAATAGACGTCTATGTCACACATGGATTAGTTAAAAACCCCCCTCCAGTCAGAAAAATGTGTTTCTTCTCTTTGTTACAGCTGAATATTTGAGCTTGATGTATGTGCAGAGTTTCACAGTAATAGGCTGCTTTCACGTTCATCACCGAAAGTGTACATTTTGTCTTTGCCGACTGAAAATCTGGATGTTAGGAGGGAGTGTGACTGTCAGTGCATATACACTGAGAAGGAACTTTATGTGAAGTAGGAGACATCTTACAATTGTGTACGTTTTGTTTTCGACTGTGCAGATACAGACAGGTACAGGGGGAACCGTGAGGTCATCACCCAACCACCTGCATCTGAACCAGCATCCGAACAAGACAGCAGCTTTGGATACAAAGGTACTGTCCTAATGCTAAATGCAGCCCTGGTTATCAAGAGCTACCATGTGTAGATCCTACCTGCCTGTCTCTTGTCACTTGCCACTGCAGCCTATAGAGCAGTTAATCCATCAGGCATCAGTCAAAAGTGTACTCTTGCACCTTCTTCAATTCAGAGAATACACTTATGTTACTGACAGCAGAATGTGTCTAATAAAAATGGCATTTTGGTTTTTATCCAATTATTTCTAAGCTTTCTACTTTTACCTTGGTTTTATCTTGTAAAAAATTGTTCCAAAGAAATAAGCTGTGACAAAGGCAGCAGTCAGTAAAGTGGTGCTCAAGGTTGTGCTGATTCAGAATTTGTCCTTTGACAGACGCAATGTTGAACCCAATTCCCAGGAAGAGGACTCTGTTTCCTTTTGCTGACAAAGACTCTTAATACCACTTAATGCCAGTTCAGCAGCCGAAGACCTTAAGTGCTGTGTCCAAAGCCGACGCGGTTCAATCCCCTCTCCCTCCGCTTTGACATTTTATGGGGAGGGCTCTGACACGGGATGTAGTGGGATAGAACAAAGCTTAGCGTTTAGGAGTTCTTCCCTCCTGATAGACGCCTCGGTTTTGAAAGTTGACAAAATCTGACTTACGTGCCGAGCAGCCAACAGAAACAGAAAATGAGATGCTAAGATAACAATGTTTTTTTTTGGTCTTTTATCTAAATGGGCACCATAGAAATGTTTTTATTTTATTTTATGGAATCTTAAATTGGAGCTTTTACTGGCATCCATGTGATTCCTCAGTTTATGTGAAGCTAATGGCTCAGACAAGGTTTCTTTATCTGCCTCCTTTTTCTCAAGATAAGCAGCCTGTTTTTTTTTTCATAACTAAAATCTTTGTGGCCCAGCAGGAGGAAAAAAAGATGACAGTAAGATTGTGAGAAGCTGAAAGGATGGCCAAGTCTTAACGACTGATAAGACCATCCGGGTGACTGCCGGTTTGCCAATTTGGAAGGAGATGGAGAAGAGCAGAGGCTCGGCCGCCGCATGAGCTGTTCTCAGTGCGTTTGCGGATTGGTGAAGGCTGTCTTCATTTCTGCTTCAACACTTTGTGCGACCCTGAGCTACTGACAAATAGGCAAGGATATAAACGAGTGGAGGGAAATGAAAGACCCAAAGAGCTGTCAGATTATAGGTAAAAGGTAGAATGGAGAGTCGGTACGGAAAATAAGAGCTGGAGTGGGGAAAATAATGTCAGGAAACATGCAGCTAATGGCAGTGATGTGTTATAACACAGCTGTCTGTACATGCATCTGCACGGCTCATGCAGTCGACTGCATATCAGTCCTGATGTCAGGTACGGACACACAAAAAAAACACATGTCTGTATTTTTCATGGGCAAAACAGTCAACAGTCACTGATAGAGGGGCTGGTCGAGGCCAAGTTTGTTGCTCTGTGGAGATTCCAAATTATTTATTCCATCATAAATATTTTTGGGATTTGGCTTTGTGCTTTTTTGGAGATATTTCCTCCCCCTGGCTCCACACCAACTGGAAAGCTACTTTGGAGTGAAATAAATAAATAAAAATAGGTCTCAGTTCTTGGCACTGCCTCCTTGAAATCCTTGCCATTTTTTTTTTGTTGCCGCGTTGCCATGAAGACGCGCGCGCGTCTTTGTGTCCGTTTCTTTCACCATCTGTTCTGGGAAATATTGGTGTTGGAGATGCTTTGGATCATGACCAAATTTGCGAAATGCATGATGGAATATACAAACTACCACACGTATTGTGCACTGTTGTGGCCGCACATGCATAAAGAGCTCCTCTGTTGAACCAATCATTTGCGCTTTAAGCCCCTAATGTGTGTTATTCCTGAAAATGTTATGAAATGAGGCTAATTATGCAGCCATTACAAGACCAAGATCATATTTGTCCTCTGCGGTGTTATGGTACGACTGCAGTTATTCAGTCTCAGCCAAGTGAGCTGCCAGAGTCATATAGTGGGGATAATATTGACTTGGAAGAAATATAGGAATGTGAACAATCAGAGCCCCTGTTGATTGTCTTGTAGGGGGAAAAAGAAACACAATAGCAACAGTGCACATAATTAAAGCAGAATACTGAGGGACATGGCAAGAAAAATAGCGAAAATGTAGGCTATATATAGAATAAATATAGATTTTCCAGTGCCATTATGTTGCTGCAAACATGGCGGGAAAAGAAAAACACACAAGAAGGCAACGAGGAGCGTGAAAGGGTTTCATGATTGGACAGAAAATTGAGTGTGTGTTTCTATAAAGGCACAACTGTGCTCATGGTGGGTCTGTAATCTCCCATATTTTACTGGTTGTTTACCAACTGTGATGGCTCATCTCAGAAAGCAGGCTGCATTCAACAGAGCCACCAGTGGTCCACAATGGGCAATTAAAGGATTTAAGGCGGGAGGGTCAGGGAGTTGCCGAGAACGTAAACTTTATTCAGTCGAGAATGTGAATTCAAAGACGAGGCGCATCGTTGCTGTGAGTTTCTGCGGCGTGCGAGCGAGACACAGAGATTTTGAGTTTTGTCTAAATACATAATTATCTCTTTTCTTCTTGTTACTAATTTTGGCTGCATGTGTCCAGGAATTTTCAAACATTCTTTTTACTGCAGGAATTATTCATGTACTCAGCTTGGCGTATTTTTGTAGTGTCGTGCAGTTTTGTGCTCTGCCTGCAGATTCTTCTGTGGCTCTGGAGACTTCAGCGTGGAGGAAGGAGAATTAGGGAGCAAACTGAATTTTAAGCTTGAATACCAATAATGTATTTCGGAGCGAAGACTAAAACCTCCTCCATGTTGTCAATATGGAGGTTATGGGTTCTTTTCTGTTTGTTAAATGACAAGTTCAACCAAAAATGTAAAATAAAAAAGTTAAGTAATCATCTCATCACCCAGATGTTGATATAAAGTTTTGTTGTCCACTGAACATTTCTGGAACTTTGCAGCAAAAGAGCATTGCAGTTGCATTCTGCTAAACAAATGAAGTGGATGGGGACTTGTTTTACAACTTAATAAACAACTGAAATACAACATGAAATAGCTCCATACAACTCGTACGGTGCAATCCAAGTCTGTGGAAGTCCAGAGATCCCAAAATTATGTACATTTTGGGATATCCATGATTTTCACCCTTTATGTTGGCTTTTAGTGTCTTTTTTCCATCTACTCTGGTTGTTTAGATTGAATACTGCAATGTCATTTTTGCTGTGAAGCTCCAGAAATGTTTGGCACACAACAAATCTTCACCTGACTTTCCATCAGCATGGCGGTCAATAGATAATGACTGAATTCTCATTTTTATAACCACAGTGGAGGACAGAGGGGATGTCATGGCTTGTGCTATTCCAGCTGCCTCTGCAGCAGCCTGTGCTGCAGGCCTGCAGCCAGCAGAGGGCGTGCTGACCTGCTTTAGATAACCAGAGACATGCTGAGGTTCAGCAGGTCAGCGATGTGACACTGTATTAACTGAATCTTATCTCAGTTTAAAATGCATTTTTATTAAAGTAGGCTGACTGATTATTACTTCAACCTGTTTGATATTAAGACATAATAAGTTTGGCATTATGTTTCCAGTGATGTCATTTCATTTCCCAGCGGTGTGCTGAGAGGTCACAGGGTGAAAACGCCAAAAATCGATTGTTGTCATCTAAAGAAGAGGCACATTCCTCCTCCTGCTGCTGCTGCTGCTGCTGCAGAGTGTGGATGAAGCCACATTTAACTGGCTCATTAAGAATACAGTATTCTTCATCAATGACACCTGAGCTGCTCCTGGAGAGCTTTTTTCCCTCCTTTTTTAACAAACGACCCAAGAGAAAGTGCGCGTCCCTCTGTCCTGATAGGCAGATTAAAAACTAACTAAATCATTCACCAAGGTCAAAACCTCTTCACTTTCAACTGTAGACACGCGTTGAAATATTGAGCACTTCTTTGGTTTGGGAAATTCCTCAGTTGATAAAAGGCTCTTCTGAACATATCTGATCATGATGGACACTTAAATCCTTTTAATTCTGTGCAGCCAATCGGATGCAGCCAGCAGTCAGCTTGAAACCACTTTTATTACGGGACTTGATATTCTTACTATTGGATGTATTTTAAAAAAAAAAGAAAAAAAAGAAAAAAGAAACTACAACCACCACATCCAGTGTGCTTAGCTGTCATTTTGCTGTTTTTCCAACATTTATCATGCTGTTGTTGCCTGGATTTTTTATTTTTTTTTATTTTTTTTAAACGAGGGAGGGGGCGGGGGGCTTCATGTGAAAGCCTTCGTGGAGCCTCGTGTTGCGAATGTATCCTTGTGCGGTTAAATGGTGCCTGACTCGCAGGAATCTCCTGCGCACAACAGAAAAAAAAGAAAAGGAAAGCCTGGGGTAGGAAAAACCAAACCATCAGTGAGCGCAGAGGACGCACGGCGCCTCATCCAACCAGCGCCAGTCCCACCAAATCCCCGGGCGTAAAAAACTCCACATTTGAACCACCAAAGTGAGCGCAACAAGACGCTTTTACTCTACTGGCTGTTCATGCTCTCTACTCATCTGCTCCTTTTCTGAAGTGGAACTAAACAGCGTGTCTTGATCACCGATGAATTCCGCCAAGTTACCGGCATTTGGAAGTGAGGAGTTCGACAGGCGGAGCGGAGGACAAACCCCAAAGTGTCGCTGAGCAGGATTACTCCTCAACGATGTCTCCCACTGACCTGAACTTTGATTCCGACATAGACTCAACCGTGTGAGGAGGAGCGGCTCTGAACGGTATCTGTCTCTTCTGTCTGTGGAGTTGAGGAACTCTCCTCCGAGCACCGGACCTCCCCCTCCCTCACCCCCTCACCACCACCACCGGCTCTGCGGTAGAAGTTGCGGGTTTAGATGAAATAGACAACCGGCAAAAAGAAAAAAAAAGCGCATTGTGAGTGGATTTACGCCGCGTCCAGCTGCTCTTGAAGGATGCCTGCCTGTCTGACGGGGATTTACTGTCTACTGGCACTTCTACAGATTTGTTCAGGTAATAATGATTTGCTTATCGCCGAGGCAGATTTTTCCTTAGATCTCACTTTTATTTATTTTTTTCTTTTTTTATCTAGGACTGGGGAGTTTCAAAATAAAAGCTCAGAAAGTAATTTCACTGACGATGCTTGGAACAGATTCCTCTAAGTTTTTTTGGCCACCTCTTGATCTGTGTCCTGCATGTGGCCCCTGACCCATCATATCAGCTGTTATCACACTTGTAGAAATTAAATGCCACAATAAAAAGAAAAAAGGGAAGATATAGACAGGTTTATGTGAGAGTGTGCTGTTTTTTTTGTATGTGTATGATGGCATCAGTGGGATGCAGGGATGCATGTGAGGCGTCAGAGCAGGACTGGGAGGTTATCATCATCCCCAGTCCTCAGCGGGCGCATGCATTACACGAGTTGCAGGTTAATGAGGATCAGAGAGACCTGGGCAGTCCCATTGCACCAGTCAGGCTTGTGAGGATGCGTTCTTGCCAGTGGATGGAGAGGAGGCTGTATCTTTGTCAGTGTCGTGCATGTTTAATTCACAGCTTGGCAGTTTGTTTCAACACATGTTATTTTTGAGAGAGAGAGGGAGATTTGTAGGCACACTGGTATTTAGAAAAAGATAAAGTAACTTCAGGCAGAGGAGAAAAAAAGCATTAGATTATACATGCTGCGTACCTACCATTAGTGCTGATTTGTGTTAAAAGGTCAGTGTTCATTTAGGGATAATTAGCCCAAGAACAACACTGATATAAAACTGAGATTACAGGCGGTGATTGTGGCACAAGTCAGCAAAAAAACAAACAAAAAAAAAAAAAACAGATCTGATTATCCTGCACCAAATGATTGTAATTCAGATATTATCCAGATTATCATCAAATTATGCTTTAAAACTACTTAAAAAATAGCACTATAAGCACTTGACCTTAGATTTTCTCAAGAAAAAAAAAAACTGAGTGCAAACTGGCTGAGCGGTTGAACACGTTTCCACACGTCGGATTGAACTTTTCCTTTTCTGGGAGGATACAGTGCACAAGCTACGCCGTCAGCCATGCTGACAGGGTGAGCATTTTGGAATGGCTGAAAAGATGTGGGCTCCACCCTCGGAGTCAGGATAAGGATCCCCAATAATATATCTTACTCTCTCTGCTCTACACATTTTTTTTTACTTTAGACTTGATCCCAGTTGACTTTAGACACTGTGTCACAGTCAAGTAGCAAAGCTCACAGGTGTGTCCCTGAGGAGACATCACCTCCTCTGCCCACTAGGACTAAAAATGCACAATTACCATCCAAACTGATGAACATCAGGGCCAACTGCACACTCATGTACAATAGTGACTAAATGGATTTTTAAAAAAGTTGCTGTGTAAAACAACAGAATATGATCACATGTTAATCCTTTTGGTATACGCCCATATTCCAAATATATGCGTAATCATAAGTTGATGCAACAAGAGCAACACAATTAAAACATTCCACAGGTAAACACAGGTTTACTAGGAACAGGTGAAAGGGTCATGATTGGCTGTGAAAGGAGCGTCCTCCCAAGTCCTTCATTAGCAAGGATGACTGGATAAAGAATATTTCTAATTGTGCTCTTTTAAAACTGGCTGCATTCTGTTTTCATTTCTGTGTCCCAACCTTTAAGACACTGGAGATGCAAACATATATACGTAGGCTATACTCTTTATGTATATGTTGCATATTCTGAGCTGCTGAATGGATTTTTGTGAAAATATTCGCCAGTAACCTCAGAAAATTTGGGTCCCTCAGATTCCCCGCTGGCGCCAGTTGTGTTCACTCTGCAAGACAAAGACAGCTGTCAGTAACATTAGCAGTGGTCACAGAATGAAAAAAGAACAATACGTTTTCGGGCTGACAGTGAGTGATGTCTTTCTCCGCTGCTGGACTTCCTTTATTTGACAGTACAGAGGCAGATTTTTTTATTTTTTTTCCCCCAAGCTTTGCTCGCTTCAGAACGCATGTGGGTTTAACGCTATTCTTGGCTGCGACGTTGCTCCTCCAAATGAACATATTATGATAAGTTTCATTTATGTAACACTTTCCAAACCGAAGATGATTCACCGAACGTTCCTCCAAACATCCCATAGCAGAGGCTGCGTGCGGCGCAGTGTAAACGTGTGGATATGGTACAGCCTTTTACCAACTCTCTTCTTAAAAGTCCAGTGGTGACTCTAAAAAGGAAACATACTAGGCTCGCCTGTCCACATCAAGAGGACGAAAATGTGTATGACACCAATTTTCCACTTCGTTGTCTCTCAATTTCCAAACTGACAAACTTGGTAACCACGCGATCCTGACAGTTTGAGGAGCATTCGAGGAGATGTGTGCTTAAGTTAGACACGTCTTTTACAAAGTTCTCTGATTCCTCTGCAATTTGAACTTAAGTGCGAGCAACAAACTGTCAACAAGGGTCAATAAAACCTTTTAATTGCCCCCTGACTGTTGCTTTATTCACTCGAGGCACCCTTACAGGAAACCTATCCCCTACTGGAGGAATGCACTCAGTGATCTTGCCGATCGAGCAAAGGGAGCTTTCTTCTTCTTCTCTTTTTAGTTTTTGGCCACAGTTACAGTGCAGCGGAGCATATCTGACATATTGTCTGTGATGGGCCCAGCGCTGCAGTCGTAAGCCAAAATGTATGAGTTGAAAGAGTTGATAAGGAACGTAAAATGCACATGGCGCGTCCTGTTTGAACACGTGTGTGCGTGTGTTTACCACATCCCCATCCGCCCGTAGATTGCAGGGATTTTCAAACATTATAGCTGGGAGAGCTGCCAGGCTCGTATGCCTGTCCTTGAAAATGAGCCATGCCTAACAAATTGCAATCAAAATGATTACATGTTTTTCCCCAACCTACTTTTGTTGAATGTATACCAACTGATCCCCCCCCGTGGTATCCTCGCTGTAGCATAAAAAACATGCGATGGTTCATCATTCAAACAGCGTGCTCCTCAAGACACTCCTGTTAAGTGACTCCACCGTACTCAGAGCAAAGGGAAACCTGAACTCTCCTTCGCTGAGAGTTTAATCTCCGCATAATAAATCTGCCACCGGTAATTGGACGCTACATAATAATCTAAATGACGGCCATTAAAAGCATATGCTCGTGTCGAGATGGCTTTGTCCCTTTCATCCCACAGATCTAAATTATGCATCCCTAGAGTGACGCTGTGACCAGCCTCGCCGTTCTACCGGCTTTGTTTGATGGCCTGTAAACACTCTCCAAAAAGAAAAAAATCCACCAAGGATTCACAAGAGCATAAAAGAATGGCCCCTCCTGGTATTCTTTATTTTCCATGGTCGTCTCACAATCGCAGATTTCGAGGCGCACAGGATTAATATCGTCATAACTGAACTAATAACTAGGCTAATTACTTTAGCAATAAGTGAACCAAGGCCCTCCGAGGCTTATTTTACCTTTGCAGACCCTCTCATCAGTGTGTTGCCAGAGAACGAGCAACGAGTGCAAGAGGGGCTCAGAGACCCGCAGAGCGCAGCTTAACTCCATCGCTGGTGCAGTGCGGTGTGCAACCCCATGGGGAACAGTTTGACTGAGACGTGGCTGACCTGCTGGAGTTAGTTGTGCAGCGGTCAGAGTTCACGTGTACTTACTCACGCTGCTTCGGCGACTGACACTCATTGCTGCGAGAGGTTGACTGTTGTGACCCAAAATACTGCGCGGCACTTGTTACAGAACGCCGGACCTTTAAGCAATGATGGCTTGATTGGGTGGAGGCTGGCCTGCTGCGTCGCCCCCTAAGCTAACAAGAGTCCCAGCAGTCTTTGAGATGGTGACAGTGATGAGCCGAGTCCCACTGCTAATGAGGACTTCTTCGCCATGGATGATGGGGCTGATGGGACATCTTTGTACTGGAATTCCTTTGTTTGCTGGATGGAATTGTCAAATACCTTCTGTTCTTTCCCGAGGAATAATGCAGCTAATAAGCTTCGCTGCAGAGCGGTGTGGTCAGAAAAGCATCTTCATTAATGTTGTTTATCCATCTGAATGCCCCAATATCTGTGAGAGGAATAAGGAATGTGTTCAAGGTGTGGCTGCTCTCTGCTGCTTTATTCATGCCGACTGAGAATGTGCTGAAACTACGCTGTTTCTTAAAGAAGGTGCACTGAATGCTGATTTAGCTCTGGCATACCTTGCTTTTTCAGCATCGAATCCTTTAGATCCGTCAAACCTTTTTTTTTCTGGACTTCAATCGGCTAATTGTATGATTAGATTTTGACAGAGTTCAGTCAGATGTCCACCTTAAACCTTAAACTGTGATCTCATTGCCATATGGAGCATCCACACACTCAGTCCCCATAAAAATGAGGTCGTGCCAAATGAAAGTTGTTTGACACAGATGTTTTCGGGTCATTATTACTCGACAGATACCCATGAGAACTCGAGGACTATTCCGGCAGAATAACCGAGGCCGTTTCCCTCTTGTCTCTCAAACCCCAGCAGACGCTGCGGCAATTGTTTGGATCTCACTGAATGTGCATAAATGCATACGTAATGGTGTTAGCGTAAGCTTGTTTTTATTAGTGTGTTTGTGGATTGTGTGCCGAAAGCTGTGATTCATGATTGTTTGCCTTGTTTACTCTCTGGTTTCCTGTGGTGCTGTGAGGCCGAGCGTGGTTGCCAACCCTGGGGAAGGGAAGTCTACTGAGAGCTTTAACAAGTGAACAAGTGCCTGTGGGCCTGGAGTTCACAGGTCATCACACCTTCACACAGGCACGCACATACCTACACACTCCTGCAAACACTACTCCTTATTTTTTTTTTTGGGGGGGGGGGGAATCAATTACTGTCTTAAAGCCTCAGAGAGGTAGCTGGTTCCATGTCTGTGGGATCCTCCCACAACCATACTTCCTTTTTCAACCTTTTCCACTCATCCCTGTAAAAAAGAACCACAGCGTAGGTCATTTGTCCAGTCAGCGATTTCAGTTGTTTGCATGAGCAGGTTTTTATTAAAGCACAATAGTACCTTCTTAAGGTGGAACAACAACTCAAGCATGAGCTAAAATAAGAAACAAGATAATGATATTTTTTATCCAAATATTGACAGTATTGTAGGGATGACCATTGGTACGCTCAAAGTGGGAGGTATAAAGAGAACAGCAGAACAGTCTGGAAAGTTCATGGCATGATATCATTTCACTGTAATGCAGCCTTTAAAACCAGGAAAAGCAACACTATCACAGATTGCATCATAAAGAAATGAAGGTTGCAGAAAATAAGCCTAATATTGACACAATATGGCTTTGCAGAACTATTTGTCGTGTTCATTTGTTAAATCTTTCTACCACCCCGAGATGCTGCTCTCCGTTCCCTTCAAAATGATTGTCAGGAGAACCTTAAATAGTGAGCCAACGCTCATCTGGACCGGCTGGCTCAGAAATTCCCGTGGGTTTGTGGTTTTCTCCGGGCTGTTTGTTCTCCTTTGGCCTCCGTTTCCTGTTCTGAGGTCAGTGTCCAGCTGGCTGTGTGCTGAGGCACTTCGGATAATTACTTCTCTAAATAAATCTGCTCTTTATAGTTTGCAGTTTTTATAAGTGATTTGTGAGGACATCCCGCACCTTGTACAATCTAATTATCAGAGCTTTCTTTTTTTTTTCTTTATCAGACAAACAAACCTGAAACAAAGTGTCGTGTCCTTGTGACCTTACAGCTCGTCCATCTGTGCTGGCAGTGATTGAAATGCTGCGGTGATTGCTTCCAGAGTGGACGGTATTCCTCGAGAGTAATGGGGAGAATTAATATTTTGAAAGGACAGCTTTAAAGGTCATAGACCTCAGAGATGCTTCTCAAGATTACCTCTGTGTGAGTCATCTCCTCGCCAGTCAGGCGGCTAATAATCAATAGAATCCATATGCTCCCGGTGACTTGTCTTATGGAGTCGATAAGCCGAGGAACTCGGAGCTGCTGGTGCGTTCAGTTCAACTGACTGTTTAAAAAATACTGATTTTTAAAAACGTTTGTCAGGCTTGATTTGAAGCCATTTGCTTACCATTCTGATATCAAAATATTCTGACAGCCTTGATCAGAACGCATCTGAACCGACCCCAGTCCTTCAGCGGTGATGAGGTGAGCGGGCGGATCAGTACGAGTATTATGCCCTCAGGAGTGACCTTGTTATTACAGCGAGAGGACCTACCTAATGTTACCTTCATTAAGCGGAGGTTGGGGTCGGAACGCGGCCTCTCGAAGCATCTCGAGCATTTTGACATGCAGGCTCATTAACTGGTGGGAGAGCCGGTGGGAGGTATTTGTGTTATGTAGGACTCGCAGGACGCGTGACGCGCCGTGAATGATGATTCAAGGGGAGATATTTGCCAAAAACAAATACCTGGAGTCTGTGTGTTTCTGTTCGATCGCTTCTTAGGTTCTAAAGCTGGATTTCTTGCATTCTGAAATGAATTTCGAATCCTGTTAGAGAGATTGTTTGTTTACTTTGCTTGATCCAGGGATTTACGGCATCTAACGAGCGATGCGATGATGATATGCCATTATCTATTCCATGGTCATAATGGCCATCTTTTTGCAATATCCTAAGCCTCTTTGATTGTGATTCCCTCATCGTATTACGGTGCTTTTATTACATTTACTTGAGGCTTTTGAAGTCTCCCAGTTCACAAGAAAAAAATTAATCTATTTAGTTTCTCATCAAGAATCTTCAAATTTTCCATCTGCTAATTCAACCCTAGAGTTTATATAACTAAGGCTTGTGTCATCAAAAAAAGAGGAGAAAAATAGCGCCTTGGATCGGCGGCTGTACTTTCTTACATTCCGTTTTCCCCATGCAACTCTGGGTAACACTGTAGCCGAAGGCCGTCTTTCAGAAGTCCATACAACAAGGGGTTGCAGAGTGCTATGGTAGCCAATGGCATCTTGTCATGTTGGGAAAAAAAAGTGCCTCAGATTAATGGGGGCGTAGGAAAGGAGAAGGCAGCGTGGGTAGGGAGGGTGTCAAGGTGTTAGGAAGAGGGGGGACACTGTGACATCTGCAGCCTTCGGTGGCCGCGTTCTGAAATGCAGTAATTAACTTCATGTTCAGAATCTGTGTGCATGAGCACCGAGATAAAAGGAAACTTCAGACACCCATTAATCTCACAGACATTTCCCTCCTTTTCTAAACCAATAAGAAACAGACAGAGGGGCAACGAAATACGCTTTATTTCCAATCAACCCAAAATACCTGCGCTGTTTCGATCACTTCAAACAACTGCTTTATCGTGACGTGCAAGATTGGTATCAAGCGTGGACTGCAGCCAGACTTTAAAAAGCTGCTTTATTCCAATCAGCATTGCTTTGGCAATGAGAGTTATGACAAATTGTTGCCTTCAGCTTTTTTTTCCCCCCACAAATAATTACAATAACATTAAACAGTTGAGTGAACCTCCCTTCAACCGGCAGATCATTACGACTATTGCCAAAATACTTTTTTAGATTCTAAGCTAAGTTTTGCACTCTTAAAACGATTTATTAGAGCACACTAAGTCTACCTCAGAAACACCAGCTAGAGCAGCTTCTGCCACAATAATCGTGAAAGTGCAGAGAGACTTTTGGACTCGCACCTCAAAGTCAATCCACACGACATGGCGATCCAGACTGGAGAGCCGGGGCTTTTCTGCCTTACGTCAACAACCCGCCCCTGAGCGCGGTTGCCAGCATGTGTGATCAACAGCAGCACCGCGAATGGAGCCAAATAAAAAGCTGTTCACACAGATAAATTCTCAAATTACTACCAGATGAGCAGTTTTAATCTCCTTCTGAAAATCAGTTGGAAAAGCTCATTGGAGGGGAAGCTTTTAACTATGTAGCGATAAAAACAAAAAGGATTGACGTCAATACTTAATAGCAAAAAAACGAAGTGAAAAGCAATTTGTCAGGAACACAGTTAAGATGATATTTGGCCAGTGGAAGTGAGTGACACAAACAGGTTTGCTGTGAAAAAGAGAGGTCAGGATATTATGAAGCCCCAGAAGCTGCTTCTCATCCACGATGAACTCTGACTCCTCGGCTGCCTCCTGCGCCGTGCTTTATTGACACTTGTAGTATTGCTGCTCCAGCTGCAGGTACTGATGTCAGTACTAGTGTCTGAAAAATACATACACAGATTAGGTTTACCCATAATACACTGTAGGGAACTAGTTTTTCTACGTTGTACATTGTGTGATTAATAAATAAAGATTTATCTCCTTCTTAACACAACCTAATATTTAAAGTGAGGTCCCTCATTTCTGCCAAATAACAATGTGGCAGCACCAGCAGCTGCAGCAGCAGCAGCAGCAGTAGCAGCAGCTGTGTTATGATAAGATATCCATTTGGTATCTTGGCCTGTCTGCCGCCAACACGTCAGACAACCGTTGCTGTTTCCAGACCGTCCCAACTGCTGCGCAAAAAGATTTAACAAAAACATTTTGAGAAACACCAAAGCACATTTGAGTTAGCGTGTTAATTTGTGAAAACGAACGAGCAACAGGCCACACTTTCATAAATCTGCTGCTGGTCAATACATTTTATTGCTGGCTTATCAGTCAGAGACTGATTGTGTTGATCGTTGTGGAACACAGACAACAAATGCAGTAGAAAATCCGTCACATTACCTCTGCAAGAAGAGAGAAGCATTTCTTTATAGGCATTTGTAAATATTCCCCATCCTACATGAAGTCTTTGTGCACAGATGTTACCGAGATGCACACACAAGGGAGACAGGTGGCAGGCAGCTCGGATAACTGGGCACCAGTATCACCAGAGGGTGTCATGTGGGTTTGAATCAGAAAGAGGAGCCAGATTTGACTGTGTAAGCTGGAGCTCTTTGGGCTGATTTCTTTTGCTAAGCTCGGCTAACTGTCCCCTGTCTCTGGCATCCTACCGAACATTTGAGTGGTATCAATCCTCCCGTTTAATTCTTGGCATGACAGTCCAGAAATCGTCTGAAGTGTCAAGCTATTCTGTGCAAATCAGATGTAAATGTTCCTCAACTATAAGGGTACTAAAACCATAGAGCGGCTGCCCGCCTACTCTCACACCATGGGGCTTTTGAGACTGATCTCCCTCTTCTTCTACTACACGGGTTATTAACAAAATTTGAGTGAATCTACACAGCACTAACCTATAATCTCCTGTGGCTGAGTGTACCCTCTCATAAATGTCCTCTTGGACTATTAAGCTAATGCTTTGATTGCTTTTAGTGCCACTGCAGTCCGAAAACATCCATCGCTGCGGCCACTCGCTCTGCCTCTTCATTACAGAGACAGTAATTGAGAGTCAGGCGAGCGATTTAGAGGCAAACGGGAGCTGGTTTCTATGTTGGAATTTTTTTTTTATATGCGTCTGTTGATATGCGCCTGCATGCACACATGTATGGAGTGAGACTTTGGAAAGCAGAAGTCCTGAGGGCAAAGTCTCGCTCCCCTCACAGTGTGACAGTCCGTTCACATCTGGGCTGCCACTACCAGGGGCGCCATTAAGGCCCAAAATAAATGTAGGTCATGCAGACGTGCACTCGTGACATGCAGTGACACAGCATGAAGCCTATGCAATATTAATGTATTAATACGAGTGTTAGTAAGCGTAGCAAGAATGTTTTACAACTTTACAACAAGCCTCAGAGGACAAGACAAACTACAGATGGTCAAACACACATTATACAGTCTGTTAACACTAAATACTGCAGACTGCAACGTCACTAAGCGATGAGAAGATGAGGCAGCTGTCGCAAATCAGTCTGAAATAGCAACTCTAAGTGGATCTTTTTTTTTCTTTTGAAACACACCACCTCTTTGCCACTTCAGGGTCGGTCTGTATTCATGGGAAGTTTGACTTTCAAGCTCTGCCTGAGCGATAATCAGTGGCCTATACAGCCACTTTACTTTCCACTGAACATTTAATGGAGTGAGGATAAGCCTCTCAGATGGGCGGCCGGCCGTTCCAGGCAGTCGTGTGCTCCTAAGGTGTTTGTCATCACAAATATAGGAGGTAAGCCGCTTACAATCAGACACCTCGGCTCGACTGTTCATATGTCAAGGCAACATACAGGACAGTCAGTGCACAGAGAGTGCAATGTATAGAAAATACTGATGATATTTGAAATAATAAGAGATTGACAGTAAATAGTATTTGCATAGCTGGACATATGCCATGTGCATTTGACCATGTGATATATGAACAAGTCAACTGAGGCAACAAAATATTATCTATCTTTTCTTTCTGATTGCAGGAATATTAGATGAAACATGCAATATATTTGGCCCTCTACGTTTGTTTTTTGACAGCCCAATGAATTTGTTCTCCAGTTGAAGCGTCCCGCTGACCTAGTTGGCTCAGACGTTTACCGTCTACCAGCGACGTTCTGGTTCCAGACAGCCCTGGGGACTTCTCTGCTTGTTACCTTCCCACTGAGCATTTAACAGCTGGCAACCTAAAGTTTTTTTTTTTTTCACAATCTTGGATTATTGAGCTGGAAAAAACAATTTAGGTGCTGACTTCATGAGGCAATACATAAATGAATAACTGAATTGCATTTTTAACTATTTTCTGACATTGAATAGACTAAAAGATTAATTGAAAAAAAAAATTATAGATTAATCGATAAACAAATCTTTCCTCTGCATCTTGTAATATGAATTCTTAAGCCATCCCGCGTGTTAGCGTATTCCTCATGCATTTCCACTCAGCTGGTATCTTGCATGAACATCTGGGCGCTGCGGTTGGGAAGGTGTTATCGTGTCCATGACCTTGACTCGCCTCCCTGGAGATTGCCTCGTTGTGTATTGTGTCGTCAGGACGGAGGTGCAGAGGGAAGAAACTCTGATTAACAGCGTCGTTATCATAGTTTTTCCCCCAATTTCCACGTGATTAAAAATGACCTGTACAAATGTAATGTAAGAAGATCAGATGTGTCTGCACAAGGTGGGAGAGCGTGTGGGTGCAGACACCTTGTCCTGGCCACACACAGGCACAGAAACACGCTCACATTCCTTCCCCCACATACTTGGGTGAATGACAGTCTTCAACTGTTCCACTTAATTGTAGTTTATACAGCCTGAGAAAGAATGTCAGGCATTTATTGGTTGCCTGTGTTTAACTTTACAAATGAATGAGTGTGTGTGTGTTTGGAGTAGGTGTCTCCAAGGGATGAGCAACACAAATGGTTTATTTTCCAATGAGTCAGCCCGCCGTATGTTGGGAAATATGCTTATTCACTTTCATGCTGAGAGTCAGATGGAGGAGATTGATATCAAATTATGTGAAACTAAACATGCAGCTCAGCTATTGCGTAAAGGCTGGAAACCAGAACACCGGCGTGTCCTGTCCCTCCTACCTGGATTTTTGAAGCTTACTTATTAACACATTATTTCTCGTCGTTTGTCCCTACAGACGGTTTTGGTTTTAGGAGGGTTATATGTTGGGCTATTTCTTGGCAGGGCATAGCTTCATTAAGTCTCCTGGCTCCATCTACATATTTAAAAGGATTCATTTGTAAGATATGGGAGGAAATGCCAGCTAGCCACTGGCTCAAAATACCACTTTGTACCACAAGAGATAATTTGCTAATTTGCTAACGATAACTAGCCAAGGATAGCTAGCAAAGACCAGCGGTTGTTGGTTCCTCCGTTGATACGCTGCCCTCTATATTTTTAGTATGGAGAAACATAGTTTCTGGGAAGCGTGTAGTTAGTATTTTGCGAGTGTTTGAGTGCAATTTTGTCAATCATGTAACCTGTTATGAGGCAGTCTGCATAGATTTTTAATACACGCTCCCGGTGTCTTATAGCACCTTCATTGCGGCGCTGAATTCAAAATTAGCCAGAACCCGTTCGAGACGAGAGGATTTGCTGGATGTTTTGCTGACATTTCTGTATAATCAGATGTGCTTAAAATACCAGAGGTAGCGCAGCGATGCACAGCAAAACACTTGCATAATATCACCCACTTGTCACACTAATACTTTGCTGCCTCTCTGATTTAAGTGTCTCAGAGTCAGAAGGCTGTCTCGTCTGGGTCTGTGAAGTGTATTTTAGGATGGAGGTGCTGACAGCTCTCAGACACAGGATTCATCCGGCAAAGTAAAGTTATGCTTAATCCATTATTTTTGTCTAATGGAGACTTTGCGCCGTTCGTCAGGCCAAAGTGCAGAAGTGCCGACATCCATCCGACAATTTCATGAGTTAATTCATACTGACTGAACGCGAAACAACTGCATCGGTTCACTTAGTTCATTTGAGGGTTTCACCGCAGTACTCTTTGGCGCTGGCGTGGTCCTTTCTCTGTGTAACTAAAGGCATGTAAGTCTGCTTGTGTCATTTTTGCTTTGTTCTCTTGATCTCTGCCTTGTTGATCCCGGCCTTGGATAGCTGTCTCTTCAAGCATGTGGTGTCATTTGACTTACGAGAGTTTTGCCGTGAACTCAGACACTTCTGGAAATCTCTGTCTCGCCATTAAAACCCGTAGACTTTGATCCGCGATCGAGCCCACGGATCACCAAAAAGAGAGACAACTAAATGACTTTTACAGACTGAAACAAAAAGGGATTTCCTTAACAAGACATAGCTGTTCCATTTACTGCACACTCTTAAGCTTCCACAAAATCTGCCTGCCATTGTTATCTGGCTGCTACTTTTCCCGGAGTGGCACTGGCACTCGAGCACAGGTAATCCCGCGGAAACGGCAGGTGGAGATTTGCCATTTCCACCCCCGTGGCTCTGGTAGGCTTGGTGTCAGAGTCACTGAGCAAGCTGATTGTGTCACGCAGCTGTCAGCGGCCACAAAGGGGTGGCAGTCTGCAGCATTTTACACTGATAAATGTCACCCACAGAGAGACAATTATGTAAATATAAGAAGTGAATTTGAAAGTTTTTGAGTTTGAGCGTGAGACAAGTGATGCTTCAGGAACATCTGTGTCAGTGTGTGTGTGTGCGTGTGTGTGTGTGTGTGTGTGTCTGTCAGCCTGTCTGAAAGGATCAGTTTTCACGCTGAGCTGACAGCGAGTGTGACCTCGGTGCGGCACGCTAATTTTGATTGTGATAGTTGATATTTTCTCTGTATATTTCTTTGGTTTGGTTCCAGACATTCATAGCGGCCTCCTTTCATGCGCTGTAAATACATTACGGTACTGTACTGTAAATGACACACTGGTGTAGGTCGATCCCAGACCACCAACGCTGCTGTAAATTACACTCATATTTGTCACATTCTGTTATTATAATCTCAGCGCTCATGATTTGTTGTTTTTAAAGCCCCTGCCTCCCCCCACCCTTCATCATCTCCCCTTTTCCACCTCCGTTCCTCCTGTAATTTATCCCCTCACGCCTTCGTTTCTACCCTATTCACCAAACCTACTTGAATAAAAATACAAAATACCTTGTTGTTCCTACATACTATGGCTTTCCTCTCAGTTTCTTTTTTCTGCACTTTTAGTTGATTCTCCAGAGAGTTGCACAGTGGTGGAGAAAACAGACTCTCTACCCACCTCTTTTCTCGCTGACTGAGGCAGAACTACACAGACGTACTCCCTTCCCTTTTGTGTTTCGCGGCTCTTCACTCCCATTCTCGCCCTAGATCTTCACAAGACAACAGAACTGCCTCGGGGATGATTGACGGAAAAAGCATATTTGTAGGGGCACAGGTGCTACAAATGACCTTTGCTGGTGCATGTATGTACTCCATTGTGCATCCGTGTGCATGTTTTTGCATACTGATTGTACGCTGGCGGCTGGCCCTTTGCAGATAAAGCCCGTTCTTCTGGGGGCCCACTTGTGGCTGGCTGATATTGCCTTTCTGTAATGCCAAGGGAGCTTAGGGAACTGCATGGACCCTTAGGCGTCAGCCCAACACAATTAAGAAAAGGTAGGCGGCATGTGTGCACAGCGGACACCTTGTTTATATTGTTCTGTTATAGGTTTAAATGTCTAGACGGAGTGTAAAATTACACATGAATTAAATATTTACAATTTGTGCCCACTGCTACACGCCGGTTCTGCCTGGAATAGCAATATGTTTTTGTTTTGATGTGGTCTTAAAGATTAATTCCCTCATTTTCTACATGATTCAGAACTCTTTCAGCATTAATGCGATGGGAAAATGTCCTTCTAGTCTGCGGGGCACACTAATTATTCTTGCAGCAGGTGACAATCCAGTTTTGTGCTGTCACCTTCCGCTGTGCCACTGAAGATTGGGTTTATCCAACTTTCCTTATTATTATTATCATTCGCTCACAGCACTGAGAAATGTCTGAAAATGTTCTGTGATCAGTCAGTGTACTACTTTGGTGCACAAATCACAAGAGTCTTCAGTGCGTCTCAGGCCAAAGACCCCTGAGCTGATAGAGACAGAGCCGACTATATATAATGTAGAGACCACATGTATTATATACAATTCTGTTGCAATTTAAACAAGGTCTACTATGATGTGTAGGGCAGCGACATGTATGAACAAGTCAGCAGGCATTTTAGCATGGCTAATGTTAGCGCATGAGTCCCTCACCCTCTGTAATTTCTCCAGTGGCTTCTGAGGTGGAGGGTGTGTCAGAGTCTCTCGCTCGAAAAGTTACGTAACAATCCAATGTGGATCACAAGAGCACATGCAGATAATGATGATACACATGACTGGACAGTGTGTTGGATTCATGTCAATGCGTATTTTTAAACTCATTTAAATTGAAATGAAAACTTTCAAAATATTATCACACAATAATGCAGTGGCCTGCCTGCAGTAACTCCAAGACCACTGCATCATCACATGCACTAACTAAGTGATATTCCCAACAGCCATACTTGGATTTTGTGTTTTTTATCCTACCGGCTATTCATTGGCATGTTGGCACATTGTCACTGTACGCATATTGGCATACTGACTTTAGCTTTTTTTTTTTTTGTTTTGCTCAAAATGTGGCTATAGCTTCACAAAGCTACTAGCATGGCTTGCAGACTTGTTTTTAATTAAATTCCACTGATCTCCTTTATATTTGGTTTAAAGCATAAATCTCAGGATATATTAAAAACCTTGCAAAATAAATCCCAAACTATCTCCGTAGCTTGGTACAATAGGGGTAAATGAAAAAATTAATTTGTGAATTTACCATCCTAAAGCTCGAAGCTGCTGCATTAAGTGTCTTGTAGGATAGTTTAATATTTCCCATTGTGAAAGGCTGCTACCAATCTACTGAACATTAGAAACCATCACCATGCCAGCACAAAGAAACAACTTGCTGGTGCTCTTGTGAAAAAAAAAAAAAAAAATGGTCCAGGAGTATGTAACTGAGGACGTTATTTTAGATGGGTAATTACCTGCCTTTGTACAGCCCTTTGTCAATTTTTGCACTCATTAGCATCTAGCCTTGAGCTATGTTGACCACTTGACAGTATTAACGTAAAAAGGAGACAAAGGAAGCAAATGGAAGGAAATGGGGGGGAAAAAAACCCATAATGTATCAGTCAGGCAGTGGGAGGGCTTATCGCAGCAGTCCATATCCATTTAGGCAGACTGCTACCATCCAGGTAAGGTAATGTGGAGCGTTTGGATGCGAAAACGTGAAAATGTCAGCATGTCTTTCAGTTTTTTAATGATAAGCTTGCACACTTATCAAGAGCCTATTATTCCTCACATTTGGTTGTGCTCTACCTCCTAAATGATATCACAATTTCATTTATAAGCTGTAAAGCTGAGAGACGGTAAAATGTAGATTAGTGCAAACACAGAAAATGTAATAAAAAGAAAAAAAAAACAAACGTGTAGCCCACTGCACAACCCAGTGGATCAAATTCTCACCCCTTTCACAATGTGTGAGGTGTTATCTATCTGGGCAAACACTTGTCTGGGTGGGATTTATTGGTTGCAGCGGGAGTGTAGGAGCTCATCACTCTCTAGCACGGTGGTGATTATCTGCTTTACAGGGCCATTGGCACATTAAAGCGTGACCTGCTGAAGGCTGTGTAAGCTAGTGTTTGCAGCAGCATGAAAGAACGGAAAAAGCGTTCCCACATCAATAAAGCAGGTAAACAGCAGTTGCACGTCCGACAATAATGCCACATTTCCTTCATCCTCTCCCGCCTGTCTTCAGTGTCCCTCTGTCTTGTGTTGATAGCAGGTTTGAAGGATAACTGCTCGTGCATTTTGATTCAGGATGAAAGGTTCTTTTTTTTTTTTTTCTTAAATCCATGCTGTGGCTGTTTGGAGATTCCTCACCAGATTCTCCAGCCATCCACACAATGATGAGGAGCAGGGAAAAAAAAACAAAAAACAGAAAAAAAAGAGAGAGAGTGAGAATGTGTGTGGACGTGGTTGAAGGGGGGATGGAATGGATGGAGATGTAGGGAATGTAAGATCCACAGAGGGAGTTGTGTACCTGGATCTCATTAAGGAGGATTGCTTTGTCCTCTGCCTCACCGGGACTCATTGTTAGACAGTTTCTTTGAGGAGTCCAGCGTGATTGACATCTCAACAGTGTATCAGGGATTAGAGGTGATTTTGTGGTTTATGTCGCGTGAGTATGTTTGGAGGTATTGATTCGTATCTCTGTGGCTGGTTTAATGATTTCGGAGGCTGTGGTAAAATTGGCTCGGAATGGTGAACACGGGGCAAAATGAATGTATACTCCAGCAGCGTGGTGGAGAGGAGGTGGCGGCTCATGCTGAGAGTGGGTTTCCTTTTCCTTTTGCTCAGTATGAGAACAGGGACACTGCTACGTGTAGACCTTTGATTAGATTCCCCACTCTGTTTGTACATTTATACCTTCCCTGTATTTTTAAAAAAGTTTTATACACATTTTCATATTGAATCAATGAATAAAACACAGGCAATGTCTGTTGTCTTTTTTCACTGGAACCACAGATATTTTAATTGAATTGCATCTTTGTAAGAACGTGTAAGAAATAATGTGCAAGAAAACATGTAATAACCAATAAAATGGTCAGTAAACATATACAGCCAATTATCCTTAAATAAAACAAATAAATACTTACTGTGCAAGAAGGAGTAGGAAGATGTATACAGTATAATAACCCCCTTCATTTCCATCTTGGAAGCTTTTTTCTCAAAACCTGTTTAGAAATCCTCCTTTACAAATACCGTCCATGTTTTGAGGCTAGGCGTGTTGTGAGAGATATTACTTTCTGAGGAGTTCACATGTCAGCGTTGTTGTTTTTAATTTGCGGTGCCTCACAGTGTTCTAACTGCAGAAACAAAAGCAAAACACTTTGTGAGCGACACGCGATTGTGTGGTAATTACATTGTCAAACTGGATTATTGTTAATACAAGGCACTTGCACAGCAATAATAATGTGCCATGTCTAATTCCTTTAGAGCTGCTGCTGTCTTGATTAGTACTACTCCTTTTTGTTTTGCATGGGAGGATTACTCGATGAATTTTGCTGTGGCGCTTTGTGGTGTGTGCTTTTGTACCCAATTTGCATATACAGTAAGTCTCGTATACTAACCTGGAACTAATTCTCCAATCTGTTTTGTCACCTTTGCACCCCTCTTCCTCTCCAGGGTCTCGTCTTCGCCAGGAAGACTCCCCTCCCCGCATCGTGGAGCACCCGTCTGACCTCATTGTGTCCAAAGGGGAACCAGCCACTCTCAACTGCAAGGCAGAGGGCCGTCCAACCCCCACGGTGGAATGGTACAAAGACGGGGAGCGTGTCGAGACGGACCGTGACAACCCCCGTTCCCACCGCATGTTGCTGCCCAGCGGGTCCCTCTTCTTCCTACGCATCGTCCACGGGCGACGGAGCAAGCCTGACGATGGCAGCTACGTGTGCGTGGCCCGAAACTATCTGGGCCAGGCAATCAGTCACAACGCATCCCTGGAAGTAGCCAGTAAGTCCTGTTGGCGTATGTTTGTGGTTGGATGCTACAGTGCTGAAAGCTTTGATAGGTCCAGTGTGTAGGATTCAGTGGTATCTGGAGGTGAGGTTGCAGATTGCAACCAACTGAATACACCTCTTCTCAACCAAGCACGTCAGAGAAACACGCTTGGTTGAGTCCCTTTTTATTTGTCCCTTTTGGGGTACTATAGAAACATGGCGGTACGTCATGGCGGGCTACGTGTAGATATAAAGGGTTATTGTTAGGTAATAGAAAATAACTTGTTTTTAGTGTAATATACGCTTATGAAAGTATACAATTAAAAACATAATACATGAAAATAGATATTATGTTTCTTTTCTTCCCCTTATTCCTACACACTGGATCTTTAAAAATGATGCAATGCACAGACACTCATATTACTCACAGCATAATCATCAGCAAATACACCACATATAAATGGCCGTAGTCACACGTAACCAAATAGACCTCGACTAAGAATAACCGTGAAGCTATCTCTAATACCCAGGCATAATACGCAGATATCCAGATAATAATTATCTTTACACTTTAGAATATTTTAATTGATTTTCCAATCTCTCAATGTGGGCGATGAGTGCAGGGATTTAAATTAATAACTTCAAAGTAAACAGCTTTTATGAAAATGTTTGACCATGGAAAACATTTCCTTAATGTAACCTTTAGATAATCTCCTGCAAACCCTCTTGATGCAAGAAAGAAACTTGTATTTTCACAAAAGTGCTTGTTGTTATAATTACTTTGCAATGAGTGTTTTGCAATTAAAACTCGCCCTTTTGTATTGATCTAATTAATCTCAGTAAGCCTGTTTTATCTGATTGCTTTCGCTCCAGCGTGGGTCATCTTTATGGTCGAGGGACAGGTGGAACGTCACTATGCGACCCACCTGTCAGACATAGCAGCAGCTGTGTGTCTGCTTTAGTCCCCGAGGCATAAACAAGTGCTGAGCGTGTCCTTAACAGGTGACGGTGTCAACACGCTGAGTTGCACAGTGGCAAGTGTCAAGTGTATGCCAGTTAAACCGCCTTTCACTGCACTATCTGTCAGTGATCTGTCAGGTTCTGTGCAGCAACTTAATGTATGAGTGTGAAGATATATGTTAGCTACGGTGAGGGAATGAAACGGGCGGAGAGCGAGAGGTCAAGGCTTACGACCATCAGGATAGGGTGAGCGCACATGGTCTCTGAATCCCTATGGAGCACAGATCACTGCAATCTGGTGAACAACATTTACTAAAGTGCTCTCTGTTTGCACTGGAAGAAGGAAGCGTTGGCGACAAGGGTTAACAACTGCAGCCACGTCCTCGTATACTGCACCACGCCCCATCCTTTACTGTCTCTACTCAGCTGTGTCAGCGCACAGAGCTCTATCCTAGCTAGGTCTCCTGGGCAGACTTTTTCGCAAAGGCTTTAGAATAATAATGCGCCGCTTGTATCCATTTCACCTTTTGAATTATAATGAAAGAGATGGTCAAACGGTATCACGGTAACGCAAGATCAGCAGTCCAACCCTGAAAAGCTCAGGCCTCTAGAGGGAGAGTTTATTACCCCGGACTTCACTAAATTTACTGTCAGGTTTTAAGGTCGAGGGAGAACACAGAGAGGACTTGTTGAAGCTGTCCGGATAAGTTATGTCCCCCCGCTTCATCCGCCCCGAGGTCACGCAGATTCATGGGTCACCCCGGGGCTGGATAGTAAAACAGAAGCCCCTTCAACAAATGCTGCTGAGTTAGGGAGTTTAAAAGAGGCCTGAGAAGCTGGGGAATGTTAAAAGGAGACTCTGTCAATAGGCCGACGCTTCAGATCATTTGTCCTGAGTTGTTAGTCTGACAGTTGTTAATTTTGTCTAGGGTGTAATTGCTTTGAGGATGCATTGTCTTAAGGGGACAATTCACAGCAGTTTCCAGCTTACATGTTAGGGGCGTGTTCGACACACAGTAAAACTACTGTTTTTTGAATGTTTTGCTTTGACAAACAATTTGTGCACAGACACCATTATATCACCATCATCTGCCACTTATTGTGTTTGTCACTCAAAATTCACTGAGGCAATACTGCTTCATGATGACACTATAACAATAAGGAAGAATCATGGATGGCTATCATGTACCATTATAAAGAGCTGGAATTGAGCATGAACAGCCATAAAATTATGGTTACACCCTTTGCAAGAATAGGTTCATCACAAGTGCCAACATATCCGCATAGCTAAATGACTGAATAGGCTGATTATCAGTGACACCCAAAATGACATATTTAACTGTTTCCATAACAAAATGACTCTTGCAGTGTAACAGTGACAGTCACATTATACCTTGGTCATCCGATCGCACGTTTCACCCAGTCGTCCATCCTTGACCTCCTCTCTATGAGGTCCTTGTTACCATTGATATTAGTTCTCCTAACTTCCTCCTTTGCTGCCGTATTGTTACTAAAGCCACTAGATGTCGCCATCTCGGGTTGTGGCAGATGGGGTTGGTCACATCCTCACCAATAGTTATAATCATCAGTCATCAAATGCCAAAAATAGGTGTTCAGTGAATACATCATACTATATTAAATATATTGTCTTAAATAATTAACATTTCAATTTGAGTATATCCATAAGGATTAAAAAAAGAATCATCACATTCCATTTCTGTTCAACACATTGTCCCAAATGGTTTGGAATTAGGGTTTTATTAATAACTATTAAATATGATTGACTTTTTACTTTTTTCAGTTACAGTAACTGATGCACGATGTGACAGTAAAGTGCAGTATGTAATATTCCAACAAACATCAAATAGTCATAGTTAATTAACATGATTGCCTGTCTTGAATATTTTATCTTTTTATATGAAATGATTAGTATAAGGACTGGGCTACTTGTGAAGGTAAGAGAAAGGCTGCATATTGACACGAAACTCGCTGAGCGTTAGTCATTTGAGCTCTTATCGACAAAGTAAATGTGAAAGCTGGGAAATTAATTGCTCATAAAAGGCCTCGACTCGATTCCAAATGAATTTACTGTTTTAAAAAAACTTCTTCTCATGCCACTTTTGTTCAAGCGAAATAAGGTAGGGACGGTGATGGAAAGTGTGGAGACGGCTGACAAAAGGCAGCCTGACAGATGTAAAGTGATGGGAGCAGGAAAGGAGTGACAGAGAGAGAGAAAGAGAGAGGAAGAGGGAGAGGAAGACGTGTCTGTCCTTCAAGGCACAGCAGTGAAACTTGTATGCAGAAAATTGAGGTGACGTGGTAGAGACAGTGACAGATGTAGTATGTGCTGGTGCCTGAAGCGTGACCACGGGGTCGAAAATACTGTGTAAGCACACGCAACATGCTCACAGGAACGTGCACACACTCACACACACACACACACAGGCGTGCACACACATGGACTGCCAAAAAACCGTTTCTGCAAGTGGAAGAGATGAAGATCGAGGGAAAGGGTGGAAAAAAAAAGAGATATAATGTAGCTCCCATCCAATAAATGTCACAGAAGACACTCAGCATATTTTTCCCCCTGCCTGCAGGGACCCTCGAGGACCCTGGGAAATGAACATATGTCCTATTGACCTCAGCCACTTGATTCAATCATGGAGCGCTTTATTGAGGTGAAGGCAAAGTCACAGCCTGTGTACTCTAAAGGTTATTGGATGGTAGGCTTGTTTTTAGGTTCAGTAAGGAAGAGGGAATAAATTATATTCTGAAACTAATTGGACGGTGCGATTTGCTGGTGGAAAGTGAGGCTCGTGGCGGGGCTGAAGGTTAGACTGCAACACTGCAGTGATGAAGTAATGAGCCAGGGGGAAAGACAACTGCACAGCTACATCACTGCTCAAACATCCCCTCTGATTTCAGTTGCATACTCAGATAGTTCAGTTTTTTATTTACATGTCACGCAAATGTATACCACACACGGGATTACAAGATGCAGCCGCCGAAGGCAAAAGAAAAAGCATCAATCATAACATCATGTGCTGTATATATTATGAATGTAAACAAATACAGGATTTGAAGAAGAAAATAATCTAGTTTTCGTTGTAACATTTGTCCCCAGCCACCATAGCTATTGCAAAGCTGTGATTTTTACTCTTCTTATGATATTAATTTTAAGCCCAGTGTCCTTCAGTACCCAAGAAACTCCAGAGCTGAAGTTAAGGTACTATCTCGAAAGTGTACAGTACATTTTCTCAAGTAGTGACATGAATGTCAGGTAATATGCATGTAACATCGATGTGAAATGGCACGTTTGACACGAATGTTTGCAGAAGCGGCAACTGCCAACATTTTCTCTTGCGACTCAGCTGCCTGTTATCGAGTGCGGTATTAGTACTTTTAAGGATCTAATACTGCCTCTATAACCGGGGAAACGGCCAAGATAAATGTTCTGTCAATAGCTTTCTCACTAACTCCAGACAACTTTAAAACATTCAAGACCGACTGTGCTATTTGTTTCAGCTGATGCAGTTTATTTTCATCTGGACTTCCAGACTTCCTTGTAAAAGATTGTACAACATGACCAAATGAGCCACTATGGTCTGTTTAATCATCAATAGCTGTATTATTATTTTTTTTATCATGCACCCTTTAGACCAACTTTACATTCACATGGCCTTTAATGGGACCTGCTAGCTGCTCATATGTACAGAACTTTTACTGTAGCCTAATACGGCTCTGATTTTTTGATTCTATGTTTCTATTTACAGGATTTCCACCTAGACCAATAACAGTTACACAGCTTTTACATTAACTTACTTCAACATTTTTCTTTCACTTCTGATTCAGATAATCATTTATTAGGTTAATTTAGGTGCACAGTTAAAATACTTTTTGCTTAAAGTCAGAAATTCAGAAAATGAAGTATTATGTAGATTTCCAACAACTCTCGGTTCATCTCCTGCCAACTTTTGATATACAGCCGAATACAGATGATTATCCACATGTAGATTTGTGGCACCCCCCCTAATTTTTTATATATAGTACATCATTTAAAGTAACATGCATACCGTATGTTTATGTAGAGGAGGAGGAAGAGGAAACAGAGTAATCCCAACTGCTTCAGGCCAGATTTGTGTCGTTATGACAGGCTTTTTCCTCTTCTCTGGCTTCCCCCAAGTCACTTACGAATCCACCTAAATACCAGATTTCAACTGCACACACAAATCCCTGCTTCTTAGATGAATTGTGTGTAACAACCCTCTCTGTACTCTATTCACATTTCATCATACTAAATCTATGCAGTTTTGTTTTCATATGTTGAAAGTGAAAAGCCAGTGGGAGACATGTGATGGCTTCTGGTAATTACACGAATGCATTACCATGACAGACATGTTCATCACAATTCCGCACTCTCTGAAGTGGATCATGGGATACGCGCAGCTCAGTCACACTGCGAGATTGACAGCTTAAGGTGGGACCCCTGGTCCGTCTCCCTGCCCGCTCCTCTTTGATTGTAATCTTGCTCTGGAAATGAGCGGGAGCAGGAGACGTACGAAACGGCAAAGAGAGAGGCGGATTCTCAGAGGTCAGGTTGCCCCTGCTGCCTGCCCCTATCCATTAACTAATGGTTCCCCACTTCAAATGGCTGTCACTGGAGCTGACAGCATCCTGTTGTTGTCACTCTGGATACACACAATAAAAGATCCTAAGTGGCAGCAGAGCGCTACGTGTGTGGAAAAGTTGTCATTTTCTCTCCATATAGACGAGGAGTGATATTGTTTGATACACAAACAGTGACACATTGTAAACGCTCCTCATCCACAGCCACAAAGTCAGATATCAGTGTTTATTTCCAATTGCCTGTGACAGTCCGCGAACGCCGCGTGAGCCTCTTGTTCCTCATCCTGTTTTCCGCTCCCTTGTTCTCTCCCAGTTGGCCTTTAGTTAGATCAGTCAGTGAGCAAGTATCACACTCGGGGGACAGCTGGTTTGTGTTTACAGTCTGGAGCGAGTGCACTGCAAGTATTGTCTAAACAATTTTAGTCGCTATATTCCCTGAGGCTCAGCGTTTCCAAGAGCCAGATCTGTGCCAGAGCGTCAGGACGTAAGGAAAGAGTTTGTTTGGCTTGCAGCAGCCCGGGAAGTGCTCTAGAGCTTCAGACGAAGACCATATGGTTCCTGGGTGTGTGTGCAAATATTAGCAGAATTTTGAGAGTGTTTCTTTTGTGTGCGTCCATGTGTACTTCATGTCAGGATTACAACAGATGCATAAGTGTGTCAGCTGAAACGACAGTCGCTACTTTGATAGAAAAGAAGGGACTGACATTGACATCCCGGCGTTCTCATTGTTACTCAGTGTTTATGCAGTTTTGCTGATGATTACAACTTGATTATTTTACAGTTTTATTTAACAATGGAATACGTTGTCAAGCTAATAAGAGCAACGTCTGGCTTTATGTGTGATGGTAAAGCTGACAGGCATCGTGGATATCTGCATTGTTGAAGGATGTCTACATTAGACTTATGCAGCCTCATTAATAGGCCGTTGTGTGTGCAGGTTTTTTCCTTTTGGGCTTCTCTTTGAACAATAACTTGCTGACGAGGAGAGACAGATGTGCCACAGGGGGGAAAGCAGCAGTGGAGAGTCACGTCAACAAATCTGTCTGTGGAAGATAGACTTTATATACATAGAATGCTTTGGGTGTCTCTCTATTTCTTCTGCATGTCACCCTACATCCCTGCAAATCATGTCGGATATCATCTTGTTGTGGATAATGTATTTCAGCTCTGGTTGTTGCCGGGGAGACACCGCCTGGCTCTGCCCATTTCCCCCAACACTAAATCTTTTTCCCCTCTTTTCCCGCTCGGCACTGAACCTCGGCGCTGGTTGCATTTCCCTGCAGCCTCGCAGCAGTAATGCAGCCAGATTTTATCCATTTCCAATAAATCTCCATGCTTTGCTGTGTCAGGTTACTCTGATGTCACACTCATTTGCTGATTTGCGACACGGAGAGAGAGAGACTTCCCGGTGGGCTGAATAACCAGCACTCATGTGCTTAGCTGCAGAATTGTTTGTAACAACTGAAATTAATTAGCAGTAAAAAGCCATCAGCAAGTTGCAGCTTGCAACAAACCCTGTTCTGACATAAGCTACGATATGTCTAGTGTGGCCTATATTTTACTTGTGAATATGTCAGTGTGGCGGTATTAAAGGCTCACAGTGTGGTTGAGTAATCCGGCTGTCACTGAGAGAAGAGGGATGGTTGTGCATTTGCTCAGATATTAGCCTTATCCATCCTCTATCTGTCACTCCGCAACGCTACAGTCAACAGCACCCACCAGCCATATCTATGCTCAAGGTTAATACTATCTTCTGCGGGGGGTCAAAGGTCATGTCGGTTTTTCATTTCAACCTCTCGTCAGTTTTCATGTGCTAGAGCTTTCTGCCTGCTCTCTCTGAGTGTCTGCTCCCCGTGATATCATATCACCCAGTAAAAGTTAACTGCGACGCTGTAACGAGAAATCAAGCTCAGTAAAACTCCCTTCAGGGCGTGAAAATGAAAAATGAACCCTCTCCCAGGTGTGCGCCGTGTAACTGTGGTTTGATGTTTGTCAGTGTTTATGATTAAGATGCCAACTTCTCAGATTATCATTTAAGCTAATCAAAATTCTTATGTTGAGCAGACACTTTGCTTTATCACCGCCAACTGTAATCAAATATTCAGAGTGAATACCAGACAGCCAAATTGCATGGAAATTTAAATCAGTGTTCGAGGTTTTTTTTTTTTTTTTTTTTTTTTTTAAAGTAATATAGACAAACATAGCTTTAGTAGTAGCACAGTAAAATAAAGAAGTTAACATTTGGGTGCCTTGCTAGCCCCCTGCTTTCGGCAGTGGTCCTGCTGTATCCCCGACAAAGGCACACAGTCGCTAATATACACAGAGTAATATATCTAATATACACAGAGTGCACTGTGTTTCACATCCATGTTTCTTCAGAAGCCCAGAATGAACAAACCTAACAGTGGTCCCTGAGAGGGCATTTCACATTTTCGAGTTTTTTCGCGACAACCGTTGAGGTGAGGTTAAGATGAGGGATATTCAGTTGGTTGCACTCTGAAATGTCAACATTAGATTCCACCAAATCCTACAAAATGGACCTTTTTAAAGTCCAACTAAACTTAGACTGCAGGGTTTATTCTGCTCCAACGTGCATATCTGTCTGGCAAGTCTCGTGTCATGTGTTGCTCATTGGACAAAGCCAGGAGCAAAAGAGAACAATTGTGGCAATTTTCATCTATTTTTTATTTTTTTTATCTCCCCTATGTTTTTCATTTATCTGCCTTAATACTGTCCCAGTCTACTTAATCACTGTCTACATAGCGGTGGTACTTGATTTCATGTAGTCAGCGAAATCACTGTATTTTTAAACCATAGTTGCACAAAACTTGGACGTCTCCATTCTATGAAATGCAGACCCATGCTATGATAGCCAGGCAGTAAACAGTTACACAGTACAGGAAAATCAGACATAAAGAAAATGCCATATCCTAATCTCAAGTCTCCTTCTTAGATATATTACAAACGTGAACATGTCTAGTCCCTGACCTTAAATTATTGCTCTATGCCAACATTCACTTGTGTAGACTAGATTGCAAGCTAATTAGCTAGTCAGCTGTAGCACACTAAACAAAATGTGTTTGTGTGTAACTGCGAATACCACTTTGGTGTGTTTAGATGCTGCTGTGGACGTTAGTCTTCACCACCACTACTTAGAACACAGCATCTGTCCACGGCTTGTAAGCTTGTAAGACAGTGCAGGTTTGCTTTCTCTCTAGTTCCCTTGCTGCTGCTCTGCCTGCAAGCTGCTGTCAATCAAACGGACACAACCTTCCAGTGGTTGAGAGTGTTTGTGATATTTCCTCAAGCCTTTTTTTCGCCCTGACTTTTGACAATGACAAACTATTGATTGACAATGAATTAAGGCAATATTCAGACAGCAGAAAGTGATTAAGTGTAATTTGAGCTGAACAGAATAAAAATATTAACACGTTGCAGGGTGTAGACTGTTTTGTATAACAGTCTTTAAATTATATATTTTAACTTTGGAAATTTGCCTTGTATATTCAATCAGTGTGAGCAGATCTGATATGTAGCCAAGCAGCTGCAATTGTTTGTGTTACCTGTGAGATATAGCAACATATCCTCTGCATAAAGACGAACTCGGGTGCTACTATGAACAGTGATATGGTGAGAACATATATATGTATATTTAAAGTATAAAGAAATTCAACTCTACAGACACCACACTGTACACTGTGTATGAATACAGCTATTCAGTGAGTAAGTTCATGGAGACAAAGTGACAAACACTTGCAAGCGCAGCAGTATAGTAAAACACTGTTTGTGCAGTATTGTTCCTCCTGCTTACCCGCTGCAACCAAAGATCTGTGTATCTCTTTTAATAGGCTGCAGATGTGGTGAATTATAACATGCAGGAAATAGGGGAGAAAGAGTGAGAGAAAGGAGTGGTTCCTCAATGGAAAGCTGAATAATGAGATGAACAGCTCCAAAGCGCTACAACCACTCCTGTGCCTGCCTGGCTGTCAGTTCTGCATCCCTTATTTTCTGCCATTTTCCTCCTCCTCCTCCTCCTCCTCCTTTCCTCCGCCTCCTCCTCCTCCTTCTGGAGCATCGCTTCATCTCTCTCCTGTGGGAATACTTGGGAATGTGCAGACAGGTTTGTGATGGGGCTGCTGATGCTGAAGCTGCTTACTGAGAGCTTTGATGACCAGCGATGTGTTCCCCATTATTGTCACATGCACTATATACAAAACGTGTGTATGTGAGTGTCTATCCATGTAAGGTGAATAGCATGCAGAGGCAGACTGTATAACAAGGGTGTGTCTGTGTGTTTTCATATTGGTGCTGCTCCGTCTTTAAAAAGCTAGTGCTGTTTTTTTAATATATATTTTTAATGTTAATGTTGAACCACAAGTCAAAACAGCAAAAACTATTTAAATTAGAATCATTCTAGGACCTGAAAAAAATAATAACATAGTGCCATAACCTTGCTTTTAAAAAAAAGCCACTTTAAGGTGCTGTGCTTTATAAAACATCAACAGCTTTGTGTGATGTTGACATTGCAGAATTCAAATAGGCAATTTCAATATTTTTCCAATTAATTGTGTTGTGTGCATGTAGTGGTAATTAATATTCACACTTTGTGTTTGCTTAGCTGGCAGCTCTGTTCCACACCCTGAAATTCCTTTTTTCTGTGTCATCAAGGCCGATTTTTCAAGGTCTCAGTTATATTATGCGAGACAGAGAGAGAATAATTGAGAGTTTTCCTCAATCTGCTACACCTAACAATCTAGTTCGACTATCTACAATCACCTTTCGGTGTTTACAGGTACAGTTTTCCTTGCATTCATTCTCTCAAATATAGGAAAGTATAATTTCGTCAAATGCCATAGAATATGATAAGATGAAATATTTCATTATGCACGACTCCCTCTGCCAATAAAACCCTCCCTTCTGTTTGCTCAATCTATGTTTTTCTCTGTGGAAAACTCCCCTTGCTGTATCTCCCAGACTTCCCAAGGCTATTGCAGAGATATAACAAAGAAGCACAAATACAGACAGCATGAGATGAGACTCCAGCATCTGAAGGAGAGGATAAAGCTGAGAGGTAAAGGGAAACCAAGAGACACCGAAGAGGGACTGGAGATAATTAAAAGGATCTTCAAAGCGATATAGCTCTTAGCGCTGGAGCTCATTCTCATTTACACACATGTAGATGCCCGTCCACACACCTATGTTCAAACCACACACTGCAACTATACCCAAAGATGTGTTGTTTTCACGCTACATTCAGAGGCATAAATCTGTGTCTTCTACACGCCCATATGTTTAATGGGGGTTATGCAAAGCATGTCAGGATTCGGCTCATTTTCATAACAGCAATCTACTGGCAATTTATCACAATCAAGCATGAAAAATCTGCTATAATGCAGATGATTTTTTTTGTTTCGGTGTAATATATTTATATGTTTCTCGGAGAATACCGCAATTGCAATTTTTGGATTAAATGTCACATTGAAATATGGGCGTGATGCTAACGAAACTGATTCCTTTTGGAAGCAAGCATTGTTGCCCTCTTTCACCTTTTGTATCTGTGAGACTTGCATGCCAAAAACACAAACACGCAATCAATGAAAGTTGTGATTTTCTAGGTCATCCATCTGACTAATAGGGGATTCAAAGAATAAACGCCTAGTCTACTGTTAAAACCACTAGCTGACACCTGGCGTTGTTGTAGGTGAGTCTTTCATCTGTGATTTTAGCACAGTGCACTACTGAGTGACATCATGATGCGTCACATCTGTAGTAGGATATTTAGAGCTTTTGAGATGACCTAACTACAGAAGGTGGACATAACCTGAGCTGTTATTGAACCCTGCCTCAGTACTGAATACCATACCACCACACTACAGTGCAGCTTCTCAACACTCCACTAAAAAAAGAAGCTTTTCTTCCTCTCGAAGCATAGAGACTACAACTTGTGTTGTCAGGTGACCCTTTGAACCTGTAGTTAAACACTGATCATCTCAATTGACTTACAACAGGCACCATGTGGGACTTTCAGCATGGCTCACGCTGCTGCGATGAAGTGGCGCTCAGGGCCTGTAATCATGGCAACTCTGTCCCAGGTCTCTGAGGTCAGAGGGACGAACAGCTGATTTGACTGTCTGACAACCTGTCAGCAACTGGTCTGCCCCCAGAATAATGTGTGTGCATGAGTGTCAGTGAGCGAGGGGAAGATGAGACAAACACCAGCTGTTACCGTGTGAATGGAATATTTCCGTCAGACTTCTCATATTCTACTGATTCTACGCCTGAGCGTAAAATAGTTGAGAAAGTAGGATTTTAGTCTGTGGTGATAGGGAAACAAAATAGCACGCATGTTTATAAAGAACTACGCTGTTTGCTGTCAGTGAAATAACTATTGACTAAACTTTAATTAACAAAAAAATGCACCATATATGAATGGCGGTGATAATGAGCATGAGTGTGTATTCACCAAGCACACCTGATTGCATCTTACTGTAAGTATTGATAAATGCACAAGGTGACACAACCAGGCTGAAGAGGAAATTCTTCTGGCAGCTTTATTTGCTCTGCGCTCGATGGCTTCTCCGTTTTCTGGAGCCACATTATCTATGAGGTGAATGGCAGGTGTGCTTTCCTGCCCTAATGCACACATTTGCCTTGGCTGCAGAGCGCTAATGTGACTGCTTTTATACATAAATATATTCAGATGTTCCAGAAAGTCAATATAGACTCAGAAAATACAAGAAAACAAGGCTTTTATACCAATTTTGTCACCTTTATGGCTTAGTGATTGATTTCAGTTGTACTCCAATGTCATGACATCCAGCATATCCTCCCAGTCTCATACATAACTATTCATTTTTCGATTGTGTACTCCATTAATGATATTAGGGAGGACAGCGTTGATGCAGAGATGAAGAAATGGTCGGCTGGTGTTGGATACATTTGGCAGTTTCAGTGTTTTGTTGAGATGTACATTCTGTCAGATCTCTGCGTGCGCTGCTACGCTGCGGAACAACAAAGTCCGATCTTCATCTGACTGCTTTGTTGACTGTAAGCAAACTCCCATCTCTGGCTTTTGCGTCATCTCATGAAAGATTCACAGACATACACAAAGAATATACTTTTCCAGGCTCCTTTCCAATAATTCATCCCAGCGGCCTTCAAGCAGGGCCGGCTGATTATCGACTCGAATGAACTTATTCGGAGTGAGTGAAGTGAACCAGGAGTCAGAGCTGGATTGATAATTGAATTGATTGCATTTCCCATAATAAACTCTCTCTCTTTAATCACAGTTGTGTAGACCTTTAAATAAGTGCAATTATGTCAAGAACGTGCATGGGTTTGTGTTGGTTTCGTTGCTATAAATGTATAGTTCTGTCGGCTGAATCCTGATTCTGAACTTTTCTGAGCTGTCTGTTTTGTTGCTGTTTTGTTTGCTGCTGAAGTCTCAAAAACCTTTACTCACATCCCTCTATCAATTTCGTGTATGACATATACTCCATGAGAAATGTGTTACTAAAGGTCTCACGCCGGAGCGTCACATGACATACACGCCCACCCACCGCGGATCTACATCCTCCTTGTCCACTCTGCATCTCGAGCGTGAGAAGCCTCTCCAGATGAGTTGCTGTTTAATTGACAGCTGCTTCACTAACTGGTTCCCCTCACTGACAGATGAGGAAGTTTTTTCACACTAATAGCCATCGGACACCTGTGTGTATTGTCATTTTTTTTTTTTTCTTCCTCGAGGTGTGTTGACAGCATGTGCAGAGACAACACAGCCAGTGTGATGTAGGAGCGCTGTCAGTTTGATGTCTTGTATTCTCGCTGTCGCCCATTCTCGCAAAGTGCCATTTATAAATAAAGCCCGAGCCATGTGTCGTTGTCTCTGGCATGCGCATCTTCCAGCCCCCTGCGATTTCTTGTATCTGAAGGAAAAAAAAAAAAAAAAGTGAAAACCATATCAGGGCTGAACACGATCAGCACATCTGATTTAATTAGAGGTTTCGTACTTTCTTTTCATGCATTTATTTTTGAAGCACATTATATTTATATTCACTCGCAGATTTGTCTCCTTATTTTTCCATCGCGTGTTTTTGTTTATCCCGTGTGCACGCAGTACCGTTTCCTGCATGTGTTATCATTTTAATAAGCTGATGTACGATAAATAAACTATCGAGTCTGAAGGATTCATGAGAGATATACTGTACGCAGACAAAAGAATTGTAAATATTTTGGGCCAGGGCACTCATATTCCCTCCTCTCTTAGCGTATTTTCTTTCCCGGTTTTGCTTGTTTGAGTGAACTTGGCCTTGGGTCTGCCTCTCTCCGCCCTCTCTATCTGCTGCTGCTGCTCTCTTGGCATTGATTATCTCAGACCCGAGGTATCTGCTGTGTGTGTGTGTGTGTGTGTGTGTACGTACTGTACGTGCGTGTATCTGTTTCACCGTCTCTAGCTCCACTGCATGCTGAGAAGGCAGATATCTCTGGAGGTTCTGTAATAGAGCGGATACTGTTGCCCGCCTCACATTGCCATGGGGGACGAGGGGAAGGGAGCGTTGGAAAGTTGTTGGGGGATGGAGAGGGATAAGTAGGGGAGAGGGCAGAGGATGAGAGTATCCACCATTTACTAGATAGGAATGAAATCCTATCTGTTTGATTAGCCCTTTGACTCCACTGGTCACGAACGCTCCTCGAGCTAATTGAATTATGTTTTTTCAGGAGATCATACTGAATGTACTGTACTCTAACTGGAGCAGGTCACTGGTGGGTTTCCCACTATTAATTTAGGGCCGGGCAATACAGCGATAGTACATCATTATAATGGTATAAAATCGTTATCATGATGTGAAACCATATCATCTTTTGTAAAAGTACCAAAAGTCATCCCTACAGGGTATTAATATTGAGATCTTTGATTTTGTCACCAGTCCAAGCCTTTTTTGAAGTGCTTTTATCAGATTGCAAACTATTAAGATATATATTGTGTATTACAATCCAGCCTAAAAATAGTCAGTGTTTCTCACACAGACTTTACTTGGGCAGGCCGCCCGAGTCTATTTGGCAACTCCATCGCAGCATTTTGTTTTTACTGTTATTTTTTTTATCTGTCCGAGAGAAACAGAAAGGCGAGGTAAGCAACTAGGTGCAACGCTATGTAGTCAAACTTTTAACAGCGATTCTGAGTGAGATAGTTGATTTATGAGTCTCATTCTGTAACTTGAAGTTGCCACGACCCTGTTGCCATGAAACTACAGCACAGTTTTGGAAGGTAACAGCACAAATCCAGATACAATAGCGGCATTTATTTTCCAAAAAACAGTGTTCTGTTACTCTGGATGATACTCAACATGTGACATCAGGTGTTGCACTTTCACAGTTCATAGAAATCCTGTAGTATTGCTCTAGCATACTACAGCCAAGTTTACAGCAGTCCTCCAGAATATACTGTAAAATAGTCCTGTTTGATTTGGTTTGATTAATTTAAACTGAGATGTTTTGCTGTAACAATGAAAAATGGGACTGTACTGGAGGCGTCCTCAGTAATGTGCTGTTAAATCTACAGCGTCATCTGTGAGTGTCCTCTAAATGGTTTCCATAGGGACTGCGATTATATTAGAAAGCAGTGGCTCAAGGTGATGCTGTTGGATTATCCAGAGTGACGGGACCACTTGTTCTGGAAAGACATGTAGCTTTATGTGCTTTCCTTTTTTTTCTCAATTCACCATTCATCTCCATTGTACTTGAGGGAGCAGCCCAAGTCTTCGAATCGTATATCTTAGAATCCATCAAACCAAAACTATCTGGGAATACGGGCAAGCGAGAAAATGTGTTTTTTTGTAATTTGAGTGAATTAGCCATTCGATGAAAAGATAGTGCAAAAAAAAACGTTGTGAGTGTCGTTAATGTTTTGGGAATTGACACGTAACCTTAATAGATATTAATGTTTTCTCCCTGAGCGAATGTGTGTAGCGAGGAGCAGCAGCACAGCTAGATGACTTCAGCACCAAATTGCTTCTGGGAGGGAGAAGTGCACGAAGCTTCACACTCCCGTGAACACGCAGCGGGGAATGTGCTGTACATTGTTTACAGTATACACAGTCTGCCATGTTAAATAGCCCTCGCTGTCACTCCCATTTGGTTTGTGAACAGAGCGACAATCCCACAAACACCGGGACGTTAAAAGCTTGCGCATGTTACTTGGTGCGCTCCAATGGATGCTATTAAACACGGGTTACCTACTGGGTGTAATCACAGGTTTCAGTCCCAGTAAATCTCGCTGCTCCTCGCCTTGTAAATTACTGTCAGACTATCGGAAATGTACGTTGACCTCCCGCTTTTTTCTCGTTCAAACCCCCAAGCAGTTGCATATTTACGGTATCAAGCAGAGCGGAAAAAAACAGTGCGCCCAACAACAAACCAATTAATTTGGACACATGCTGCCATATGTGACTGAATCGAAAATTAAGAGAATGGAAGTCAACCATGGCTAGACAGAAGAAAGAAAAAAAAAAACCTTGGGTGTAATGTGGAGTTCAGCGGTTTGTTGTGTGGGAGGTGGAGATGGGAACACCACAGACTGGAGCGGAAATGATAATTAACAACGACCTCGACTCGACCCTGATTTCCTCCTTTACACATGTTTTTTTTTTTTTTTTTTCTCCATGAATGCTTCAGGGACACAAAGGCAACTCTCGCTCCGCTCAGGCTGCGAAGGACAACATTTCATTTGAGTCGACAATGCCAGAATAGTCTGCCGAGAAAAGGTTATCCCTTTCCCTGACTGCCCTCTTTTCTCATTTCTTCCTATTTGGAGCCAGACAGTGCTGAGTCCACTATGAGGAAGACAGCTGGAGGGATTACAGTCGGCTAATTATAAGATATCTATCCATAATTGCAGTGGATTACGCCATTATTCATACAGAGCTTAGCCGCGCAAAATGCCTTAACCACCATCGCATTACGTAGCATATATCGCTATGTATTAGTCACTATTTATACAGCTGAAACTGAATAGCACAATTCAGTTTCAGTAGCCTTGGTAAGGGTAAAGGATAACCAAACCCCATTACCCAATTACAGCTCCTCTCTCAGTCTGCAGCTCATCATTGATGACTCCATTAGGCCCGTGCATGGAGGTTATTGTTGGACAGAAATGAGGAGATGGTAGTCAGGTAGCAGATCGATTTATGAGAGTTATTCCAGGCGGAGTGCGTGATTGGACTTCTGGGCCAAGCTTAAGATGACAGACAGACACTTTAGCGAAGGAAATGACTTGAGCAAATAACAGATCTGAAGAAGTCCTGTTCTTTTCTCCACCTACCAGCTCCTTTCTGTGTAGTTAAGAAGATACTCTCAACTTTTTACCCATTTACCCCAGTTGAGTAAGGGTGTCACATTCTCCCAAACCAAGATTTCAAAGGCACAAGTTGATCCAGCTTTCTATTTAAACCATTTGTTTTCTTCAATGACAACAATGCCATCGTTAGACTATGGCATCTGGATTTGTAAAGCTCAACAGATCGTTGTTTTTTCTGTCACAAAACAAAAGCTGTAATTTACATTTTCATATTCTTCTTTAAAAAGATAAGGTAAGGTAGCTTTTATTTTCTTTTACAGCAGCAGATATGATATTCACTAGAAATAAAGATCCCAGAGTTGAACAAAGAAAATAAACACCACCTTTCCAGTAAACAGCAAAAGATAGAAATTCAGTATGTTAGAGAAGTTTGGTTTCTCTGACAAAGGAAATAAACCCAACATCTCCAACTCTGGGGTTTAGCTCCCGTAGTTGATCATCTTCGTGCACGCGGGATAATCGCAGCTGCAGACTGACACGGAGCTAGTTGTATAGTCGTTACGAGGGAAAAGAATACTGGGAGATCCTGCTCGTTATTTTGATGATTGAAATTGAAAGCTCTCTTCGATCTATTTTCCATTTGGAAATGAAATGGTGACGCAACTATTAAGGAGCTTAGACTTCAGCGTGGACTGTATTTTCTATTATGTCCATGTTATGTGGGAAGTGTATTGATCACTTATAGTTCTTTGGCTATGAAATAATCATAGTTTGCATGTCATAATAACAAGCTGAAAACATCTGTCGTGTGATGAGTCAAGTTTTCTCTCAGGTATGTCTCACTATGTAGTATTTTAATATAATATCATTTTAAGTGAAAGTGGGCGAGAGGACAGATGGTGGGATTCGCATCAGAAAAATATTGGCTGTCCATGTCGAGTTGTTTGTCCAAATTTGGAGATACTACAAGACTGTTACAAAACATTCTCAGTTAAAGACTTTTGCCAGTTGCTGGGTCAGAATCCACCTCATGTGGGCTGGATAAGTTACAAAATGAAACCTACTTTTAATGGCAGGCTGCTGGGGATAAACTGTGGAGTCGAACATCCAGACGAAAGGGGTTTTGTAGTCTGTGGGTACGGTACCACGCTGCATCCTGCAAACAGCATGTGCTAGCCAGATCAAAAGGACCTTATGTCATGAGGTAATGGTGCTCAGGTTACTTTTGTCCACAGGGGGCATCGCAGCCAACGCAAACTGAAAGTTCCTTGTAGCTGCTTTAACAAACTCACAACAGTGAATCTGCCAGAAGTTGACATCGTCAGACAAGAGAAATTTCTAGATTTTCTTTTTCTTTTTTGTCCTGGGATTCAGTGGACATGAATGAGAGACATTCACAGAGCATGTCCCTCCTTCCATCTGCATATCTCTGCAGCCAGAATGACAGTATGTTGTTCATCGCCCTTGCTGGTTTTTAAAATAATCTATTTAGCAATATGTTCCCTTCACTCCCTCCTTCCTCCTGCCCATCATAGCAGCTGTCTCTGCACTCATGGCGCGGCAAACCAACCTGAACGTTTTCTTTGCACTGCTGCTAAAACCAATTAAATTTACGGCAAAGAAATCACCTGATTACAAAGCCCCCCCCATCCTTCCCTCTGGTGTGTGCATTCATGTGTGCACCTGTGTATGCATGCCACCAAGGGCAATGTTAAGAGCTGATCAGGTGGGAATGTGACATACTTTCTGGTTGTGCGTGTGCCTGTCTCCTTTCCAAATCCATATGGGCGCAGCACTAATTAAATCCAGCCGGCTCAACCATTCACACCACCGGCTGCTTGGCACTGAGGAAAAAAAAAATGTGCTGGTGTTCTGTCAGGTAATATGACAAAACCAGCGGGTAGAGTTTATGTGGGTGTGCGTTAATGTCAGGGAGAGAGAAGGGGGTGTGATTGAGGCTGCAAAATGACTTTGTTTGTGTGTGCAAAGAGCGCGAGGGAGTGAGCCGGCCTGCAGAGAGAGAAATATTAATTCTGGTGTTTGTAGATGGAGCAGTCAGATCGGCTGTCGGTGATGTAGATGTCTCCGTACGAGGCAAGATTTTGTCGGCAGGGTTAATAGCGGAGGGGGCGTCGTGTCACGCGAGGCCTCCTCGCAGAGCCAACCGGCAGGCTGGTCGTCTCTCAAGAAGTGGATGCCTCTCTCAGCAATTTCCAGGCCTTATCGAATCTAAACAGTATAAATGTGTTCCTCCCCTCGCCCCTGACCCCATCACTCCTCGTGGCTTTCCACCAGCCCCTTCCATCTCTGCAGCAGCAGAAACGTATTACTGTGTTTTAAGTGAGGCGGCTTTAGCCCCAGATTTATTCTCAGAGTGCATCCCTTCCATTCTCCTCTCCAGAATTGTTTACATATACTTTTTTTCTTGGGCGCGCACGTGCATGACCGAGGTCACTTGCGCACACTAATATTATAATTGTCCTCTCGACGTGTGTTTCCCAGTAATTTCACAGCTGATATGTTGATCTTCCCCACGGCTTGTGCTTGGTTTGTCCGTGCTGCTTGGGAGGGCTAATGTGTTGGTTTAACGGCGTTGTGTTAACAGGATAAAGATTTATGGGGGGGCAGAGCAGCATGTGTTCCATGGTCCACACAACAGATAGATAAATAAATGGAAATTGGGTCCATTTGTCACTGCCTGGGCTTGCCTGGGATGCCGCGTACCTGTGGAGTACAGAGCCCAGCTGAGATGTGGCACCTTGTCCCAGCCGGCGCTTCATCGGGTCTTTCGTCACACGTGTTCCCGAGCTTGTTGCACCCCCCTGTGTGCGTTACCAGTGCAGAGAGAGAATGAGGCGAAGAGCTACACCTCCGCTTGATTTCCTGCTTTTTTGTGAAGCGCTGTTTGTGTTTGTTTTTGTTCTAAAAAGCCACACGAAGCTTGGAAATTACACCCTGAAAGAGAAGGACACTGAAATCACTCTCTTTCAAACAAGGCCAATATTTTTGCGTTGATGTGGGAATTATAATTTTGCACCTGGCACTCAACAAAATGATTTTTGAACCTCAGTTCATTTAAAGACTGTGACACATTGTTGATGAAATAAAAAACATAATTGGCACAGTGTTATTCTTTTCATTCACAACATGAACTTCAGTGTCAAACAGGATATGATTTGTCAGACACAGTTCATTGTCAACCATGCAATCTATTATCAAAAAGAAAACCACTCATGTAAGTGCATCTGCATTGTAGGAGATGGCAGCAGCCCTTTGTGTGTCAGATCGACTCGAATTATTGTGTCACATTAAAGGCGCAATCATAGGCAAAGTGACGCTGACCTTGTTGTGTAACTTAATGTTTCCTTTAAAGTAATTACATGCAGAGACCAGGTTCACGCAACAAAGAGACTTTGGTCAATGTTTGGAAATGATTGCTTCATTTAAATGTGAATAAACATCGTCAGTCAAGTGCTTCCTTGATTAAATTTGTTTGTACAAAAATTCAGTACCAGCAGTTTGTTGTGGATTATAGTGACATGCTGAGACCATTTACTCAAGTAACAGTACCGATCCAGCAATGTAAGTTCACTACATTTAAAATGCTTGACAAATCGTACTGAAGCAAAAGGATCGCAGGATTCAGCAGCCAAGCGAAATGTTGGTAGTTACTGTTCATTTGGACATTTATTTGAAATGAAACCATGTGGAAAAGTTCCAGGGGGGGAAGCTCCATTTATTAGAAATGCTTACAACTGATAGGCATCTGAAAATGTGACCCTGATTACATGCTACTTTTTGCAAAAGTTTGGAAACCACTGGTTTAGTCTGTAACAATTTGTCATATTCAAAAAGCTTGTCATATCATCCGCAGACTGCTAGAGGTCCTGAAACCTGAAAATACGTTTTTTTTGCACTTCTAGTCCCTTTGTCTTTAAGTCAAGAGGTTTGTTGAATGGTTAAAAGTGAATGGTTAACACAAACTCAAGAGATTTTCACATTTTGCTAGTAAATACCAATATTATTAATGTTATTAATTAGTGTTTACGTGTCTTGAAAAAATGGCAGCTAACATGTGGCTTAATGAGAAGGCAGAAGTTGTTGGGGACATTAAACGTCATCACGCTGTGATCTACTCTAAACTTCTTCTTTACGATGTACTTTAGTTGCAAGCTGTTGTAACTCTAACTTAAAACTTGTAGATTGATCAGTTTAGACTAAAGTGTATAGTATAGCGTAGTAAGACTCTGAGGACTGCTGACGTTGAAGTCATGCGACTGTAACCGCAACCTCAGCTTTTTACTTCTGCCAATTTCTTTTCAGCTTCATATATCATGAAAGTGGTGCTCAGTTGTGAATTATTCTGCTGAACAAAATGTATGTGTTTGATCGAGAGCTTATTTTTGGCAATAATCCAAAATCCAACTGGCTTTTTGTCAAGGGAAACAGAGTGTCGCTAACCTCCGGGTCAGCCCGCAAAAGAAGTCCTCCCTGCAGAACTCTGTCGCGTGAAATCCTCTTAAAAGTAACTCTGAACTAAAACTGTCCAGTAAATGTTTTGTAGTAGAAAGTATCATTTTTGCCTCTGAAGTATAGTGGAATATAGGAAGAAAGAAGCATATCACTGATATTTCAGTAATTAACATTTCCTCAGAATGTTAATAAATGATATAATCAGGTGGCGTTATGTTTCCAACAAAACTTATTTAGTGTTGCAAATTAGTAGCGTCTAAATGTCGGTTATAGGAGACAGGATCATTTATTAAACACATTCCCTGTAATTTCCTCAGGGATGCACGCTGTGGCACAAAATGAGGGGGAAAAAAAAAAATCCTCTCATGCACAGTAAATGCTGAGTTTACCAAAAAGCAACAGCAGTTGCTTTGGAACATAGAATAAGTGCGTAATTATCGTGTTTAGTGATAGCTTCCATGGCTACACGGACAAAGGAAACACAAGCTTCAGCAGAAAAAAAAAACCCAATGAAGTATATGCACACCACCTCGCCGACTCTTTATCATCAAACACTGGTTAAAGATTTCATCAAATAAGAGAACAGACCGAAGCGGAATCTCACACATGACGAATGTGCGTTGGCCGGCGTGCAACAGAGTGTGTGCTCCTGTCGGGCTATAAACTTGAAATATGAGACAGAGCTTCATAAAGTCAGTAGAATCTCATTGGAATCGTTTTTTGTTCTTTTTTTCAGCCAGCAGTTTTTCTATTCATTTTTCTCTCTCATGTTTTTTCATACGTAGGAGAGAGAGAGAGAGAGAGAGAGAGAGAGACGTTGAGGCAGAGACAGACATGAAGCCACAGTGCAGTTGTGTGGTTTACTCTGGTATTCTGCTGACATGGGATCCATTAGGAGGGTTTGGTGGTGGTGCTGGTGGTGGTGGAGGGGGGTTAGTGGGGGTGGAGAACAGCACAACAGGACTGGTAGAGAGCGAGAGAGAGAGAAAAAGAAGAGGAAAGCGTGCATGGGCCCAAAAAAATCAGTGAGGCAAATCTAGTGTAGTTGAAAGACTTCTTGAGAAGGTTTTGAAGCTGAGGAGAAGAAAGGAGACGACTGGGAGGAGCAAAGCCTTGAGAGATGGCTGAGATAGCTTCGAGGAAACAAAGGAGATGAGAGTAAGCAAAGATTGAAGCTGGAAGACAGGAAGGCACGAGGGAGAATGAAGAGCGATGAGGGCTGTACAGCGGTGTACATGCAGGAAAAGACGGAGAGATGAGAGGAGGCTCGGTGGGGGGCTGATTCACCTTGCTTTACAGTGGTGGAGAATCAAAGCCTGCATGGAGGAACCTATTAAAAAAAAACAAAAAAAAAAACAAAAAGAAGTGTGTGTTGAGCGTCACTGAAAAAATATTCAGGTGTGCACTTGCCTCAACCAAAAAAAAAAATCACCTATGATGCGCACTGCTGACCTCATCTCGGTCTTCTAATACCCCTTCCATCCACTTAGATGACTCACCTAATGTTGCCGACTGAGCCAGGATAGGTGCGTGTATTTCAACAGAGCTTATTCGCGGAATGTCTCCCGCTAATGATAAGGCAGGGTGTCTGTGCACACTCTCAGTGATCTTTCCTGCGGTGCCCAAATGACACCCCTTCCATCCCTGTCATCACCGAGAGCCTTGCACGCCAACCAACAGGAGTGCCGCTGTCAAGGAGATTGGAAACACCTGGAGGCTGGCATCATCCAACGGCGCATCAGTCACTCTTATTTACGCGGAATCAAACATTGACAGATGAATGTTTGTAGCCACGGGGCTGCGGTGGCGGTGTTTGTCATAGGGATTTGCAGGAACAACAGGGAGGGGATGGAGATACAGGACGACATTATGCTCCAGTGGGCCTGATGTTATTACGGATGCTCCTCGGCGACGCTCACTTCTTCCGAGGGAGATTCTCACATGCAAATGTCCGCTCTCCCTGATTGTACCTCTGACCACAACATCAAACAGAATGAGCTATCATAGATAAGACCAGGCGAAGCATCCAGTATCATTTTTTTTGTGTGTATAATCACATTTTTCTCTCTTCCTCTGCATATCATTTGAGCCCCCCCTTGCTCTTCCCTCCCCCATACCTATCCGCGAACTCTCCTCGTCAGAAAGACAAATTACCCAGTGGGCTGCTCTTTTAGCCGTGCTTTCTGTACAATAATCAATTTGAGGACGAGAGAAAGAGAAGGCTAGAGAAACGTGAAATTATTCATCAGGGTCTTTCAGTAGCAGTGCTACTCGAGGTGTTGGGTTGGGGGGGATGGTCGGGGCTACCTCGTCCTCCGTGAGATAATTAGGCAGAGGACCAAAAAGCAAAAAAAAAAAAAATGAAAATAAGGGAAAGGCTGCAGGCCCAGCAGCAAAGGGGGGGAAAAAAAAGACAGAGATGGAGAGTGGTCGGCGCAGAGATGTGGGGATCATTTGCTTCTCCGAGAGCACATTTGTTGTTACATTTGGAAGTCTGGAGATGTTTAGTGTGTCGTCCCAGCAACAGACAGATACACAGGAGAGGATGGAGGAAAGACAGCCGGGGCTGGTGACGAGTGAAGGGGAAGCGTCGAGGACGAGGGAGGAGGAAGCGGCTTTGAGGGGGAGCATGACTCTGAGTTAGCTTCAGTTAAACCACTCAGGAGAGAAGGAGGAGAGCTCGAGGAGAGGAAAAATGAGCCCGGCTCTCTCTTGTGGCGGGTGTTTATTCAGAGTCCTCTTGTTTCCTACCAATTAAAGGGGCTGGGGGACTGCTTCAGCACAATCCTCCCGGCCTCCCTCTCTCCTCTGCTCAATCTGTCTTCACGCTCGTCTTCACTGTCTTCTGCAACGTTTGCTCCATCTGCAGTTTTTGATCATATAAATATCCTGCCGTGCACATGTGTTTTTACCTGGATTCTCCCGTCTGTCAATGCCAGACACATACATTTGACACGTAAAATACCTTCACTGCATCTACTTTATAATCCCTGTGTATGTTTATCTTGTTTTAATTACTTGTATTATCTACAACAGCCTGCGTTTGCTCCGTTCTTATCTACACCCTCCTCTGCACTGCTGCAATGACCCGTTTTCCCCAGAGGGATCATTAAAGTTTCATCTTTCACCTCTCACTCATTTCTCTCTTCGGTCATTCCTTCCCGGCGCGGCTCGCTCCAAACCAAACAAGCCTGTCGTTATACTCGATTTCTCTTCCCATTCCTACTTTAAATCACCGCTCTTTAGCGTCTCCGTGACTTGAAGGCAGAAAGGTGCCAAAGACTACCGTTTGAGGACTGTTCTGTACTGTGCTGCCTTTATGGTAGACTAAGCTGCATGAAATCATGTTGGATCATTGTATAATACAAAAATCTTTGTACAGAATGTTGGAAGAGCTAATGCTAAAGACGTTCACTGGGAGCTAACTACAGCCATGAAATTGTGTCATTACGACAATGCTAAAAGGAAAAATCACACTCTTGTTCATTAGAAATCACTCGACTTTACTCAAGAAATGCATTTTTCTAGTTATGCTCCAGTTTTCCAATGCAAACAGCACATCAAGAGTCAGATTCGGTCAATATCTACAAGGCCATTACATAAAATGGCAGTAAATTATGTTAAAACATACATGTATTACCTAGAAATCAGTTCTTTTAACACACACATGCCATATTTTGAATGTCTTTTTTCTACAGAAGTGATGAAATGTTTGATATATATTGCAAATCTGTAATATAAACAGAATACAAACATTCATATGAGAGTAATTAAGTGCTTGTGAAATACCAGACCCAAAATGTCTTCGACATATGTTGGCAGTAAAATATGAAGTCGGGGTACTGTTTCTTGATTAAGGGTAATTCAATGTGTCTGCTACAGTGACTTACTACTTAGGATTTCATGGTCTTTGATGGTATTTTGGTGTGTGTCCACGTTTGCACCGAGCTCAGACTCTTTCTCCAGAATCCCCTCTTTTCAGGGGGGGCTGATAAATGACTGAGAATTGAGAATGCAACAGAATACTTGACAAACCACAGTTGTTTCACACCCGTCTGCTCTGGAGCGAGCAGTGGTAAATGTGGTGCTCGGCTCACCACATCTACTTCAACCCCGCCTGCACGCGTCGTTATCAGTATCAAACACCCGACACGATGTACTAAATGGCTCGAAATCGGCCCATCATTCATCATTCTTACTTTTGTAAAAATGTATAGACTGCTTTTGTACAGAGTCAAACGCAAGCCTTAAGAAGCATGCGGTTCTGCTGTCTGGACCTGCACCATCAGCGTCTTTTCCCCCCGTCACGCGAATGCAATTTTCCCCCTGCTTGAATAAAAAAAAAAGCATTGTTATGTTATGTTGTGTATCTCACTGCACAATATACGCCTGTCAATCAGCATAATATAGCTTGGAATATAATGCCACAGTCTCATATATTTGTGTGAAAGCAGCCCATGATGCTGTCTGCTACCTGGGTCTGATTTATATCATCTTATTTTATTTCCTCCCCGTCACACACGGAGAGCGTAGCATACCTGCGCTGAGCCTCTCTCTCTCCTGGGCCCTGAACTGTCTCTCAGATTGATGACAGGGGAAGGACTAGGGCACCTCGGGGTACATTAAGATGCGGAATATAGCTAACTGTGTGTGTGTGTGTGTGTGTGTGTGTCTGTGTGTGTGTTTCCGTGTGTGTGTGTTTGTTAGGAACCCAACTTCGCCCGTTTTTGGCAACCGCCTCGCCAATAAAGCAAAAAAGAGCTGCGCCGCTGTCGAGTCTCCTCTTCCAGTCTCACGTTCGCCGTATCTCTTTGTTTCTTTGTGTCTGCGTCTCTACTCCTACCCGGGCTTGTAACGTCTTTGTCTCGCTCACTTTTTTCTCTTTGTTGCAATACGTTGCCCTCCTCCCCACAAGCAGCTCTTCCTCATCCTCCTCCTCCTCTCCACTGCTTTCTCTTTTGTGACCCGGGTGCACTCTTCCCTCGGAGCCTCTCTCTTGGGTTTTTTCGCTCTTTATTATTTCTATCCTGCCCACTCTGTCTTCTTCTCGAAAAAAAACAAAAAAACAAAAAAACAAAAGGCCAGGTAGGAATTAACGTAGATACTCGTTTAAACAAAGAGCAGCCCACTAAGCTTGAGATTTATGCTCCGTCTGCAGTGTGTAATTGCACGCAGCCTGAAGTTTGCCCCCCTTTTTGCCTTTTTTTGTGTACAGTTCATAGAAGGTGCTTATTTAGAACTCAGCCTAGCCCAGGGAGATATTTCCAAACACCACCGGTAAGGTCACGCTGCACAAACAAAAGGTTTCCATGGGCGATATACTAGAATACATTTGTCTCAAGGTCTGTCTGCTGTCTGCTTCTTTTGTTTTGTCAAACAAAGCCCCTAAAAGTCTTTCTCACCAACCTCGCTCCTTCAGGGGGGGATTCATTGGCCTTATTAGTGGGAAAAATCTCAAAATGTGTTTTTTTTTTTTTCTTCGTCAGTGGAAAAAAAAAAAAAATTAATTGACACACTCGCACACACACTCACTTACATCCACGCTTCCCTCAGCTAACCATATTTTATCTACTCGTTAATGTTCCCAATTACTCCGTCAAACACTGCCAACGTTTTGCAGCATGGCACGCTTATTGAAATGGTAATGCAACCGTCTCAAAGTGAAAGTCTTTCATTCACTGGCTTCTAAGTGGATTTATTCATGACAATTTACTCTCCTCATGCAGGATTACACTAATGAGAGGGTTAAAGGGCGGTGTATGTGTGTGTGTGTGTGTGTGTGTGGCTTTTCTCTGCTTTCATGCGAGGGGGACTCTTGCCCCGGAGAGAAAAGAGGCCACGTTTCGACTGCCTCCAGCTCTCTCCATTATTCACAAGAAGAGGACTTGATTTGGTTTTGTGGCGTTCACGTGCTCATCGGTGTGCACTTCCTGCTATTGAAAAGGTTGTTGTCAGAATTCACAGCGGAAACAGCCTGGTGTGCTGTTTTTTTGTTTTTTTTTTCCTGCTGAGATTCCATCCGATTTGAATCACAAACCATCTTGATTGTCTCGACTGAGTCCGGATCGCTTCACACCTGGAACGGACCTTTAACGTAATATGCTTGCGTGCCACGGGGGCCGGATTGGGAGCCGTCCCCTGTGCACGAGGTCAGGTCCCTCTGGGGAAGGTATTGTTAGTAAGGATCTCAGTATGTAGGTCATTGTGCTCGGAGTTCAGCAATCCCCAGGTATTGCCGGTGCTCCCTTGCCATTTCAGCCCGCTACTGTCAAACGCCCTGTCATACGCCTCTCTGTGTCCGAGCGCCTGCCCCTCATTAGTGTCATCCACCCGGCCTTCTCAGTTGTTTGCTCCCTCACCTCTTATTATCGCTCACACCAGAAGGAATTCCAGTTTTGTGTGGGATAATTAAAGGCTAGTTTCCTGTGTGACTGGAGATTATGGTCATTTCACAATCCCTGTTTTTTTTTTTTTTTTAAAGCTTAGGGGAGGGTGATTAAAGTAAAGGACATTCTTAACGAGTTTAATTCACAGCATACGGTTGTATGTTTACCTGAGGTGGTTGTACGAATGTCATGGCCGTGGGCTAAAGTGGAGGCTACTTACAAAATAACAGGTGGTAAGAGCAGACGCCACCCCCGCTTATAAACATTTAATCTTGGCTCAATCATACGCTGCTTGCATCGTCACAGCAGCGAGAGGGCGGCGAGTCTCCTAGCAAATATACGACCGCACTGAAAGTAGAAAACACAGCGACTTTATGCGTCAACTAAACTTCATTTTTCGATAAACAACGTATTGGAGATGCATGCATTGCGTTCCCCCCGAGGAACGAGACACTTGCCTGAAAGCGATTGCGCTGATTGAATGGACCGCGCTGCCATGTTGGGTCTGATTTGCTTTCCCTTTTCATTTATTTTGTTAAACAGAAGCTTGATTTAATGAAACAGCAGAACCGTTGCAAAATTAATTAGAAAACATTCAGAAGTGGTTACCATGTCGTCAGGTTTGGGTGATTGAGTTTATTCAGTTGATGCTGGAGGGAAATAATTTGATAAAAAACTCAATTTAAGCAGGCAGCAATGGACTTCTGACTGGTTATGAAACAGCCTCGATTTAATTCTGATTCCTCCATTCAGACCTACATAAGTGAAGGAGACCATCAGCAGAGGATGTCTATTTCTGTATAGTTAATATAGTTATTAATAACGGCCGTCGTTGGGTTGGATTCTGACTCATCCATGTCTGATAACTCATAAAGTTACCTTCACTTCAATCACACAATTACCTCAAAGTTTTTGCGCTAATAACCAGCCTCTATATCCACGGTCGACTTTGTTTCACCATTGTTATATTAGCTGTCGATCCCACATACCTACAAATAGATACATTACCTCATCATCAGGCGTACCCGCAAAACAGCTGGGTCGCCTGGGCGGACTTTGCACCTAAGTGTGAAGACCTGGAGGATTGTGGGGGGGATTTAGCTCGGTTTAAATCCAGCAATGAGCAATCTTAATCCGTGGATCCCGACGCAGCTGTGTTGAGACTCTGCAGCACAATGTTTTACTTAATATTCAAATAATTGCGGCAACAAATAGGTGACACATACACAGCAGTATACTTGTGAAAACACATGTATAGATGGGAAATGTTATGGTAAGATTATAGTTTAAACTGGTTAATTGTTATTTATTATGGAACAATGAAAAAAAGGAGATTTGGGATGGATTTGTGAAGTCTGATCAGGTGGTTGACGCAGATCTATGGCAAAGATTTCTCAAAATCCGAGCGTAGTCTGATCTGATCCATGTGCTTTACACTGTAGACGGTCTCAACATTGTCCATGACACTGGGATTCTGCACAACATTGGTGAACCAAGGTCATGAAAAACATCTTCTACCACTCTGTCAATACAGCTTCGATTTACTTTCTTTAAAGCTTTCACTGTGATGTACGGCAGGTGTGGCCGGTGCAGTGGACTGTTTGGTCCAGATGGCAGCTCTCCAAAGGTAGAGCGCTCTGGCTTTCCGTTGTCTGCTCCAGAGTAAATGAGCGTAAGTTATGTGTGGGAATGTTTTCTATAAAAACACTATGTATCCCATAAACAAAAGAACAAGTGTGTGTTTGTGTGTGTGTGTGTGTCTGTGTGTGTGTGTTACATGTGTAACAACTTGTCGGCCTGTTTTTCCTCTCAAGCTCTCACAAAGCCAGAAGTTGATACAGCTCTCTGCGGCTCATAAAGACGTCCACAGCGCCGGTTCTTAAATCTTAAAAGCAAACACGATGTAATGTCTGTACAACTGTGCTCACACCTTTTTTTCTGTTTGATTCTCAAAAGGATTCAATATTTGACATCGGTTTTGTTTTATGCCGTTCGAGCGCTGAGCTTCAGTGACTCGAAGTGGGGAAGCAAAGAATTACAGACGAGGTTGTTGTGTCATTTTTGCAAATTTGTCCTCGCTGCGTGCTCTCTGAACCCCCCTCACAGAACAAGCGATGGTGTTTTGCTTTGTTGTCATGAGGCAAACGAGAGAAATCAAGACACAGAACAGAAACTCAGTCAACCTTTTGCACTTTTTCTGTGATTGACAATTTTTCTAACCTTATCAGAGCTGTTTCACCCAGCTCTCCTGCCACTTCACTAATTCTCCTAATCTGCTTCATGTCCGTCCGTCTCTCTGTTTCGGCCCTCTCCTTATTCTCAGCCATGCTTTTCCCTCTTTCTCTTCCTCCCCATCTTCCTTTTTTCTTTTTTTTTTTCCTTTCTTACGTGGGGACGGGATGAGTGGAGGAGATTAAAATGGAGGTTACACAATCCTTTTAGCTGGTTTTAATGTCTGCCCTCCTCACGAGTGATATGTTCTGCACGTACATCAACAGGATTAGAGTGTCAGAACATCCGAGAACCGATGAACCGGTGCATCCATCCTTACACGCACGCTCAGACAGCATCGTTGCGCACGTAAAAAATCCCTGTCAGAAAGCAGCGCCTCTTAATAGGTTGTGTGTGTCTGTTGCACAGGTAATGTCATTTCTGTCAGGCTTTCTTCCGACTTTGCAATCTGTCGTCATATTGTTGTAGAATAGTGGAAAACAGCATGATTTAACAGATATATTAATGGGCCAAAAATGGATGGATCTGAATCTGACTGTAGGTTGAAATTAAGACCCAAAAATAAACATTAAAAAGCAAAAGTTTACATATTCAGTTTTGTGTACAGTTCTCGATGAGTATGATCGCATCTGTGAAATCGGTTGTATAAAGCTTCTGCTGCTCCAGAGGAAGTTGGATGTAATCTGATGAATTGCCTCCATTGATGTCACTCAGAGGCAAAATTGCATCGTGGGTAATGTAGGCACTTCATGTAACATTTTTAGAAACCTGGCGCCTACATTAACAATGCAACTCAGCCACTTAGCGACATCAGTGTAGGCAATTTATCAGATTACGCGCAGCTTCCTCAGGAGTCCCACCAGGCTGAGTGCAATTTTTCACATGTGCAATTGTACTCCCCAAGGCTTGTGTAAAATGTGTAAAATTGGTGGACTCACCCTTTAAATGTGAGTATATTTGAGGGAGCAGCTGGGGAAAATGTTCATGTTCTGTTTGTGCTGTGAACATGCGGCGGGGGGATTTTCTGTCTAATGTCTGTGTGTGGATTGAAGAAGAGAAATGGTGAGATACAGTAAGGTCGAAAATGTGATATTTTCAAAATAAGTGTCCGATAACACAACCAGATAGCACACGTCTACGACGACTTAACAAGCCGAATGCAGCTGACAGGAAGACGTAGCTAACGCCATGGTGTGACAGAGCTATACATGTGGGAAGACTTAGAGACAACCAGAGTCAGATGAAACAAAAACTTGCGTGAAAGTGAAACAATTTGGCCCCAAAAAATGCAACCGAGTGCTTTCATCCCAGTAAGTGAGCTTCTATGTTGAGTTAATTGGCACGCCAAACCTAAGATAGATTTATGGCTCTGCATGCAAAAAAAAAAAAATCTGGTTGCCCTGGGACTTTTTGTGAGTAATGATTTCTTTGCAGAAGATGAAATTCAAATGGGGGGGAGCTCAGGGAGGACAGGCGAGGAATTTTTGTTTCCTTTATAAGCAGCGTGCGGTGTCTTCTGGATGCCTGTGTGTTATTCCACAATTCTCACGTGGCGTAGTTATGAGACTGAGCTAATGCATGTATCCTAATTTGTATGTGTGGGACCTTCATTTTTTATTGGATTTGCTTGGTTGCAGCTCATATTATGTTATTGGCTTTTTTGCAAAGGGGTGCAGGGCCCTCTTGTGTGTGTCTATCTGGCTTCTTTTTTCTTTTTGTCGATCTATCTGACCAGCTATACAGTACACGAGCTGCACATATTGGTTGTTTTTTTTCCTGTGGAGCAGCTGTTTCTCCTGCAGCTTTCTGTCTCTCCAGACTGCAGCTCTCTTAGAGCAGAGAGGAGAAGAAGAGGAAGAGGAGGTGGAGGAGGAGAAAAGGGTAGCTGGGTCAAAGCAGAGTGAGAGGGGGTAGGGAGAGGTCAGGAGATAGATTGTGAGAAAAAGTCAAAGATTTCATATCTGCAGGGGTTGGACGATTGCTGTATTTTTAAGGTTAGCTTTAGGTATTTATTATATTTTTGAAGCCAGCACTCTGGGATATTTTCGTCAAAGACGGCTGGTTTGTATTTGAGCTTAAATGAATGTTTTGAAGCACTGGGGAACATTAAGACTTCAGGACAGTGTAATAGATGCCAGTACTTATTTTAACTTATTACTACTTGCTCTTGGAATAAGTGCGGTTTCAGTCCAGGGTGCCATGGAACGGAGGAGGAACCATAATTCCAGTGTCCGCCTCTGTCTTCTTTTCCATTGCAGTATTTACATATCACTGCCACGGTCTGATGAAATAGAGTCACACTTTACCTACAGTATGTAAGGAATAACAAGAGCATAGGCAGCGATTTGTAGAGAAACAATCTTTACCTCTGCCTCTCTTTTCTTTTTTAAGCTCGATTTTCGAGGCAACATTTCAATGAAAGTTTCATTTTTTCCTCTGCTCGCTATTGAACCTTTTCAAGGAAGCCAGACTGTATGAGATACTTGAATAAGTAAGTGATTAAATCATGCATGTATTCATTAATAATGGATGGGTTTCCAGTGGATTAAGAGTATTACGGTGTTCAGTGAATACTTGTGAATTCTGCTCAAACACTGTCCATTAAATGTCAGTCAGTCAGCGACATTTTCTTGTAACTGTTTAAGTTGTATTCATTAAATTAAACATCAAGTGTGTTTTGTGTTTCATCGGCCCAAACATTGAATGCTGTGCTGGGCTTGTTTGGCCATCAGCCATATCACTTTGAGCTTCTGGTAACCTGTGATAGGCAGGATTTACTGTATTTCTAACATATTTTTCCATCTTAGTGGGATTCTATTTTGGTTAAAGGAATAGTTCAATATTTCAGGAAACCCCTAGAGTCTTGTCATCGCCGTGAGGTTGCCAGGCAACCAGCGCAGACTCAGGGAAAGTCACCGCTCCAGGCCAAGTAACAGTCGAGCACAAAATCCCCCTTAAAACCCCTTTAAAATGTTATTTATACATATTAAACACACACCATCTAATGTATTAATTATTGAGCTTTAGAGGTGCTGGTCTGTGGATTTTAGATTCTCTTAGCTCTTTACTCCCTTTTACTACTGTAAACATTATAAGTGGCTGCTGGGTGTAGCCTCATATTAAGAAAAATCACATTTCCCAAACTATTTGTTTAACCTAACCTCATTTCAGCCCTTTATTCATTTGGTTAGTAGGCCAATTAGTTCATTCAGCAGTTACGTCAGTTTGCTTAGCACAAAAATGCTGTTTTACAATCATTTTTTAAAGGCGCACTACGTAACTTTTTACCGGGACTGTGAACAAACGGAGACAGAGCTCTTGATAGAAGGAAAGGGCTTACAGATCAAGACTTAAACCTCCCGAATATGAATTTTTGAATTTTTGTGGGGTGATATCAAACAGAGCCCATTGCCCGTCTGGAGGTCCTACAGTTCAAGGATGTAGCTAGAAAACAGTTACATAGTTGCCCCTTTAAAATGTTTTAGCCCAGGCTATTAAAGCAGAGGGAATTTACAAAAATCAGCCTAACAACCTGTTTCTATAAAGTAGCTGAACGAGCCTGCTTAACACTAAATGTCAGCAAAACCAAACACATTTGAAATCCTTTCTAACAAAAGAGAATACATTTCTTCTCAGTCTGCTATTGAAAAGTTGGGGTTACATGTCCTTCCATCTATTTTTCTCACACAAAACACTGTATTTATTTCACAGTTGGCAGCCAATTATGCTTATCACACTCAGACGCTGCTGATTGTTAAAGTTCACCACATGTGATTCCTCGAGCCAGCAGTGACTCACACTACGGCATGTTTCAACTTCTGATAAATCACAAAGCAAATGAAAAATATAAGAAACATATCAAACCGATGATGTGGAATTGCTGACGTGTTCTGCTCTCGTCTTCCTCCAGTCCATCAGAAGTCTCTAAACGGGCATTTGGATAAACTGATTGCTAATTGTGTTCCTCCACTATAATATGAGTCGGGAGCAGATGCGTGCACAGCTGTTGTTCTGCTTTTGGCGAATCTTAAAACTCATATTTAAACCATCATTGCTCTGCAGCAGTATCGATGGTGACTTTGGGACATGCAGATGTGTGAAAATACTTGCACAGCTGGACTTGCAGTGTGTTAAAGCATTTTGAGTACAAAATGGAGTTACAAGGGAGGGTTAGTATGGACTACAGTGACCAAAGGTACCTCTGGCTGTCACAGGCAGTGATGTAGCGTGATAAGGTTACTGTTCGTGCCCCCATCCCATCCCCTGTCTTGTGTTCCTTTTTGGTCCAGTTGGACTCTGCAGAGAGGATTACTGGAGCTCGGCTGCAGCAGGGCCTTTCAAGCTCTGGCTCAGGCTCCAGAGGACTAACAACAAGTCAGACACTGTCAGATCCCGGGTAGTGAGGCCAGGGGCTGATCCTTTGAAGTGGGCTATGAGATTCTCATCTGGAGGGATCAGATGGAGGGAGAAAAAGAAAGACAGCGAGAGGTGCAAAGCTCCAGCTAAACAGGCGAGCCGGGCTGGCATCAGAAGCTGTGGAAGTGGGTTTCACAGCCCACATACTATGAGTGACTGCGACGACCTGTGAAACATTTGTAGCCTGTGAAATAAGTGCGATTGAGAGTAAAAATCTAGAGGCGGTAGCACGCAAAGCTTTCAAAATACAGACGCAGGAGTCTAAGAGAAGAAGAAAAAACGAGATGATATTAAAGTAAAAGCCTCGGTTGTCGAAGTTCACGGGGAGATACAGCAGCAATATTAATGATTCTGCAATCAAAGACACGCTGAGAAAATTGATGTCTGTGTTTTTATTGCGGAGGGAAGAAAGAAGGTCTAATTTGCAGTGATTGACCTCTGCGTAATTCTTGAAATATCCCTGAAATCAGGGCTTATCCTTGTTTTATTAATCAACTTTGAGCATTCAAAGAATGTATGCATCCATCATTTGGAGCCTGGTTCTAAAAAAACGCCAATGACTCGAGCGATTTAGGGTCAGACAGAGAGTACAGCTTGTTACTTGTACTTTTGTTTTTTTGTATTTCTGTGTTTTTTTTATCTCGTGCCCCTGCCTGCAAATCAAGTTTCCCATCTGGGATAATAAAATGACTGAACTGAACTGAACTGAACTGAACTGAACTGTCAGGCTAAGCTTACAGATCAAGCAGAAATTACACGAGTTGTGTGGAGCAGGAAAAGGCATTCGAGGCTGTCGACGGCTGACTTAGCGTAGTTTAGATTTTCAGAATCAGGGTGCTTACATTTGTGTATGCTTGCATGGTTTTTACTTGGGCATGCATAATTTCTTATTATGACTTAATAAGCAGATGCATTCTCCCCCGTATCCGAGAGTATAAACACTTTTACAGACACATGTTTCAGATCAGTTGTGTGCTTTACCCCGCATATGCAAAAAAAAAACAAAAAAAAAACGCGCCAACTGTTCCTCCTTCACATGCAGGAAGATTCTTCATTAACCTTCGCAAAGCTTCCTTTTGCTTTTAACTCTTATCTCTCTTTGACCCATTTTCTTAAACCCTCTCCGACGCTATCACACAAAATAAATCTTTCTGAGGAAGGGGTTCGAGGAAGCAGCGCAGGCCTTTCAGATCTTATGGAGACATTTGGACCTCACACGATAGTAAAAACAGATGTGTAACCTGATTGCTATTGGAGTTATGAGATAGTATCAGTCAATCAATCAGCGCACACATGCACACAAACACATGCACACACACACTGTACGTGCAGTTGTGATGGTCTCACTTTCTTCCTGTCTGAGGTAACCTCAACCATTTTTTTTTTTTTTTGGTCCCACGAGGAATGCCTTTTATCATGTGACATGGTGGTGGTGGTGTTGGTGGGGGTGGTGGCGGGTGGGGTGGGGGGTTGGGGTGGGGTTGGGTCGTCTGACAGCTGTTTCCCATCAGTGCTCACTCAACTGCAGTCAGCCAGTCGCAAAAAAAATTTTTTTTAAAAAAAGCCCTGCTCGGAGGATCGCAGGGGCGAGAGCAGCAGAGTGGAGCTCAAAGAAGTGCGGGGGCCAAAATGCCTCCCAATTAGAAGGTCATCCCAATTTGTTCTCCCGTATCCACGGGGCTCATCAGGCGTCTCGGGCCGCCTTGTCCAGCGTTATGTACAAATCCGCAGCCAGAGGTGAACGAGTTGCCGCCATCTGGGAGTGATTATGCCTTTTTCCTCATTGTTTCCTGTCTTTTCACCCCAACCCGGCTCCGCTGAGTTCTGCCGCTCTGCTCTCTCTGTGTGTTGGCTCGGCTCCCTTTGGCTTGTTCAGGTTCTAAGCCCCCCCATGTAATTTAAGACTGGGAATGCTTAACAGCAGTCACTCATGCACAGGCATCTACATTAGCACATGTTTTTCACCTCGTCAGGGGCAGAAATTCACACAGTTGTATGAAACAAAAGGTTTATTTTCAGTCGCGATGTTCCCGTTTTCTGTCACGCATCCGGATTCCACTCCCTGTCTTACTGTAATCCTGCAGCTCTGACATTTTTCCAGTTGATTTTTTTTTTTGTTTTACACACAAGTGTTTAGAATTGCAGCCTATCAGAAATCCGCAGTTTGGAGCTCGAGGCTTGCACAGTCGAGACCTTCACACATATGGTCTACGGTGGAGACAGGAAGGAGCTGCCTGTGGCCACCAGAAATCACACTCCTCTGCTGGGCTTGTTGGAGTGGATGCGAGTTTGCTTTGTCTCCAGTTCAGCATCTGGTTGGCGGGCTCTCTCTCTCTCTCTCTCGCTCTCTCTATCTTTCTCTCCCTCTCTCGCTCTCTGTACGCAGGCTACTGGTTGTGGAAAGATGATAAATTGCTGTGGTGGCTTTCTGCTGTCTGCGAGTGGAGCCGTCTGGATCTCACCTTTCCGCATTGCTCCGTAGCGGTGTATCTCCTGGTCTCCCTGTCAGCCATTCAGACAAGCCGCTAAATCAGCAGATTTCTTTTCTCAATAAGACGTTGTCCCCACGCTGGAGTCAGGAAGTAACCGCAAGAGGGGGGATCCTAGCAGATTGTGTCACGGTTACATTGCTGTGCTGATTTACATTAATTATATATACATGATGTAATGGGCACCTTTACAGCTCATCTCAGTCAGAATCTTTAAGAGTTTGGGGTTTTTTTTAAAATGGTTTTTACTTAATTTTTTGCTTTAATTTGGTGGGGTAGTTCCTCTTATGGTGACACTTTATGTCATCAGCACGAAGGCATTTTGGGCAGGAGTCGATGTGCTGCACTTAAAAATATGTGATGGACAGAGTTAGCAAACAAACCTTTTATCGTGCTGCCTTCAAACGGGACTGGTGAAGTTGTAATTTCAACATGAGTTGTCAAGGAAAAAGACAAAAAACCAAAACGTCCTGCTGTTCAGTTGGTTTTAGATCTTGAGTATAGTGTTGCTAGGTGACTGACAAGAAAACCTAATAGTGGCGTTGTTTGCAGAAGTGGAGATCAGTTTGTGGTTTTGTGCATTTGATTGCCGTTCTAGGAACAAGAAAAAAAGGCAGAAAAACAGCAAAATATAAAAAGCTACTCGCATGGTCTCTGAAAATCAGCATACAGTTTGTCACATCACATTCCCACCTGTGAAAACTGTTAGTACCACAGTCGGTTACTGAAATTGAGGCTTCTTCTCGATAAAAACCCCACTTGAAGGCATGAGCACATGTTCTGAATGTGGTGTCAGATCGTGGCCAAACGTCATTAAATTCCACCCCGGTGACTCTGCTTGCTTTCCTGTGTGTTTTCCAGTTCTCCGCGATGACTTCAGACAGAACCCAGTGGACGTGATGGTGGCGGTGGGCGAGCCCGCGGTGCTGGAGTGCCAACCGCCTCGCGGGCACCCTGAACCCACCATCTCCTGGAGGAAAGACGGCACCAACTTAGATGACAGAGACGAACGGATCACGGTAAGAGATGGCCACATGCACTCCTGACCTTAAAGGAATAGTTCACACACAATTCTATAATTGACAGACACACTGATTACTGGTTGGTGCATTCACCTGATACTAAACATGTGCTATTGTATCACACACTGCAAGCACACAGAAGCAATTAAGTGTAAATCTTTACACTAAACAGCTATTTAGTAGCATTTAGTTGGCCTTTTGGACTTTAGAGAACCAATTACCTCTCCCCTTGGGAATATCAAAGTATGGAAAATTAAGCTTGTTAAGTCAGCTCGCCAGACCCAGAGCTGCAACTAAGAATTATTTTCATTGTCGATTAATCTACTAATTATTTTCACAATTAATCGGTCAAACCTTTTGTCTATTAAATGTCAAAACATTTTGAAAAATGCTGACCTCACCAGGCCAAAGTCCAAAAGTCTAAGTCCAAAACCCCCAAAAATCTTTGTTTGCAATAATTGATGATTCAGAAAAGCCGCAAAACTTTACATTCAGGTAGTCTGAACCAGAAACTGTCTAACAATTTTGTTTGAGAAATGACAGTAGGTGGCACATAATTCTCCTTGGATCATTTTCTCAACATTTTTGTTGCAGCTCTATCGAGAACACCAAATGATGACATCACATCTGTTCTCCGAGATCCTGCACGGAGATGAAAAAAATAGCGATTGCTTCTGCAAAATATATTGCTTTTTGAAATGGCAAAAATACACAATTACAGAAAACATCACCAAGCTGCCACCAGAAGCTGTCAATATATGAGCTACAGCGTGATATATGAAGCCATCATGTGGCATACAGTTCAGAGCAGTGAGCACCTTTTCATGTATTTGTACACACTGAACGGATTCAAACCAAGGATGCATCCGATGATTCGGGCCAACGAGAAACAAGCTCCTCGTTCCTCCAACTCAAAAGGAGAACCAGGTTGCCGCAACTGATTTTGCGTGAGCAAGCGTGTGTGTTGATTTGTTTATTTGAATGTCTGTGTGTGCTCCCGGGGACACACAAGAGCAGATTGGAGCTCGTGTTAGTGCGGAGTGACAGGTAGGGTCTCTCCGGGGGACTGTGATGGACACGAGCAGCTATCTCTAATTTAAGGAGAAGCTCGGATCAGAGGCAGGAGGGAGTCTCCTCTGAGGGAAATACAAAGGCGGCTTTTTGCTTTGTACTTTCTGTGTGCCTGTCTTTGTCCTTTCTAATCATCTTTCTCTATATGGAAATATGTCTTTGCCATGAGAGTTCACTCAAAGACATCGCTTACTGTACAAAGACCAAAGGAGTCCAACCACAAGTTATTCATGGCTACTTGCCTTTCCCCTCGTGGCTCGGCCATCATTTATTAATACTGATATGCAGATAAAGTTGTGAGTTAATTCTTAATAACAATTTTTTAGAAGACTCTCACACACGGGAAAAGAGATTCATGGATTTCAATTTAAAACACAGTCAAATACATGTAAATCACACTATAACCCACCATAAGCAGCTACAGGATGTGTGTGCCTGTAGGGCATTTGAGGCTATGTGAAGAAGAAGGAGAACACACTGACACTGAGCAGAAAAACGAAAGGCTGAGGTTTCAGTGTCCGAGATGGAGGATAGACAAACCACATTTGGATGTCTTAGCAATGGAACTGCTGCTAAAAACGAGGAGCGGTCAGTCCAGGAAATCAAAAAAGCGCTTGGTCTGCTCTTTAATCAGCTGCTAAAGTTACTAGTGCAGCACTATTTACAGCAAACAGTGAAAAGTTGCAGAGCAGGAGCACAGCATTCGTCAGCGGTGTCGGGAAGAGCAGGATCATCTTTGCAGTCCTCGAGGAATACTTTTTTTTGCATCACTACATTGCCATAAAAATCTGATATTGGTGCATTCAGAGACAGTTATTACTCAGCAGTCAGAGTGCAGACGGATGTCCAATGGATCTGAGACACAAATCTGTTTATCCAGGGTTCAGCAGAGTGACTTCACTCACCTGATATTAATATGGTTGTGCATTTATTCAAAATATCAACGCTTACTCTATGAAATGGAAAAACCACAGTATGGGGAAGATTATGAGCCAATAATAGACAGGGCCCACTGACATTCAAGTAAATGGAGATAAAAAAAAAAAAATCCTTCATGTTACAGGGTCCCTGTCTCATATTTGCTGCTTTGTTTTAATTCTGTGTTCATTTTATGCAGTTTTCTTATCTTTAATGTGCACCTTACTGCCATCATGGCTGCTGCACCTTCAACCAGAACACCTATACAGTACTTACTGCCCCTATACATTTTTTATGTTATTCAGTTTTATTGCTATTTCTATTATGATTTCACAATTCTTGTTCTACACATTTTCTGCCTTTATTTTTGGATTTCTACTGCATTCTGTATTTATATTTGTGTCTTAGCACATGTATTGTTCATACATATGCACCTTATCCTTGCTGTTCCCTAACTTATCCCTGTGTATGCATTTATTGTTTTATGACTTATTGCTTACTCACTGCTATATATGCTAATAATTACTATTACTAATATTTCATACATCATATCTACTGTTTCTGTGGTTCAGTCTCTTCACGCAGCATGCACACATACATTTTTAAGATGATAATACGACAATATTGTAGTGATAATATTAGTATTATGACTTTACTGTAATATAGCCTTTAAAACCAGGAAAAGACAACACATCACTACATCACAAGACAATATCTATACTCAGCATAATGATTGATAACAATAAAATTGCTGTAATGTCCACCTCTATGTTAAAGTTCTGTTGCAGCCTGTCTTTGCTGCTGGGACTCTAACGTTGATGTAAGCTATTATGCTTTTGTGTCTATTTATATATATATAGAACATTTTGCCTTGACTCTACTGTGAGTCCACACATCCAAACCTAATCCATTAAATACTGACAGGAATGGCTGAATCTGCAATACCAGCTCCCAAATTCCCCCACTTGCTCCTTGTGATTACTGGTGCTTGGCATTGTCTATGCAGAGCACACGCGACCACAAGTCATACCACAGTTTGTTAAATCTTCCTTTTTAAAACCGCAACATTTGCAACAGATTTGGAATGTCAGCCGTACATAGGCCGGTCGTGGTTGGGTTTTCTTTTTTTTTCTTCTTCTTATTTGGTGTACAGCGTGAACTGTTTGTGGTGGAAGGTTACCCTGCAGGGAGATGACTAATAAATGAAAGGCTGTTGGTTTCATCCCTGCAGCAGCAATTTAATGATGTATTCCATCTGCACGCTCGGTGAGTGGATAGTGCTCACCATGCCAGGTGCTGTGTGGCATGAATCCCTTGCCTGCTTCTGTAAGGCAGCCTCGACCTCTGACCCCTGTTAAAGAAATAACAGAAATGTGCTATTACAGGCTGTGTGTGTCTGTATGTCTCACTTAGTGTGAGTGGGGGAAAATAAAGCTGGCTTTAATCACAATAAGGGGGGTCCAAAAGTTTAATTGAAGCTGATGCCTGGGAGAAGGTTTCAGATGTCTGGGTGTAAGGAAATGACCCGCTGTTTGTTTTGAGGTCTTCAAATCAGCATTCCCCGCTATAGCACGCATGCCAGAGCGACGGTTCACATCGTCTCACTGCTGCTCTGGGATCACCTCTAACACTGGGTAGCTGCAGACCGTCAGTGCAGTAGCTCACACTCAAACGCTTTAAAGACAGCTATCTCGGTCTGTGGGGGCGTACGGTGGTGAGGTTATGAAAAGAGTGAAAACGCTAAGGAGCGCATATATCTTCCGCCTCTTTGTTGTGTATGCGAGCAGGCTTGTGAATGTGTGTGTGTGTGTGTGTGTGTGTGTGTGTGTGTGTGTGTGAGTGTAGAGCAGCATAGAGGTGGTAAAAAAGTTTGGGAAAGGCAAAGTGGGCTGACTGAACATCTGAGGAAGGTTTCTACAAAGAGCCGGCGTCTTTTGTTCCCAGGGTTCCTGTGCTAATGTAGCACTAGATATGAATTATGTAATTTCATAATGGGTGACCTTCCGCGCGGCTTGAAAGGCAGCGAGAAATTCTGTTCCTTAGATAAAGGGGCGCATACAGATGCACACGAGCACACAACACTGCATCACCATCAAGGGCACGAAAATGTACGTATACATTTTAAAAAATGGAAGGAACAGAGATGTGACGATGCGATCGTGTGTGGGTGTGTGCGTCCAAGTCCTGACATTGACAGAACAAAACCCAGTGTGTTGCATTTTATGATGAAATGCACCATTATTGGCTATATTATTGAACACATTCTCATGCTACTCACAAAAAAAAAGGATTCCAAAGGCGGTCATGGTATAGTAAAAAGAAAAAAAATAATTCTTTTGACAGATATTGCAACCAGTGGCAATGAGCATTTTGCGCATATACGAGTGAAATCATGATGGTCTCTGTGCTTTCTTTAAGATTCGCAGTGGCAAGCTGATGATCACCAACACCAGGAAGAGCGACGCGGGGAAATACATCTGCGTTGGAACGAACATGGTGGGGGAGAGGGAGAGCGAGATCGCTGAACTCACTGTGCTCGGTAAAACATTTTTTTGCAGCTTTGTGATTGCATTTTTACAATTTCGCAGCGCTTCACTTAGTCTAAGTACCCTCTCAGTTCACACAGGTTTAGTTTGCCAATCCGCTATGTGAGGTCTTTGTCACCAGGGGTATAATGACCCGTTAATTACATTGATTATGCAGCACTACCATCCAGTCTGCCAGCTTTTGAGAGGCTTCCCCACCAAAGAAAACGTGCCGAACATCTACTGCTGCTACATCTAACGCTACAGCCCCCCTTGAACCTTTCCATACAAAAGCTCCTAATGCTCCCTCCAGCAACGCCCCCCATCCCAAATGCTCGTTTCCAGCCTCACTTCTCCATCTCCCACCTAACATTTCCCATCAGACTAGAGCTCTTATCACTATCACATGGTTAGATGACCTTGATTGAGGCTGGGAATATATTGTCTCGCAGAGCCATTCAGCGGTATGAGAATAATCCAGCTGAATGCAGGCACGGGTCAAAATATGTTGTTCAACAAGTTCTGCATACCAAATGACTTCGGAGACTGACATGATCGCCACGAGAATAAATCTTTTTTTTCAAACTCTGTGATAATTGCAATATGTAGATGAGTTTCTACCGCATAATTCCATCAGCAGTTGGTTGAAGTCAGGAGATCAGACAGCATTTGTAGTCGTCTGTGCCAGATATCTGCCTCACTGTGTTCATAATCAATCTCTAAATTCCAAAATAAATGGTCTTATTTTGCAATTATTGTTCCTTGCATCAGGTGAATTTTATTGCAAATGTATGCAAGTAAAAACCTTTTATAGGTCTTGTATTGTAGAAAGTGATATCTCCATGTGTTTCTTTTAGACCTTTCAGACCTTTTTTTGAGAGAGGGTCCTTAAAGAGACAAGCGATAAGCAGAGCATTCAGACAAAGGGTGAATAGAGGTGCTGCAGCTATGGACAGGATGAAAACAAGAATGTATTTTTTGAGCATTAAAGCATGTGAACATTTTCTCAAGGACATCCAATATAAAAGTATGAACCTGAACATGACCATAATATTGGACCTTCACTCAAAAGACAGTGGACAATGATGGTTGTGTTTGTTGCCGCTGTGCTGCACTCCAGAGCGCCCGACCTTCCTGAAGCGGCCCAGCAGTGTGGTGGTGTTGGCAGACGAGAGCGTGGAGTTCCACTGCGTTGTTCAAGGAGACCCTGTTCCCACTGTCCGCTGGAGAAAAGATGATTCTGACCTGCCTAAGGGCAGGTAATGCACAAAGGCCCTCTTGACACATTAATGTACCATGAAAGCCACAGCGTTTCAACTTCGTCTTTCATCTCCTGATTTTGTGTGTCCGTCCTGCCTCCAGATTCGAAATCCTGGAGGACCATACCTTGATTGTTCGCCAAGTGACCTCCTCGGATGAGGGCTCCTATACATGCGTGGTGGAGAACATGGTCGGAAAATCTGAAGCATCTGCCACGCTTACTGTACACGGTCAGTACAGCTCGCCCCTTACATGTAGTGTCCTCTAACCACAGCACAGCCTTCTCCTCTGTACACAGCTCACACCATTCTTTTCAGAGCCCCCAGATTTGAATAATTTGCAAGTCTGCTGCTTCGAGCCTAAATGAAGAATTAATCCGGTGTCGAAGTGTCACAAATTAGCAGGCTGTAACTTTTACCTTTCCTTTTCATCCAGACCTAGTTTTCATTATTGTGCCTCAGGCAGACAGGCAGAATAACCTCCTGGGTTTTTTTTGTGTGTGTGTGTTTTCACTTTTCACTTCCTGGCTTGAGGTCATATAATGTCTGCAGAAAGACTCCAGCTCTAAACAACCAGCTATATAGGACATCGCAGCAGTTTGTTTACAGCATAGTTTTCATAGTAATGTCCTGTATAAACTGAGAAGTAGCATGCAAAGTTTACGTGACCACAGAAAATGGATTCATTTGGTCTGAGATGTCCTGCCACAATGACACCCTTTAGTTCATATATCAGTGTCAGGAAATGAGCAGTGAGACACTTCTCATCGCATCACACACACACACACACACACACACACACAGCCATATATTTACAGTATATAATGTATATATACACATAAAAACACACACACACACTCAGTAGTGGCACAGTGGGTGACACAGACTGGGAGGACAGTAGGACTTAATTAAAGATAAGGCAGGGCTGGATCCATGCTGGGAAATGACATGGTTCCAATTACATCGTGTTCCTCTCCCTCCAAAAACCTGAGAAAACGAGCGTCAAGGGGGACCGAAGCTAATTTGAGCGGGGAATGGAGAAGGGCAGGAAGAACTGGGAGATGAGTGGAAGTAGTATTATGAGGAGGAAACCAAGGGCTCTCTAAATGACTGTGCATTTCAAAATTAAATAAAAGAATGCTCTCTGCGATAACCTACTTTCTATCAGTCTTAACCACAGAGTCATTTTTTTCCGATTAAGAGGATTCGGTTCGATATTAAACAGTTGCAATTTGAAACAGATGGAACAGGCTGAGGAGCACAGGTCCCAAGCAGGAGATCAAATTACTTGTCAGGGTTGTGCTAATTTAAACAATCTGTTTTATTCATTCATTAACTTTGAAAGAAACTTTTAGATAATCAGAAGTTACCTGTACAATGCATGATGCACCTTTTCAGACAGTTTTTTTCTGCAAGATCAGGAGCTTTACTCTTTTGCAAAATGACATTCATTGAACGCAAAAATGTTGCAATTACCGCAGTCATCCTTTCCCAGTCGTTCCAAAACCAGCTGGTTAGCTAACCGTTCATTTCACCATAAATCTGCTTTACAGATGTCAAAACGAACAGTAGTTCCCGTCTCGAAACGTGTGGTTGTTTGTCTTGTATGTTTAGTAGAACAGATGCCGGCACAAAACCAGCAGCTCTCCCCTTCGACCTTTTTTATCCAGACACAACTGCTCCTTTCTCACCCCACACAGGTTTATGTTCTCATTAGCGGGTTACATCTCTGTCCCATTCCGCCACAAGGCTGGCTGGCTCTGGACACTTAAACCAGCAATTACATATACTTTTAGCACCTCGCAGTCGACTACTCTGCCGGGTCTAATTGGGGCTAAACAGCAGGCCGTTTCCTTTTGTTATTTTTTTGGTCATTACAAATTTAGGCATCTCAATGAATATTTAACTTTTCATTTCCAAAAGCATAAACACCTTTCATGTACTTAAAGATGTACGAGAATATATAAAAGAGTTGTTCATTCACTATTGGGAGGTCAAATTTAATTAAGCATATAAAAAAGTAAGCAAATGTGTGTTATCCCATTATGAGATGATAACTTCTCTTTCTCTTCCTTTTCCCCTCTGCCTTTCCATAATTGTGTTTAGAAGAATAACAATGAAGGAATACTGTCATAAACACTAGGGAAGAAGTATAATAGAAATAAAGAGGAATGAAATGAAAATATTCCTAACAAAGGTAGAATAGAAAAATACTCACACTGTTGGAGCCTTTTCTGAGCTGGGGTTAATCTCCGTCCTGAATGATGCAATCACAAGCAGATGGCTTAAAGTTTGTCAGGCATTATCATGTACATCACTGGGACAGACACAGAGAAAGAAAGAACTTAATGTATAACCTATGCCGAATTGACAAGAAGGCCCGGATAACTGAGAATTTGTCAAAAACAACATTCTATAGCGTTTATAAAGTTTCTCCTAACCCAGCAACACACAGAATTGTATGATATTTTAAGGGAGTCTGGGTACTGTCTTCACAGGTGATAAAGAAGCAGGCAATATCTGTATTTATGGACTGTATTTTGAAAAACAAAATGTGTTTGTGTGTGGTCTCTGTGATCTCGGAGACATTCACAGCTGTCCGTTTACGATTGGATCACTCAAGACGCGTGTCGATATCAGGTCTGAACGGGGCCTCTCTTACACCCCGATATTACCGACTGTCTAATGTTTCTTGCGTACTAATTCTGTTCTTCACATTCATTCAAGCATACTGTTGTAGTTCCATGTCTGTATACGGGCCTCCATCACTCATTGCACTGTTTTTTTTTCTGTCTGTGTCTTTTTCCCTTGTAGTCAATACTGGTAAGTTGTCATCCATCCCTCATCCACCATCAGACAGCAACAGGAAATCATGTGCCCCTGTTGTTGTCCTGGCACTGTAATTCCATCCACCAATACAGTATGTAATTTATGTTATTTGTGGGTAAATTGATAGAAATTTGCCTTTTTAAAAAGGTAAATAATGACTGTTTCTTGAGCTTTTTATGCATACTGAGATGCTCATAAACTGGGGATGATGAACATGTTGCAGACTGCCATGTAATTAGGACCTTCTTCCTCTGCAGTGCCCCCAGCATTTGCCATACGCCCCAGGAACCAGGTGGTGGCAGTGGGCAGGACGGTCACCTTCCAGTGTGAGGCCACCGGCAACCCACAGCCTGCTATCTTCTGGCAGAAGGAGGGCAGCGAGGTGAGACTGACCCTCAGTCTGTCATCACACTAAATCACAGCTCAGTGCAAATATAGCCGGCGAATGGTTTTCTGACTCTGAGATCTCTGTCTCCTCCAGAGTCTCCTCTTCTCCTCGCAGCCTCAACAGCCCTTCAGCCGTCTCTCTGTCTCCCAGATGGGCAGTTTGACTATTACCGATGTTCAGCGCTCCGACGGCGGCTTCTACAGCTGCCAGGCTCTCAACATCGCCGGCAGTGTTATTACCAAAGCTCTGCTGGAGATCACGGACTGTGAGTGAAGACATGATGATGGTGTTTTCTAGCATCGATGTTTGGTCTTTTGGCTAAACAGACTTATTTGCTGCTGCAGCTTTCAAACACTGAGCAGGTGTATTGGCCTATAAACTGGCCTTGGTTGCAGACTGGGGTGAACCACCCTCCCCTGTAGGTACCACACCTATAAGGGAGGGTAACTCACCCCTCCCCTGAGGTTGGCCTTACTTACTAAGTGTTGGGGGAGGGATTGCAGGAGGGGAGGGTTTTCAGGAGGTGATGGGCTCCAAATGCTCTGTTACCATGGCGATTGTGTGTATAGAGAGAGTCTGGCCGTTTCTCTCCTACCTCTAAAAATATAATTTTCCAACTTGCATCTTAACAGTATATAATCTAAATGAAGAGGCCTAGGGGACCTGGAATAATGATTACCTGTAGTTTCCATTAATACAACACAGTTCTACTGTAGTTTCCTGCAAATTAAAGACCGCAGGATTGATATGTGATATTTTTTTTAGGCACCATTGGTAGGAGGGGGGACTGCGATCCGAATCCTAGGCAATGAAACAACTGTGTTAATTGTTTAAGAAAAAGCAATTTAAATATGCTCGGAGGCCGACACCAGTAATTACACACCGCCAGCAAAGTCTACAAGCTCCCAATTAAATGACCTGTGTGATTATGAATACATGTGTCTGGGAAACTTTGTACCTCGTACGTATATTAAATTAATGAAAGTAGTCGCTTCAGGGCTCAGACAAGACAGTTACTGCATACACACAGTGAGTTGTTCGGTGCAGCCCTGTTCATTTTAAAGAATTATCTGCTGGTTGTGCATTCTGCAGCCACCTTAGTAGGGAAATGAGGCTGGTCTGTAGCCCTCTACCTGTTTCTCTCTACTCCCCCCCACTCCCCCCTCCAAATTCTCTCCAGCCCACCACACACTCCTCTCATCCCCTTTTGGAGTGGTGCATTTGTATGGAAATAACCGGTCCGCATTACCTCAGGCAGTTTTCAAGGCTTGTTTCCATCACCCCCCCCTTTTTTTTTTTCTCTCTGTATTTTTATTTATTTATCAAGAACCTCCACCCCCATCCACCGGGTTTTAAAATGTAAGAGAGCGAGAGAGAGAGAGAGGAGAGCTCCGTTATCTAAGTGGGATTGTTATTAGTTGGGCTCTGCCTTCATGATTGTAGTCGGCTCCAGCAGAACCCCACTGCCGAGCGAACGATTAGTTGCTCTCCGCTGGAGGGGAAAAGTTGATTTCTTTTTCCTTCACTGCCTGCACAGCCACCTAAACCTATTGTTCTCTCTTTAGCAATTTGCCTCTCAATATCTCTCACATCTTATCTGTCTTTCATTTTTTTTTGGATGGCATTTCTTTTTCATTTGCTCTACTTTCATCTTTCTCACTTTTATTTCCGCCTCTCTCTTCCTAACTTTGATCTTTTTGCGAACATCATTCCCCAATTTCCAGTTCCATAATATGCTGTTGACTGTGTACTGATTTTTGGCCTTTATCCAATAGTGATAGCAGGGATACAGACAGGGAAGAGGCAGGAAGAGAGACAGGAATGACATGCAACAAAGGTCACTAACTGGAATTGAACAGAGGACATTTGTGGTGATACGGTATGCATCTGAGCCACTCCGCCTCAGCCACAGTCTCTGTGACAGACTCGAGATCTTTCTTTAACCTCATGCAACAAAAACCAAGTGTTTTTGTAGCTTAAGCTAAACCTTACTTTACCCATAGTGTGCTTGTAATGACCACTTTGTTCTCCAACCTCAAACAAATGCTTTTAGCTGCCTAAACATGACCATCAAAACCTTAAACATACTGTATTCCAGTTGGAGTGTCTTTTGTCGACAGAAGAAAAAAAAACAACTAATAAAACAATTGTTTATTGAGCAATATGCATGTATAAAGTGTGTGTTTTCAATACTGGCCAACATGAAAGCTCTTTGGATTTAAAAAACACAATGCAGAAAAAAAATACCTATGCTGATTTAAAACTATTAAATTCTAAGTGAAGTTTACTGTTTCAGTGCACTGCTGTTTGCTATTTAGTTGCATCTACCAGTGACATTGCAGATTCTAACTAACTGAATACCCCTCGTCTCACCCGCTGCTACTGTGGTCACACTTCAAAAAGTCCCTCTACTAGGGCCAGTGTTGATTATGTCCATTCTGGGCTTCTGTAGAAACATGGCGAGGTAATTGGAACTCTGTGTTAGAGGTCTTGCTACCTCTGTAGATAACTTCCATCTCTGCCTCTAAATCCTGCGCACCTTTAAAACACTCATCTTAACATTATTAGTCTTTCACTTTCCTTCTTCTTTTTTTTTGCTTCATTAGCTGGATCAGACCACCCTCCTCCTGTGATCAGGCAGGGTCCAGTCAATCAGACCGTGCCCGTGGACAGCACAGTGGTCCTGGGGTGTCAGACGGCCGGCACCCCGCCTCCAGCAGTCCACTGGAAGAGGGACGGCGCGGTGGTGTCTCCGGTGGACTCCCGCATGTCCATAGCAAGCACAGGCTCACTTGAGATTCGTTACGCTAAGGTAAGGGATGAAGTAATGCAGCAGATTTTTTAATTAGTAGTTCAGGCGAATGTGCTGAGATGAAACCAGCCCACTAATTTCTCTTGCTGTACTTTCTCTTCCTCAGCTGGGGGACACAGGCTTCTACACTTGTGTGGCTTCTAGTCCTAATGGAGAGGCTTCATGGACAGCGTACTTACAGGTGGAGGGTAGGTGACAACATTGATTTCATTATCTACTCATCCCCATGTTGATGGTAAGAAGTTTAGTTTTGCAGTCCACAAAACATTTTTGGAGTTTCACCATAGCATTGTTCTAAACAACTGAAGTAGATGGGGACTTGATTTAAAACAACCCCCCAAAAAGAAACATAAAGTGGGTCCATGCAGCTCACGAGACCTCTGAGATTGCAAATTTATTTGAAAAGATTATTTACACCCTCGGCTTGCAGTCAAGCTTGTGCACATACTGTGGATGGGCTTCTCAAGCTCAGAATTGTAGCCGCTAAGTTAATAGCGTAGTTCCAAGTAGCAAGATTCTGGCTTAAAAAACGGTGTCAGGATCTCTGGATTTCTGAATTACTTGACAAGCTGCATGTAGCCATTTTTATTTTATATTTAGGTTGCTTTAGGTCCCCATCTACTTTAGTTTATAGGAGCTCCAGAAATGTTTTGCAGACCACATAACTTCCCTCTGACTTTCCATTGGCATAAGGGTGACTAGACTATGTTGTGATCTTTATGAATTCATTAATTTGTTGTATCTCCATTGCAGAGTTCGGAGTCGTCGTTCAGTCCAGTCACCCTTTAGACCCCAGCCTGATTCCTGATGCTCCATCTAAACCTGAGGTGACCGACGTCGGCCGCACCTCCGTCACTCTATCGTGGAAACTGAACCCCAGCGCTGGTGCAACGCCTACGTCCTACCTAATCGAGGCATTCAGGTTGGACTTGTGTAGAATCCAGCGTGTTGGAAGTGCTTGGTTTTTCTTGTATTTATGATCTGATGTCTCCTTTTATATCTTTGTGTATCATTTCTTTCGTATCAGTTATACGTTAGGCAGCAGATGGGTGACCCTAGCTGAGCATATCAAGACACAAACCTTTGTCCTAAAGAACCTGAAGCCTGCAACTGTCTACCTGTTTATGGTCCGAGCGGTGAATGCTTTCGGCCTCAGCGACCCCAGTCCGATCTCCGACTCTGTCAGAACGCAGGGTCAGTGCGGCTGCTTTTCATTCCTTTCTATTAGCTGTTTTTCGCCTTGAACGGATATAATTTCGTCTGTAGAGGAGCTGTATGTTTTCTTGTTTCATGACGTTTCCTTTGTACCAACAGAAAGCACTTCCACCATGCAGGGAGTGGATCACCGGCACATTCAGAGGGAGCTGGCAGACGTGGTCATCCACCTACACACACCGGCTGTGCTTTCATCCTCCGCTGTCAGGGTGCAGTGGATGGTAAGATGACTTGTCCTGCACATGTTCAATGTTTTATGTCACATATGCTCATGTCAGAGCTGGGATAAATATGGGAGAAGGTCAAATGTGCAATTCTACAAGTGAATGTAAACACATGACAGACTAAAACAAATGATATGAAAGCCGAGGGGTTGTGGATAAAGAATATTCAAGACTGTCTGTAGCTGACAGTGTTTTTTTTATTATCAGGAATTACTAGATAGCTGACTCCGTGATATCCTCTGATATGTTTTCCCTTATTCCTCCAAGGAACACGAAGAGGTGAGCTCTCACTGATTAATGAGCAAAGACTACTTCAACGTAGAGATCTTAATAGTTGAGGGGGGGAGAGAGCATCTGGGCAAAAACTTGTCTTGTGTGAAAGCAAAGTGTTTCAAAGATTTATTTCAGGCTTAAATTACATCTATTTTTCTCTCTAAACATTCATCAACAGACAATGAATCCACTCCACAGAGAATTTATCTGCGGTGTGATACATTGTGCCTTTCTCCGCAGAAATCTTTTCAGGAATCCTTTGTCATAATTATGTGGTTTAAATGGAAAGTGCTTAGTCCTCTCCGGGCTTGCTTTTAACCAAAACCACGCTGAGGGGAAACTATTAATGACCTCATACTTTGGTTTACGGTGAGAATCCTCAGATATGAGGACATGTTCAACTGTGTCACCCTAAAGGCAAAAGGGAATTAATTGAGTTTTGACAGATCCTTCCTGCAGCATGTTCGTTCTCACACAAGATGAGGCTCTAACCTCAGAGATATATGGTTTTTGTTAGGGCTGCAACTAATAAAGTTTGATTGTCAATTCATCTGTGAAGTATTTTATCAATTAATTGATTGACGTTTGGTTTATAAAATGTCAGAAAATGGTGAAAAAGGTCAGTCGGTGTTTTGCAAAGCCCGAGATGAAGTCCTCAAATGTCTTGTTTCGACCACAACCCAAAGATATTCAGTTTTCAGTCATAGAGGAGTAAAGACGAGGAAAATATTCCCATGTAAAAAAGCAGGAATCGGAGGATTTAGACTTTATTTCTCTTAAATAATTACTCAAACTGATTAATCATTTATCAAAGTAGTAGCGACAACTGACTGATTAATAGATGAATTGTTCAATCCGTTGTTGTTTTAACTCTCATGAACAATTGCTGTCAACCTCAGACTTTATTGCGTTAAAGTAATGATAACTACAGCGCGTTCCACACGTCTCTTTGACAACACACGGCATGTCCTTTTCCCCCGCGCCTCCACCAGGTCGAGCAGCAGTCCCCGTACATCCAGGGTTACAAGGTGCTCTACAGGCCGTCCGCCGAGCACGGCCAGCCAGAGGGGCAGTGGAGCGTCATGGAGGTGCGCGCCCCGCGGGAGGACGGGGTGGTGATCGGTCAGCTGAAGAGAGGATCCATCTACGAGTTCAAAGTGCGCCCCTTCTTTGACGAGTTCCAGGGAGCTGACAGCGAGGTGAAAGTGGTCCGGACCTTGGAAGAAGGTGACTGTCTGAGAAGTTTTTGTCCTACAGCATGAGATGCATCTATTATTATAACAGAAAGGAACTGAACGACATTATTGCGCTCATAATTTTTCGTTCTATTATTTTATATATGGATGATACATATATTTAGTGCAATGTTTTTTCTGTCATGTCGAGTCAGTGTTTATAATTTAAACAACTAGGCGTGTGATTTATTACAGATGGAATAACCAATTTGGAATGAATGACAAATATTTGGAATATACATTGTGTCTGTGTCTTCACTTTATATTTAATAAATGATAAACATAAAAGGTATGATAAAAGGTAGGATGTATAAGTCTTCATAAATTGTATTTCTTATTAAATGTACACACATTGACTCAACATGATAAGAACCTTTACATTAAATGTGACACTTTACATTTATCTTCACCTGAAGAAGCCAGTTATGCTTGTGTTGTTGTGGTTAAACTGTTTGCTTCATCATCTTAGCCCCGAGCAGAGCACCCCAGGGCGTTACGGTGACAAAGAGTGATGCCAATGGGACCGCCATTCTGGTTGCTTGGAAACCGCCTCCGCAACGGGAAGATGCCGGAGTCATTCAGGAATACAAGGTAGGAAAAGTTCCCAGTTAAAATGGCATCTTAACGAGGCTTTGTGACGGCGCCTCTTGTGTTTTGTCGGATGCGTCCCTCAGGCAGGCACCGTCATCTCGTCTCCTCCTCCACCCTCTATCCACAGATCTGGTGCCTGGGTAACGAGAGCCGGTATCATGTAAACCAGTCTGTCGACGGCTCCACGTTCTCTGTGCTCATCCACAGCCTGGCACCTGGAATCCGCTACAGCGTAGAGGTTGCGGCGAGCAACGGTGCCGGACCCGGGGTCAGGAGCGATGTCACCTTCTTTCAATTAGGTGAGAGAAGGGAGCAGTGATGTCACAAAACTAGACCTGAAGACAGTCACAGTATCTTGGAATCCAAACTTCTATAATGTCTCTTGGCCCTCTAGTCATGAGACAGTTTCATTCATATTTAAATATAGAACCATATTGTGCTTAGGCTCTGATTTTGCTTTTTAGGTTACTTTTTAAACAACATTTTGCAACTTTGCTGCTGCATCAACATCATGACTCATGAATCTACACTCTGAAATCTTCAGTTAAGCTTCCTACACTTAATTTCTGTTATTCTTCATGCACGTGTTGTCATCTCTCTCTCTTTTTTTAGACTCTGCAGGCCAGATGATGGATATCAGTGAGGAGAGAGACACTCTGTCTCAGATCTCAGATGTCGTGAGGCAGCCGGCTTTTATTGCGGGCATTGGCGCCACCTGCTGGTTGGTCCTCATGATTTTCAGCGTGTGGCTCTACCGGCACCGCAAGAAGAGAAGTGGCCTCAGCAGCACATACACTGGCATCCGCAAGGGTGTGTATTTTTCTCTGTTGTTCTGTGTATTGTGGAGAAGTAGATAGATGCATGTGTGTATGTTCAGGATGCAAACCATATAAGCCAAGTGTGTGTCTGGGGAAAAAAAAGGTTATCACATTACTGTTGTGGATGCATTTGAAGGTTGATATAATTGTAATAAGGGATCAAGCCATGACACGTTGCCGCCGAGCTAAAGAGCATTTCAGTCTTCACAGCGAGTGATGTTAAGGAATATTTTTAGACGCTGATAAGCACATCACATCAAAGGGCGAAATATACTCGGGTCTGATCTTCCTTTGACACAGAGACTTCAGAAACAAATTTGCATTTGCGGCTGTGCCGACAGTCAAAGGCTGACCTTTAGTTTTAGTCATTTGTCGAGTGTCATTTCCTCCACACAGCGCAGTTCTTGCAGGCGCAGACCTGTCAACCTGCCATTACCCTGTCTGCTGCAATATTGCTGTTATTTTCCCCCTCTCTGTCTCGGGTTGCCTGTCACCCCCATTAACCTTCACCTGGACACTCATGTCAGAGGCAGAGGCAGCGGTAAGGCAGCTGGCATGTGGTTATTTAAATGTTTGTACACATGAAGAGATGTCCGTCACGCAGCGGAGGGTACACGCACAGCAAAACCGCAGAGTGTAATTATCTAAGCACATGCAGTAGCTGCTATGATGGTGAAGCTCACTGAAATTATTTCCCGTCCTAATCTTCTCCCCTGTCTCTGTCTGTCTATGCAGTCCCATCATTCACCTTTACACCAACAGGTATGTACAGTATGACTCATCTGATAATGTTTAAGATGTTTTATGATTTGGCAAGTCAATTATGAGATTTATTATTCTGTTAAAACACTCCAAGATGAGACCGCATCCTGTGTCTTTGGAGGATTTAGCTGATGTGTGGAAAGGGCAAGTTTTTTGTTATAGTTATTTCAGTTAAGTATTTAGACAGCACCATTCAGATACAAGGCGTGATTATGCATGAAAATAAGACATGAAGACATCGAGAAAATGTTCAAATTGCATTTAAAAGACAATAACAACACAAGCAAGCAAATGAAAGGTTGCAGATTACAGACAGTTTTAGCAGACATCAGGTAGAGGAAGTGAAGGTAGGGAGGTAGAGCTGAAGACAGATTGCTACCTGTCATAAGAACATATAAATGTGATAGACATAAACATGACATTTGATTAAATGAGGAAAATGTGAAATGTTTTCTACGGCAGATCTTTTCTTTGTTTGATGATCTCAAACAGGCTGTTAAGTTACGCTGAGATCACTACAGGCACAGACAATTATTTGTGCTGCCTTCACGCACATTAAAACCATAGAGTCAGACTCTGTGCCTTTCCATGGAAGCATATATTGAAGTTAGTCTAGGCTTGACTTAAGGTTTCTGCTTCCAATGTGTACCTGTCTTTCATGGTTCCTCTCAGCCTTTGGCACTTCCCTCTTTTTGACAGCTCATCAAGGTTTAATGTTTTTTTTCTGTTTCTCTCCGCAGTCGCGTATCAAAGAGGAGAATCTGTGTGCAGCGCTGGCAGGTGAGTGCTATTTTTGGTCCTTTATGTTATATAGAGACGAACAGGAGTTGTGCACTTACGCTGTGGAAACACTAGGGGGAGGTGTCTCCCCGCTCTAAACGACGAACCCCGAGCACCCACCCTGTGCTCGTTCATCAGCGAAATATGAGAACAGCAGGTTTTGACTGACAGCTCTGTGGTCCTCCTTGTTGCAGACCTGGCCTTCTCAGCATGGGCGAACCTCTAAACCAGCTGTGGCTGCCAGACAACTGGCCAAATGCGTGTGCCAATCACAAGGACTGCAGCATCAACTGCTGCAATAATGGCAACGGCACCAGTGACAGTAACATGACAACATACAGCCGACCAGGTTTGTGCAAGATCGAGTTCATGTCATGGTTCAGCTTCTGCAGGAGCCTCTAAGACGTCATAATAAAGAAAATCAAGCAGCATCCAGCAGCACTAAAGCTTTGTGATTTGCGGTCTTGCTGTGTTCATGTGCTGCTTTGTCCCCCCCCTTCAGCTGACTGCATAGCAAACTATGGAAACCATCCAGAAAACAAACAGGCGGGACAGCTTGGTTCCGAGACGGCCATTTACAGCGACGTGAACCTCTCCAACAAGCTCAACGAGATTAAAACGTTCACCAACTCCAACTTGTGCTACGTGAGTCAGGGCGGAGACTCAGCAGCCACATACGAACCCATCCCATACGCCACCACGCAGCTCATTCAGGCCAACATTAAGAATAAAGCAGCCAGCGGCGGCGCTATAGCTGAGCCTCTGGACATACCGAGCTGGAAACAGCCCCCCAGCCTGCCCCCAATACCCAAGGAGATGGCTGCACAGATGCAGTATAACATTATTGAGCAGAACATGCTAAATAAAGGTAAAACAGGCTCGGGTTTGTTTTTGCGTTTTCATCATTCACATGAAAAAAAGACAGATATTGCAAAATTTCTTCACTCCTTTGTCTTCAGAGCATCTTCAAGGGAGCGAAGGAATGATCCACCCCAAAACCATCCCCTACAACCAGAGCCGTGATCACAGCACAGGAGGCTCGCACCACAGCTCAGACAGAGGCAGCAGCAGCACTTCAGGTAAGGCCAGCAGCTACACGGCGCCGTGTTGAATTTTAACGAGGCGCCGCCATACGTCGGCGTTTACCTTGATGTTTTCCCTCTCCCTTTTTCTCAGGGAGTCAGAATCAAAAGAAGGGAACGCGGGCTCCGAAGATCCCAAAACATAATGCAGTAACCTGGGGAGAAGCCCCGTCTCCTCCTCATGCTAATGCCTGTGACTGTGATGAGTACAGCCTGCCCATGGAAAGGAAGTAAGGGGGAGGCAGATACAGATGCTTGTACTTGAAGTTTGGTTTATAAAGGAATACTATGCTTCAGAGTGCCCTAAATTATGCACCAAATGTATCATTTTATTTCTCCTGAAACGATTATCCAGTGCATTAGCCTTCGCAAAATGCAGCCCACCATATTAAACTATAATGACGTTGACATTCTAATTCTTAATCAGCATTCAAAAGCTGCCTGCACATCTATTTATTCTGTTTGAACTCTGTAGTTGCAAATAAATATTATGATTCACTTGTGATATTAGCAATATACTATTTATATTATAAGATTCCAATGGTGACTGCATAGGATTGTTCACTATTGCTCTACCTATTGTGTAAACATTGGGTGGTTCAATTCCAGTGACAACTTTTGGTGTGACCACGTGCATTCGAGGCTTCATTTTCAAACCTCGATACGAGCTTCAAATGTGCAAAAAAGAAAAGAAAAACAAAATAAGGATTTCAGTACAGCCCAATTAAACCGACTGGGGAAAAAGTATTATCATTATTATGATAAAGTTATCAAGAAATGTGGCTGTATTGTCACCGCCAACACCGAGCAAATTACCCAATTTTGATTATTTGTCATTTTCAGACATTCTCCTGTATGATGAACAGAGCGGACAGCGGCATGCTTTCAAGAGATGCAATAGAAAAACAGATGGTGCAGAGGGCTTATTGTTTATCGTCACAGGTTTTTCTATGATGTAAATGTGCGTTTGGACGGTGGACCAGGGGGGATTTGCACAGATGTCTAATGGGCTGTGACTAATCTGTCAGGACTTCCAGCACCCCTCATTCCTTCAGCCATTTGCCTCATGTCAGTTGTCCTTTTTTCTTATCAGTTTTGATCCAGAGCAGAGAATAGAAGGCTGTCCTACTCCACCAGTCAGAGGGGCCGCTTCATCCCCTCCTGAAGTGTCCTATAGTCACCCACCTATCACAGCACCACAGGGAGACCTGAGCAATGGCCTGCATGATGGGGCTGAGCACCTCAGGTAACCAGATTAAACCTCTTTCCCTGACACTGCAGTCAACCATTTTTCAACTGACGCTTCATTTTTTTTTGTTGTGACAAGACTTCAGAGATTTTTTTTTTTTTTAATGCATTTTCCAGCCAACACATCAGCAGCCACCCTCGCCCTCTTTCCCCAACACACACCTACAGCTCCATACCCATCTGTATGGACCCCGATGGGCAAGAAGACGACGAGGAAGAGGAGGAGGCAGAGGAGGAGACAGACGCGGAGCTCGCTGAAAGTCGCTACGGCCAACACGACAACCGGCAGAAGCACAAACACCAGCTGCACCACCCGTCTCCGCACAGGCTGCTCCTCCACGGGCTGGAGCAGACCCCAGCCTCGAGCATCGGGGATCTGGACAGATCAGTCACAGGGTCCATGGTTAACAGCTGGGGCTCGGCATCTGAGGACAACATCTCATCAGGCAGGTCCAGTGTTGTCAGCACCTCGGAGGGATCCTTCTTCACGGACGGCGATTTTAACCAGGCAGTAGCCTCCTCACGGGATATTGTAGGCCTCCGCATGTGCAGATACCCGGAGGAGTCAGGTGAGAAGGCCTCAGGGGAGTAAAGGGTTTTGATTTTGTGTTCATACACGTTTGCCACAGCAGTGTCATGGCCCTTTTATCTGATCTCAAAAGTTGTGCTAAACCTGTGTGATGATTCCAGGCCGGCGGCACCAGCGGCCAAGCAGCCCCATGTCCACAGACAGCAACATGAGCCCTGCAATAACACATAAAAGGCCCAGGAGGCATAAACAGAACCAGTCTGGTCATCAGGACGAACCCAAAGACGTCTTCAATGATGGTAATGACTGAACCAGCAGCAATCAGATTAGCAGTTTTGCCCCTGTGTGTTTCCTAATGGATCTAACCTGTGGATCTCTGTGCTCCGCTGTGTGTCCCCCAGACTCTTGCATGCCTCTGAGTTTCTCCAGCCAGATGTCCCACGGCGACTACAAAGTGAGGGGGGCCACGCTGCCCCGGATGGGCTCTGGGGAGGCCCGGGGTCGACGAGGCAGCACTGGGACTCACAGGGTCAAGGAGGCTGCATGTGAGCAGAGAGAGAGCCAAGACAAGCACAAGACTCCACACGGAGGGAAAGGAGGCAGCAGAAGCCAGCAGCACTCAGGTACCGCAGGGACGACATTTCACAATGCGGCACTTCCTTGAAAAGTCTCTACAGCCAACTGAGATGTTATCTTCCCTGTGTCTCCTTCAGAGTTCGGGGACATCTTTCTGTACAGCCGTCCCTCTTTCCCATCAGGTCAAGCTCAAAGGGAGCCTGATGGTACTAACTCGTCCAGCTTTATGTCGTGTGGAGACTCGAGGACCAAACAGAGAGCACAGGTGGCACCTACAGGACAGGTGGAAGGGGTAAATCAAAATGAAGAATCCAGATATAAAATTCTCTGTTAAGTTAGCTATTCGGTGTGACTTTATCTTACCCAGATACATTTGTCTTTTATTATCCATGGCTATTTAAGCATTAAAGGGACATTTTGCTATTTTTAAATCAAGTGTAAATGATTTATATACTTACACTCAGCACAGCTGCAAGTGGCTGCAGTGTAATCCTTTGGGGCAAGAAGCGACTGTCAAAGTTACAACCGAGTGCTTTTTTTTCTTTAACTCACAAGCCGACAACCTTGACGACTTCTAGTTAACAATTAATTCTTAATAATTAATAATTTATTCATTCACTTTTTTTGTAACCAGAAACACAAGTCTCGCTCAAGCAAAGGTCATGCTCTGAAATCTCAAGAGTAGTTGCTGTCAGAATCAGTTTGAATATGAAGCCATGACTTTTGGAATGAATTGTTGTCGGCAGTTCTCTAAAACTCTGCTCTCCAACTCTGACTCTTGCCCGTTTTCAGACTGAGACTTCTGCTTTGGCGAGAGACTTTCTACTTCTAAAAAAGGATCTTACTTATAATAATACGTTAACTCTCCATACTAATCATTTCTGTAATATAACTGACACTTTGAAGAACAGCCTCGCCCTGTGAGTTGCACATTTTCCAGACGTTAAATGTTAAACTGTAACGGCTGCAGTTGCCCCCAAAGGATTACATTGCAGCTGTCGCAGCCTCGTCACTGCTGCCGGCCGAGGCGATCGACCGGACCGATTACAAAACTTATTGTAGACATAAGTCATTTACACACCAACATTTGTAACCATAGGGCCTGGGTTTAAATACACAACTATTGCCCTTTAAGTTCCAGAAGAAAAACATGACACTATTTTGTTTCCACAGTTCCTGAAAAGCTAAGAAGCAACGCGAGCACAAAAAGGAATTTCCTGCAGTTGCTTCAGACGAAGGACTATGCTACCTTTATGATACGGAGAAAAAAAAAAAAAAGACTGCACAATACATGCTATCGTTTTCTACTACAGATTTCTCATTAGGTGTTGGAAAAAAAAAAAAAAAAAGTGCTGCCATCTTTAAGTCCGTGGACTTCAAATTTGATGCACTGTTTTATTGTTTGCTTTTCGGGTGACCAGCTCCCAGGAGCCCGAACACGCCGGTCGCTCGGAAAAGTTAAGACGAATGCACATGTGATGGCGGTCGTGAGTGTCTACACAAACAATGTCCATGGCGACTGCTTGATGCGGTCCGTTACATGATCTTGTTGTCTTGTTATTTTACTGTAATTGTTATTCAGTCATTACCAGCCATCTTGTAAATTTCTTGAAATTGTTTACTGCCACAGAAGTGCTTCAAATTCAAATTTTATATAACAGTGTTAATGTTTTATAGGTGATGTACATCTTGTCTTTGTATTTTTATTTTTATTTTTTTGTTCTACTTCGGTTATAAAAGCACAATCACTTAATTTTATTCAAAGTCATTATTATATGAATTTCAGTCTGGAGGAGATCAGTCTTCGGAGTCTTGTTAATCATTTCAGCGGTTCACTTCGGGCAGGCTGAACAAAATGATTGTTAATTGTGATTGTGCATTCGGTTGCGTACATTTGAGCTGCTTTCATTCAGATTTGAACTATCTGTTGTGTGTACTGAGAAGAGAATTGCATGCAGATTCACCTGTGGGAGGTTTTACTCAACATCTCGACGGCTTTGTCCTCGCTTCAGGGTGATGGAAAAAAAAACCTGGTCATGGACTGGCTCCATTTATTGTTTTCTACACTGAGTCTGTTTCATTTAGTCCTGTGTTCTCTTGACCGTGGCCATAACTTCTGGAGTAAGGCTGGACAATAAGCTTAATGTAGCAAATTACTGATATTAATCTGTTACAGATCTAAATTGACAAATATATCCATTTTAAAGAAATGAAATTGACTGAATCTTATCAGACAGCCAATCTGTACACGGCCCAAAAACTGGAAAAATCTTAGAAAGCCAGCACAAGAAAGTAACTATCACTAGGCACTAATGTATTAAGAATATATGTATATTGTGTATTTATAGTTATAAAGTTAAAGTTACATTGTGCTATAGACTTTGGTCATATTGTCCAGCCCTATTCTGTAAGTTATATATGGAACTAATATGTCACTTTAACTCTCTGTTTGAATAAATATTGCTGTTCCTTAAGCAACAACAAAAACAAAAGTCACTCATTCTTCTGACCTGATTCTTTATTTGCTCTTCCTCTCTGCAGTTACAAATGAAACACTGACTTTCAATCATGAATAGTCAGAAATGGCAGCTCATAGTATCATAACATGTACTCTACCAGCCACTGAGGACAAATGCGGATATTTGTTGTTCATTTGCATCATTTCACTTATATCGTGAAAACATGTTTTTTGGGGAGGAATGTTACCTCCAGCACAGAAAAAGTGTTTAGTAATGTGATAAAGTGACTTTTACTCTGACGGCTACATTCCACCAGAATCCGGACCCTACCGGACCACAAACACAGGACTTCTATATCTGCTGGATGCGGGAGCACGATGCAGCAGTTCAACCAAAATTTGGCACAGAGCAGACAGGAAGTCACACCCCAAAACAACAACCTAACATCCAGTTAATTTTCAAAATAAAACAGTCCGCGTTGACGTTAGCACAAAAATCTCAAAAAAGAGACAAATACAAGCGCTTCTTCTAATCCTTCGGTTGGGAACACTTCCTGTTGTATGTGCTTATAACACATACCTGTAACTGTGGTCGTGCTTGATTATGTACTTATTGTGGGAACTCAACTCCCACTATACTGGACTCAAAGGGGGTTATCGGACGACGGATGACAGAGCCAAACCTCACCGAAGCCGAAACGCAACGGACAGTGGAATCTTTAGGGTCACCACTTTTTGCCTGCTGGTGCACCACGGCCCCCCAACCCCTCAAACATCCTGAGCCCACCACTGATCTGTAACCTCAGTAAATTATAGAGAGAGACCATGAAAAATGTTTAAAAGGCTAACTAATCGTAAATGCCACCCTTTCAAATAGAATCTTATAGGCGAGATTGAATTGGAAAAACTGTGATCAGTCTTCAGAGATATTTGTTCGTTCATGCTTTAGTTCAGTTCCTGACTTCCAGCTTTCACCGTTCTACCTGCTCCACGTCTCTCACTCGGTCCCACAGGTAAACCCTCCTCCTAATTTAGCGATTGTTGAAGTGAGATGAGTGTGGAAGACCGGAGAACGGCAAAACTGTGGGGATGTGATGAGACATGCTGTTTAATTAACCTCACTTACGAACCTTCATCAACAGAGCAGCTGTGTGCTGTTGAAAGAAGGAAAGTTCTTCACACATACCCGTCAAAGTTTGTGTGTGTGTGTGTGTGTGCGTGTGTGTGATTGTAAAGTTTGACTCACACAGTAAATGGTGCGTCATCAACAAATAACTACGCAGTTTTTTGTTTTTTTAAATGATATGGAACGCACTGTGATCTATTAACAAGGCTGATCTTGGAGCAGCTCCCCCTCACAGTGATAAGTGGGGCGGGTAAGTGCTGTGACCTTTGTGGTCCCTTAATGTCAGACTGTTTTCACCTCAGTGTGGTTTCCTCTGATTTCACACAAACAGAAAGGAGCGACCCAAAACTCCTAGATGAACCAGTTTCTGGCATCTTCGCAGCGTCCTTAATCTGAGACCTTCAGATTAGACAAATTAATTGGTATTTGTTCAGAAATGTAGAAATTTTTGGCTTGACTGCTCAGTAGACTAGATTTAGATTGAAGTAGAAGTGATTAGAAAATGAACAATGGTTGCTAATTATTTTTCTGTAGAGTGAATCTACAAAAACAAGCGTTTTTTACCCATAGATGTTATTTATTCCTGTTTGGTTGCTGATTTAAACAGATAAAGATCCAGAGCACATAAAAGCTGCCAGTAGTAGTCAATGTTTTTGTATTAACCCTTTAATGCACAAACTACAGAAAACCCCTTCTAATGTGCAGCACCTATATTCATTCATTTCATTTGTTGTGTGTTTCAATGCTGTATCTTTTGAAATCAAATGATTTCATAATGTTTATGTTCCAAGCACTCATTAAATGTCCTGTATTGTTTTTGATTATGACAAATGGTAGCAGTCCAGTTGTTTGAGACTTGCTATCTGTCTTTGTTTTGGGCTGATTGTTCCAAAATCCCATCTGGACTGATTGCAGTGGGATTGAGATCACCTGTGCGCACGGTGGTGGAGACTGACACCTGATTGAGGAGTGGAAACAGCTTGGGGCATTTCCCTCCCAGCCAATCGGGATGTGACGACGCCCATTTTCGGTGAAGGCTTAAAAGAGGTGGGGAACGGCACACGGTTGGATCTCACCTGTGTTCGGAATCTGTCCCTGGGCTGCTGAGCACCTTGTTCGCCTGAGGTTGCTAGCCAGAAACTCTGGCCTGTTTAAGCCCTGTTGGGTTTTCTTGGCTACCCCACGTCTTTCTAGTGGAGAAACTGTGTTTATTTAGTAAACCCCTTGAAAGCCCCGATACACCTTCAGCACGTAGCCTGCTAGCTTGATGTATCCTGCATGAACCTCGATTTTGAAATAAGCTCCCATGCAAATAACTGCAGGGGAAATGAATGCCAACTTAAATAGTCAGTCTGGCCTGCAGCTTCAGTGTTTTAGTTAGTCACTTTCACTTTTCTCTTCGCCATCAAAAACTCTCAGCAGTCAGACAACATTGGCAACTAGCTGCTGAACCTAGTGGAGTGTTTAGCTGCTAAGAGCCAGATATTTCCTCTAGTTGTTGATGGGTACCAAAAAAACAGGAGCAGAGAGAGAATAAATAGTGGAGAGAAATGTGAGTCCAAAACGAATCCTTATTAAATTAATCCAGCTCTGCTGAATATGTAAATAGGAAACTGTTTGCTAACAAGTTTGTCATAACTTTGCCGTAATTACAGCTCATTTGCACACCGCCTTCATGTGGCCAAAAAGTCCATTACTGCAGGTTTGACTCAAGCTGTCAGTGTATGATAATCTATCAGGTGGAACAAGCTCCAGTTTAATGACCCACTTCAGAAGGTCGACTGACCTGAAGGGGACAAGAAAAGAGACATAAAGATTCTGATGAGAGCCTTCATTCAGCTATTAAATCTTAAAATCTTCTAAGAAGCCGCCTGAATTAGGAGGACATACTCCTTACTTGGCTGTTAAACCCAGAATCACCAACATCAAATCACTTTATCACCTCCAACAACAATACTGTGTATGTAGCCTTGTGGCTGCAAGTTTTTTCAGTCTATCAACTGTTGTCATCCACTTGCTTTGTGACAGTAGATCTGCAGGGAGATATTCAAATCGCTCGCGTTCGACACAAATCAGTTACTCTGACTACGTAACAAACAAGGTAACACCGCATGAAGAAACCAAACAATCATTTTAAAACAGAACATGAAGAACCAAAATGTTTTTTTTAAAACAGTTCTGTTGAGTAGTGTCATTTCAGACAGAGTATTGATCAATCTAATATGGATTACACTCAACGAGCCGTGGAAACACTAAACACGGCATCGACAGGTAACGCAGATACGTTTTCTCTGAAGAAGTGAATCTCACGCTTGATTGGTAGAATGTTATTACCTTTCACAATAATCAAATAATTCTAACTTATGCTAAATGTAGCTGCTGTTAGCTCAGTTAGTCATGCAGCTAGCAGTCCAAAAGGGGAGCTCAGGGCACCTCCAACATGAACGTAGATAGGTTGGAGCTAGCTGGTTAGCATGCTAAATCCGGTAGATATCTCTGCAACAGACTACGTGGGCATAATAACCTTTAACGTTTGCCCATTTACAGTCAGTGACAGGCTCAAACTCTCAATAACACCTGTGTCCATGGTGTGTGTGTGTGTGTGTGTGTGTGTGTGTGTGTGTGTGTGTGTGTGTTGGCTGACCTCCTTTGCAGCTGACACGGTGCGATCTACCTTTTTCTTTTTGTCCAATTATCACTTCAAGCTTGAGTGGTGTGATTGCCGTGACTGAATGGTGGGTGATTTTGAACTCATGCTGTGGAAGGTAATGTCCACTTGAATCAACATCAGTGACCCATGATTGCTGGATTAAAAAAAAAAAAAGAAAAGGAAAAAAAAGCAGCATCAGACTCATTAACGACTCGGAGGCGCTAATCACATTAACAAAAAATTGTTGGAGCACTGGAATGTTTATGGGTTTAACTTTAATGAAAAGGTGAATATTCAAAAATGTAATGTTTTTCACATCGTGTTTACTTAGTCACGCAATCAGCCTCTTCATGAATTATTCCAATAACTTGATTGCAAACCAAAGTTAACTGAAGGGAGATTGAGTTGTGCTGTTTTCTCCTCTGGAAAGCTACTTTCTCAGCACCATGAATGACTGCCTTCATCCCCTTCTATTTCTTTTGCTCTCTTTTCCTTTCTCAAGGACGACTGTCGGTTATTCACAAGTGTGTGTGCCCTGGTCTCTAAGATACAGTGTGTGTGTGTGTGTGTGTGTGTGTGTGTGTGTGTGTGTGTGTGTGTGTGTGTGTTTTCGCATGCTTGTGTGTGTGTGCCTGCCAAGTTTCATTTTCAATTTTGCTGTGTTTATCCAGCAGATTCTCTGCAATCTGTTGACAAAAAGCCGGCCATGACAGCTAGGGCAAATGTGGCGGAATTGCTCAAGAGGCTGACAGAAAGAGTGAAACTGATGGCTGTCAACCCTGAACAACTCTTTATAAAGAGGACAGATCTATAGAGACACTATGGCTGAGTGCTGTGCTGCGAATGAAAACGTCTCCTCTGACCTACCAGCTGAACCGCGCCGTATGTTTACGTGGGTGTTCAATTTTCTCCACTATCACGCAGCAAATGTTGAGTCTTGACGTAATCAAAATATTACTCTACATGCTGAGGAAGTCTTTGGATGTTTTCGAACAACTGGCACACTTTGGCCTCTTGAAATGGTTCGTGAAATCGTTTCACTCGTGATAGGATTTCCAACATAGAGGAGTTTTTGTTTTTTTTTCTTTACTGAGGATGTGCAGGAAGCAGTGTTGCAGGAAAATAAGTCTCGGGGTGATGAAGACATTGATTAGCTTCACAGCAGTGAAATACACAGGTTGTGTCAGAGATAGGCAGCATTCCTCAGCTCTGAGAGGCGATGATTCCCCCATGTCATTGACATCCTCAGAGGCAAGGAGGGTGCCAAGGTTGTGGACTGTACAGTGTGTGTGTGTGTGTGTGTGTGTGTGTGTGTGTGTGTGTGTTATTAGCGGAGTGGAGGGGGTGCAGGAGCACTGAGTGCAAGTTTATGGTTTCATATTTATCGCAGTTGTGTTTGAGGAAGATTACTTTCTCTTAAAGCAGGCAGTTGGGGAGGAATTAGGAGGTGTCAGACATGATGAATCTGGTGGCGAGGTGGAGCTCGATCCCGCAGTGATAAATTCGAATATGTTTATGGGGATATATCATTTGTCTGTCACTAGGTGGATGTGTCCTGTGATGCCAAGAGAGGACTTAAATTAGAAGTAAATGCTAAGTTGTCATAAGCAGCACTCCGGGCCAAAAGGACGATGATGTAAATTAACCTGGCAGTGTAGGAGTCTTGAAGCTACCTTTTTGAATTCTGGCCATGGCTTCAAAAACATTGGGGGCAGCATAATCACCAGAAAAACTGATAATTACAGCTCATTGTATTCTTATATGTAGCTGTCTTCGTCTTCGGCGATTTACAGCGGCTCTGACCAGGACTTTGACTCCAGGGATGAGAAGAGCGAGCATCAGCAGAGGAGCGAGAGAGAGTCGGGTATAAGCAGTCGACAAAACAGGTGTTTTATAGAGCCCCCTAGATGAATGTGAAAAAAGCTGTCTAGTGCCAAACTCTGCACAGTCGAGATTAAACATCCAAATGAAACAACAGTAAAAAAAACTATATTGACCCAATGCACTTGCTGTTATTTTATACAGTATTATCTGATTGGCTTCAGAGATCTTGAGATTCCTATGACAACCTCGGCAGACAAATTGTAAGTCAGGATTTCTAAAGAAAACCGTTTGGGCAACAGTGCAGAGACAGTCTGTCCGTCTAGAGGCTAAACCACAAGCGTACTACTCCACTCTCCTGGGGACCTGCTAGACACTAGAGCTGGTTCTTGGTCTCAGGATTAAACAGTCAAGCCGGTCTGGGCTGAGACCTGAGGGCTATGTGAGAGCAGGTGTACACAAACTTGCAATATCAGCATGCAAATGTCCTTTCTGTATTTACTGTAATGCCCTCTATCAGAGACCTCCAGGAGAGGCTTTGCCTCTTTGTCAGTGGCACAACATGTAGTGGTAACATGAAAGAAGCAGATGAAGCAGCAGGGATGAACAAGATGAAAATTAATTGGTCACTGGGGGAGTTAAAGGCCAGGAGACCACTGGCCTTTAGCTTACCCTCAGGGTAGCTGAGCCACAGAGCAGGACCAGCGGTCTCAGGTGGGGTGCATGTGAACCGCCACACTGTTCCAATGTTGCAATTAGCCAAATGTCATGAGTCACAAATCAGCCTTTCAAGGCAGTGTTACACATAATCATAGTGAAAAGGTTGTCCACCACATGTTGGGAAAGTTTCATGAAATCGTGCAGCTCATGCAGTAATGAGAGCTCAAAGAAAAGAATGTGAATGGTTCCTTTTCCTCTTCCCTTAAAGCAGATGTCTTGAATATGTGCAGAGTGAGATACTTCAGCAGATCATATAGCCTATACTGAGTCTTATATATGGCTCATGCGCAGTATTAAAATGCTCAGCAAAGTAAAGTGTGTATATAAGGAATGCATTCAGGTGCCTGAGCATCGCACTGTTAAATATAACCATTTAATTTGCAATTCATAATGTTGGTCGTATTTCAAAACATACACTGGTGCGTTACAAGTGCTGTCATCATGCTGTCTGCGGTGGAAAATGTATGATTCTGACATTTCTTATGTCTAAAATTAGCTCCTCAGTCGGACGGCAGCTCATGCAAATATGCTAATTTTTGCATGTTGTGTTTTTTTCTCTTGAATAAATATGACTACTGTCAGAACTGTGCGAGGCTGATTTTGCTAATGCAATCTGCCGCCTGTGTTTATTTACTTTCATCTAATTTCAAGTTCAACCGGATGAGAGGGTGGTTCACTCAGATTTTTTTTTTTCCCCCTTCCTTCCTTCTTTTTTTTTTTTTTTTGCATCCATCAGAAAGCCCATCTGGCAGGAAACGCTGATGGATTTTGTTAGAATTGCTTTTGATTTTAATATCCTCATTGGGCTAGTTTGCTGTGGCGAAAGCATCTGCAGAGTGATGAGAAACATTGAGTTTGATGCCGGTGTTCACACTTTCTCGAGATGAAGTATGGAATTTTGTCAGTGTATTGTTTGTCATTAACCTGAAGTGGCGGATGGTTTGTTACAGGATCACGTGATCACGTGATTTTGCAAATTCAAACAGCCTCACAAGGTAAGTTTGTCCTAGAATCTGCTGAATAGATGGTCTACTCTTCTTCTAACTATCTGTTATGAGAAGGAAGTATAATATTACATTTCACGAGGGAAAATCACAAAACACCCACAAAGGTGAAACTTTCTTTTTGACCCTACTTAAGGTAAAATATCAGGTCAGCTAGGGAGCAGCTCTCCTCCTCCTCACCCCCAGGTCTTCAAGTTTGAAAGAAACAGCATATATTTTACTTTTAAGATGAAGAAGTATCAGAAAACAAGACTCTTACCGCCCACTCGTTCGTGGGGTTCCAACACATTTCATCTTCAGCTTTAGAAAGAAAAGGAATAGATCGTTCACACTCACTTTATCACCTTATTATCAGTTTACACCTGGTCAGGAAGACGGGGGACTGACGTCACGGGATACAAGAGGTGTTTGTAAAATAATGGATCTTTTATGTAGATGAGGTTCTTTTGAACAGTCGGAAATATTAAAACACTGCTTCAAATAGATGCAGTTAAAAGAAAATCTACCGCCTTTAAACCAAAGCTTGAGGAGATGACACTTGCAGGGGAGCATCCATTTATCCTCACTGTTACAGCATACTGGCGGTGTACAGTATTGAATCAACACTAGTGCTGATGAAAGACACTGACGAGAGAGATCGGACTGATGCTTGATTAAACGCGCGAAAACAGACACACGTTGCGTACATAACTCCTGTCATATGTCTGCCAATGTTCCAGATGTTTGGATGAGAAAGGCTCCTTTTTATCTCAACGTCCAAACATCCAGAAACTTCTAGTGGGATGTTATGAATTGTTTCATAGAATCCCTTTTTTAAAGCAACATTACGTAACAGCTTCAAAATCATTTTGATGGTACTGTGTCTCCTATGAGAGGGAATGGTGATTTACTTCAACACATGACATTACATCTGACTAATTGTCATTGACCTGGGGTTTGTGTTTACGGCAGTGGTGTTTCACTCAGAAACTGTAGGGGGCGCCAAATCGCAGAGGTGTTTTTTTTTTTACATTATGTTGCTGTTAAATGGTCGACTTTGTGTGCTCAGGATACATCAGACATATAAAGAGTGTGAACAAAGTAGGGAAACAATAATGTTTTATTTGCATCCTTTTTCTAACCAACAGCAGTGCAACTTAAGTGTGTGTATCTGTACTGTACTGTACATATAACTGTTGCACTGTTTCATTAATGGGATGTTATAACATGACAAAATAACAATAAACACAAAGTGGAATCCAAAAATAAAATGACTGAATTATGACTCTGCTTCCTGTAGATAAAAGTTTGCCGTTACTCATATTTAACTGTCTTTTTGTAGCAGCATTCAAAAGAAAGTGAAGCAGTTTCAAGCCAAATTGCTCCCTTGAGCGCGGGGGGGAAAAAAAAGAATAAAATCTCAGCAGTAAATAACGGTTACAGGAAACTGCTTTTTTTTTTCATCCAATCAAAAACCGCAACAACCCATAAAGTGAGCGCACCATTCCAATTCCAGCGACGGAACTGGAACTCTGTGAATGCAGGTGGAGCCTTGTAATTGGCCTCTGTGGGCTCCGGCTGGCTGTTGTCTTTCCGCTCTTCCATTAAATTCCCGTGTACTTACAAGCCGGGCAAATTAGGAGCAGCCGACTCCCGATTTGGTGGCGGGATTGTGTCAGGGAGGGGGGGAGGAGGGCGGTCTGGTCAGGGCAGCCAAATAGTGTCAAAGCGAGTATAGAATTGACTCCACAATACCAATTCATCTGTGCCTGTTACACCCAGCCCGTTGGATTTAAGGCTTAAATGGTAGATTGCACATGGTGCCCCCTGTCTGCACGGTATCAGCGGACAGTCCTAATCCCTGTCTATCCATCTCAGGATACAAATATTGACAGGGTGTCCCACACTGTGCATAACACCTTACACACCAGTGTTGTCCAGATCTGTTGCCAGGGGGGAGCTGCCACGTGGCCTGAAGACATCATAATGACTTTCGCTCCTGGCTCATCTGGATGGAATTAAGTTGAATGTGAATCTTCACAGGGACAACCAGGAAAGTTTAAGATTTCATGAGCTGTCTCTGACAAACTGAGCGTACGGGACGCACATCAAGAAAAAAGAAACATCTATGGCTGCCGGATCAAAGAGCAGACTGACAGCAGAAAGAGACGGAAGATCAACGCAGTGTACCGACAGCTTTCGGCAGTTTTTATCTGAGGAGATCTTCTTCAGGCGTTGTAAAATAACCCCTCAGAGAGCAGAACAAGCAAACACTGGCACAAACACATTGATCACTCAGGTGGTTTGCGATCAACATGATTGCGCTCAGACTGGCAGAGCTGCAAATGACTGCGACGCTCCAGTGCAGAGGACAAAGCACGCCTGCCTGTATGGAAAGCCCAGAAACGTTAAGAAAGAGATCAAATAAACATGTTGATCTTTTTAGAAAGTGGTTATATATGTGTGATCAAAAAGTCCCGCGCCCCCTTCACATATTTCATTTCTCAATATGTTTGATAATTTTAAGTTGATTTCTTTTTATTCCTTATTTTCTCAGAATGTTTTTGTTGACTTCCTTGTCATAGGTGTGTTGTGACTTGTTTAAATGCTTTTGGACAACTAAAAACTTGTTTGTTTATAACTTTTTTTAATATTTATTATCAATTTTATTGTTTGGACAATTGAGGCATGCTTTGTCCCCTATACAAGAGTGTCAGGAAGTGTTGAGGCACAGTCACATACATGCAAAATGAACATTCGCCACCCGTTCACTTCCGTTCAATGTGAGGGAAGGAGCACATTTGATCCACTGGCGATGCTGAAGTCCACCAGTGTTGAACTACACTGGTGGACTTTGACCGGTTAGTGCAGATTGTGTTTGTGTTCGACCCCACGGATGGAACCGAAACCGGCAAAGTGATTTCCGTGGACCTCACATCCTGCACGGCACTGCTCACATCCGCAGCACCGACGAGATGTAATATGTTCTTGTACAGGTTATACTAATCAGCCTTTGTGTTATCCAGCCTTGCTCTCATTGGTTCCTGTCTCAGGGCGATTCAAGTTTTTATGTCTACACCGTGTATTACTTGACTCTTATATCCCTAACAGTAGTTTGACAGTGCCCGATAAAGATGTCTGCTCGATGGAAACACTGTTCTCTTAAATAAAAATGTGCTGGGAGTTACACTGTGTCGATTTTCTGTCTTACTTCTGGCAGAAGGGGTCTTTCAAGAAATAGAATCAGACTGCGATCAATAAAGTCAGAACAAACCAGGAAAAATAATACATCACCATTGTGTTTTTTTTTTGTTTTTTTTTAAACCACATGTATCTGGCTGCTTTCTAACACCTTTAACACTCATCTACTGAATCTCTGAAGGCTTTGAATAAGAGGAAGACAACTGTCTAGCACAGGTGACAATATTTTATTCTTTTAGCAATGTGTCTAAGGAACGATTGCTATTTATAGAAACTGGGTGCTTAATTGTGAAAACATACTGAGTATATGAGTATGGGATGAGCTTATAACATTGATTTTTTTCCCCAAATTCCAACATGGACTTTGTTGTGTTCATGTGAAGAGTGTGTCAGACAGACTCACAGGCACGCTGAGGAGAAACCTGGTTTTAGTTTTCACATACACATTTTATTTTGCATCAAAGGATTGAAAAAACGGCCCTACTGTATGTGGCTGTGTATTCCTGAGGGCAAACCAATCTGGCAGGTAAAAGATTCTTTCAAAGGGAGAGAGCTGTCACCACAAACAATGATCAGAACACAAAAAACCCCATCCAAACGGGTGTAAAGTCATGGCATCATGAATCTCATTGGCAGAAAAATGCTAATTGGAAAAAGCTGTAAAATGTCTTTTTTTTAAAAATGGTCTTTAAATTTGGCAGTCGTTCTTGGTTATACGTCTTTCGTAAAGGTGACGGTTCCGATCTCTAACCACTCAACAGTGTGACACACAAGAACAAATCCAGTATAATTTACGTGATGTTAAACATCATATATAGTTAAACTCTGCATCTCGTTTGTCTCGAGGTGACATCGGGACGTTTTGGCCTGTGGCTTCCGCTGACATTTCCCTTTACTGTCATATTGCCCTTTTAATATTGCACTGTCATAATGTCACTGTATGTAATTGGAAAAAAAAATTACCAAAAACAATATATAGACATTTTTTTTTTTATTAACATACTCTTTTTTTGGGGGAACGGCAGAGAAGTGACACATGCCCTATTTTCCTTCGTCTTTGCTTTGGATATCACAACTGATGTGTTGCCTTGTTACCGTAACAGGGTTCTGGTAACGATCACTGAGAACCATCGCTAGTATGATGCATAATAGGATCCCCAGCAAGTAGAATGAAACACAGTTTTGTTATATTGGCATATCATTCTCAAGTAATTAACTGTGTTTATTTTTTTCCTCCAGTGTAACTCTCAATATATGAGTATTTGTCAAAAAAACAATTACAGCACAGCCAAGTATATATCTTCTGTTTAGGTTCTGTTTTACATAGACGTCCCTCTTTGCCATTATTGATTCTCCTCCTCAGCTCGGCTGACAATGGGTTTGTGCTTATTTTTACCAAAACGCTCTGTGCAAAGTACAACAATACAGTAGCTTCATCAAAATAAGCTAACAGTTTTGAGCATTAATGAAAAATGATTCACAGTAATAAATCACACAAAAAAGAGACGACATTGGGTTTGGCTTGCATAGCAAAGCAAAAAAAAAAAAAGAGAAACATTAAAAAATATATTTACACATTATGCAAGTCCTTTTTCATTTCAATTAGTCATTTTGTTGTGATTTTTCTTCTTTTTCTTCTTCTTCTTCCCCACAGTGTGAATCTTTGTACAGCGTGTGACAGAAAATAGAAGCGGACATATAACATACTGTTTACTCTTTTGAAGGGGGGGATGAAAATAACACTGTGTGTGAGACTGGTGTCTGTGTCTGTACATGACATTTACAGCTCTGCATTTTTATCTCGCACTCTCGCTTCTTTGTCTCCGTTCCGTCTTCCCTCTCCGTCTTCCCGACATCGTTCCATGTCACTTCGCAGAGAGAAAAATCTCATAGCGCTTACAAACAAGGTGTCCTGGGACAGGCAGCAACTGCAGGGGAATGATGCTTCACAAAGACTCTGGAAGAGAGAGACACAACAGCAACAACAGCGATGTGAAATCCGGCTGATATTGAACACTTCGCTCTCAATATCTGCGACTCAATTTCACAGTCTCAGAGTGCATCTCAGTGTGGGTGCGAGCTTAACATTGGAGGGATTCTGAGAGTTTCATTCTTATTAAAAGTAGCGGAGGATTATTCTTCCAAATCTAAAATTATGTCGAAATTAAAGAACAATTTAGGAGGTTCTGGTGGTTTGGGGGAAACTGAACTTTATTCTCCTTTGTCATTTTTTTTGTCGAATCAAAAATCAGACTATAAATGGATAAAGAGACAGTTTTGGTTAAACCTGCATATCATTTCTGTCTGCAGACAGATTGCACTGGATTGCATCCATCCCTGTGTACTGCTACCGATACGTCCTCATGGGGATTGACACTTACAGTGTTCCCTTTTCTCTGTGCTGTTTGTGGAAGGATGCCCGTTGTGGGAGGGATCTGTGCCAGGTCTCTTGTGGGATCCCCTGGTCAGGGTGGCCCGGTTGGATGTTGTCGTGCCGCTCCAGGAAGCCATATGCTGCCGCTCCAGCGTCGACACAGTCACCATGCACTCCTCGGAGGGGTCCGAGGCTGCAGCTGCCCACGAGCTGTGCATGCGGGAACCCACACTGTGCAGGGACTTCATGACCGGCGTGTGGGCTGTGGAGTGGATGGTAGATGGAGGGTGTTTGGCAAAGGATGCGAATGAGGCATCGTGACGGAGGCACTCGTTGAGTTTCCAGTAAAATTGAGGATTCTCCAATAAACAACGTCTGAGGGTGTAGGAGACTTACCGTCTGTGTTGGTGTCTCTTCGCCTGGGCAGAGTCCCGACCTTGTCTGACTGCGCTTTGAGGCCAGACAGTGGTGCCATCTTGTGGCCGAGGCTATGCGTACCCTGTGCACCGTGGTCTGCTGTGCCAGAGCCGTCTGGGCGACAGTGCTGCAAGCTGTTACCTGCAATGCCCAACAAAGAGAGAGTTCATGTGGATAAAGTTCATCAATGAAGTGTGGATATTTCTACTTCGTACTTACTACTTGATTTAAAGTCTTGGAGAACAGTGTTTCTGAAGGCCTAAAACCACTTTTCTTTAATTCTCACAGCAGCGTTTGTTTCACGTTAATGTTTATGTCAAACAGACCTCTTGGAAATACGAGAGACGTGCCACTCAAAGCGAAAAAAAAAAAACCCCATCTCAACTGCAATATGGAACCCCTGTGGAAATACTGCCACCACACCGGCTTTGTTGAAGATATTTTCTCAAAGTTTCCCCTTGAACGCTTCACAATACATGACAGCCAAACATGAGACGATAGAAAATGTTTGCATTGCTAATTGTGTAAATATTTTTAGTCACGCTGACCCTTATCTCTCCCCCCCGGTTATCAGAAGTGCTGAAAAACACATATTCTCAATGCTCGAGTCACTCTCTTAACCTATCAAACAACGGCGTCTAAAAATGGTACACTTCCTCTGTCCCCGTGGGAGAAGCCTTCAAGTGCCTCTCTAAAGAAATGCGTTTTCAGACACAAACCCTATTTATAAATGCATCAAACCTTAAATGTAAGACAAGTGACTTCTCAGCGCAGTGAGTACTACTAAAGTTTTGTAAAATATTCTATGTTTTGGTTTTGATGTCTAGGCAAGAGACGCCTTCAAATAACTTTCAACACGGACTGTCTGGATATCGCTTTGACAAAGAAAAAGTGAAAAAAGGGTGCCCGTGATTTAGACGAGGATATCGGAGTATTCTGAAGCTGATCAAGGAGTTTTACTTCTCGCTAATTAGGGTTTCTACGTCGCCTTTGAGTGTCGATCACCGTCCCCGCAGACTACATAAACATGTCCCTGATCTGCTATGTAATACCCGAGAAGACAACCACTGGACCAGCATGTGACGGCTTGTATGTATATGATTAAACAGGCTATTGTACGCTTCCTTCTTTGTTCTGTGCAGTGTGTCCGTAGGTGACAGTTCAGCCAGCCAACACACTGCGTTTTGTGCCTCAGTGGCCCCAAACCCTATCGGCAGCCGGAACGTAAATATTGGACGATTGTGCAAAACCCTGGTTTGCGGTAAAAGATTGCATTTTTGAGCATTCAGTGACTTTTTATCTACTCGTAGAATATCTGTGCATCGGGACTAAACACATTCACAAGGGAAAGCTTGTAGTTCTGGTAAAAACATTGTTGGTCAGAAACACACAATCAGTGCATTCACGTCCCTGACTTCCACACTTTCTCTTTTATAACTATATATATACAAAAACACACAGACCTCTTCCTGCACTGACACCAAACATTGTCAAGAGAGTTAAATTGCCGACTACAAAATCATCCAATATGAACAAAATCCCTCGGGGTGCCAAGCTGAGTGGCTGCAGCCTCTTCAGCTACATGAGGGAGGCAACGAAAGGATTGTGCCTGCACTTTTCTTTAAATGTTCTGTCCACAGCTATTTTACACATTTGCATGACAAATTCTGATAAAACACACATTTACTTATTTACATTCTCACATCTGTATCTTTAGGGATATGTTTTGCACACATGCTCCATTTGTTGGTGATAATCGGACAGAATAAGTATCCATTTTGATGCACGTGGGATCAATAAACGTGTCCAAATCTGCATATTCTGTGATGCAGTGAAGAATACTGTATGATACATCCTTATTTAAAAAATCTAATTATGTGTAATATTTGTGGATATACTCATACTTCTGCCATCCATTACAATATTTTATTTTATACATTTGTAAACATATTCTATTATTGAAATGTTTGTTATTGGTACATTACATATAAATCCATGCCAATTTGTATTAAGTCTATGTTAATAAGTAATGAAGGCCTAATAACCTTGTTTGTTGTTAGACTACAAGACATTACAAGCACTTGTAAGATATTTAACTATTATAAATAAGTATATATGATAGAATAACTTATAAATGTTGTACTATTATGAGCAAGGGTGCATCTCATAAGGATTTATGAGGACCTTACCACCTATTAACGCTAATTTCAAGGACCTTAATATAAACCTTTACCAATAGTAACATAGTCTATAAGCCCATGTCTCTACTGCATTATAACACATAGCAGTGCACCTGCAGTGCTGTATAATCCTAGTTCTATCCATATCTGCTTTGCTTTTTATTCATCTATATGTATCTGCAGCTGCATCATCCAAATTTCAAGCTCTCTTTTGCAGCAGAAATGATGTTGTGATGCAGCCAGTTAACTGCTGGCTTGCCTTCTTTCTGCTGTTCATGACCTTTCAGTCTGTTCACATAAAAAGCAACGATTTCAGTCAAATTACCGCATGCAAAAACATACCTGAGCCATCAAGGTTATCCACGCTGTGACCAGGAGTGTATTCAAAGCCACACAGATTCTTTGACACTACAGCGTATCTCTCTTCCTCCTCCTCCTCCTCGTCCTCTTCAGAAAGTAGAGTGGCTCCCAAGTCGGAGCCCAGAGTGCCGGACATGAAGTCCATGGGAGGGATGGGGGTGCTGGACACGTTTGGACTGCTCTTCATGTGCCTAATTAATTGTAGGGAAATACGGCATATTAAAGAACAAAATCCGTACGAAACAAGCAAACGGAGGTCAGATAGGGAGCGGGGAAAATACTGCAAAACAAGTTTGAGAATGCAGAATCAGTGTATATTCAGAAAGGTAGCAAAGCAGAGACTGTGAATGCCTGCAGTGATTTCACTGATTACTTTCTCAGCGCCACTGTGTGTTGTGCTAACACAATGGAGTTGTAATTGGACTGGATAAAGGATATCTGGATGGGCAGGGCTGTCACCAACATGCCTGTTATCTCCCCCACAGCTGTCCTCCATGATGGCTCACATCCCGCCATAGAGGAGATGCATGCATAATTACCAACTCTATTTACTGATGTCAGAACAGCATGTTAGACTAAACCCAGTCATTACCCTCCAACACGTGTCGCCACTGACTTGTCAAGTTTTCCAATGCGCCATCAAAGGTGTAATCAATGGAGAGCTGTTTTTATCGCTCACGAGAAAACATAGACTGCAGGTTCCGGGCTGACACATGTAAATACCAGCATTATAAGATGCTCGATCGTCGGTCATTGATATGCAAAACCCAAACTATCAACAGAATGAAATGAATAAAATTACAGGTATCGCTCCTTCTCCGCCACGCAAATATATTTGAACAAAATCCTGATGCATGCACACGGTATAACCAGAAAAGACATCAAATTATAGAAGGAAGGTCTTAAAAACTAGTTAACTGGAGCTTTCAAGCAACATCAGGCAAGAATTGTTCGTCTTTTGCAATGTGACGCATCCACAGGGTCAGACTGCAATTCACTGTTGGGGGGCACAGTTACCACGTCTAGCAATGCATTACCACCAACTATTGATGTTTAATATGTATATAGGTATACTGCCATTACTTTGAGGACAATCTTTATCCCTTAAGATGAATTATTAATCAGTTTGATGCTTTGTCTGCCTGCACAAGGCTATATTGTTTATTTGAAAGGTCTAGGCTATATAATCGTTGTATATCATCATCACATTATTGAAATATATGCGGACGGTTTTAATCCACAGCATGTGAGTGCATGGACGGACCAGATCTGTGTTCCGGAGGAGAGCCTCAATAAGGTTATACAATATGGTTGCACAGCTAACTGAGCTAACTAGCTGACAACAGCTACAGTAAACAACAGTTAGCAGTTACTTTAGCTGCAAGTAGAGCTTCCTGTCCATCAGAAGACTGAATCCAGGTCGCATAGTTCACAAACAAGCGGTTGATTCACAAATTGGAATTTAAACATGCACCGTTCTCCCTTTTGCAAATCAGTATGTAATTTTAAAGGTGCAGTGTGTAAGAATTGGCCACCTCTTGAATTCCTACTCAGCTGTAGCTGCTGTTAGCTTTGTTCACATCAGAGTAAGCAGTCCGCATTGGAGGCTTAAAGTGCTTTTATGAGAAAGGATGGGGCGGGGCTAACTGCTAAGCATGCTAACTTCAATAGATATCTCTGTAACACAATACATAGATCTCTTTGACATAACTTCAAATCTATAATTTCTACAGAACTTGTTGATGTATTTCGTTATATCTAAATGCTTGCATAATGCACCTTTTAAGGTAAAAAGTTACATACTATTGCTTTAGATCATCCTTACCATGCCTGCTTGGCCACCTCATACTGGTAAGCTCTGGTCAGCTCATCCAAGTGGGCTTGTAAAATGGACTGCATTTCCTCGTGGTGGGCGGAGCTGAGGGAGGAAGACGAGGGCTGGCCGAAGGGAGCCGCTGCTGGCGAGGAGGATCTTCCTCTCAGTGGGGGAGTGGGACCTCTCTCCTCCTCCACCCCGCTGTCTAGATTCTGGTGGCGGTAGGTCTGGACGGACATGGGCGGGGCCCAACTGTTGCTGTCATATCTGGCATTTGGGCAAAAATGATTCTGAATCACATTAGGTTGAAGACAAGAGGATAAATGTAAGGAACTAAAAAATACCAAAATATTACTTTTTGCTATTACTTACAATCACTTTTTTAAGATAAATCTGACCGAATTCATCCTCAAACTCTACTCTAAATTGAATGTTGAGGGTCTGTTTTTCCTCCACTGGCAATTTAATATCAGTCTGTTTTTCTATATTAAGAAAATGGGCAGCTGGAGGTCTGTTGAAGCGTTATGTGAACTGAAGCTCTTGACCAAGCTCTTCGATCGGAAAAAACAAACACACACAAACACACACAGAGCCTGGCCACAGGTGCAGGATATTGTGACCTCTGTGTTTCCATGTGTTTTCTTCTCCCGACGTGTGCTTTTGTGTTTGTGTGCATCTCTTCCGGGGGGCCGAGATTGATGAGATATGAACGCGTCTTACCCTCCTCCGTGGTTTTCCTGAGGGTAACGGTCAAGGTCGACCTCGGTACCAGGGAGAGGGTGCATGGGTGGCGGAGGCAGGGGCATGTTAGCCCAACATGTCCCATTTGATTTAGAGGCCTTTGTTCCACCCTTCACCTTCTTTTTCTTCCCAACCTTTGCACCTGGGGGGAGGTAAAGAGCGAGAGGAAGTTAAGTCTTCACTACACGATACTCAAGAAATCCCTGTGCGCTTTACACACAAACATTGTTCCACGCCGAATCTACACACACTGCCCTTAAAGCTATCTTCTATCCATCTCTGCTATCTGAACATTTTCAGAAACCATCTCGCCGCCCCGGTGTTCATTATTTCTCCTTTTTTGTGTGCTGACAGCGCATTAGGACTTTTTTTTCTAAATGTTGACATTTCTTAAAGAGGCATCAAAAAACCTGCGGCGAACCACTTTAAGTTCTGCACTTGCTGTACTTTATCTCTGGTAAAGCCTGACATTTAGCTCTAGCACACAGCCTTTTGTGTAGACAGAAATGCCTCCACGACTTCACTAAATGTATACATATATATGCTGCATAAAGAACACTGAGGGACTTTTTTTTCCCCTGCCTCTGCTAATCAAGTTAACCCCAAAGAAATGCGTCATGATTGTGTGACATTTCTGGGCTAGATAAGCTCTGAGGGTAGAACTGTGATGAAGACGGAAGAGTAATTAAGAACATTATCCTAAGGGTCCGTTTTTTTTTATTTTGCTCTTATTTTCCAACTCCTTTGTAGTGTTTTTCCTCCTACCTGAAATTTATTTTGGCAAAGCGTTGCTTTTACTGGGCATTCAAGCACAGACACACAGTCTACCTACACACGGGTGCAGACATCAGACAAAAATACAAAAACAGAATCGAGCTCTATTTTCATCGCGGCTCGTACCGCTGCCAGGGCGTCTGTCGGTGAGCGAGTAGCCCAGGTTTGCCATCTCCTGCTGGGCTTGGAGAGAAGCCTTCCAGCGGGGATCTGGCCGGTCCACGGCCAGCTCGTGGAAGCTGTTGGACTGGAGGATCTGAGTGGTGGCGTAGGGAGTGGGCTGACTGCCTCGCGCTGGGCTGCTGTAGGCCGCCTTCCCCATGAAGTCAATACTGCTGTAGATGGCACCATCAGACAGCATGGTGCCCGTCTTCTCCACCGCAGCGGACGGCAAAACATCTGAGATGAGCAGAGGAGAGCGACGGAAACGAGGTGGGGAGGGAAAAAAAGGGAGAAGGGATCATGGAGAGATGCGCCGACATGAAGTTAACGATCTTTAAGGTCATTAACACTCCCTGCTGCTCTGGCACTCTGTATTAGTTAAATACAGGTCTCAAATGGACTTGATATAAATGAAAGTGATTATCTACAACCGTAATTAGCATGCAACACGCTGTGGGGGCCCGGTGGAGTGTTCACAAGAGGGATATTCAAACAGCGCTAACCTTCAGCTCTACTGTCTTGCACACATAAAGCCTGCAGCTCATCGGGGTTCCAATGGGCTGAGGGGGGGACACGCAAACACACAAACACACAAACACACAACACATACACATACTTGAATCAATCTCATACAAACACTAAAAAGTATACACAATGGCAGGGCATCGGAAGGAATGACAGGGTAAAAAGTATATGCAAATACCACAACTTGAGCCAAATATCAAGCTTGTCAAATCACATTAGTAAAGCAAAGCCCTCAAAGGCTGTTTTTAATTTGTGTGTGTGTGTGTGTGTGTGTGTGTGTTACACTCCTGTCACTGTGCTTCCCAATGGATGAGCGTCAAAACTGTCTGACCGGGCTACGCTAAAGCTTTATTTATCCCATCACCCCAGCCTGTTTACAGTTTCTTACCTCCCCGGCCAAAGTTGCTGCTGCCCTTCGGACTCCCTAAGCCGCCGTTGGCTGGGAGGCTCGTCGAGGGCCAGGAGTCGGCCAGCCAGGGCAGGCCTTGGTCCCCGGCTTTCAGCAGCCCTGGACGGCTGAGAGACAAAGAGAGGAGAGGTGAGGCGGTGAGGCGGAGAGCCGTCGACGTGGTTTAAAACATCGAGCCCCTGCATCGCAACGCTATCGCTCATTTTCTCTCCCTGCTGCATCAACAACAAATTGATGTGAAAACTCATTCAGCATATTCTCGCCCGCGGAGCTGCTCAGCGCACAGGCGACAATAAACAACAGAGAGACATAAAATGGCAAGTCTATAAATCAGACTTCTGCCTCCCCTTAACTCCACCACCCCTAACTCTCCCCGGAGATACAAGGCAGGCCTAAATACACACTAAATCCACTTTAGAGCCTTAGCACAACAGAAATTTACATTTTAAATTGAGAATCATGGACAGCCTCTGGCAGATCAGCTACCCTGGTGCACCGTCTCCATAGCAACAGAGACAGCAAAAGCCCATTAGGTGGTTTAGGAAAAGCTACCGTGTCATTTTGTCTTAGTGAAATACAACGGTCATGAATACAGGCTTCGACTTCAAGGTAGGGAAAGTTGTGGGGCAGCAATTCGGGGGGGGGAGGCAATTTACAACCACTTCGTATCAGCTGCTGTAAAAAAAAAAGAAAAAAAAAAAGAAAAAAAAAACGTTCACATGCCTCGTGCGTCCTGTCGGCATATGTTTACTTAATGTGCAGCCACACAGTGAATTTTTCAACTGAGCCAGGATGTGTCGGGGGAATTTGTGCACAGCTGACTCTGTGATGGCTCAAAGGTGTTCAAACAATTACGTCAATAATTTCCATTTTAAAAATAAATACACACGCACACACACATGCATTTACATACATTTACTCAGAAACATGTGCCAACAGCGACACAATGGCGCGAGTGCGAGTTGGGAGGAGAAGAACGCTCATGCACGCAGAGGAGTTAGGCAAGAAACTGTTTATTTTTAGGCCATTATTTGCATCATTTCTTCTAGCCCTGGGCTTATCTGCTTGTTTATGTGTGACGAAAAGGAACGAGGGAGTGAATAGGAATTTAAAAAAAAAAAGGCCATCCCTTTTTCTCTTGTTGCAAAGCAAACTCGCCATTTTCCCCTTGTTGTTTTTTGGTACACGTTGACAATTTAGTGGACACAAAGGATGGCTTCACTCGGGTGGAGGCGTTTTGGAGCGGGCCGGGTAATTCTCATGGCCACCGGGTGGAGTCTCAAGGTCCAAAGCTTTGTTGCTTCGTCCCCGACACACGAGCCATCACAGAATACTGTACGCCAACCCTTTTTTGAGCAGCAACATTCATCACCTCTCCCCTCCTCCTCCTCCTCCCGCGACCCCCTCGCTCTGCCAACAACCTCGCATGAACTGAGCGGGGAGCCGAGTGAACAAAAAACAGCAGCCCACCTGCATTAATTGGTAGCACTCACTTCAAAGGAGTGATTAATGATTTCATCAAGTGTACATCAGTGCAAATCATACACTGATATGAGCAGGCGAGGGGGGCTGGGAGGTGGATGGGGGGGTATTGGAACACGTATGCAAATGGAATTCATCACGAAAGAACTCTTCATTACAGGTTATACAATGGACTCGTGTCAGACCCCACACTACGTCGCGTGGCAGTCATGTGTCAAATGTCAGGCTCTGCAGTAGGGTTTCTTGATATTTTTTTTTAAAGTTTTTTTTCTTTTTCAAAAAGTGAAATTACATTCTCACCTTCCGTTTCTGATCAGGCCTCTGTCTCTTTGGAATGTAACTTGGGAGAGGAAAAGAGGGAGGACAGAGGAGAAAAGCAGTCCATTACAATTATTCTGTCCAAAAAATGTACCACCATCAATTTGAACGACTGATCCATTTATACGGCTGTCAAGAGGCAGGCAGGCAGGCAAATATTTCAGTATACCATAATGCACAAATGCATAGACGTACCTGCACGAGTGAAGGTGAAGGACTGAACTGCAATTCAGAAGACAGGGAAATTGTTTGAAAGGCAGCCGGTGTCATGATGAAAACATTATGAAAGGAGACCTATTATGCTTTTTCATTTTTTTCATTTCCTTCAGTGTTTTATATTCAAAGGTTCTTGTGCAGTTAAAAAGATCTTGAAAGTTAGGGGAAAAAAAAGTCAAGGTTCACACCTACAGAGGCTCCTTTCTCCCACAGAAAACACTGCACCTAAAACACCTATACATCACACTGCGTCACCATGTCACACATCTGCATGATTTACGCATAACGGCTAGTTTGTCATGTAAGATCAGATGTGAGCACAGCTTCTCTGGTGTTATTAGCAGTGCTGGGTCAGGCGTGTGTGAGCTGACCAATCACAGCAGACTGGCTATTTGGGAACGGGGGATTTAAAGCGACAAGAGCTAAAAATGTGTTTTTGAGCATTGACGCTTTCTAATAGCGACCCAAAATAAAGCTACCAACCCAGAAAACGAGCATAATATGCCTCCTTTAAAATCAAAAAGATGCAGCCATATAAAACAAACAATACATTCATGAAATCAGGTGCGGAAATGAGAACCGAGGCCTTTCATCTTTGCTTTGTTTGTACATTTATCACCGGAGGTATGTCAGCAGCAATCACATTTTAATGAAACTCACGCGTAGTAATGAATCCAACTACTGCGTGCCAGCAGTTTCTGAATTACGCTGACTGCCCTGAGGGGATAAAGTTCAAATGAAGGTGACACATTTGACCCCCCTTTGCCCCTGAGGGAGGGGAGGGGGCAAGTCTGCATCAATTTATTTAATTATTTCTTCAATTCTACAAATTGGTAGAGAGGAATGAGAGGTTTATTCTGAAATGGATTTCTCATCTGACAAACGCACCACGTCAAAGCAAAGCAAACCAAAGCAGAGGACAGGTAATGTTGCCTTTTAACTGTTCGATATTACTGTAATATAACTGAAGTTAGTTCAAGGAAATCAAATGACATTTTACATTTGAACCGTTCCGGTGAGCATTTGCAATATTTTTGTCCTCTACAAATGGAAATGCAGTGTTTTGGAATTAAACTCTTCGATTTGTTTTGAGAGAAGGGATCAGCGAAGCAGCACTCAATCATGTAAATCCCTATTGAATTAGGAAATCACAGCACTCTCTTCCCCAAGTCACTACTATGAAAGCTCCAATGCACATTATGATAATGGCGCACAGCTATATGTTTGACTCGCAGAGGGGATACGAATATTTCAGACGTAAACCTAGACGCGCCACGTGTTAATGTGCAAACAACACCGGCCGTGGTCTGATAATGGAAGGGGATGTTAAATTACTTATCTCGCGTGAATGTCGAGGTGCGGTGCTGATGGAACTCAGCACAGTTGATGCACATCAGTGCACAGTGAATTAAAGTCAATAGGGCCTATTTCCATCTGCGCTGAATACATTTCCTTTGTTCTGCGTTTTAGCCGGCTCAAATGGAGTCGCATCTGTGATGACATCAGTTTTTTCCATCGGAGGGAGAGACCTAGCGTGCTTTGAGATTCTGTGTCGATGCAGAACCATGTAAATTGATTTTTTTTTTTTTTTTTTTTTACCTGCATAGTTGCTGAGCCCCTTCCTCTTTTTTCTCCTCCAGTACAGCCAGGCACTGAAGCCCATGAGGACAATCCAGCAGGCCCCTCCCAGACCGGCAATGAAGGCCGGCTGCTTCACCACGTCTGAGATGCTATTGTTGCCCTCCGATCCCGTCATTATGTCCCTCAGCTCTGCACCTGAGGGCACCCGCACACACGGGGGGGAGAGACAAGCGAATGGCTGCATGTCAATTCTACTGCATCAGAATGGACAAATGATTATATTTCAGTAGTTGTTATGAATGGTAATCATTTGGAATTAAAAAAAAACAAAAAAAAAAACTATTCCATCTCCATTGTGGTACAAAACACATCTCAAATGTGAACCAAACAAACAAAGAGAGAAGAACCCCCCCAAAATGAATACATTGTGACAAAAGAGGACAATGTGAATGAAAAAAAAAAAAAACTAACAAAACCCCCCAAAAAACTATTACCAGGGTATTTTGTGTCTAGGGGTTCATTTTTTGGGGATTGCTCAAGCTCTGTTAAGTGAAAAAGGGATAACTAACAAACAGCAAAAGATCAATTGTTCAGCCCAAATAATGGATTTTTAAAGGGAATAAAGACGGAATATATCAAACACAAAGACATGTGGACCACAGGAGCAGACAAAAGATGAGGGTGCATCTGTGTTACAAGCAAAAAAAACAAAAAAAAAACAGCATCAGTATATCCAATATGTAGGCAGAGTAAATCAATTCAGCAGTGCACTTATCAACTTGAGCTGCAAGACACGAGATTGACAGAGCAGCTCTGACAGAGTTTGATTTTCTGTTGTGGCTACTGTGCTGTGAAATTAGATTCACAGTCTCCAGCAGGAACACCACCACAGCACCACCCCACCCACCCCACCCCACCCCATCATTAAGCCCCCAGTCCGCAGGCCTGTGTTTCCCTTTCCCCAGCGCGTTAAGGGTGTTATTATATATCAGTCAAAAGTCACAGATGAGGAGCATCTGGCCTGGGCTCCCATATTGATTCTGGGCTTATATACTCTGGGCATCCTTTAGCTATTTGATAAGATGTGATAGTCTGATAAGCTCCTACAAAAACACTGTCTACTTTGTTAGCGCCAGCTGCCCACATATTGAAGAGGATTATTGATATGGCTAACAGTACTTGGCACAGTGTTACCAGACACTACACTTAATGAAACGCTATTGATTCCTCAGTCTACGTCTGCGTTGTAAAGCGCAATCTTCTTTCTTCAAGTGCAATAAATTGATAAATCATTTTTCCAGAGACCCCTCCCCCACACTGCCCTCGCCCAATCTGTGATGGAGACCCAGGTCCCCCCCATTATGAGGTCATTTCATTTGACTCAAGGTTCGGTGTGTTTGCACGAGAGTGGATTACCTAAAATGATGAGCTGCGGTTTACTCTTGACCCCAACCCCCGCGCTGGTGCCCGCGGCCACCTCCACGTGGTACTGCACTCCAGCCTGCAGCCCCCCGACCACCACCGAGCGGATGGTCGCGTCCACGGACTTGTTGACATGAAAGCGGGTTTCGTTGGCCAAACACCAGATCTGACAAAGATGGACACGCCAGGGAGAATTCATTGTGAGGTTGTACAGATCGTTACTAAAATATTCAGTCTGTGTCCGCGCGTCGGGTGCAGGAGCTTGATCCCACCTTGTACTCCTGGATGATGCCGTTCTGCTGGTCGGTGGGAGGTGGGTCCCACGACACGCTGATGGATGTGCTGTTATGGCTCCCGACTGTCAACACTGTCACTTGCTGCGGAGGCGCGCCAGGTGCTGATGGGTCAGAGGGGTGGGTTAAAAGATTAAAGAAACACAGGCAATACACAAGGCAAAAGAGTGAAACAATTCAGAATGCTGTTTTGTACAGAAGAAGAAAGGATTTGTCTCACTCACTGCCTCGCTTCATATTCATACAGCACGCCATCCATACAACAAGGTATTTTCTAAGCCAGCGTGGCAGATGGCTACCAGAGCACTTCATCTCAATTTCACAATCTTAACGGTAGGAATGTTTTTGTATAACTTGGAAGCGCTGGGACTTGAAAAAACACACAGCTCATCCATTATATTTCCCAGCGTTTTAGGAATCTGTGGTCTTCCAGGCATCATAACTTCTAAAGCATTTGAGGTCCAAATTCTGCTTTACTAATCTCACAAATGATAGCTGTTCCAAGCAGATGAGCAAGTTTCGATGTGAGTGGAACTTCCTCTGCCAAGAATATAAATGGCTGAGCTCAGTAGCTGACACCACTTCCATAATGGATTGGAGCCATTAAGGCCACGCGTAAAGGCTTCCTAAGTAGCCGCGTCTCATTTTTGCATATCTCATCTGAATCAAGACGGTCAATGTCCATGTCCCATAATGAGGAAGCCGGGATGGTTTGTCAACAGAAATTCGGCGCTATGCTTCCACGTTGCCAAACTTAAAGCTCCTCTGTAATGGGTCGTTTTTTGTACCGAGCCTGTCTGATAACCTGCGTGGGCAGATCGGCCATTTAAAGAGACGGCGGGAGGCAGGAGGCAAACACAATGACTATGCAACTGAGCAAATCATCATCTCTCACCGAACCGACTACATGACTACTTTCTCATGATTCCCATTAAAACCATCATTATGTTCTGACTGAGCGGATGAAATAACTACTCCGAACCCAATTAAGGACCCGCAAAATAATAATGCTTTGTGCGGCGTAATGTGAGCAAGGCTCTGAGCACCACACGGGTGCAGAGAGGCCAGAGCAGGTGGGCTATGACGGTTTTGTCTTGTTTGCCACCTGGCCAGAGACTGACACGGCTACTGTAACTCAAAGTCTCCAGATGGGATTGGTTCAGCGAATCGCTGGAGGGAAATGCAAGAACATGTGCACGGTGTCTCGGCGCGGCGTGGAGAGTGCACGCCGCTTGTGATGGTAGATCGGAGTAATAAAGCCTCTGCCAGTCCTGAGACTGACCTCTGCCGTTGGTGTGACACCTGGACATCTGGCTCAGTCGGTCTTGATGTAAATAAAAAGCAAAGACAAAAGCCCTGTGTGATTTAACTTGTGCTTAAATAGAGAGGCTTTAAACTGATATGGCATGTCGGCAAAATATCCGACAGCCCGCCAGCACAGAGGAATCAGATCTGCCATATGAGAAGCCGTCTATTTCTATTACATTTAACAAAATTGACCCAACCCACTTCGAGGATATCTGTATTCAGCCATTTAAACTGTATTGACTTTCTGATGTAATTGCTGTTAAACTGACTCGCACAGATGTACCATCACAGCACAGCGACAACCACGCTGCTCGGAAACTAAATGACTTATTAATAACAGGCACACACTCCATGCACACTGGACACAAATCATTTTAAAGGAGACCTATTTTTTTCTTTTCATTTCCTTCAGTTTTTTGATAAATGTTCTTGGTGTCTGTAAAAGAACGACACCAGCAGGAGCTCCTCTCTCCCACAGAGAACACTGCCCCCAAAACGCCTCGTCAGTTGTCTCGCCTTTACAGCTGTGACTTTGTGATGTCACACTACGCCACAGAGTCACACATTTGCATAATTTATGCCTCACGGCTAGTTTGTCACATAAGAATTGATTTAGCACGGCTGCTCTGTTGTTGTTAGTGGTGCTGGGTCAAGCAAGTGTGAGTTGATCAATCAGAGCAGACTGGGTATTGATGGGGGGCTCTAAGAGACGGGAGCTACAACAGCAGTGTTTCAGACTGAGGGCAAAAGAAATGTGTTTTTTCAGTATTAAAGCACATGAACTTATTCTAGTAGTAACCCAAAATAAAATGATGAAACTGTAAATGAACATATGTCTCCTTTAATGACATAAAAACTCATCCTACTCTTCTGATAAGCAGCGTCGATGCTGACATACCATTCGGCAAGGACACAATAATCTTAACTCTCTGCTAACAAACATTAACAACTTAAAATGCAGGTGGACTGAAGTGGAACGAAGTCAACCCTATTTCATCTGGGATTTTCAATCAACATTCTGAAAAAGAATGCACCATCTATGTGGCTCCCTGGCTCACAATTTTGAGCAATCCATCATTTTTTTGTAGTCCAAATTCCACAAAAATCAAATCATTGTCATAAATCTGTTGAAGGAAAAACAAACAAACAAACAAAAAACATCCAGTGGGCTGCCACCCATGTTGGAGCGTTCTCGAGTGAACGGAACCTCAGCCAAGAACAGTTTATCTAGCATTTGTCTTTTTGATTCAATTTCCTGAACAAAAAAATAGTGCATGGACAGTTCAGCAGCTGAGCTGCAATAGCCAGATGTTGGACTTTTGCACTAGCACATGGACACAGAATAATAAACTATGACTTGAAATAACAAAATGTTTAATTGTGGCAAAGCTAGACTGCTGGATTGTCACCACTGTTGTGGGCTTGGGCCAGAACCTAGATGTCTACAGGTTCTTTTTTTTTTTTTTTTTTTTTTCAAATAGCTTTCAACAAAACACAAACTAATTTCAGCACTGGCAGTTAAATCTCATAATCACTTGGGGTTATATTGCATTTTTGTGATTATTTCAAAGGTTTTTGTGCTCCTTGTTGTTAAAACACTGTAACACTGCAAACAGTTCCAGCAAGAAAGAAGTGGATGTACAACCCGATCACCTCTTCATAGCTGTGTCATACAATTCCCAATAGACAGTGGTATGCATAGAATATCAGCAACTGTTACACAGTGTTTTGTGTAAATGAGTGGAATGAACAAAAAAGAAAAACAGGACAAAGGCAAAATGGGAGAGGAGACAGACAGAAATCTCGAAGGAAAAGAGGAGATTTAAATATAACAAACTATAAATACGTGTTTTGTTTTGTTTTTTCCCCGTGAGCTTTTGTGAAAGCATTATCAGCCGCGCGAGCTCCGCATTTCCAAATGTCATTCCGGTTGGTGCTGTTTCAGCAAACTGATGGAGCTTGCCCAGTCAGTCAGAGGTTTACATCGGCAGAAGACAGGAACCATTAAGTGTAGTTCTGCAATTTCCGCATGTACCAGAACAATCCCAGAGGGTGAATAATGGCTGCGATACCAGTAATGACTCAGGATAACATTGCAATAAATGGCCACAACAGCAGAAAAAGGTCAAAGAGCACGCTCTCAATAATGTGACTAATACTGATATTCAGACTGATGAACACGGTAGCCGGAGAGTAATTTTGCGCAATTAATGCTTCCAGTGACTGAGGGAACATTTTTTTTTACTCACAGCTGTGCAATTAAAAAAAAAAGGCACTTAAGCTGCTTAATGTCCCAATATACAGGGAATAAAGTGGTTACCGTAACCTGCAATGCAAAAGAGTGCATCAATTAAGCTAATTAATTCATGAATTGGTAAACATTTTCATGTCAACATACCTGTCCGTGTATGACAAACGTGTAAGGTAAATGTATATCTGGCAGGATCAGCTCTGTTCTCTCTTCTGCACAGGACGGCCTTGTCTTGTCTCCTCACTGACCCTCCTGCGCTCGTCTCATAGTATCAGTACATCATCTTAACAGCTATATCTGCCCGGGCACTTTGGCACTCCGTAGCATTTCCTTTGATTTGCTATGAGCACTACGGGAAAGCCTCAGGATCCTATGGATGTCAGTGATGATGGTGAAGTCAAACAGCCCACCGCCCCTGGCCACATCGCTCTCAGCGACGGCTCGGTGCGGGGTTGCGAGGATCATTAATCTTAACACACAATTTGCCCCCGTATGCAGTCGGACACATCAACGGCTTTGACCTCCGAGGCCCCAAAGACGCCCTCTGCTAGGGCACCTTCCAAACCTGCCTTTGACGGATATCCAATGTTTTTTCTTATAATTCTCCACATCAGCACATTTCAGGGCTCTTGAGTATCTGCAGATCAAGCCAATTTTTTCCCCAACCATGATGCCTTGTTTCCAGGATCCAAGTAACTGGAGGCTGCGCACCGGTCCGTGAAGACCTCTGGCAATCCTATGTGGCCGTTTTAATTGGGCTACGGTGAGGTGAGTTTTCTCTGTTCCTCCATAAGCTCCATCCCCTGTTTCATAGCCTGTTCAGAGTCCATATCTTCCTACTGGGAGGAAGATGCATTACTGACCCCCAGCATGGCTTGCTCTCAGCGGAGGCCATGTTCCACACAGTCCAGCTGATGCAGCAGTTGAATGCAACTACATGAAGAAGTTGGCTCAATCAGTGGGCGAAAAACACTACTTTTTTTTGTAGTGCAAGCGTGCAATTTCATTCTTGCTGATGGAAAAACAAGTCTGACAAAAACAATCTCAATTCTAGCTTTTTCTGAGCTTTTCGACCTCAACATGTGTTCCTCATCTGTGGAGGGAGTTTGCTCAGTTGTTACGGGGATGCAGCTGTGACCGTCATCCGGACCTTATCTACAGGGCTGCCGCTTTCCTCTGATGTCTGGCTCAGGGTGGGAAGCTCAAAAGATGGGATAATATTATGCTTCTGTGTGCCAGGGTTTGAAGACATATAAATGCAGGGAATCTGACAGTTTGGTCTGATCACAAGCTAAAGACAAGATCTGGAGGGATATCGAGCCAAATTTCAAGGTAAAACCACATTAGGCTAACGTTAGCAATCGGCCGATCAATTGACCTGCGCGGCAGAGGGGACAAGTGTTATCGCTAATGAGTTTCATTGGCGATTGAGACTGTCAGTGTGTGTGTGCGTGTGTGTGTGTTAGTTAAGGCGAATCATATCACGCAGGTCTGCTTGGTGTCTGACAGAGACATGGCAGCAGGGGTCCACAGAGGAGCAGGGAGAGAGTTGAGCTTATGTCAAAAGAGACAGTTCCTGCCCTCCCCCTTTGCCCACCAAACCCCACGGAGGCACTGGCTTGTCAAAGACCCCCACTGTGCTGTCTGGGAGACCTGTTTTCACACACAGGGGACATGGCACTGCAGCAGTGTGCGTGTGTGGGTGGGTGTACTTGAAATGCCATTATCCATTACTATCTAGCCATGAAGCCATTACTAGCGGCAACTAAATATAAAAGTAGGTAGAATCATTTACACAAGAGCGTCCGCTCATGCATAAGTAATTGAATCTTACATTTCTTGCAACATAAAGTAAGCTGAGAAATTGATTTTTTTGGGGTCGAGAAAATGGGAATTAATTTGTCGCTTACCTTCTTCCATGGTGCGTGCTGTCATGGATTCACTGTCCGCGCCCTGGAACTCATTGAAGTATGGCCGCACTTTAATCTCATAGACGATGCCTTTCTTAAGACCGGAGAGAGTTATGTCCCTCTCGGAGGCAACCTTCAAGTCCTGTATCTGCCACGGCCCCGGGGAGGGGAGACCTGATGTCTGCCGGAACAGGACACGGTAGCCTTGAATAAACTGGGATGGATTCTCCACCTGAGAGAAGAGAAGACCGGAGAGAGAGAGTGGGATGAAGACATGCTGCACGGCAGTGATGTGGGAGGCTTCATACAGCTGTGCCTGAGTTGGGCTCAGTGTTCAGTTTGTGTCCTCTGTCAGAGACAATGCGCACTTAGTTAATCGTACAGTTTAATTAGCAGCGGAGAAACAAGAAGCCGCGCAAAGTGTGTTGCAGTGTGTTTCCCGAAGCAGAACAGCAATCCTGAGTCAGAGACCTTCAGCAGAATATGAGCACTGAGTCCTGAGATCAAAATACTCATGATTTTTTTTTTGCTCTTTGCACGGTAAAATATGTAACAGACACAACTCATAGTAATGGCTTGTTAACAAGGACAGAAGCAAGAAAATGCTTTTACAAGTGCTATAAAAGTGGCTGTTTATTATCAGACCAGTCCAAATACATTAGGATGGATCCCTTTTCTTCTCTCTGTCTCACTTGTAAAAAGAAATTCACATGTTTGAAGACGTGCGTCAAAATAAATTACCCTCCCCTGTGTTCACTTTCTTCTTAGAAGGGAGCTGCAGGATTGATCGAGACTCTGACTCTGACACTCTGACTGTCAAACTTGTACAGAGTTGCGAAAATCTTGCATGGGAGTTACTGCAGCATGAAACTGCAAAAATATACAGTATATCTTACATTACCACAGTAAATGTATAGTTGTTTAAGGTGTTTGATTTGGCTGCTGGACTGTAAAGGATTTTCTTTGACAGGCCAAAGGATGCGACTTCACGTATGTTCTGGAGTGCCTCTGTCCGATCGTAGTAGCTACTGTTAGTTTAGAAATGGAGTCGGCCAATATAAACTCACGACTGGCTTCCAGGACAGCATGGAAGTTCTGTAGAGCCCCCTTTCTAATTGAGAGGTAGGAAGCAAGAAATCTATATATCTTTAACCTTGTTCACTGCGTGTTTTGTCCCATTTCTGGCAAATAAATTACTCTTAAAACATAAGCGTAGGGAGGTGGAGAGAGAGTCTGTCACCATAACTCTAAAAAAAATCTGCACAAAAAGAAAATCACTCACAACTATTAGTCAAAAGACAACCAGATGAACTGATGAGCAGGAAATGCACAAGGACGATCTTCTGATAAAGATCTTTGAATATTGCGGCTATTGTGGATACTGACTCACCATTTCTCTCTCTTTCTTGGTAACGTTACGCACACGATTCGCACGCCAAGTTATTCTTAAGGGGAGTTTTCAGTTTGAAAAACATCTTAAAAATTCATTTGAAAAGGACTCCACGATACTTAGGCTCAGCATGCCTCCGGTCCTACAATACACTGGCGGAAAACCCAGGGGGCGTGTGTCGACTTGCTGCCCAAAATAAAGAGAAAATGAGGGAGAGCAGCTGGCACCTGCGCATCGATAGTCCAGAAAATTAGTCCTGAAACCGTTTCAAATATTCCAAATCAATATGTATTGAAAAGTACTCCAAGTACTCCCATGTTTGGGTGGAAGGTCTCTAGGTTGTGGGGTTATTGTTAAACCTTAACAACTGTCTGTGGCTGCGCTCCCACCTAACATTAGCTAGTAACAGATTGTCCAATTAAAGTTTACTGAAATATTTACACTGGTCCAACTGTTCCCACAGGGCAACAAAGACTCCAGACTGAATCCAACAGTGCACACAAACAACGTTAATACAGAAACCTTTGCTTGACGCCTGGTAATAAATGAGTGTTTTCTGCCGAACGGGGCCCGGTCGAATTCAGATCCACCCCAAACCAGTTTATCCCGTCACCGTGTCAGTCTGCAGGCAGCGTTACAGTACGCGGCTGTCGTACCGACAAGCATGAAATAACAGGCTAGTGTAAGCCCATCCTAGGTGTGTCATTAACCTACAGCAGCAGGCAACAGGGACACCTTGCCAACAGACAGAAATAACATTTCCCAGATAAAGGGCTGACTGCAAACTGCCTCCAGAAGTGACACATGTACCTCCTAATGGTGATATATTTGTCCCGAATAGAAACATTAGTCTTGATTCCTGCATCACCTCAAACCATTCTAAATTGATGGAGCACCAGCTGTTCCGACTATGAATCCCACAGTGTTTACTCTGCCTGTGTGCCAACAAATCCGAACCGTAGCGACGCGCCAAGTATAAAGTTCTCAAACAAGCTTAAACGCGGCTGTTCGAGAGTTGTTCGCTGCTCTGAGGGTAAAAGAACCACAACTTCCATAAACCACTGTCAATTTTGGAAAGGGTGCGAGTACTCACAGTCCACGTGACCTGCACTGAAGTGGAGCTGAGCACCACGGGGTTGTGCATGCTGACCACCACGTCGCCCAACTCCTTCTGCACGCGACGATGGTCCACTCCCTGAGCTGTGGGACTGATGTCTGGAGTGAAAAAGCAAATGCAGGCATGTAGAGTGGAATGGTGACGATTCTCACTAAGAAGCCATTACAATCCATTTTCTTATTTATGTACCTTGGGTCCGGACAGGCTCAGACATGGGGCTGGGGTCGCCGAGCCCTTGAGCATTGACTGCCCTGATGATAAATAGGTAGACGGTGTTGGGTCGTAGGTCCTTGACTGTCAACTCGGTGGTCTTCACGTGGTCTGCCACCGTCTGCCAGCTGTTACTCACCGACTGACTGTGGAAAGAGCGTGAATAAATCCTACTTAAGAGGAAGAATCTTTTCCCTTCTTATAGAAAATAACCTACTTCCTGTCATCATTAAAAAGAATAATTAGAATAACAATCATGTATGTCTTTGCGGTCCTTTTAGTCAAGTATTTGTTAAGGGAAGCAAAATATTTAAATAGCAGAACATTTTTTACTCTCGTAAAATGAATTGTGAAACTGTAAGGGATAAACCATCCTGCATATTCTGGTTTGAAACTGTTCTAGGTTGATTGAATTGCCCACAGAAAAACACCCCACATCTGTTACTGCCATGAAAAGTTCGGGGTCACTAAATGTGGCTCGAGGCCATAGGTCGCAGACATACCCAAAGGCCTCAATGACATAGGAGGACACTGGGGAGCCGGCCTCTGGCCCCGGTTCCCATGACAACGAGATACTGCTCTTGGTAACATCGGTGACCTCAGGCTTGGAGGGCGGCCCTGGGAGGGCAGTTGTATTGTGAGACATGAAGTCTATGAGGTCAGTGGAGTCTGATAGAGGAGAAAAAGTAGAGACACAAAATGAATACCTGCAGAATGCTACGTTATGCGTGATATGCATAGAATTGTGTTCATTTTTCATAGTTCAGTTGACTTATTTCTATTGGAGCAGACCTCTGACGTCCAAGTAGGCACTCCAGGATGTTTCTCCACTGGAGCTGGTGGCGACACATGTGTACAATCCCAAGTCGGACATCTGAGGGAAACAGATTATGGTGTTATCGACAAGCTCCCATTTAAAGGTCCCACATTATTCTCAGTTTCAGTTTCACAAGTTAATTTTGGAAAAATGTTAAATGCTTTCGTGTTCGGAAAACACATGATTTGCTCATACCATCCATTACCAACCAGCATCACTATTCAACCGTTGACTGAATGTATATTACAATATTTTCTGAATTATGGCTGTGTTGGGGGTGACTGGATTGTTGTGGCATCACGACCTTACGAAAGTCCCGATGGCACGTTTGAAGGAAGATTTTCTGAAAACGGGACTTGTGCATCTCACCATGGATTGAGAGTTTTAATACTCTCACAGTATCTATACAGATCCTAGACCTGGAATTTACAGTTAAAAAAAAAAGACATGGCAATCTCACTTTCTACAATATGGGACCCTTTTATAGTTGGGTTGATTTCACAGTTGTAAAAGAAACCAAGTTCAACACTCAAAACCAAATGCCCATAAAGTTTTCCTCTGCTCATTGCAAACGATACAGCTCTCAGGCTGTGTCGTGTTGCTGCATTAGAGTGAATCCAATAGCCTTTGAAGCTCTGATCCCTGATGGTTTCTACAAGCTCTTACGTCAGTCTGGGCTTTTGAAGGAGGTTCACAGCTAGTAGTACAGTAAAAATGCATTAACCTCCACTGGCCTGCATTTGGCTCGAGAAAAGCCGGAGAGTGGATGAGTGGAAACTTTAACACCGGCCAATGAAAAAAGAAAAAAGAGCCCAGTAAGAGCTTACATTAATTTTCTTAATTGATTTCCTCCAATAATAGTCACCCCCCATTCCCAGAGCCATCAACATTATCATCATCAGTGCTGACACAGGAAATAAGTGATATCACAATCTATTTTATACAGGCAATGCCTTAGGAGCCACTCATGACTAGCTATCAGTCTCGAGAGAGAGTAGAAGTGAGAGTGACATGGAGAGAGCACTTTGACACTGCGACAGGACACCATATATTGCCCTTCCTCCACTATATTAGCCCTGTTAAGACTCTTCTCACAGGTCCCTGTCCTTGTAGTCCTTGAGTCTAACTGCGGCCTATGAGAATCCGAATAAAATAGCAACGTTTAACAACTTTTAAAAATCAATACACTCTATTCATCTTTTAAAAGCAACCTGACTGCACTTGTCCATTTGAATTACGCTCAGCTGACATCAGATGGCAGATGAGGGAATCGCTCTATTGTTTGTAACATGCAATAAAAGGATGTGTTGTGTAAACAAGACTTCAGTAGGAGTCCTTCCCCCTGAAGAAGAACAAGTGCACTGCACTGTCTCTATGTATAGACCTGCAGGTAAGAGTAAAATGTGAAATGTGTGCACAGTTTGATTAATTTTCAGAAACACATCGAAGGGTGATTCAACTGATATGGCCCTTGGAAAACAACTCTATTTCCATTCTGGGGTAAAACACTCTTAAAGATCAATTAACAATTCTTTGTTTTTATAAATGAATCCTCGGGTCCTGATGGAGCCATTCCAATAGAAACTTGGTTACTGCAATTGCTGGTATCACTTCAGGTAGAGCAGGCAGTTTTGGTTAAAGATTATGTCCTTCAGCAGGATGCTTGTTATCACGCCTTTAAGCTCGGAATCAGTTAAGCTTATCTGATAACTCTGGTTTATTAAAACTTATGGGTTTGGTGGTTTGGGCCATCATTTCCATCAGTAGTAATAAAACTGTAAGTTAATTTTTGAGACCTTGGGACAAACTCTGACAGGGCAACAAACACTCAGGTTTAACCTGTAGATTTGTCAAACTGACCTTCTCAACTGGACTTCATTGTAGCGACAACAAGAGTACAGCCTGGGATCCTTGGAAGTTTCCACCAAGCTTATTTGTTCTGGAAGATGTGTCTGGTCCTCATGGCATTCAGTGAGATTTACATCCATTCTGGTCCGTATTGGGCCAATCACAACCATTTATTTTATATTTGCCGGGTTTAATACGATGGCTGACATTACTGCTCCAGATTTGAACATTGCTGATGCTCTCATTGGGTGCTGGTCTTTCCAGTGGCATGTGAATGAAGGTTATGTAACTGCATTGCCTATTTTTCACCAGTAGGTTTTCAGAAATTAATGTGTAAAAAAACCTGTGAACTGTTTAGCTGAAATACAAGATCTCTTGTGATCAGGCTGCCATTTTTTTTCTGCTTGAAACTGGACCAACTTACCTTACAAACCCTAACCCTAACTGGAACGCTAACCCTGGGACTCAACAATAACACACATGTTTTATTGGCCTGAGTGGATGTGGATCACAAGTCATTACTCTGATTAGTTGTAGGTCTATACATAGTGTCCTAACGCACTCTGTTTGGCATCCTTAGAAATCAAAATACTTCAAGAAGGCCAGACTTACACATTTGCCAACTACTCTGGTGATGCCAGGTTATCAAAAATAAGACATTGCATTAATTGGGCTCCTTAAATTGACTATATAACCAGCAGGCCACAGTGCCACATAATGCTACAGGTACCATGCTAACTCCTTTGTGTAACTCTGTGATCACCCACCCTGGTGTTCTGGATCTGAAGGCTGCCATGCTCCAGCAGGGAAAACCGCGGGTCCTTTCCGAGCAGACTGACCCCATTCTTTCTCCAGGTGACCGTAGGCTCTGGGTCCCCTGACGCCTGACACCTCAGTAGGGACACGCCTCCCAACGCCTGCGTTTGGTTGGACGGGCCCTGCCGGATGATGGGTGGTGGGCGGTCCTTCAGGGCTAAGGATAATAATCAAGGAACAGGTGTTACTATTCAAGCGCAATAGTAGCACTGTAATTTGGATGTCACGATCTCAGCGTAGAACAATGACTCGCTGTTCTCACTGGTTTGATGCATCGTGATTTGTGAAAAAATAAAGACATGACCTTATCACAAGGTGTTAATTTGTGATTGCAGTAATTGCATTAGTGGTTGCAGACCCAAGATGTTAGGGTTCAGTCTGTTGGGTTTGTTGTGAGAGGAAGTGACTGTTTTGCGAGCCTTTTTCCGCAGTAGGGCAGTGCGCTCATGGCACTGCATCACACCTTTGAGCTTTAATTACTAGGTGAGGATTAACGATGCTTCAGCCGTGGTGCTAATTACCATACCTTCTTTATAACACCTCTCAACACATTCATGCCTGTCCTCTCTCTTCCTACTGTGACTCATGAATGCAGCCTCCCTTCCCCCTCCCCGACACAGACACACGAAACTAAACTATGAATTAGCATGCCAAGCAGAACAACAATTCATCTCTTTTAAAGCTTTTTAAAGCATGTTATATCATCCAGAAAACAGCCTGTGCACTCTGCAACAGTAATTTCTGCAGTGTTGAAGCTCTTGAGGCCTTGTAACTACCCCCCGCTTCCAATTTCCTCACCGCTGCTCTCCACTGTTATCAGGTCTGTCTCCATTCGCACAAGTGTTTACAGCTGGTTCCCCCTGCCTTATCGTTCATCGCACCTCCTTCAGCACAATGAGGAACACGGCAACTCAAGCAGAATAGCCGAGAAATCAGGTACAACTACGAGCAGGCATGGTGAGAAGAACCACATGTAATACGGCCAGTTATTATGGGGGGTGAATTGTCTGCATTTATATGAAGACAGAAAACGCTGTGAACGCAAAATAAATGCTTCACTGACCAGGCTTTCATGTGGAACTCGGTGACGTAAATTGCTTTTTCATGAAAACATACATTCTTCTTTTCAGCAAGCAATCATTACCCGAGTGATTAGAGAGCAAACAGCATCATAACACTGTTCCTAATTTAGCTGTGAAAAGATTTCCGAAAGTTGCTTTTCAGGATTGTTTATCGCTCATCACAACCAGCGGCTATTCACGCTGCAAAGTATAATGAATCATTTCCCAGAAGTTTTGCAGATAAAACAAATGCTGGGAGACCTAATTATTAGCTGTGTGCCTGCCACTGAGGGAATGCTGATTATTAAAACATTTATTAGATGAGTATCTAATCCGAGCATCAATTTCTACAAATACCCTCCAATTGCTGCTAAAAAACCAGAGTCGAAACTCTCAGGGTTCTGGTGTGGACTCAGACAATTCACCTTGAGGCATCAGTAGGAATCTGTCAGACATATGCGCAGAGATACCACACTCAAAATATATCTGGTATCAGACACTCACCCCCCGAAGGCTTGAAATATGTTTTTTGAAAAAAGTGTAGCTTGCAACTGTGTGGAGGACAGTGGCTATGGTCAGTTTGGACTCTAATGGTGACCCAGTTTCACCTTCTATAGAAAATTGCCGCTGTCCATTAGTATGTTCAGCAGAAGAAAGCAATGTCTTCCTCAGTGTGAAAGCAAGTGCATACAGTGGTGTGTGCTTGTTAAAATGCGTGGCTGCAGCTCTTAGATGTATGCTGAACTTGCTTATTCTACACGAGCAGAGCTTCACTTCCAACTCACAGCAAATACGGTGTGTCATGTCTGAATGGATAATTAGTAAACCGGTCAGTCACACATCCAAGGCAACGTCAAGGTTGGAGCGCTACTCCGTATCTGAAGCTTCAGATAAATTGGTGCAGGCTTCCAAAACTTAACCTGGTATCACTGCAACTCTTCGCTTACAGCCATCAATCAAGCACATTCCTCTCATCCCCCCTAGCCTGCACCAAACATTTGGATATTGATCCATCTCCTCTGAGTGACAGAACAAGAGTCATTCCCTCTCCGAAAAACACTTCAACAGATGTTAATTTAATAATGTGTGGGAGAAAAAGCCAAGAAACAAATGGAGAGAAGGGCATAAACAGCTCCCAGCTGGCAGCGGCTCGGCACTTAATGCTGACATTAAAGCTTTGTCAAAAAAGTGTAAAGTGTCTCTCCACCACGGAGAGGTTTATTTTACATCATTTCAGTCTTTTCAGATTATTCAGACGTAGCACAGTCAGGTGATAATGAAAAGAATGATTGTGGCTGACATGCTTTTAGAACATACTGTAGAGACGTATCTTTGTCAATATAAGTGGGGGCAGAAAAACAACCTTTGATATGCTGGTATTACCATTTTCTAAGGTCTGTACAAAGCTTACATGTGTACTTTTTCTGTGATTTATCGATAACAGCATCACACTGAAAAATGCACCAAATCGCATACAGAATACTTTTGCCAAAGCTCTAAAATCATAATGCACGTTGTAGGATGTAGCACTTGTTTTAACAACATTTGTCAAACAATGTGACTTCAGAAATCTGAGTAAAAATATGTTGGATGATCATGTAAAAGTAGGTGTTCTGCATAAAAAAAATCTTAAAATCAAGTTCAACAAGGAGTTCACTGTGTGTATGCTGTAAGTACAGACTGCCATCATGACGTTAAAAGTATACTTTCCCCTTTTTACCTTTCATTGCATCAGGAAAGCAGTGGTGTGTCTGTCACCTACCAGCTATTTGGAGAAATCCCTCCAGATGATGCCACGTGGGGAAAAAAAACAGTAATGGCTCCATTCAGGTGAAATTACCTGTGTATTGAGCCATGCAATCATGCAATAGTGTTTGAAGCGTTCACTAATACTGTGCATGTAACTCCCTGATGCATAATATAGCCAACAGCGTGTAACAACAGAAGGTATGTAGAACGTGTTTATAGAGAATTGTTGTTGGTGCATGTTGGTGCTGTTATATGCAATAACTAAAAAAGATAGCTCTCATATGTTAGAACACTGTATCGATAATAATTTGCTGTCAGTCAGTCAGTCTGTGTGTGTGTGTGTGTGTGTGTGTGTGTGTGTGTGTGTGTGTGTGTGTGTGTGTGTGTGTGTGTGTGTGTGAGTGTGTGTGTGTGTGTTGCCTTACCATCTGATACCTCAAGCTGGGCCTTGGCCATGATACTGCCTGCTACAGTGAGCGCCTGGCAGATATAATACCCTGCATCGGAGCGCTGAACAGATGAAATGGTCAACTCCCCGTTCATGGACACTGAAACACGGCTATCTCCTTTTGTTGGCTGGCTGGGAAACAGAAGATCCTACAGGGAGTGAAAGTGGGAGGTGATGTAAACAAAATCGGATGGTATACTTGCAGCAAGCCAAAAATGTATAAGCTTGAACGTCCTTAAAATAAGTAGTTGCTTTTTCTTTCTCATGTATGACATATATTCCATTTGAATGTGAGAAATTCCTGGCCTTCTTCTTTAGTCATCTTGATATTGTTCACAATGTATTTGAGGAACTGATACACTATCTTAACAAAACCTCATAAACTAGATATTGTGTCCCATACAAACCTCTCCACTGCTTTAAACAGATTACTTCGCTTATTATGGTAATTATGCATATTTTCATGTTATGCAGATGACACTCATTTCTATCTTCCTGTCACACAGGAACTTAAGATTTTTCTAAGTAACTCCTTTGCCAAATGAATCACCGATTGTCACTGAAACCTTAATTTATTGTATTTTAACTTAACATCATGGGCGAGCTGACTTAAAAAAAATCTGCCCAAAATACGCTGACATTTTCAAACAAATGTACATTTCAGTTAAAAAACTGGGTCAGTGTCGCTTTCCTACTTTGTCTGAATGGCAGTTTACCCCCAGAGTGATAATCCTGCTGTGATAACCTGCAGCCACGAAAATTGAGGCATCAGCGTTGTCTGTTTCTGCACCCGAAGCAGACAGGCTGATGGGCAGGAAAGGACATTAGCTAGCTTTCATTATGTCTAATGACTCTAATGCAGCACATGACATTGTTTCTTGCTCAGTGAATTGGCCGGTCGGACCGGTGCAGATTGATGATAAATGACCACTTCATTATCTGTATGTGGAACAGAACCACACTCTGCTGTCCCCTGGTTTGATCCTTTTAGTCAGCTCATTAGCAATTTTTTTTTAGACTTTACATACTTTATTCTGGATGTTGGTGCTAAATTTACATCATGGTTGGCCTAAATGAAAAATCATCAATCCCGCATCATGCACGGATACACATATTATACACACTCAGTCAAAATTCGCATCCTCACCTGGCTACCTTCTCGCTGCCAGAAAACAGTGGGCTGAGGTTTACCCCTGGTCTCACAGGGAAAGGTAGCTGTTCGCCCTTGCACGACAATCTGGTCACGGGGTCGCACCACAAACTGGGGCGCCTCTGAGGTTAGAGGTAAAATAAACAATAGCACAATAGCAACACATCTGTTCAGACTTCCAAAGTGTGTATTAACGGAGAAACTAGCTTGAGGAGAAAAATGCTCGATTAGATTTCCAGCTACAAACTACTAACATATTCATGCATTAGCTCTTTCATCATTTAGTAACTATTTCTTGACTATGTCATTCATTCTGCTGCCAGAACATCAGAATGAATGATAATCTAATGAGCATCCTCATCACTTCAAACTCTTGATTTTGGGCATATCAACCAAAACTGCATCTAGACCCCCATTTAGAAAGAAGTGAGGTGATAAATCCACTGTTTCTTCAAAAACCTGCCAGGGGAAGTCAGGAGTTGATAGCAACAATGTAGATATGCATGTCCAATATTAGTTCGATGAATGCGTTTGTGGAATGCCACAACACTCCATGCATACGTGTGTGTGATCAAAAAACAGAAAAAATAGCAACGCATGCACAATGGGATCAGCTCTTACTTACCAACGGGCCGAGCTGGTGACACAACAATGGTGTGGGTGAGATCAACACACAACACAGAGAGAAGGACAGCAGAGGAGTAGAACAGAGGGACAGAAAAAAAAAAGAATGAAAATCAGAAATGAATGAGGTGAAGCCGGGTTTCCATCCATGAAGTTGAAGGGTGGGGGGGGGAAGGGGGAGCTCAGTCACCAAAAGCAGGTGATGGCATGGGCCTCAAGGAAACAGCACCTTGGCAACATCAGAGGGAATGATAGCCAAATGCCAAAAAACAAAAAAAACACTGGCTGAACAATTTATCTGTAACACTTTACCAGCTGACTCACAATAACATGTTGGCATTGTACATATCATACGTGAGGAGAGGATGGTCATAGTGTGACAGCTAGGAGACCAGACTGTTAAGAGAGACCACTGAGAGTGCATTTCAACATTTGTATCAAGACATTTAGACATTTTCCTGCTTTGTTAGTTGGATCTGAAGTAGGCAATCCAAAATGGAGATTATTTCTAACCATAATCAAGTCTTTTTTGTGTCTTACCAGAACAGACAGACAGAGATGTCACGACATAAACTTGAACGTTTAGTGTAGGGAAATATCAAAATGCACCAGTATTGGTGTTTTGTAGAAATGTACATTGCCAACATTTATTCTGGGGTTCGGGTTGACCTTAATTTATGTTTCGAGAAGAAAACATTCACACAGGTAACAGATCTGATGTTTATCAAGTGCCTCTCACAAACCTCTCACAAAGGCAGGTTTACAATAGAATTAAATTAAAATAATTCAATAGTAAATTATAATTATCAAGCAGTCTGAATTAAAGATATCTGGCTGACATTTTGTTTTGCTGTTTATCTTCAATATCAGTCAAATAATAACTTTAAAAAGGTGAAAATACTGCAAAACATATCGAAACCCACAAGTAAAAATACAACAAAACAAAGTGATACAAATCAATTAGGATCTAGTGTTCCTTGTCATCAATGATTCCCTCGAAATAATCATGTCTTTTCAAAGATAAAAAACACAAGGACAGCCTTTGTGCAGATTTCATATTAGTGAACTACTATTTTTTACCCAAGCCCAAGCATAAATCTGGCTTAATATAAGGAACATATTGCTCTGAATACTTCTTGTTTGACTTGAATACCGAGCCAAACAGGTTCTTTAGATCGGACCTGGATTGTTTTGAAGATGTGACAATTCATGCATGATGGGTAATAGGAAATAAGAGTAAGAAATCCAGTATATGAGTCATATAATAAAGAAGGAATGAACAGTCCATGTGATGAGATTTTTGATGTAGAGTATGTATGATGATGTATGATATACCTATTGAGGCGCCACAGACGTGCTATTGGTTCCAAGTAAACTGTTACTTATCTTAATGCTTTCACACACATCGTTATAATGGCAGTTTAAAGCAGAGGGGAACTGACCCCCCCCCAAAAAGCAATATATCTTTTTTATTTTTACAATATCAACCTTTACAATGGAATACTATAGTTTCCACTCATTGATATTGTGTAAATATGGAGTTCGGGGGCTGGATGGAGAATAAGTCCCTCAGGAGACGTCATAAGAGCTGGTTGGATTGTTCATATCTGGAGCCTAGCTGGAGATCTGAAACAATCAACTACATCAGCCTGCTTTATGAAAGAAAGGCTGAGGCCAGGCAGAGCCTTTCAGCAGGGGGGCAATAACGCTCGTAAAGTGGGCAATAAAGGACTGATTGTCCAGTGGCCTGCTTTGGGAGATACAAAAAAATACCAGGGATGCGTTATGAGCTTTGCCCCAAGTGAGTCCACAGGCAGTTACCCACCTCTGATGGTAAGGTAGGCAGAGGCCTCCACTTTACCCACACGGTTCTCTGCTAGGCAGGTGAAGGTTCCCTGATCGCTGACTGATGCCTTCTTTATCCTCAGCAGGAAGTCCTCTTTTTCATATCTGATGTCATACCTGGTGACAGAAGAGGAACGGTGACAACAAGTTACGGTTGACTTCATGAAACGGGAAAAGATCAATACAATCATATGCATATTTTAAAATGCTCCTTTTAATCGAGCAAACACAATCAACAAACAACGGAATGGGGTGTTGTGTAAACCTGTGTGATGCTTTAGATGGAGGCTTTTATAAAGGATGTGTCATTTTTGATAGAATAAAGACAGACTTTCTAAGGCAATTAAGACTCCCTGCTGCATACACTCTGCTACAGAGGCAGAAAAAAAGGGGAGCAATTATGCTGAGATGAAGGCATGGCAAAATGAAAGGTGCTTTCAGCTGGAACCCTAGCTGTTCCACTATTTCAATATTTATAAAGACAAGCCACCCACTGTGGTGTGGGCTATGCAATATGCTATACTATGTGTGTGTGTGTGTGTGTTTGTGTGGGAGAGAGAGCGAGAGAGAGGGAGGGAAAAGAAAGGGAGACAGGCAGAGGGAGAGACAGACAAACAGTCTGAGAGTAAGGGAGTGGCACAGTCTGACAAACTGAGTCCGATGAATGAGCAGAGCAGTAAGAAATGACTAATTCATGGATATGTTCCATGCATCAGTGTGTGTCCTCCAGTGCAGCACGCCGTAAGGCTGCAGCGATGCAGTTAGAGACGAGAGAAACATCTCAGCGACCAGAGTTTAGATAAGCGCCTCAGAGGGGCTACACGCAGGAGGAGTCGAGGAGCAAGGAGTCGGGCTCTCCCTCTCTGGGGTCGCTTTTGGCGTGAGAGATCCTGTGAAATTGTCTAGCCAGCCATACTGATTCAGAGATGGGAGGCAAGTCAGGCAGAGAAATGGCACAAGGGGTGAGAAAAAGTCACATCTGAAATAGATGTTGCAAACGGGTGTGGGCAGAATATCGATGGGGGGGGGGGGGGGGGGTATGTCCGGAGTCTGCCGAAGGACTCCATTCACAGCACATCTCTGACCCAGATACAGACTTCCCAGGAGGCTGACGGGTTTAGGAGAAGAATGAAAGAAGTGGAAGGAGGGAAGTGAGGCGAGGCGGGTCTGAAAGTAGGACATGTTTCTGGAGTCAAGGGGTGCCGAGGTAGAGGGTACAACTCAGGTAGGCAGACAGAGAGACAGACGGTTAATATAGTTCGCCTCGAAATATATTCTTGTGCCGTGACAGACCAAAGAAAGTACCAATTTGCTTTATATAGCATTAATGGCTAACAGGTGTTAGTCACACTTGTAGCATGAGGAGATGTTTCTCTGTTTTCAGGGGGATGAAAGGCTTTTGGAACTCTGATTGAAAGCTGAATAAACAGTTTAACGTAGTTGACTCGCAAGGTTTTGAGGATCACACATTCAATTTTACCTTCATTTTCTCTGGTTTTCAATCTGGGGTTGGTAAGATTGAAGAAACCAGTGAGAGAAGGCTACATTTTGAAAGAATATCCCCGAAAGTATCTCATGAGCTCACACTGCCTGACTACAGAGACTGTCCCATACCTCTTGTTAGCCAGCTGCTTCGCCACATTCTACAAGCTCTCTTAGCTTTAATTAGTCTAGAATATTTTCACACAACTTTGTTAATTGCCATAATCATATAAACACAAGCAAAGTAGCTGTCACGAATGTACCTCAGTCCAAAAAAGGCTATCTGGCACTGCTTTGGGTATGTGCTAGCCTAACTGGGTTAGCCTCTGAACGAGTCTGACCGAGAGCAGTGCATCGCTATCAAAGCTAAGAAAACAGCGAATTTTAGAAAAATAAACATGTGCAACAAGCATTTACTCACTGCTTTCAAGCTAGCACATTAAGACTGGGAAATTTAGGCTGCACATCTGCAGTCCTAGTGTGGCTAGCTCGCTATTAGCTTTAGCAACATGTTCTCCTAGCCTCTTGGAAGGTGTCATATGGATTTGTAATTTTATTTTTTTCGTCAGAGCATTTGATATGTTGATGTTCATTGGGATACTGAGAGATTTTCTACAACTGTAACACACAATACTAATAACTAACTAAAGAGTAAATTACTTTAATACTAAAACCTTAATACTTTTTTATATTTCTAAAATAACTTACCAGCCATAGATTTAATATCCTGGCATTTGATTTACTTGATAGCAATTCTAGTAGTAAGTGAATACCTTTCCAAGAACATGACCTTTAATTGGCTTAAGATGTTAAATTTCCATCAATCACAAGCAGGAGAGCAATAAAGAAAGCGATGAATGAATCAGTCGGATTATAAAACTACATGTAAATGCACTGCTTCGGCTGTCTCAAACGTCAAATATACGGACTGCTTAAACCTAGCCGATAAAATTCAGAGGTTTTGATAGATGGCCAGATTGTATAATGAGACGTGCTGTAATTAAAAGCATAAAGCGCTGAGCATTAACTATTAAGACCCACATGACAGGCTGATAATGACTTTTAAAAATAAGTGTTCTTAATGGGATTGCAATGCAATTAATGCGTGCTTATGATGTGGGTAGACAGGGGTGAACAAAAACCCACAGGAACAACTTATAATATGATGCAAACAACCAACTACCATTAGCTGTGATTCAACATATATCCATTATGACTTTAATTGTATAAATACACACACACACAATGATGCATGTACACATACCACAGAGCACCACACACATCCACACACATCCCTCACCTGCCACGGGGAATATCAACGTCCTCCTTTTTCCAGCGCAGTGTAGGCTGCGGGTCACCGTGGACCTGACACCTGAACTCCACGCTCTCGTCAACTAAGACCACCTGGTTCACAGGCCGCTGCACAAACACTGGTCTTTCTGGATGTGGGCAGTAAACACAACATAGATAGCAAGTATGCTTTCCACTGAGTGATAAATACTGTATGTGCTAGTATGCAGTAAATGTGGGAGAGAAAAAAAAAGTAATGTTTTATTCCTTTTGATTCCGGGGAGCGTCTTACCAAACACCGAGAGCTGCGCTTTTTCACTCTCTCTTTCTCCGACCATGTTGGCCGCCACACACACGTATATCCCCCCATCGGTCTTCTTGGTGTTTGAGATGGTCAACTTTCCTCCACGGACCTGGCAATAAAAAATAAAAAATCCATATTATTAAGATGAACCATTGATTTCAGAGTTCCAGATAAATATGACTGATTGAATCTTAAGGTAAGCGGTCTAAGTGCCATGTATGTGGAAGAAGAGAGCTCCCAGGTGGGTAACCCACCGTGATTCGGTCATCTTTGAGGTCAAGACGAGCTTTATCTTTCCTCCAGAAGGTCGTGGGTTCAGGGTGCCCACGCGGAGCCTGACACTCAAGACTGGCAGTCTCCCCGACCGCCACCACCACATCCTGTGGATTCAGTCTGAAGTCATCACGTAGCACTACGAGACAAAATAAAGGGAACAGGAGCCGTTACTTTGACTGTAACAAAGGCTTATTCAGTTGATTAGCTTGAAATTTAATCAGATTCCATTATGTGAGGCTGGGAGTCACTCTGAGACGGAGATGTCTCAGGTTAACTGACCTCCAGGACCTTTTTCTAATGTGAGAATGCAAAGACAATTTTATCAGACCGCCACACACAATCTTCAGCCGTCTCTCAGTCTTTAATAATGCAGCTGTCCCCCTGAGGTGGTAGGGGCTCTGCTTTGATCTCGCTGGCTAAATATTAGAGCATGTAAAGCCAGGTAGGTAGGATTAACAGTACAATACACTGTACATATAGGAAAGACACCTAGAAGGAGAGAGGAGAACATTAAAGGAAGGTGAAACTTCTGAATCAACACGAAAAGTTAGGTCTTGAAGAATAAGCAAAAATAAAGGTGTCCAGTGTTTCCCACACATATATTTTACTTGGGTGGGTTGTTACATTCACCATCTCCCTTCACTTCGAGTATGAATGGACACTGAAGTCAGTTTGTTGTGTACGGGAAGTGTATTTGTAGCGAAGTCTGGTTACTGTGAGGGTCACCAAATCATTCAAAATCTACCTCTGGGAACATTTTGTAAGTAAAATACACAAATCTCCACACAGTGCCACAGTGATGATATGTCTTTGTAAAATTGCACAGTTAAGATCTGACCCAAGGACTAAGCTGTGGTCTACTCTGCAGTATGAACTATGTGCTAATTCCAACATTTATTGGACATCTGCAGAATTAAAGGTCAATAGTGGTCAATAGTGCTGTGAAATTCACTATTTTTCAAAGCTATTATTTTGACCAATAAAAAAATACCCGTTTGGCTGAAACTCTTTGGGGATTTTTTTTTTTTTTTTTTTTTGTGAAACCTTGGATGAAAACAGCAGTTCGAAGACGGGGCCCTGCACTTTGTGAAGGTGAGACCTTGGTTACTTGAAAAGAGGCTGCACTGCCGCATGCACAAATTGGAAGAGAAAGCACCAGTGACCATGGATATTGACTGAATCAAATGTGCCTTTATGAAGCTTTATGGAATGACTACAGAGGGGGTGCAAGGTCTCATTCAGGACCCGGGGTAAAACGGTTTCAAAATATCTCATTAACAGCAGCAAATGTCACTGAGATGTTCCTGTTGGACGGTTAGAATGTTTCTTTTGTGAGAGATACTGAAAGTCTGTCATACTTTGCTTTGAGAGGAATCAATACAGTTGCAGGCAGAGGGGCAACAACTCTATAATACTAAATAAAGAGCCTGGGATTATGACAGCTACTTGAAGTACAGATGGTGAAATATGACAAAATTCCCCTTTTTTAAAAATGCACACAGCTTTAGTTCTTTAGAATTCCACTCATGAGCAGTGCTTCCTGCGCTCTATCACTGTCGGACGAGCATTTCAATTTATCCATGCATGGCAAGAGGTGTCTGTTCTTGATTTTTGCATGTTCAAAGCCGCGGCAACATCAAGAATTGTCAAGCAATGCCTGTAAAAGCCATACTCGTGCATTTTGAACAGAAGTATGTGCTAAATGCCGCCAAGTTAAAAAAAGGTTACCGCTTCAAAACTTCCTCATTCTGTCACAATAGTTATACTGAATATCAGTTCAAAGTCGTCCGCTTTAAGTAGCTACAGAAATCACCGCGCTGTTAAAAATAGAGATCGTGATTTTAGATGGCTGCGGCCGCTTTGCATTAATACGTCGTGACATGTTGTTTTTGTGGATCGTGTTACTGTGGGGCCAAATTTAAATAATAAAGTGCCTGGTGTGACAACAATTGTGACTGCGAGTTTGAAAGAAAATTGTTGCAAAAGCATTCCAATTAAGACTTGTGATAAAAGATTTGGAGATTAGTGTCATTTTAGGTGCGAATGACTGGTGAAAAAACTAGTGAGCCTAATTAAAAATCACACTTGCTCTATGTAGTTAACATCAGTCGAGTACGCACCACTCTTTACCTTTTGTTTTTCTTTTTAATTGCCCCATTTATGCACAGCAGCTAGTAAAACGGTTGACAGTGTTACAGCCAGTTTATCCAAGAAAATGTCCAATGCAAATCAAATGCACAGTGCAGAACTAAAACTTAATGGCAGTTTGTAAAAACTCAGAGCAGCGTAGAATGAAAAAAAAACAAAAAAAACACTGGCTCAGTGTTCAGTTTGCTTTTCATCCTCATTACAGCCATAAGCCGTTCTGCTGATATACTGTAGCATGAATTCTAAGTCCCAGAGGACACCTCCAGCGAGAAAGAAAAATCAGGAAGGAGCCAAAGGCCCTTCGGCCCAGCTGTCAATCACATTTGCTGCAGTAGTCTCAGTCGGAGTCACTGCTTTGGCTCAGACATACTCCTCGCTGGCTGTCATGTGGTGCTATACGCTCAACGACCCGACACTCATCCAGTCACAAAACTACCTTTCCCTGTTTCTGAGTTGTCACATTAAAGGTGCTTCTATAACAACAAAAGCTCGTCTCGAGAGACTTGTGAAGCCCGGACACGCATAGAAAAACTGGATAATTGAAGCCACGAAGAGAAATAAAACCAAATTCCACAGACTGAAGCAGAAAATTGGAGTTGCGTTAGATTTAACAGCGCTGAGAGTTTAACAATGCGACAGAGTTTATTAACACTATCTGTGACAAATCTAAAAAACCCTATTCTAATAAAAGACACAACTAATAACACGCTGTCTGCTGCAGGTACAGGTCTATCATTTCAAAGTTCCCCTGCAATTCTTACTCTCTCCTACGTGTTTTACTTATTGTCTCAGTTTCAAGGATATTTCCAAAAATTGCGCGTCGCCCCCTATGACCCCATTTGTTTTATGATTGGTGGTGTACATAATAAATCATGTCCAAATAAATGGGAAGTGAAAAACTTATTACATACAATCTCTTGGTAATAGGCTACTGAAAATATGAAAAGGGTACACGGGCGGGCTCCTTGTCCAAATACATAAATTCCGTCCATTTTTGCGGGTGATTTATTCCATCCCGACAGTATACATTACCGCGCTGTGATGACAGCTATCCAGCACCCCCGACACGGCTGTGGGCGCCCCCCCCCCACCCCCATTTCCTGCTAGCCTCTGCAGGATTCTGTAGGTGGTGTGTTCATGAAGGCATGTGAGATGCAGGGTGGGGGACGGTGTTGTTTCTATTGTTATCAAATGTAGAGCCCCTTTGGAGGCAGCACCCATGTGTAGGCTGCTGTCGGGTGGCAATTATTTCTGACGGTGGGGCCCGCCACGGCTGCCTAATGTTGCCTGATTGAGTATTGCTCAATTATTCAAACAAGGTATTCACGGGACTCACTCATTCACCAGTTTCATCTATCAAATCAGAAGGAGAATGATTTGTAAATGGGCTTCATTTCATGGCACAATGGGTGGTGAAAATATGTGACAAGGTGGAAGTATCTGAATTCAAATAATCATACAGGGGACTCATTATATGATTAATGGGAGAAGCGTGGTGAAAATGTTGAGATATTCCATCTGAGCATCCTGATTTCTTGAGACCCTCTTCAGCTACGGCGGCACTCTATAGCTGAATTTAATCTCGGCATTTCGCTGCAACATCAAATCCGAGAAGATCCCACTTGAGATCTCGAGGCGTTGTTGCTCAGCTCGCGAGCTCCCAATCATGCGAAAGTGGAAAATCCGATCCATTTTTCTTTTGGTATCAGGTGCTACAAGAGTTTTGAGCAGCCTGTTTATTCCTACGCAGTCTGTGCTGTTTGAAAAACGCTGCAGTGCAGTTAATAGACATTAACAGATGGATGCACATTTATTATTTTTTCTCTGGTACACTTAATGTCTCCTGTGTCCATTAAGCTCGCATGCATTTACTGCAGTGTCTCCTCTTCAAGGATGCAAGTCAGACTGGATATCTCTATAACTATTCACACTCCCGAGAGGGGGGATCCTACTGGCTGCTAACGTCTGTCTTTTATCATACTGCCACCATAAGGTTAAAATATTATATTTCTTAGCAGCAGCTATCGGATTTATTGTCATGGCATTTGGTATTTTAAATGTTTTCAAGGTACGAATCACAAGACTACAATACACCATCATTGAAGCAGCTACAAGGAATGTTCCCTTTTTTGTTATTGTGGTGCCCCTTGTGGACAAAAGTGGTACTGCCTGTGTCTGAAGATCTTGATCTGGCTGAGCTTGTGTGTTTGTTTTTAAATCAGTGAAAGTGAGATGCAGCACTGTTTACTGGAACATGTTGATGTATCTATTTGTTTCCCTGTCGTTATATTACAGTTATTAATCTCACATAGCCACAAATAGATCTTAGTGCCATACCATCAAACTAGAGAGCAGCTTCTTCTCCCATGCTGTGACCCGCTGACAGGCATGAAGAATAACTATAATAACCATATAGAAACAGCTGATGGTCTTGTTTGGTCATACAAACTGTCACTATTAAATTCAGACTTTTTTTTCTATCTAGTTAAAAATTCCTTGTTGCACATAGTTAAATTTTGAATTTGTCCAATACTTTGGTTTGGATGACACTTTATAATGACCATCATTAATAATTTGGTTATCTCATTCACTTTTATAAAATGTTAATTATGCAATAAGGGTTTCCAAGCATCAGTATAGATGATCTACACAGTATTTATTAACCATTTATAAAGAAAGTAAGTCATTGCAACTTAACAGTAAACATTGCTTATTTCATTAATGATGGCTTTTATCAAGTGTTACCTTGTTTTATTGCCAAACCTTCGCAAAACTAATGCCCTTAATTAAAATTCCCATCATCCTCAGCAGCAGCCCATGCCCAGTTCTAGTCAGCAAATTTTACTGTGCTAAAGTCCTACACAAAAATAGCATTAGCATTTTTGGAGGTAACTTGAATCAATGACCCTGTTTCCAACATCACTCATGGGAAATTGTGCCCATGTAATAATTTCCTTCTTTATTTTTGTAAGCCTAGTGTTTAATGTTGATCACAGCCTCAATCCGAATTTTAGTGTCCAGGTACAGAATCAATTTCAGCTACAAAATATCCACGTCTGACTTGAGTTATGTCGTGTATAATGTTCAAAATTAGACACGTGCTCAGTGTATCCGTGTGAGAAACGAGAGGCTTGGAGAGATGCAAACTCCAAAGCGATTAACGACTTCAGTTTTCTAATCATTTCTGACCTATTTATTTAGGGCTAATTGAGTCAGTTCAGAACATTAATTGATCGAAGACGACGTGACTTCACAACTCAAAAGTGGTAAATAAACAAGGTGTGACAGACAGATGGTGACGGGTGACAAAGCTGCACCCTAATTAACACATGCATCGTTTTGTTGATTTTGTAGTGATCTGCTTGTTTGTCTTTGCACGTGTATTTGTGTGTGTGTGTGTGTGTGTGTGTGTTTGTGCATATGGAGAGCAGGCTGGTGGTCCGCTGAGGAAATACACTGTATAACCTCACCACCTTACAACCCCACCCAGAAGAAACAGTTGTGGTAGCTGCGCATTTGCGATGCTGGCAAAGGCAGAAAGGAAACAGAATTGTTTATGAGGAGAGAGGACCCGACGAGGACACCAACACCTCGCTGGCGGATGCGTGTAGCAGATGGCTGCGTTTCCATCCGGGAGTCACAGATGCAGAGAAGGAATGGCATGCTGCAGGTGGACGAAGCTCTCTGTGTAGCAGGTTTTAACAGTTATCAGGTGGTTGAGATAAACAGCGGCTATTTCTTCATATGCAATGTTCCTGGCAATGTGTCAGGCATCGTGATGCAAAAAAGACCATAAAACCGCTGTAGAGATGTGTACAGATAGTGATCTACTGACAGAAAATGCATTACAGCAGCTCTGTGATTTCTTCTGACAGTGGTCCGCTAAATTGTTGTTGTGGAGTTCTGCTGAAGATTCTTTTTGAATGCGATCGCCTGTAGGGGTTGTGTCACTTTTCTCAAGGATGTCCCATATCTGTCACATGCATCCGACGCACACTGACACATAACACACACACACGCGTGCATAAACAACAAAAACAGCTGCCCCGCTGTTATATCACAAAGTTCTGCTGATGACCGCAGCACATCATCGCTGTTTAAGAGTCCGACACAGAAACTGAGACAGATATGCCGACATGCACTTGAGGAGGGGGAGAGAGATATGGAGTGGAGAGAGGGCGATTTGCATTGGGGATTTTTTTTTTTTGAATAAATAAACAACTTAACATGTCTGTGGCCTAAAAAAGTCATCAGCAATCAGTCAGGACTACAATCAGCAGGGAGATGAGGAGCGTTTACACAGTGTCCCCCGAGGCTACGAGCCCAGCACAGGGCGTACATTACCTATTATAAATCTGCCTTTACAGCAGCATGACTAAACCTAGGCCCAGTTTAAATGGAAGGAATGTGGTACCAAGCATACAGAAACATGTATTTTGGGTATGGTGCTTACGGAGAAAAGGATATGAAATGGAATTTGTTTTGGAATTTAAATCTTTACAGTCTCGTTGGATGCAAACTACCACCTTCTAATTTTGCATTATTGGCCACTGCTCGAGTTCATGGCAAAAAAAATAAATTCCCCATATTTTATCCAAACTATATTTATCTATCAGCAGTTGGTTACAAGCATTGAGACCAAATATGACCTGAGTTCATTTCCATTTTTAAAAACTCGACAAAAAAAAACAGCAAAAAAAAAACAACCCTAATCTGGAAAGCAGGGTTAGGTCAGCAGCTCCATGGTAACCGAAAAGTCAGCAGCCTCCAAAATGACAAGCAGGCAGCAAACCTTAGTACCGCTTCGCTTTGCTTTTTTGGCATCATTAGTGTCGAGTCCAATTAGCATCAATATGAGGGGTTGGAAAATAGACGAGCGGTGAAAAGTGAGCGCGCCTCTGGCGACCCAAAATTTTAGTTTTAAATGCAATTTAGTTTTTCGAAAACTGTTTCTCCCGCTGTTTCCCCCCGTAGCTTTGCTGTTAAACACGGAGATGGCTTTTACTTTTACTTTTCACCCAGATTTGCAGCACACACACAACCGTAGGGGCCCGTTCCACCCATTTCCATTCTCGTAACCTCGCTTTCCACGAGACATTTGAATGCCAATTTGCACGAAAACATTATTCTTTATGCATTCTTTGGCCTTTTGAGTTACGAGCCAGTCAAACCACCATGAGGGGTTAACAATAAACGCCCTGCCTATTGTCATGTTTAATTAACCTCCATTCTCCTGTCATGTAATGTAAATTGAAGTTGTGGATGGTATAGAAGGAGGAGGGTTTCTCCCCCCCCACCCCTCACATCTCCCTTCTCCTCGTTTCTCACTTGCTATGCCTCTAGTTACAGTAACAGCATTCCCTCAGACCACACTTCCACATCTATAATTAATTACTCCTGTCTCCATGCGTTTCTTCACGAGAACGCATCCCTCTATGTCTCAGACTAGCCCTATGTAAATCTGCTCCTGCCTGCTCCCCAGACTATCTCATCTACTTACACCTGTAAATCCAGATGCTCTTTCGTGCGCTGCGGCATTATGCAAACATTTGTGCGTGACCTTACAGTCCATGATTATGCATTTAAGGATGCTAAATCCCTCCTCGTTAATGGCGATTTTATTGCATTGTCTTTTCCGGAGTAAAGCATTCCTTAAAAATCCGACTGGGCTGGGAGGCACACATGACCCCGTGCTCATAAACTTGGATGCTGCTCTGGTTTACCTACTGGAGGAATATTAAAATTGAGGCGAGAAAACAACAAAAAAACAAAAAAACAAAAAAACAAAAGAAAGCAAAATATAGAAAAAAGGCGATTGCATATTTTTCCTCGTGAACCGCGAATATCATAGACCCCTTACAGCAATATTGTGGAGATGTACAACATGAGCCGGAAAAATGAGTCAGGGATCAAAATCTAGCCTTTTATCCGCCTTGTTTCACTAAAGCAGCGGTCACCCAGGGAGAGAGCTTTTTTTTTCCTCCATGCACTCTTCTCTAACTGAAATTATGCACGCCGCTGTGTCTCACAATCATTGTCGTCGTCGTTGTCATCACAATGGAGTGAACCGGACAAACAAGTGCGAATGCATGCAATCCCTCGCAGACCTTTAAAGGTTAAGAAAAGGGCCTTAATCCATTTTTCTGCACCTTCCCTGTAATTCTAGCAGCCACTCCTCCGCCGCTCCTCTCTGCCTGTCCTTGTGTGATGATGCTTTCACTGTATGTACTCCATAATAGGCTATATCATATTTCCCTGTTGCCTGGACTTTTGTGGGATGTAATGCACGCAAATGATGTTGGAGAAAGCAAAAAAAAAGAAAAAAAATCATCAGTGATAATCTGTGCGTCCACACCACCCAGTGTGATCAAACACATCTCGTGATGGCCACCAGAGATGGTGGTAAGCTGTGTTTACTACAACATCCTGGTGATATCCTTCTTTGCATGGGTACATACAGATGGGCCACAATATGTGCATGTTTGGATAGAATATAGATATGTATGAATGCACCGGGCGAAAAAAAAAATGCTGGGAGCTATGAAGCAGAGCACAGCACCCCCACCACTGCTGGCATTCGGCACAAAAGAAAACTAATTAATATGGTAATGTCATGCTACCGCATTAACTGATAAAATATGGTACGCTTTGCTGCTTTGATTGCACTGATTTGACCTTTGATCTCTAAATGAGTAAATGAACTGAAATGATGGAATATGAGTGTTGTGTACAAGGTTCATGTGACCCGGACGCGAGGCTCCCACCACCCGCACCCATCCACCATGTAACACGCAGGACTGACAGAGGGGTTCAAATAAAATTAGAGATGAGAATCAAGATCCAGGTCCAGTATAGGACTGCTTTGTGGTCTGATTGTACCCCCCCCCCCCCCCCCCCACTCCCAGCCTGAGCCTCATTTCCTTTTTTTTTCAATTATGACAGCTGTGCATTGCAGAACAGTGATGTCGCTGGAAACCTGCAACAGAGAGAGAGCCGTGGTCGGGAGGAAGCAACCGTTGAAGCAACGTTGCATCATTTCACGACAAAAGATAGCAACAGTGCTGGTTGTAAAGCCTGTCAAATGATCACTTCATGTGTGGCTGGAAACACCATCAGTTTGCTTTCCATGACACTTAAATGCTGTGAACGGCATGTATTTGACTCTTAAGTGTTCTACCGCTCCCCAACCAAGCAGCAAGTCCGGGCAACGATCTGTATCTAATAGGAACAACCTCAAGAATACACCCTGAAGTTTACGTGAGTTGAAAATATAAGGCAACACGTAATCCATGTGCTCAGTTTTACTTTGGAATATAATCCCAAAGTTTTTCCTGATACTAGAGTGCTCTTCTTCTCAATGTGGGAATCAATTAAGAAACTGACTGATCGATAATGACAGTTGCATCAATAAAATATCTTAGCAATGCTTAACAATAAGCATCATTACTAAAGGAGCATATGTATAGTTATCATTTCACCGCTAACAAAGAATGTGACTTCGACGGGTGGCCGATTCTTACATACAGCAGCACCTCTACGCAGTTGTTCATTTCAAATTTGCAACTGATGTTTATAATACTCAACAATGGTGAATATGGTGATGAATACTGCCTATATACATTATCCGGATGGTTGATAAACCTTAACAATTGCTCAATAAATGGCTTATAAAGCATGTATCAGTTTGTTAACAGTCAAATGACTACCAACTCAAGTTTTATTAATGATGGTTGACAATCCCTCAGTGAAATCTGACCAAAGCTGAATTTTGATCCCTCATGTTAGAATTAAATGCACTGTAATTTCTTGTTAATTATGGGTCAATACATATCTGGGACCTACAGATTGGTTACCCATGATGGGGTCCCAGTCAGGCATCACCTCCCTGAAGACAGGGTTTCAGGTATATCATACAGTATGACTCAGTAACCATAAGCTCCACCCTACTCCAACCCCAGCCCCCCATCACCGCTTGCTCCACTGAGCAGCTTAGAAGATTATTCACCCCAAATCTCTGTTAATCACATCCATGCACACCCCCTGGTGAAGCAAAGACCACGCAGCACAGATCCTGTACGTACACAGTGAGCAGCTGTTGGCTGCTGCCGCTGACCTGCTGCTCTCCAACACCTTCCCAGAGTCCCTTCCTCCCTCTTCTGTGTCTAAGCAGATTAAAAACACATGATCTATCAGAAGGAAAGACCGCGGTGCCACTTCTGAATATGGCACACATTTTTTATATGCGACACTTCCGTAGACAGATATGTATGGAAAAACCCCGTCCAGTCTTCCAGTGATCGCCCATCACGGGGCGATTGGTCTCTGGCGAGGGAGCACGTCGCTCCCCGCGTGAACACACACATGCATATTCATGCGCTTTCTGCTGATGGTACACACTGACACTCACAGAGGGAGGTACGTGTGCAAACACAATCGCTTATAACATCTCTTCCTCTCTCTCTTTTTCTCTCTCTCTCTCACACACACACGCAGAGAAGATAAACCAGCTCAATCCATCAACATCTTTATGCTGCAGACTGTCACGTTTCAAGCTAATCATCTATCTCTTCATCCTCCTGTCAGTCTTCCTCTCCATTTGTTTCACCCACACCTCCCATGTATGGTACATTTTGTGAAACAAAGGATGTGGCCTCTTCCGAACTCTTCACGTTAGTCCCCACTTTTATTCTTTGCCATCGCATTCGCTCCCTCGAGACGTAAAAATAAATGCAATGCTTTTCAAAGGGAATCCAAAGCCAAGTATAAGAAAACAGACTAATACAAATATAGCAGTTCATTATTTGAGCAGAGTGTGTGGTGCGCTGGTTGACAAAATAACTGTAAATACTGACATGGCTAATCTCAGCACAGCTGTTAGTATTAGGTCCTTTAATCCCGGTCCAGATCGGTGATGTGCTCACACTGGCTTGGGGACAGATGAGCAACAGCCACCAGGCTGCCAAGTGGGCTAAAGGCAGCAGACTGGCCCGACGCTCACTTTTAGACATGATAAGCTGTGAATCTGTGGGTCCTGCAGGGCAGCTGCAAACAGCACAGCCTTTGTGTTGCATCACACAGCTTTTTGACAAAATATGACAGATTCTGCTGAAATCTCACAGCGAAACTCTGCAAACTCTAAAAATGTATTTACTTTTAAAAATCCTTACATGGGGCTCAGAAGTAAAGAAAAAAACAGTGGCGGCTGACAACAACACCCTAATGAACAGCGAGAACACTGATGCTTTCTTTTGTTTTTTGTCTTGGAGCGAACAACAAAAAGAGCCAATTTAGCAGAACTACAGATAATTACTTTCAGTAAAACATAAGATGTAAGGTTGTTACACTACTACTGAAGGTACAATGTGTAAGAATTTAAGTTTTAAACATTTACATTCATCAGACTTTTGTCCAAATCATACATACATTCATACACTGATGGCGGTGGCTGCCATGCAAAGCACCGACCAGCACATCAGGAAGAGTTTGGGGTTCACTATCTTGCCCAAGGATGCTTTGACATGCAGACCAGGGGAACTGAACCAGCAACCTTCTGTTCCTTTTTTCCCACAATACCACACTACCAGTTCCCAGTCTGGGCCGCTAGCTGCATGGCTAGCTGGGCTAAATAGCAAACAGCAGCCTACAGATAGCAGCAGTAAGCTCTTACTCTTGTGATATGTTATTTGAGAGGTGGCCAAATATGATTTATCAGCCTCTTCTCTCTGTCTCTTTCTCTCTCTCTTTATATTAGCTTTATTTAAAAAGAAAAATCTTTCTTAATTCTGCAGGAAACAGCACACAGCTCTGCGAGCAAACACACACTACATATTACGCGTCTGACTTCAGTTTGCTCAGATGTCCTCTGTATGACAAAGGATCCGACCCATTTGATTTTCTAGTCCCCGTGTTTTTTATCTGCTTTTATCAAAAATCAAATCAAATTTGTCGATGCTTTCATAACCTGTCAATCACGGCATGGGTACATACAGATGGGCCACAATATGTGGCCCCTCCCCCCCGATGAAACACAACACAGGGACGCTTCTCTTTCCTGCAGGCGATGTAATAAGCCTCTAAATCATGGTAAAAATGACTGCTGTGAGAGGCTGACTCTGCAGCACGTAGAGCCGCACTTCGCTGCTGCTGCTGCTGCTGACACACCGGAGCCGGTCTGCACTCACTTTTTACTGTCTGTTCTGCATACGACGCTGTGTGCCAGGACCAATTGTCTGTGGTCAGACGTACAAAAGAGAGGAAGAGACAACATCTGTGTCGTGTATCGGCAAAGAAAGAAAAAGGTCAGAAGGTGTAAGACGTGCAATAAATGACTGACAGATGCAAGCGTGGACACGGATGCCAACGCGTATTCTCTGAGGTATGAGGCGTAAGGAAACTGACAATCCTCTCTTAATCTTCTGGATAAGGGAAAAATCAACCAACGCTCCCACAGCACACAAACAGGCGGCGCAAACAAAACAGACCCAGTTGGCTCCCGCAGCTTGTTCTCTTCAACTCACCAGTGAAATTGAAAGATTATTAGCTGAATTGAAACTATTTAATAAAACACGGAGCGGAAAAAAAAACAAAAAAAAAACGACTCCTGTGTTTACCTTGAGTTATTTCAACGCCACTGAGCTCGGATTAAACCGAATTTTAAAGCCAATCGGTTAAATCTGAAATGTGATGACAGTGAATGATTAATTAATGACTTGCCTTATGAAACATTCTAGAAATACTACAACAAAATGACAGATTGTTTCCCCTCTTCATCACGAAATATCAAATGATCCAATCCTCCAGGCACGCGTCCAGATGCACATCGAAAGAGACTATTATTATAAGGTCTCTCGAAGACGGTCGGTGGAGGCGAGAAAGCTGTACAAAGAGAGAGAAAATGAGGACCAAACGGGAGGTCAAATCAATAAAAGTTGGCTTTTCTATACTTAATAATGCCGCATTCAGCCGGTGCTCCCGACACTACAAAGACCGCACTTATGATTTTTAAGTTGCTCCAATTACCGGCTGGCAGAGGCGTTTGAGAAAAAGCACCATTAACCTCGGCATCCCGAAGAAACAGAAAGCAGCCGGGTGTTTTCTCTCCGGGAATGTAATTGATGAGACACCGCGGAACAACACACCCACTGGAGCGTCCAGTCCCACGGCAAATTATTACTTGGCTTACAGTACGTGTGGAGTCTACCTGGTCTCTGCGTTCGTGATATTCGGTGCCTGTCAGCGCAACGTACTGTTGTAATACACTCACGGTACAGTCAAACGTTTCCCTTCTGTGGTGCAAAAACATCAAGCATTGCTAACAATTCACCGTTGCCGCGACGATTAATACTTCCCGGTGGAGAGATTAACACATGAATGCGTAAATCACGTATTCAACGTCGTCCTGGCTACGTTCAGCGTGTGCACAGCTTAATGAACACAGCAGCAGAGGAATCATCCCTCTAGATTGACACACCGAGTCTTGAGCCTCCAAACATCACTAATGCTCTCAATCCAAGGCTGCATGTAAATAAACTATTTCAGTATTAAAAGATCTACTGTAACTGTATGTATTTTCCAAGTTTCCATTGGAATAAAATTCCAGAGGAGGATGAACGAGGCAATGCTGGAAAAAAAAAGAACCATTAAGCTAGCACGAAAGGTTCTGGGACTCGAATTGAGTTTGCATGTTTTTTTCCCCGTGCGGCTCTCCTCTGGGTGCTCTCTTTCCACCCACAGTCCAGAGACGTGCGGGTTAGGTGAAATGGAAAAAAGTCTAAATTGCCCGTAGGTGTGAATCTGTTTGTCAGTCCGTGTGTGTGTGTATGTGTGTGTGTGTGTGTGTGTGTGTAGCCCTGAAGACCTGTCCACAGTGAACCCCTGACTCTCCTCACCTGATGTGTGCTTAGACGAACTCCATCCTCCTCCACTCTGGACAGAATGAGCAGCTCAGAGATATTTCAAAAAGTACGAAACCCCACAGAAGACCTGTACAAAGTAGGTCACCAAACTAGACGGGTCGCTTGCGAGTCATGTTTGCCCTGCTATTATATTTTATTACTTTATTGAACTGTGTGGCTTTAGGCATGGCGATATCAGTCCGTCTGCATTTTTGCACCACCACTTTGATCCCGGCTCAGCTTTTAGATGGCCTGCAGTGAAATATTGTACAGTAATTCATTGTCCCCAGAGGATGAAACCTAGTGATTTTAGTGCCACCATTACGTTGATGTCTTTCTGTGTAATGTTATGACGACTTTTGCATGATATTTGGTGCAGACATTCATGATCCTCGCGGGATAAAGTTCCTCTTGTGCCATAAGCAGGCGACATCTTTAACTCATGCAGGGAAAAGTCTACTGCAGTGTTTTCTTTAGAAATCCTGCTCCTAGTGGCCTCCTGCCTTACACGTTTTAGTTGATTTAACACGCTCCGGCACACCTGATTCAAATGATCAGCTCATCATGAAGCTCTGCTGAAGCCTGGTAAAAACCCATTCATTTGAGTCAGGTGTGCTGGAGCAGGAAAAACATCTAAACATACGTTTCGACCTTATTTTACATTGTGAAAGAATTGGCTGTAAAAAACAAACAAACAAACAAACAAAAAAAACAATCATAAGAAATGCTGAAGACATTTTTGAAGCATCCCGGCACCCTTGAAACAACTTGTTTCACTAAAACATTTGGAAGGTCAAGAAACAGCCGCACCATTAAAGTGTTTTCAAGTTAGCCAAAAGGCTAATCTGGAAGTTAGCCGCTGGACCGGCAGCAGTCTCTTGTGTGTGAGCTCTATGGACCGCGCAAAATGGAAGCTATACAGACAAATCTGGGTAATTTCACACCCAGGAAGTCAAACTTTTTTGGGTTCACGCATCACCGAGCAGCTCTAATAGGAATGAACGCGGCCCCACCTCTGACGCTGTATCCAGATTTTTTACTTATTAGATCCATGAAGAGGACCCCTCCCCTCTGTCGATATAAATGGTTCTGAGGTAATGAAAACACATTGATTCTTCTCCCAAGGTGGTTCTCGATTGATGAAAACATAATTATGAATGTTATGTTCCATTTCTGTTGGTAGACTCCTGTAAATCCTGCACACACTGGGATAAACACCAGTTCATCTCTTCAGCAATATAACATCGAGCTGTGTGCAAATATGCATCATGTGCTCCGTATGCACACATCATGTAGGTTTCGCGCTGATTTTTAATTCTGTCGGGCGTGTTTGTCAGAACATGGACGGTTCGCTCTGGAATGAAGCTTCGGCTGTTGTCACGGACACAACCATCTTTAATTGACAGTCTGACGGTGCGTGAAATGCCCTTATAAAAAGAATCGAGCGCGTTGAAAATTCAGGGAATGTTATCAGCGATAGTCAGGTGAGAGGTATTCACGGATGCGCTTGGGGTTCAGCTCCAGATAGATTACCGCAGCAGAGCTTTAAAAAGTCTCCAATATGTGGAATCACAACTCCTGCCCCTATTGGCTTAATGGAGTGAATCCTATGGGGAGCCTTCACTCCCCGTGTCACTCTGCCTCGACAAAATGCTAAAAATATTACAGCACAGAGGTGAGTGGACTCCATATCCCCCCCTCTTTCAAAAAAAATTCAAAAGGCTACGATTTATCCTGTAAGAGCGAGAATTCTCCTTTCAGAGCATGCTTAAGAGCTCGAGGAATCTCATCCACCTCGTCAGCCATTTGGTGTAGGTATTAAACCGCCACCTCCCCCCCTCCACTCATAATCTCTTCGCTGGGAGATAGGGGCAAAACGTAATCAGCTCAGATAACTAGGCTATCACAGAGGTGTCGGCTTCCGTATCTATCGTTTTTTTTTGCATTACATTCTTTTAAAAAAGGAGCGCTCAGAATTTTTTTTCACTTAGCTCGGTTGTCTTCATCCTATATGGAAGGGCTTGTCAGAGTTATTGCCAAGCAAAACAGGACTCTTTTGTTTCCCCTTATCATTTAATTGATCAGCGGAACGATCTGTAATAATGAATTGTTTCAGAGCAAATTCCTAAATTACAGAGCGCGGCGTGTAGTTACAACTTCATTAGTCCGGGGCGCAAGCTTTTTTTTTATCGGGGCTGAAATGTTCATTATAGCTGCTACCTTGCGTTCACGTCTTTTCCCTGTCCACACACACAAAAAAAAAATAGAACAATATTTCCTTTAAAAAAAAATAAAAAATTAACATATCCCTTCCTAAGCAATTACAGCAGGATAAATTCACCCCCAGACTGTTTGTACTCTTACTTCTTTGTTTGAGGAGTGTGTATGAATTAGTAATAGGACCAGTGATCCCCTCGCTGCTAAATAGGTTAGAGGAAAGAATATATGATTATGTATGAGGGGAAGTTTTGGGGGGGCGGTTGTGAGAGACAGCTCTACGGAGGGAATAACAGACTGCCACATAGCGAGATACAGTGTAGAGAGGGAGAGAGAGAGAGTGTGTGTGTTTATTCTGGATGGGTAGCTGTATGGTTTCAACCATGGTGGGTGTGCTGTTGAGCGCTGCATGGCTGAGTTGAGCTGCAGTGCAACTCGCTGCGGCTCTCGAAAAAACCCTCACCCACGGAGAGATCCCCCAACTGTCACATGCCACTGAACCACGGTAAACAACACACACACATACACACACACACACACACACAAATGCACAGCAGAGCCATTTTCATTAACAGAACCACTGGCACACTCAGCCCAGCTGGTCCCTGAGTCGACACTGGAACTGCACATCTGGTGTCAATGCTCCGTTAGAGGGAGGCCATCTGCTTGGATGGAGACAGAGGGAGGTTGGGGGGAGACGGGGAACAGTGGGGGGCATCAAAAGATATTTGGGGAGACAAGGGGTGGGGGGGGGGGGGTGGGGGGGCTCTCATCAATACTGCCTCATCAACGTATACGCACCTATAAAAAATGGATCCGTTTGTCAGATGCGCCGTATACTTTGCGAGCATTAGTACTCTCCCGGGTAAGAGGATTAGATGTCAAAGTCAGGTTCGCTCTCTGAGCTTTTGGAGCTAATGGCAATGAGCAGATAGCATGTTTAATGGCTCCGACTCTCAGCAAAACACGCGTCTCCTCGACATGAATAATGCTCCCTCTGTATTGTCCCTTTGGCTTCCACGAGGGGGGACTTAATATTACATAATACATAGAAACATTAATAATTCTTAAGCGTTCCAGTGTGACGTTGCTGTACATTTGAAACTTCCCTGTTCCTCTTGCTGTAATGTATTATGTTATTCAGCGTTGCAGTGCCTACCAGTCTGTTTGTGTTAGAACGCTGGCTGTTGAAGGCGCGCCCGTATAGAATCCAAGCAACGCTCCAATTAACTCGGTTGAGCCGCATTTATACTTCACTGGAAACTATACATGAAGAGCCGTGCAGCGGTTGATTGGACACGGTGTTTGACAGTGTCGCAGAGATGCTCCATCTCCAGCAGCAAGAGTGAAGCCGATGCTGTGTCTCTCCTCCTGAAGTAACATGGATGGGATTAAACTGCAGCGGTAAACACCTACAGCTTGAGCAATGGGACACAATCAAAATGTACGTGATCTGAACTTATGCACATAAAAGATTTTATACTGATCTCATATAACTCCTCAGCAGCTGAACAAAATGAATCATAACATGACAGATATCAGAAAGAGGGGATAACTAAAGGTGCAATATGCAAGCAAAACAGCTGCAGAGATATCTACTAAAGCTAGCATGCTAACTCTGATGTAGCCAGTTTATACCTGATTGTCCCATAACAAACAACACCACCACCTCCCTTCGAGCACCCAGTCTGCGAGGAGTCAGCTAATAAGACAGATAGCTGCACGGCTAACCGGGGTATGAATATTATTTCCTTTAAAGGTGCAATACGTACAAACTTTTGCTTAAAAGCTTGAAACATTCGAAACAACAGTTTTGATGTTGACGTTTGAATTGTGTCGCAGGGATATCTATTTAAGTTAGCATGCCAGCCAGCTACCAACACTCACCACAGTGCTCTAATCTCCCAGCCAAGTCAGCTACTTTCCCTGCTGGAAAAATCAGCATAGACCAGCACCAAAACACAACATATGCTGGTCTTGCTAGTGACCGGTCACTGGCAAGACCAGCATATGTTGAAACCCTGCGTCAGTTTCTTTGATACCTTTGTTGTGGCACTGCTCAGAAAATGCTGAGAACATTTTTGAAATATGTTATGTATAATGCTAAATGAAGATGTACTGCTCTTCACAGAAGTGTGTTTGTATGTTGTGAAATCTGGACAATAGCACCGCCTGTGAACATTTCCTTTTCATTTGTGTGAAAAAGAGTCATCCTTATGAAATTAAACTGTTTTGGTTTGAATCACTGGCCTCGGGACTTTGCAGAACTAATAATGGAACGTGCAGCCTTGGCCCTGCAGGGGCTTAATAGAGATAATAGCTTCGATGGGTCCATGGATACTAATACAAGAAAACATAAACAAGAGGCATATCATTTGGCTGAAGAGCTGTTCTGAGTGTTCAAGATAAGCCGGCACAAAGAAATGGAAATTGAAGCTTGGAAGTGTAAGTACTGTCCATGTGTGGTGCTGTATTGGTCTTAAAATGTAAAGAACAAAACACAACGCAAACGTACAGGCATGAGAGCAAGCCACGATAAAATCATTTTATTCATCTATTGATGCACTTGCACGAGTCCAGCAGGAAGAGGGAAGCCCTGCGCAGGACAGGTGGATAAGCAGAAAACTACCTTCCTGATTACATTACCGGTGACTCATGAGGTCAGCTTGTTAGCTTTCGCTGACCACAGCTTGACCCCCGAGGCCGACAGAGACATATAACGCGCATTCAAGTTCTTACGTTTGTGTCAAACTGAGGCAAAAGGTCAGAAACCCTTGTATACACCAGCAGTAATGCACTTATACTTACCGTTTAGGCACATGTACGCACACACACACACACATCCCTATGAACACAAAGTGCCTCCTGCCGCCAGTGGCCGACTGAATCATGCTCTTATTAAACCTTGATCGGAATTCAAGCCTGGGCATTATCCACTTACAGTTATTAATGCCGCTGCTCTCTCGGGAGGACAGGACAGGGCAGGCAGGCAGTGAGGGGAGGGGATGCATACCACACATACAGATGCTGGCATTAAAAGCTCCGCGACTGGAGGTAGGGGTTGTTTACATCGCACGCATGGATGAGGTTCGCATTATTCCAGCGGGTGGAAAATTGCCGCTCCCCTCGTTTAGGTGAGGAGGTGGAGGAACAACACACCAAAAAAAGTCAAAGCAGCAAGAAAAGTAATCCCCTAACAGACACATTGTTATCAAACCAATCAGGAGAGTGGCGAGTACCCAGATACTCTCACCCCGCGCTAGATGCTTGATGAGACGTAACAAAATTGCTCCTAAAATCCTCGCCTCGAGGGAGACAAAGAAATGAAGATTCTCATTTTACTTTTTTTTTTCCTCTCCCGATATACTTAAACCTCTGCCACCGTTAATTAGAAACCCAAAGACATTCCTTCTTTTTTGGCAAAAAAGTTAATTAAAAATGTGCACACTTTGCCGCCTGCTATGTATGCAGCAAGGAAACATAAGAGCGGGAGAGGTGGCTAAACGAGAGGGGAAAGGAAGGGGAATTAATGAAGAGTTCATGTTGCATGTACAGTAATGGCAGACTGAAAGGCAATTAGAAGATGTTAAGTGGTCGGCTGATTGAAGGTCTGTATGTTCCGTGATAGACTATGGAGAGGTATAAGGAGAAAAAGAAAAAAAATGCAAAATTTATGCAACATCGGTACCACGTTGCCATGTTACGGCACCGAGATGAATTTGCATCGCTTCCAGGCGTATGAGCTAAGAGCCGCGGTTCACAAAAACAAAGCAGAAGTAGGAAAAAAGCTTGGCAGGCGCGGAAAGAAAAAAAAAAGTATTAGAGGCCAGACTGCGTGGATCCATTCAGTCTGTGTTTGTGTGAAGTGTGTCGGGCTGTTTTGCAGTGAGTCACAGTCGGTAGCCTTGAATCTTGATCTCTGGTTTGACACGGGGGAAAATCAGCAAGAATTCTGATAACCCAATTAACTGTTTCGACGCCGAAGACTTTCTGGTTCCGCCTTCACGTTTCGCCTGTTTTTTTTCTAAATCTTCCGTGATGATGAACTGCATATTCAACGTCCACTTGGGCTCTTAGAAATTGGGACGTAACATTTTTCTCAATTTTCTGGTCAATTTGTGCACTAAATGCTGACTTGATGAACAGAGGAATCATTAGCTGCAGCTCTGTTCGACAAAACTACAAACTGCAAGAGGCGCCTCGAAACTTAGACTCCTGTAGCGGCTATCAGAGAGGATTTAAAGTTCTGCTTTTGTTTTAGATTTGTTGCTCTAATTAAAGTCCCTCTAAACTCTCCTGTTGTGTTGTTGTTAGAGGTGAGGTTAGAGGTGAGGTTACTATGTGCTTCAGTATATGAGGTATTGTGTCCCTGAGCTACCGTAAGACTGGAATAGCTTACCAGCTCAGCAGTGTAGGCGCCGCCACTCGCCCTGACAGCAGCCTCTGACTGTCTCACCCAGCTGAGAGAATAGTCTCCCATCGCCGGCAAAAAAAATGGAGTTGGTTCAACTCTTAACATCTCTGCCTGCTGAGTTAACTTTCGAGCTAAACCCGTCCCCGCAGAAAAGTGTGAACGGTGGCACTACAGGAGTACAAAGAGAAGTGTGTTTAAAGGGTCTCTTTGTAACAATTTGTAGCAATTTACCTGTATGAATCACTTTTTATTGTCCATATGTGAGCGGACTGAAAGATGAGACCTTCCCGTCTCTCTAAGATGGCCACACAAGCCTGCAGACGATTTGTTAAAGTTGTTTAAGGCTGCTGGACTTTTGATTTCCCTGATGCGTACATGAGCGCCTCTCTGCGCTCCGCTAACAGACAGCAGCAGTAGGTACCATTGGTTAGCTCTTTGGGTGCCCCAGCAGCTCAGTTGGTAGAGCGTGCGACCCACCTACAGAGGCCTCGTCCTCGCTGCAGCGGCCATTTGGTGGCCATTTGTCTACCCAACACCCCCACCCCCCATTTCCCATCCAGCCTCCTGTCGTCTCTCAAGCTGTTAATAAAGCAATGAAAAGCCAAAAAACGTCCAGCTTCAAGCTCAACACAGAAGCTCAACAGAGCCCCTTTTAATAAGAAATAGACAAATGGGACATAGAGACACTGACCACAAACTTTTGACCACAACTTTTTTTTTTTTAAATTCCCACATACAGTATCAAGCTCCTACCTCAGAGCACTCACAGAACATGACTTTTTTGCCCTCTCTGGCGGGGCGGATCTCTGGCTCCAAAAACCATTAATTCACAAACTCTGTTGTTTTTTTTTCTCTCTTTTTGGCACATTTCAAACGTTCGCTTCGATTTCACATGAAAAAATGTTTTTGGAGACGTGGACCCCTGGATGGCTGAAACATCTGTTTTGCACCTGCACTCTGCAGCAAAACGTCTTTTCCCTCCAGTGCCACAAACTTGAGGCTTTGTGCTTTCAGCAGTTTGTCGCCCTTCCTAATCCTTAATAGTCCTTCCAAGGAGTTACAGCACCTGTATGTACATCCGCCAAGCCGCGTGAATTTTCCCTCCCAGGGATCGTATGATACCGGCGAGGTCTTACTGCTTGGACAACGGTGATACAAGGGGAGTGGCGGCTGTTGAGAGCGAGCCAGACCAGCTTGACGGCAGTGGTGGTGGGGGGAGGGGAGGGGAACAACGGCGGGGAAAGGGGAAGCGACAACTGTGGCTGGATCTGGCTTTGATGAGGCGGCATGAGAAGAGGGGAGGCTCAGTCTTCGAGGGAAGCAGGTGTGTGAGGAGGTGATAAGGACGCCGCGCCAGGCACACACACACACATACACACACACACCGAGCTCACACACATGCATGCAAACAAATAAACATACTCTGCAAATACAGCGCTTGCCGAAAAAAAAACCAAAAAAAAAACAACCCGCTCATTCAAACTTCAACACCGAAATTGAAATGGCATCCCTTCAAATAACTAAGCTTGCGCCGGTGCCGGCCCCTAACTCTTTCTGTTCGCTCGCATCGTAAGAAGACAGACAGAGAATTGGTGGTGTAGGAAGAATTAAAGTGCGGGACGAAGATGATGAGAGAGGGCGGGGGGGAAGAAACGGGGGACAGGTTGATTTAAGGGGCTAATATTGTGGTAAACACTTCTTTTCTGTTGGGAGAGGGTGCAGGGTTTTTATTATGCGTCTACTGTAAGTGTTTCCTGCTCGCACACATACCATACCACATGCGTATATATTAATGTGTGAGCGTTAAAGCGTCCCCGGGGAGTGCTTTGTGGCAAACGCGTGGTACGGAACAGAGAAAAGTAATTTATGGATAAGATTTTTTTCCTTTCTTTTTTTTTTTTTTTTTTTTTCTTTTGGCTGGCTTATTTCAGAATCCATTAAGATTAATTAAGTGTTGCTAAATGCGGTGCTATGGAGTTCAGATTTCGCAGATGCATTCTAATCATTAGCTCGCAGTTTATTCAGCCCGCTTAACAGCTGCTAATAGCCTGAGTGAAGCCGGTCCAGAGTGTTCTAATGGTTTCAGAACAGCCGAGTTTCGACTGCCGGACTGGTGGATGGTGAATTAGTGATTGAGGACGTCTACCGCGGCGTTAATGTATAATCCACGGTGTGTGAATGTAAATCTAAAGCCACACACACACACACGTCAACACGGCGCGCACCTGTCCGTGCTTGTTAATCAAAGGCAGGGAGAGAGTAAGTGAGACAGAAAGGAGGCAATTAGACACTCTGTCATCAAATATTTGGCGTGTTTGGCAGGGAAGACTGCATTAAAGAGTGAAAGAGACCCACTGCCAAGCGGGCGCAGCCTACTTCATATCCGCTGTTGTTTCAGATAGACTTTGCACAAGCAATTAGCGCCAATCAGGGATTAATTGAGCTAACACAGAAGGAGAAGGGCGGTTTTGGAATTGTTCTGCTTTAGCGTTTCGCTCCTGAGGCAATTAAAACATCATCGAACTGATTGCCTGTCTGTTCACCAGAGCTGCGCGTGCATTCGTCAGCACACGCGCGCATATACGCATGTGCGTTCGCATGAAGCGGCGCACACACGCCTCGACTCTCCGTTGAAAATGTCTGCGATGGTGTCGAACGCTTCAGAACAAGTGAGTAGGTGGACGCCCGGCTGAGATTTGCTTTGACAGCCGCCTCTCCAGAGGTCATGTCTGCAGCTCTGAGTACTTGCTTTGTTTCTGCTGTTGATTAATAACATTATGTGAGAGCAGCTGAAACAAACAGCAGCTAACATAGCTACTTTCCAACATATACAGAACAATAATAATCTAATAGATCAGATAGAATGGCTCTCAGGCAAGCTGAGTCTTCTTTAACTCAGTTAAGCCTCATCCAGCATCAAGCTCAACAGACCCGCGTCACTCTAAATTTCAAACCACCAACCGTCATTTAAGATCACCAGATCTGAAACAATGCAGATGGAAGCATAATCTCAGATCACAAGCATGAATGGCAAATTTGACTTTGTAATCCTTTCGTTTTTTGTATTTTTATGTCAAAGACTGCTTTGTAAGCTTGACCTAACCAATATCAACCAATAATACCATGCTATCCACCCATCAGTCAACTATATTTAAGTCGTGGAGGGCGAGCAGCACAGAAAATACTATCTCATGTCAGAGATATGTTTCAGGGGGTCACTTTGACATTGCGAAACCACCTGTTTTTAACTTTATTCACTTCACTGATTCGGGTGAAAGTGGATCATATTTTATGAGGGCCATGTCTTCTGGTTTTCCCTCTAATGTCCTCCGGCTGCTCTGCCTGAACCCTCTCTGATATTAACAGAGTTTCCAGATGAGCAGATGGCTTTACTTGTGGCTAAAGTGACCTCTAACAGCAGCTAACTGCACCGGGCTTCACGTGAACACACCGGTGTCGGAGGCCAAAAACAAACTCAGAGTCCAACGGCTGCCAGTTCGACGACGTGGAGAATCCAGTGACGAGGTGGTTTAAGGAGCTTTAGCTGCTGTTAGACTGTTACCTCGCTTGTTAGTTTGGTCAGGCAGCTAACGTCAGCGGTCACATTAGCTGATTGGAATTAGGGTTGCCGGGAACCAAACCGGCAAGACAACCCTCTCAGTGCTGTATTCTCTGCTGTCAAATTTGTAGCCGTGGGTCTCGCACGCTGTAAAAGGTCCTGCTCGGGCCGTGTTAGGCCAGCCCTCTCATCACTTAGCTCCAGTCGAACCTCCAGAGAGACTCGGCTACGTCGACATGTAGCTGCGAGGCGGGGGGCGTAATTCACATTCTGTGCCGTCGCTGTTGGTAACTACAGAGGGCAATCGATTCCTACCTGACCCTTTTACAGGAAACACATAAATACGCGAAAGCAAATAACACTCAGTGCCTTTGTATTTCTCCAGGACTTCACATAAAGACAGTTCTGGAGCTGCACAAGCACGCGTGGGCCGAGACTCAGCCTCCATCCGAGTTTTATTGAAATCCTTTCAGTTGTTTTCGTGTGCTGAGAAAACAACCAACTAACTAAGCAACTTACAAACGGACATAACTGCCTTGGCTCATGTTTTGAGTCTGTAAAATAAATGATCTTCAAAGTCTAAATCAAATATTGGCTAGTATTCAAATCGGTTATGAAGATCTGTGGTTTAAAAGGTAGTTCAGTGGGTTAAAGGAATGATCATTAACACTACAATGTAAGTTTCTTCAGGGGAAGGCAACCTTTGAAGGATACCTGATCACCTCTTGTCCTTAAACCAGACTTCACAATGGATGAGGGAGCCGTTCCCGACAACAAACTGAAAACTGCTTCCATCAGATGTTTAAATCGGAGAAATAGCTGCCGGTCTGCTCTAACAAACCCTTTACAAACAGTAATCGGGTAGCAAAAAATATTAATCCGCCCTTCTGCATGGCAGATTATGAATTCCAACACGCCTACTCATGAGTTAAACTACATTTGTCAAGAATTATTTTGCTTAATTAAGAATTGCCCGGACACGACTATAAAATGAAGCCATTTTTAGAATAATGCTAAATATTTACAGCCGTCTCTCCTTTTTTTCTGTGACAGCGTGGCACAGGGCACTCAACTGAGCACGATCCTGTAATAAAAAATATAATATTGTAAATACTTAATGCAAAACATGAATTAATTCAATGAAATATGCAAAACAGACAGGGGGTAAAATGTTCATATTCGATGTCGAGAAAAAAAAAAAAAAAACAGCCGGCGTGGATGACTGCACACGAATAGACTCGCGTTTTAACTAAGTCACGATGGGAGCTGGTCATCCGAGGCGACGTTAACAGAGCTGGCCGAGAGAAGGAAGGGAACGGCTTCTTTGCAAGTGGCCTCGCACAAACTTGTAGACTGGATTGCAGATTCTCCATGGCTTTCACAACACCATAATAATGACATTTTTCTTTCTCAGTCACCTTTAATGTGAATCAGGTTGGATGAGGGTCATCTTAGGCAGCAGCGGCACATATACTGGCACTTTCAATCGTGTCTTAAATGAAGTAAAAAAAAAAAAAAAAAAATGTATGGGGCAGCTGCAGCTCAGGAGTTAGAGCAGGTCGTCCTGGAAATCTTGAGGTTGTTGGTTCCCAAGATCCCCCAAAATGCATGTCAAAGTGTCCTTGAGCAAGACACTGAACCCTGACGAGCAGTTGGCACCTTCCATGGCAGCCACCGCCATCAGTATGTGAACTGGTGAATCTGACAAGTGTTATAAAGTGCTATAGAAAAGCAAGTCCGATTACCATATATGGAATAAATATAACAGCAATATAATCTTTATGATACTAAAACATTCTGCAGAAGCAACTTGTGCTGATTATAGACACACAAAGGAGGATTCAAAGTGTTTCAAACAACTCAAACAAAGGCTTCAGTACGTTAGACATTTCTTTACTCTACCAGTCATGAAGATATATATAAAATTCAACAGTCACTCTTTGTTCTCCGAGCTCCACTAATGTTTGCAGCTGTTTGAATTTGGTCCAGTGACTGAAGCTGGCAATGCAACGACCCCCCTCAGGAATTGCTCTTGGGAAAAATTCCATGCAGCCGTCCCCCTCCAAAGTTAATCTCAGACTTTATCGCCTCTGGACGTGTCACTGCTGAATGTCCTCTGGACAAACGATGATGGTGCCCCCTCTGCGCTTAACTTTAAAACACACCACGTGGCTGGACTCTCTAAAGAGCCACTTGAAATAAAGGAACTAACCGAGCTGGAAAATGTGACGGACTTTGATGAGAATCAAACAGTAGTAGTCTTTATTTATAGAGCGCTTTTCAAAAACAAAAAGTTACAAAGTGCCTCACAAAACTACAGAAGTCATAAAATCATCAGGTTTTTTTCTTTTTTAAAAGAAAATGGATGAAAAACAATACAGGAAATTCAGTTCAAAGCCAAAGTTACACTTGATGCCAGTTATGCTCAATGTACAGTAAGAGAAATGTAGAATCTTTTACTTTGGGGATAAAAGGATTTCCAACCACAATTTAATGAGCAACAAATCAGCTACTTCTATCCTTTATATTATTATTATTGGATATACATCTATATCCATTTCTTTGTGGATAAAAACAAACACACTTCCACTCAAACCATCAGCCATTTGTTGTCTTCCCATCCCTTCCCCTTCAGGTATTGCCATTTCGTCGAACAACGAGGAGGCAGTTTAGTAAACACATCACTTAAAACCACACAAACACGGCTTTTTTAGGCTTAGCAAATTACATGAATTGAGTCATTTTGTTAATCTTCTCATCCATTTTCCACTCAATAAGTGACACACCTTAAAAATACAAATTAATTATGTTAAAAGGCCTGTGCCTGTGTTCCTTCCATAATAGCATTAACATGCAAAACTGTGTCTGCACGCGGATGATGAATTACATTCTTCATTTCACAAAATGCTAAAAAGCCCTTTAATGTCTGACTCTTAATAGTAGTGAGGTAAAGCTCGGGCGGACTGTCTCGGAAGTCTAATAAGAATGATTGCGAGCGCTCCGGCTGTGCCAGCAACGTTCAAAAGAGATGTTTGATTTCAAATCGATGGAACAGGCAGGTCAGGTGTTAAAACTGTAATTGTCCTGCCATTGTGAGGGAACAGATTTGATATTCAAAACACATCCGTATTTCTCTTTTTTAATTGTCCTTGAGCAAGCTGTTACTAATAAGAGTGTAGTCCGAACAGAACAGGAACAGGATCACAGCAAAATGTTTTGTTTCCATTCGTTCATTAATTCTCACAAAATCCCAGTTGATCAACTCCCACAGTTCAGTTCCATTGTGTACTGAGTGATGTTATATGTCATTTACGTACATTTCACACATGATATCAGAACACATTTTAACACTGGGCTGAGCCAAGAAGAAGCCCTGCAGATCCACAACATACTCAGACAGTCAACATCACACAATCCATACGTTGAGTTAAAGGTGCAGTATGTAAGAACATAGAATCAACACAAATGCAGGCAGAATATCACCAGAGTAAGCGCTTACTGTTGCCACTGTTAGCAATTTAGCTCAGTTAGCTGTGCAGCTAGTGTTCCAGATTGGGAGCTGCGAGTGGTATTATGAAAAAGGACGGGCTGGGGCTAGCTGGTTAGCATGCTAACTTCGGGAGATATCTCTGCAACACATTACATCAGTGATCATTTTTTAGTTACTTGTTGAATTATTATTCTTTTTTAAATCAGCCATGAAAGATCAGTCATGGAAGAGTAGCTTTGCAGCTAATGATCTGATTGTTAGTGTAGGAAATCTGCAGTCTACTGTGGCAAACAAAGTAGTGTAGTGTAATGCAAAGGCTCATGCAAAGGCTCTTTAACAGCATTAAAGGGTCAATATGTTAAAACTTTACTACATGATAACATAAAAAAACATTCTCATCAATAAAATGTAAAAATATGTATTGTATGTACTGAGCTATCTACTGTAATTAGCATGCTAACCAGCTAGCTCCACCCAGTCCCAAAGCTCCCATGCTGGGGATGTGAACAACAACGCTCCCCTGAGCCCACAGTCCCAACTGATAGCTGCACCGCTAACTGAGAAACTTGCTAACGGCAGCTACTGTTAGCAGAGGTTAGCGGTTACTCTGGTGATATACTGGCCCTTATTGTTTTGAGAATTAATTCTTACGTATTGCACCTTTAGCGCTGCAACTGACAATTATTTTCAGTCTTGATAAATCTGCTGATTATTTTTCATGATTAACAGAAATATAATTTTGTGAAATGTCAAAACAGAGTCAAAAAATGCTCATTGCCATTTCCCAGAATTTCCCATACTGTCATCTTCAGATTGTTAATTGTTTCAGTAAAGAACCAATCAATAAAAAAAAAGTGATTCATTTTCTTCCTTTCACCTAATTGATTAACAGATAAATTGTAACAGCTCTGAATATCATATTGTTCAGCAGACTTGGAATGGAATCAGGTGAGTATACCGCATTTAAGTGGGGACGGTTTCCACAAGCAACTGACTGTATGTTCCGGCTGCGTTAGATATTTCCAAGAGGATTGTTTACAGCCGCTCTGGCAGTAACAGTGAGTGAAAGAGACAGAAAATGAATGTCACTCTTTTGTCATTGGGATTTGTGTGAGGCCCAGATCACAGCCATCGCCCGGGGCAAGGCTCAGAGAACTCAACTGACCACAAATTGCTTCATCTGTCGGCTATACGGAAGTGCCTGTTACCCAGTAGGCAGGCAATTCAAACCAACAACCAGATTGTTTTGGGGGGCTTCATGACCCCTCGTGACAACCGCCTCCCCACCCCAGCATCCATCAAGGGAAATGATGAGGTGTATGTTTGTCTCTATTTTATATGCATTTCTGCACACTCTGACAGAGAACTGTCAGCAGTGTGGGCTGGAGTGATTTTCCACTGGCATCCATGGAGAAAATCCTGGTTGGATTCTGAGCTGCCTGGCTTTTTTTTTTTTTTTTTTTCCTGATGTGTAAGAGTGCTGGAGACAGGCCTAGCAGGTTTAAGCAGATTAATTAGGGTGTAGCGAAGACTGTGAAGAAATCTCTCTTCCATAGATGCTATATCCACTGACACAGCTTTGCATAGCTGCTGCAAGCCCCTGAAATGTGCACAGTACCACACAAATATACTGCACACACACACACACACATGGAGGAGACGCTGTTGGAGGGCAAAAAGTCTGCCGTGGCCCCCACTCATGCTGTCTCTCTCCGGGGTTAGTCCAATAACTGTACCCCCTCCCCTTTACCCCTAAATGTGTTTATCCTCCCTGTTTTCCCCTCTCACTCTGAGCATATTTCCAATCGTAAGGGAAAACACTTCTCTATTAAGGATGATTTTCACTTCCTGTCTCTTCTTCTGAATGTGGCGTTCATGCAAACACGAACAAAAGAAACAAAAACATCCAATATGAGAATAATAAAAAATAAATAAATAAATTTAAAAAACAGGCAATTGGGAATTAGCAGTGCTGCAGTTCTAGCTGGTTCCTTTTGTGCGGCGCGCCGGGTTGCTGCCTCCGACGACACGGAAAGCGAAAAGGAGCCAAAACTCGAACCAAAAACTTGTTATTCCGTCTCCACTTTCTTGTGAACACCCGATTATTCCATCTTATCTCGCCGCCCCTGATTGATATTGAAGAAAAGACAAGGGCAGAAAATAGAAACAACTCCCCCCCCCCCTCCCCATCCGCTCTCCCCACCCAACCCCTGAATCCTCATCACCATCATCATTTTCATCATTACATGAAATATGACCGAGAGCATAATCCCACAATGCCGTGCAAGTGTCGACGTGAGTTAGCATCAAGAAGACACAAGAGATATGCATGCATCATCTGGCCAGGAGAACATCACTTGTGGGGAGACAGCCAGAGGCCCTACGGAGGGGAGGCGGAGAGGAGGAGGGTGGAGGAGGAGGAGGAGGGGGAGGAGGAGGAGGGTGGAGGGCGTTGAAGAGGAGAGAGAGAATCTTAGAGGGAGAGGAGTGAAGGGTGCAGAACAACAGAGGGGAATTGGGAGGAAAGTGAAAAGAGAATGAGGTGCAATATTAGGGAGGAGAGGAAGGGATGGAACGAGTGGGATGTTTCGCTGTGACACACACAGGCAGGGAAACAACACAGAGGCAATCAGAGAAAATGGAGGCATAATATCCCAGAGCTGCATAATCTCCACAGATTCAAGCATAATGCATAATCTCCACAGGTTCAACAATACACCATGTGCCCTAATTCTGAGCCAATTAGAGTTCGTGTGCTGTTTCGGTTGCTTTGCATGTGTGCCCGAGCACGGATTTGACGAAGAGGGAGCTTGAATATGGGAGTGAATTTAGGATTTAGGTGTGTGTGTGTGTGTGTGTGTGTGTTGGGTGTCTTCCGAAGGGTGCAGACAGCTGGGGTGCCCGTGTGACGGCAGCATCCGTGAGCCTTTTTGCCTTCTACATAGTCTAATGCCCTTCAGTGACCAGATTAAGGCCCAAATGACAAACGCACAAAGGCTGGTAACATCTGTTCTGGAACACACTGTCCATCCCTCCCCGGCGCTGAGCTCCGTTGGTCACTCCTCAGTCGCCGTCCCCATGCGGACAAACATCTGCAGCGATGGACTAGTGCACATTAACTACTGGAGCATGAGAACCAAGCCAACCCACTAACCATGAGAGTGTCGCCCTTTACAGAGCAACACATATGAAACTGGATTATTTTTTTCCCGATAGCCTGGTGTGATAAAAGTGTGTTTAAATCTTTTGGCTATGATGCATATGAATAAGTTGTTATCTTCTGCCATCTTTCCCCTCCCTGGTACTCAGCCAAGAATATAAAGGATAAAGGATAAAGTAAAAAAATAAGGGACAGCATGGTTCCTATGATCCACCAGCTGCTGCCATTGTGCAACATCCACTTAGCCTTGTTGTGTCTGCGTCACATTTACTCAGCCTACACAAACCTTTTTTTTTTTTTTCACCACCGCACACAGCAGCCAGACACCGGCCGTGAACGGGAGAACCATTCTGGAAAGTCTGAGTATTCTGACAACAAATGCAATTACACGCCGTGCCATCGCTCACTGTGAACTAGTGTAAAGTGTCTTTAAGTATGAAGTTAAGCCAGTGTAGACTCGGCAGCTCTGCGACACGTGCCCCCTATCACTTTTAATTCAGATAAGGGATTTTTACGACCGCAGAGAGGGACTTAAGAGTCCCCGCAGCATACGGCAAATGAAGCATACTTAAAGTGCACAAAAAAATCCATGGTGAGGAGAGGCAACAGATCCAACAACTGAGTCTGCACGAAACAAAGGTGAGGACAGCGTACTGGAAACGTCCGGTTGCATCAGTTTACATAAAAAGTATTAGCGACTACTAATAACGGGTGACTAACTGTTCTAAGGACTGCTCAAAAAAAATTGGGAATGGAATCAAAGCTCGGCTCTGAATCTGACATCCAGTCCGCCCCGCTCTGCCCTCACAACACCAACAACAAGAGCGGCTTGCTTCACACAAACAGACGCATGTCACATGGGATGGAATCTAATTTGCTGCCTTGTTGCAATTACATCCCGCACAACAGTGGAGAATGAATTGACACACACCGCCGTGCAGCACTTTGAGGCTTTTCGTTGGCGTAAAGAGCGACGGCGGGGCCACAGAACAGCACTCTCTGTTTTGTAGAAAGCATTTATTTATGAAATAACCTCTGCCAGGTAAAAAGCACAAGAATAACAGATGCTTGAGTGCGTGGGCTTGGGGGGGTAGAATAAAGAGGAAGATACTACATTCAGCGGATTTCATGAATTAATCAAGCTACCGGATATTCCTTTTGCTTTTTACTCACTGAGGTGTGTAAGAGGGGAAGTCTGATGTCATCTTCTCGCTGCCCTGGCCTTGACACTCTCTCCGCTTCTTGTGAATCGGGAAGGACGCGATGGATAGAGTTGTTGACGATTTTCTGGGTAAACTGACGAGATGGAGGTGAATGAATGGGCCAGCGGAAGTCTGGAAGATGACACTTAGCAACTATAACAGCGCTTTGGCCTAGATTGGTGAAATGTTGTGTGGGCCACATGAATAATAAACCAACTGCAGAGTCCCTCTGGCTGGCTGGTGATGTTCTTCACTCTCATCACCCCAGCCAGGCTGGAGACCACTGAAGGGAGTTTATATATTTACTTAAATTAGGGGCAGAGCACCATGAAAATACAGCGGTACATTTCAACACAATGACTGGCTTCCAGCCCAGCATAAAATACCAGAAAAGAAAGATCTTGTTTGCGTGCTACGTTACAATACCGCAATGAAAGCGCCTCCGTGTCGTCTTTGTTTCATTAGAAGCAAATGTGCCTGAAGATGCCGTCTTGCGAGGCTTATGTTTATGCAGAAACGGCACATCAATCACGGCACAGCTACAATTATGAGCTATTATCATTCTGCTGAGAGACACATGACTTAGCTTTGTCGCACTCGGATGCACACACACCATCACACACACTAAGTTAAGATGCTCATGTCCCCCCCGCACAGACACACACTGGAAAAAAAATGCCACTTCAAAAAACAGAGAATAGAAGATGTTTCTTTGGTTCAAATACGATTTAAAGTAACATTTGTGAAAACTAATCTCTCTATCTCACTGAAATCTTACTCTCTAAGTCATTGTGTCATATATTAAGGTTTCACCAGAGTAACTGCTAACTACTGCTAACTGTATATTTTTTTCTGTATATACACCTATGACTGTAGCTACTGTTAGCTTGCAAGCTCAGTTAGCCATGCAGCTAGCCGGACTACTGGGGGGGATCAAAGTCAAACCTTCATGTTAAAGCATTTACCGTAGATTTACCATATTTTCGTTTTAGGGCAAGCTCATTTTCAGTGGGAGTTCAAGGGGCACGTTTACGCTAGCATCAAAATCGCTATTTTTTAAAACACTAAGAGGGCTCGACACAACATGAAACTTTGCTCGTAGTGTCACCAGGGTCTCCACACATGAACTCGAGCATTGAGAACATTGTTTGTGTACACAATGAGCCACATGCAGTCATTTTTGGCAACATTTAGATGTTTATTTACAACACATAAATCAGCACATTGCCACGCTCAAGGCCAGTTTGAAAATTACCACTACGATTTCACTGTTTTTCCTTTCGTATGATCCCTTCTATGAATCCTAATAATGATACCTGACTTCATATAGTGGTTCTGAAACATGTCTGGATGCAGCTTTCAGAAAACAGAAGGCTGCACCCCAGCAGCAGCTCCCGTCGATGACAGCAGCAATAAGTTACAGCTGTATCCGTAACAGTGTGAAGGCCTCATTCAAGGTCTGCTAATGGAGTAGCTTAAGCCGGCGCCAACTCATCTAAAAGGAGATGTGTAGCCATATTTCAAATTCAAATGTCGAAACACGACTGCATTAAACTATAGCAAATAATGTGCGGCGCGAGGCGGCGCGATATATTACCTCGAAAGGTAGACAGCGGCGTGTAATGAATCATTTTGTGATCCGTCATATTGAAAATGCATGGTGCCACGCGGCCGGTGCCGAGTCCCCAGACCAAACATGTACACATGAAAATGATCAAAATGTGTTTGGATACGTTGCAACGGGAGGATGTCAATATATCAGTTATTAACATGTTTTAAAAAGAGAAACGGGTGGATTCATTTCTTTATCTCGCAGTCGCCTCTCGGACTGAAATGTTCAGACTCAAGGCCGCTTTGACAGTAAACATATTTTTTTTTCTCACTGCAGGAGAAGCGGTGTCTGTCAGAGAGAGGGACAGAGGAGCTGGCAGCTGAACCCGTCCACGCTGTTTTGCTGGAGGATTTTCAATTTGTGGGCAGGACACTTCAGGCAGACGGGGGGAAAGATTTGGTTTATTCATAACAGGGATCCTCAGTCAAGGGCTGTGACAGGTGCGTGTGAGCAGCTTGACCCGATGTGACCTTTACCAGAGTATTGCCGGTGACTTCTTCGACACAGCCACTGTTGTACTAATGGACCTGACTGATGATATCATTAGAGTGGACTTCACAGTGAATACAGCCTCGTCTGGTTTCAGCCATACTCTTATTAACTGATATGTCAAGCTGCACTTTTCGTGAACTCTTTACGCAACCTTTCACCAGGCAGCCATACGCTATATTTAGTCATGTGTTCTGTGCTTTGAAGGAAGTCCTGCAACATGCGTTTAATAGAACAATATGAGCAGTCATGAGGTACATGGCTGAAATGAGTATCCAGTGCAGATCAATTGTTTTTTATCCGCATGACTATTATCTCAGATCCCAAGATTATTCATTCAAATGTATTAAAAACTTAGTAAATAGTTTTCTTGTTCTTTAAATAAAAAACATTGCTCAATTCTGAGGCTGTTCTGTAAATACATTTTTCTGTATGGACACAAGTATAGCAACTTCTGATCAGCCCACTTCCAGTTTGAGCCTTGCCCGCTCAGAGTCAAGATGTGGATACAGATAATTTAGTTCAGTTCTGATATTGGTGTACTAGCTCATCCATGCTATCTAGGAAGTTAAATAATTCATATGAGGACAATTATAAAAAAAAATAAATAAAAAAAAATCAACTAGCTAATCCAAATGCACTCTGGTTATTCTCACGGGAAGAAGCTCACCGACTAACATCTTTCATCGTAATTTTGCTTTACGGCATTTCATTCGTTTGTTAATGGGGGAGAGCAAGGTAATGGTGACTTGACCTATTATTGAAATGGAAATCTAAATTCGGGTTAAGTATAACTGTTATAGTGACATATCAGAAATGGTTGTGCAAATAAAAGTCACATTCAAATTAAGTATGTGATAAGAGTACAACGCCTTTAAATGGCAAAACCAGCCCCCACAAAATTCTAAATGACTGACTTCCTGTTGAGTTTAATTCATGATACTATGAGGCGTTTTTGCAGATCTAGGTCTAATACACATGTGTACCAAATTTCATACATGTAGGTGAAACTTGTCAAGGGAGGTGCTCTTAAGGGGGAGCTGAGCTAGCGAGTCATTTGTCCTGTCATGTCTAAGAATGATATTGATTATAATACTAGTGATAATAGTAGTAGTAATAATATGAAAATAAGAATACTGGCAGGTATAATAGAGACTATTAGGCCACTGTATTAGGTACATCAATCTTTAAAAAGATGTTGTTGACATTGCTGGAAATGTGTACAGTTAATTATAAATTTGGGTCATGGTAAGTGATGATGTTCTACTGGACTACAACATACTTAAAGGTGGCTTTATTAACATGCATGAAGGGGAGCAGAATATTAGAAACTTGCCATAATATTTCTTTAAATTGAATTCACAGTGCACCTTTATAATAGTCTTCACAGAGAGCACAGGTTTTCTGTTGGATTGCATCAGAATGTAAATCTCAAATCCCATTTGGGGGAAAAAAAAAAAAGACTTAAAACTTGGAGTAAATTTGTTAAAACAACACTAATCGACTGCAAAAATGTAACACGTTGAACTTCCTCATACATGCAGCTGCTTCTGAAAGGATTAAAAAAAACAGCTACAACAAGCTGCAACAGAGTAAATCCAGTTAGCATGCTTCTTCACACCAGGCATATGTTTCTTCCAACCGACTGTAAGAAAGTGCACCAGAGCTCTTAAAGGTGTTTGCATGGTCCAATTAACACCAGATGCTAGCCCTTAGCTAACTTACCGAACCTCGTAATGCACAGACCTCCGAGGAGCGAGCATGGTCCAGTTAGCACCAGATGCTAGCCCCTTATCTCACTGTCTTCAGCCAAAAAAATATGCATAAATTATTTCCACTCGCCTGGCCTGGCCACCTCTATATCCGCGCTGTTATGCACATCAGCCCACCTTACACAGATGAAAACAAATATCCTACATGTTTTCTATAATTAAACAAATGAGATATGCTGACCTGAAGTTGTGTGGCCATTTCATCAGCCATATTAAAATGCGCTATTACAATCAGCCACTGCAGTGGACAGCGATTTCAGCAGAGTATGCACAAAAATGCAAATAGTACATTTGTGATTCTGCTGCTATGACCGGAGAGAGAAGACAGATGGCAATCAGCTATACGTTATCATTATACATACATCTGAGTTACATTTGAGGGATGCAAATGAATCAGATGAGGGGGATGTGCATGCAGACGACTGCTCACGAGTGTCATCCTGCATGATTATATTCATCCCAGCACACCACGTTTTTGCTAAGGCTATTCTAAATACCAGCCGCGGGCCATTTAACTGTCACTTGTCGATCAATATGTCAGAGTTTTTTGGCCGTTTTTTGTGTGTTTTGTGTGACTCTCTCTGAACAGATCCACGCTCCGGGACACTGCAGCTTTTTTTTTCCCCTCTGCTGCCCAATCCCCAAAAGAGCTTGGGGGTCGCTTTTCCCGACAGCAATGTCAACAACAAAAAAATGGAGGAGAGAAAAAAAGGCTAGTAGTGCTTATTACTGACCACCCGGAGCTACAGTGTCCGATTAAACGGACGCAACTCGCCACGACATAAACAGCAAACATCAAGTTTAGAGTAACATCAGTGGAGCGCTCGAAAACCCTCGGGGCAGTTTTATTTAGATTTGTGCTTTGGTTGTTGCTTTTTGCCCTCATGTAGCCGCTGTAAAACGTCACGTGTAGCCTGCTGGCACACAAGACATGGATATCTGACTAACTGCAGCAAGAAAACGCCTCGGTTTGAGTGTTTTCAACTCGAGTCAATCAACTCGTACACAATATAATTTCATAATAACGCCTGCGAAAGATGAATGTAATGAGAATGCAAACTTATCCCCGACACCTCGTCGGCTGAGGAGGATCAGTTCTGATGATCTGAGTTCACTAAAACTCGGTACTCTGCGGCGGCTTAACGAGAGCGAAGGCAGAGGAAGGCAAACAGGGGATAAGCACACAGGAGGGCTGTTGGACCGGCAACAGATGGTGCAATGTGGCCAACCTATCTACTCACTGAAAAAAAAACATTGACAATCTGCCTGGGAACACACAGGGCTGGCAGCCACTAACTTTGGATGTTGTCAATGGGTAAGAGTGAAATGCATGATTAATGGCAACTCGCCACTTTTCCAAAAACACCAGAGAGTGGCTCCCAGTAGACGTGCTTCTGAACCGTACTGTAAGTGGTGTGCTACTTTTTTTTTCTTTTTCTTTTTTTTTTTTTTTACTGAATCTAACTACTACTGATAACTAGGTGCCTAATAATATTACTGGCGGACCACAACCTAATTTCCAGTATCACAACAAAAATACCACCCAGAACCGAGGCCTGGTTCAGGACGCTTGACCGAGCACGAATACTTTCTGATCCATTACCCGCGCCGTTGTGTGCCAGTTGCGAGGCACAAATATGGAAGTGAGGATAAATGTTTCCTTCCGTGTGATGCATTTTGGGGGGGGGGGAGCTCTCATGGTTGGAGAAAAGCATGGTTAGACTCTCAAATGATCCAAATTAGGCTACTGTTGTTTACTGCAGAGTCTGCAGGGCTGACGGATACTCAGTGAATGAGGATTATCTTTCAACAGGGAAGAGACGCATCACGAGCCGAGGTCAAAGCTCGATCTTTTTCTGGCAACCTTTATGGCCTCGATTGAATAATGTTAATAATAGCAACGCTCTGAATTCACATTTCACCTCTCCAAACATTGCAAATGATGCAAACATACAAGCCGTGGATGGTGATGTCATGTCTGATGGATGGTCTGTATCTCAAAAACGAGAGAGAAGGCTGAGACAAACACCACCTTCTTCATCACTGGAGCTGAGGTAACAAGTTTTAGTTTCCTGGGAATCAACATCGCGAACAACCTGTCATGGTCTTCACACATCAACACCATCATGGTAAAAGCATCTTCACCCCGCCTCCATCTGGCGGAAGCAACAGAGGTACCCGCTAACGAACCACCAGACTGCAGAGCAGCTTCTTTCCTCAGGCTGTGAGGCTTCTTAATTCTTCCCCTTCACAATTTGCATTTCTTTGCATGTGCTTCGTTTTAAAATGACAAATAAATAACCATGACAGACATTCATGATCCCCAGAGGATGAATCCCAATGACACAATGTTCTTTTAGCACCTGCAGCAGGGAAGGTTTTTCACTTATTACATGAAATATCTCAACATACAGTATAAACATTATCATGGCATCATGAAGTCAGCATTCGAATTTGTCATACTATTTTTTTTAACTAAATACCTGCAAAACTAAAGGCACATGAAGGAACGAAACTCAAGCATTAAATCAATTAAGTGTTATGATCCCAATTTTTTTATGTTCTCCTGTTTTATTTTGAAATTGTTGCCCTCCATGTGTCGCATCTTGCTTTTCACTTCCTCCTTCCAGTGTTTTTCTGTTCCTTCCCCTCACCTGTCCTTTCCCCGCCTCTCTCCACCACCTGGACCTGATCCCCTCGTTAGTGTGTCTGGTCTTTGTTCTCCCTCATGTCTTTGTCAGTTCGTTCTGTCTTCCCCAGTGATGCCACCCAGTGTCTTCTCACCAATGTCTCCTTGTTGGTATGTTTCTGATTTATGTTCCTTGAGTTTTCATTGATTTGTGCTTTTGCTTGCACTTTGTCTTGTGTCCCTTTGAGTCGCTTTGGTTTTGCCTGGACTTTTTGTGTGTGTGTGTATCAGCTTTTGTCTCATAAAGCTCGTCCTGTGTTTCTTAATCCTACCTCTGGTGAGTTGTCTGCATTTTGGTCCTCACCTCGTTTGCCAAATCATAACCCTAATTCTATAAAAAAAAATTTCAAATGAGTGCCCGGTGCGTTTAATCTCTCATCAAAATAATGACTGCAGTGCACTAAAAAAACACAATCCAGATACCAGATTTCATCCAGCATTGTGGTTAGTTTGTCGGCCGCCTTTAACAGGGACGATTTAATTGATGATTGTCTGGCTGAGTGACTATACTTCCAATTCACTTAGCACAGTAGAAGAGAGGAGGGGGGCCCCATCTTGCTCTCGAGTTTTGCACTAATGAACACCCTTTGCATCCGCCGCCCCTCCGCCCACACCACCCTTCAACACATCGCTGTTCATGTTGTTCCGTCCCTTCTTAATAGTTTGAGGGAGCTGTTCTAATTCCATCAGCAGCCACTCACTCTGATGATTAGTGCCAGTCCACTGGTGGCCTGGAGGTCGCACAGTTGTTTGTTCGACGGTGCTCTGAAGTAGCGCTCAGCCACGGCGTCCTGGATAAACAGACCGAAGATGTGAAAAGCTGGCTCAGCGGTTGGCCCATGTGTGATTGTGCACATTGACAGCAGGTGACTGTCGATTATTAAAATTGCATACTTGGATGTGAGGCACGAGTGACACGCTGCAGCAGTAAGAGAAACACAATGAGTCTTGTTTCCCGAGCAAAAATAAAAAAAAATACGAGACCTTCTAATAATAAACAGATGTGGCCTTGTTTCTTAGTGAAATGGCTGATGTTATCATTTGTGTCAAATATGCACCCACAACAAGACTGCACAGGAAATAGAATTTCAACAAGGGTGAAAATACTCCAGATTTGCGCCCAGTGATGGTCTCTCAGCCGATACACAACATGGCCTTGGATCAAATTTGCTTCCCTCCAGTGTCTCTCGCTTTTGGCTTTCTAAATTTGAGTCCGAGGAAAAAAAAGCTCGGCTGGGAATCCTTATGCTCAGTCTCTTTCAACTAAATCAAGCTGTGTGTTCAATGTAAACCACTTCAACTGCAAACACCCAACTTGAAATAAGCATACAGCACACAAGTCCCTCTGTGAAATTGCTCAAAACTGTCTGTGGTCTGTGGATTATCTTGAGTAACCAGGTCATGATTTCTGGAAAGAGACGCTGCAGTTGAGTTTTTCAAATGGTTTTTCATTTTTGTTTTTTGTGCCATCTCGTTACAGACAGTGGACATCTCTATGGTCAATATCTCCAAAACTCAGCAAATCACACCGAAACAGTCTAGAGAGATAAATAACACGACCGGTAAGGGGGAAAGCACAATTTTATCCATTTTGTGTTGAACTGTACCTTTTTAATGTACATCACAGTTGTACTGGAATGAGACTGGAAACTAATGTGTGGAAACTAGTCTGCTTTTGCAACATGTATGGTTCACAGTTTAGAAATAAGTGTTTGGGTTTTTTTTGTTTTGTTTTTTTTGCTAGTGAGGCTTGGTAAATTTATAAGATAAACAAATATTAGGAGGCGTATTATCTGTTTGTTGCAAACCTCCTGCTGGCTGTAGATTTGTCAGCCATATCTAAATAATTTACATATTTTAAGCTTCCCTACCATCTTAAACAGCTGAAGTGTTTTGCACCACATGGAATGAATAATGCCCCCCTTCAAAATTTCAGTCAGACCGAGGCTCATAAAATGCACGACGAACCACCAAAATTGAGCTTGTACAGCACAAATGCACCCAAGGGAAACTCCCCCCCCCTTAGTTAGCTACATTTTCTAAGCCACTGGTCGAGATACAATACTACAGCCCATTAGAAAAGATTTCAGGATTGTGTATGGACAGACCGCTTTATTTTTTTTACATTTTTTTGGAGCCAGGCTCGCTGTCAGAGCCTCCCCACAGCACTTTCATCTACCGCTCGCTCCCACCCGCAGCATCGCATGACAACTTTGGCTGCAGCAGCACTGGCAGGATCCCGTTGCCCCTGAAGGAGTCATGCGATTATGCATCCCTGTAGCCATGATATTCGGAATTACACAAAGAAGGCTCGAGGCTGCCTCGGTCGTACTGTCTTTCATGTAAGAGAGAAAAACAACCTATTGACATCGTTTTGCACAAGCGGAGGCAGCGCAGAACAAAATGGGCTATTGTATTTAATTTTAACTGGCGAGAAGCTTCATTTGTGGGTGAAGTTTTGAAAAAGATAAATGGATGTAGCTTCTTCTAAGAGGTAGTGGACATTAAAAATATATGGAGTAATAAAAAGCATTGCAAAGCCTACACAGTCATTATGTGGCCATACAGCTTAAAAGGTGAAGTGACAATGACAATTCCCACAGAGTCACACAGTAAAATAAAAGAAAAAGTTAATTTAAAGGTGCTATATGTAAGAAATTTGGTTTAAAACATTATAAAACTACCTAAAATTACCAACAGAATGTGATGACATAACAGTTTTGTCAAAATAACAAAAATGTCTCCACTGAAGTTAGCATGCTAACAGTTAGCCCCCAGCCTGTCCTTCCTCAGTCCTTTTGAGTTCCCAGTCCTGACCACTAGCTGCACGGCTAAACAAATATTGAAGTACAAAGTGCACTCTGCTGTGCTTACACTCATCTCCGAAGACGTTACTGTCCCAATACGTAGAGCAAAATGCTTAAAAATTGATGAAGAGATCTAAACAAGGCTTCAGTAATTATCCAGTATTCTCCAACACATCCTTCAACACTTGCGTGACTGCGTTTTTAAACACTGCAGCCACTCTGGAACCAAAATGAAAGCATGTTCATGTTTATTTCCTCATATTTAGATTTAGTTCCTGGCTGTTTAGTGCATGATATTATCAAGACTACATTGTATCTGTTATTTTGCCCTCCATATGTGCTGCTGGTGCATAAGTAGCGCACCTCTTTTCCAACAATAGAGGAAAAAAGCGATTTATCAGTAGTAATTGCAGCGCCTGCACTTACAATAAATGTGACAATTAACTCAGAGAATGAATTCAGGATGCCCGTTTGAGCTGCAAAATACAAATGAGCTTTATTGTATTTAAGGCGAACCAGAAAATCCCCACAAAATCACTCTGACACAGTCATTGTGTTCATAAAGTCGGCGTCTATTCAGTCTGGGGAATCAGTGGAGCGGCTATAAAATTTGTCTCCTGACACTGCAACGACAGTTTTGGGTCTCTGGTTTCGTTATGAGGGAGAATTATTCAGGATGTTCAAATACAACTGTTTTAAGATGCCCGATGTAACGGTGATGTATAGCACAGGGTGAAATCTGATACTGTTTTAGTCAGTTAGCACAAGATCATAATCAACTAGCATATCAAACGCCACATTGTCTATTTGTCCTCCATTCTGGAATATAATTTACACAAAGACACACATGGACATGCAATTTCTGTATAGGGGAAAAAAAATCTGTTTCCTCTCAAATAACCAGCATCTCCGTAGGCATTAGTATTTCCAGGACAGTTCACCACTATTGATCTGAGAGAAAAGGCGAGGAAACAGCACCAGCGAGAGAGGACAATAGAAATACAATTGTCTAATGTGGAAAAGGCAATAAGACAAAGTGAGGATGCGGTGCACAAAAACACACAATGATCTCAGATAATGTCTCCACTCAGCCTCTATTAGGTTCTGGGCTCTTATCTCAGTTTTTTTTTTTTTCTTTTTTTCCCTCTTCCATGACTTCTTGTTAGAGCTGAACACAGATCCGGAGTGGGTGACGAATCGGCACCTGCAGCAACAAGAGGCCTGATTATGGAAACGTCTTACAGTAAGTCTGAAATCCTATCTTATCTGTTTTAAGATGACATTTAGGATATTTTTGGTCACTTAAAATATGTTTCCTAAGTACTACATTGAATTAAGAAAATTCCCTTATCTCGGGATAGCAATTTAGCTATTATGGAACTGTTCTAACTGCAGAATTCCTCCAAGTTAGGAATAGTAAATTAGGGTTGGAGACTATCAGCTACATCGACTACATTTGTTCGAGGGCGAGAATTGGTTCTGAGTAAGCCAGACTTTCAAATTAAAAATTGGCTTAATCAGGCATAATTGGTCACAATTATTATTGTGTTATATTTCACATTCTCACACAAATTCAGGATCATTGTTATCAGACTGTGCTCATGTATCCACTAAAGGAGGCTAAAACGATACTAAAACCTTCAATTCAACTACCAATGAGTTGAACTGTGAATGAGACCTTAGCTCAAAAAAAAAAAAAAACTCTTTGGGATCCAAGGACGCAACATAAAAAAAGAGTTTGAGACTCAATATAAAACCCTCCCCAAGTGACGCCTCTTCCTCTGAGAGACAAGCACTGCTTATAATGACTGAAATGTTTCTTAAACTGTATGATGATGCTTTAGCTGGACACGTATTTACCATGGGTATACATGTTTATCGACTGCAGAGGTGATTAATTTTGAGTTTGATCAATGTGTAGAGCGTCCAGCCCTGGAGAGGCCCCCAAGGGAGCATGGGGCTCTGCCAGAGATGACAAATGTACTCTGCTTTTTTTTTTTTCTGGCAAGTATGACTTCTAGACTGAGGTTGCAGATTTGTCTTTAACATCCCGGGCTTGCATCTCAGGCAACCCCACAGAGGTCACACAAACTCTCTGTTTTCTGGCTCCGCAGATATACTGTAGAGGTTTCTTGAGGACAGAGAGACGGAGCTGGATGCTGGAGGTTACTGTGCTTTTTGATGACAGTTTGCTCCCTCTGGTTAAAGAGCCAGTTTTGTTGGCAATAAAGACTTCTGGGGACTTCATTCGTCTTCGATATCACGTAGCTCCCGTAGTCCTTAAACTCTGTATACTGACGTGACAGCATCTGCCGCCTCTTGCCATTTCAAATCCTTATCTTTGGCCCAAACGTTTGGGAGGAAATCCTCCTAATAAGATGCAATTTCCTCTCCTCCACCGACATGATTAATGTCTCCGGCTCATCGAAAGCTAAAATTGAACGCCCACCTTTTCTTGTCCATTACTGCAAGCTAGCTAGCAAGAGAGAAGTGAACTGAGACAGCCATTGATACAGGCACTTGTGTACTTTTTTGACATGGATGGGATCAAGTTTACTGTTCTAATACAGACTGAGATGTGGAATTGCTTGTGTAACAGGAACATAGGATTGTTCCTCCCTTTTCAACTTGAATTCCCAGAACATCATTGGTACCCATCTACCAGGGATCAGTGATATCGATGAAGTGAGCTGTCAGTCACAGTCTGTTCACGCTGCCGATATCTGACAAAAGATGGAGAAGTACCCGTTGCCGTAGCACCAAACTACAGAGCAGCTTCAGTCCTCAGGCCATGGGACTTCTTAGCACTCCACCACATTAATGTGTTTTCTTGTGTAGCATAAAATGACTACAACCTGCATTTTGACGTGTTGCAGAATGACTCATAAATGAACCCTGAACCTTAGGACAAGCCGTTAGCGTTTTTTCCATAGTGAGACCCCAGCCCCCTGTAAAGACCATATGTCTGATACGGAGTGTCTCTTCCAATTAGTATTACATGTCATATTTTATAATAACAAAAATGTTTGCAATGGGGAAAATATACAGAAAAATGCTTTGGTGGATAAATCTTTTTTGTATATTTCAAATCAAATGGCGATATACTATTTGCCAGGAGTTTCCCTATTTCCTGCTTGTGTGCAACATCTCTGCGAGAGTGAGAAACCAGAGCAGGGGTGGAGACAGAGTGGGTGTTTGTGTGTGCACACGCATGTATATCTGTGAGTGTGAGTGTGTGTGTGTGTGTGTGCGTCCGAGCATGTGTGTGCATCTTGTTCATGGCAAGAAATCAGCTCAGTTTAGCACATAATGGAAATGTGAATAGCCCAGAGCGCCTCTCTCCCACACGGGGAGAGAACTGGCTGGGAGCATGCTGCATCTTTTCCAAATCCAAACAGTGAGAGCTAGGTTAAAATCCTGCCCTCTTTTTTTTTTTTTTTTTCTTCTTTCTTTCTCTCCCTCCCCGGAGCGATTCACATCTCTGCCCATACATTACTCAAACAGGTCATCCAGACAGGTCTCGCTAGCAGTCCGCAAAGCATATTCACACACATGTGCGCACACATGCTATACACACGGCTAAGCATACGCGCACACACTTGTGGGTTCAGCGGATAGGTGACGCTGCTCTTATTATGACAGATGACATCTTATGTATGGATCCCTTAGCACAACAGTCCCCAAAAGGTTATGCTTAATTTAACATAAACTCTACCTTGTTTCAGATGCAACATTAACACATTCTCACATTCTCATACACCCTGCAAAAAGGTCAACAACCTCAATACATACTGCATTACATTTTTTTTTTTTTTTTCTTTTCTCCCCGTGTCACACAACACTGAGATTCCTTTGACCAGGCCACTACCTCCAGACATGATAAAAACTCAAGACTCACGTGCAACTTCTAAAGAAGCGTTCCGGCTTACGGCCTCGCCCAGATAGTTTCGGGCCACGCACACGTAGCTGCCATCGTCAGGCTTGCTCCGTCGCCCGTGGACGATGCGTAGGAAGAAGAGGGACCCGCTGGGCAGCAACATGCGGTGGGAACGGGGGTTGTCACGGTCCGTCTCGACGCGCTCCCCGTCTTTGTACCATTCCACCGTGGGGGTTGGACGGCCCTCTGCCTTGCAGTTGAGAGTGGCTGGTTCCCCTTTGGACACAATGAGGTCAGAGGGGTGCTCCACGATGCGGGGAGGGGAGTCTTCCTGGCGAAGACGAGACCCTGGAGGGGAAACAAGAGATTCAAAGAGCCCCATTAAAAGGGATTGCCATAATATTTACACACATAAATAATGCATTTTAATTTTGCTGTGGCCTCAACAGCAGTATGTTTGGGAGGAGTGCACTGATCTATTTAGTTGGCAAAAAAAACGCAGCTCCCACTCCAAAATAAAAGCCTAAAATGAGTGCAGTTTGTTTATTATTACATGACTGATTAGAAGAAGATGGCAGCCAGGAATGTCGAGTCACTCCTCTGAAGAAAATACACTAGTTCCCATCTCTCATTAATATTCTACTTTCAAAATGCATATCATAGATGCATGGATGTTTCTGTAGATGTGATCGGCAGAAAGAAAACACGTATAATTTCATTAAAGTGCTCAAAAGGGAAGTGCGAGGCTCTCACTGGCTGTGTTACTACACCCAGGCTCACATATTTACTTTCACAGACTGGAGCCGAGGAGTCATTACATCTCATTAGCTTTTTCATTAACACGTTCCATCAAACACTGACATCATCAAACATGTTGTCTCGCTGGGTGCAGAAACAGCGACTGCTCCTCGGGATTTGTCGCTTCATACTGCGATGGTGCAGATATGCAAAGTTTTAGAAAGATATGCAAACCTCATTGTTGTATCAACAAGCAGAACAATTAGTTTAAAAAAAAAGAAGATTTGATGGCAAGATGTTACAACAATGCTTAATCCTGACTGTCAAGACAAGAATGTCATAGTTTGTGTAACCTCAGCTCGGTTAACAAACCTCCCTCGGCACCATTCATTTGGCCGTGTGAACATCTTTTCGATGCCGTGTCTTAAATTCCACCTCTGACTGACCCAAATGTGGCACCACTGTGTTTGTTTCCTGACACGACACCATCGCAGCTCTCATCTGCTTCACGGTGTATAGGCACATTATAATATCTGTGTTAAAAGGTCTCTCTTTTTCTGTTGCGCTCATGCAAAACAACCTCTTGAGTGTCACTCGAGAGTCAGTGAAGAGCAGACTTTTTGGACGAAAAATAAGTAAGATATAAATAAATGAAAATGATGTTACACGCTCTCACGTCTTTATCCCTCTGACGGTGACAAATCACACAAATTGCAAAGGCAGCCATGAAGATTGGCTGGAAATAAAGCCCCACATGTGAGTGAAACGGATGTGACAGTCTATAATGTTAAGAGGTTTGTTGACAAAAAGGATTCCATTAGCTGGCGCCGGCGCACCAAACCATGGCAATATATATGTATTATGTTTTTAACACGACACATGTGTCTCTAGGTTAAGCAAACATTTCTGTGGATACACAAATACTGACTTTGTCTAATTGGTCGTCCCATTACCCCGGTCTCCGCTGTGGCTAATGCAGACTCTGAGACTTGGGCTGACAGTCAACAGAATTGAAAATGAGATGATTTAAGTTGTGGGTGGGCTCAGTGGCTCAGCGGTTGGCACTGTCATCTAAAAGCAGAGAGGTCCTGCAGGGTCCTGTCAGTCAGTTAGCTCTCGATTGGCAATCGTTCCAGGGGGTTTGCTTGCTTTCTGCTCGATGCATGCTCCAGCACCCCGTGACCCTGAATATGAATAAGTGGGGATGGGAAATGAATAGATGGATATTTTTGATTTTTTTTAAAATGCGAGTCCTCAGATTAAATGTTGGCATTTAAACAGCCGAACGGTCCTCGATTGATACCTGCTCAGGTTGTAAATGAAATGATGAGTTTGGCTGGGGTCTTGGCGAAGACGCAGTGAGAATAGCCGAGACAGAGGTCCTTTATTTTCTCTCTGCCAGTTGGTCTGTTTTTATGAGGATCTATCCATGGTGCTGAAGCTGGAACTCAGGGCCGCCCAGAGAGAAAGCTGTTCAGGGAACATGCCAGGGCTTGTAAGCAGGGACCACTCTAATAAAAGTCACTTTGAGGTGACATCTGTCTACTAGCGGAGTTCGGGGGGACTCGATTTAGGCTTGTAACCAAGGATTCATTTGATTGTTGAGCAAAGAGAAGCCTTTCGGGTTCTCTTCCCGTCGTTTGAGAATTGAGTTTGAGATGTCACAACCACAAAGTCGGTCGAAAGCCCCGCAGAGTTGAAATCGGTGCTATTGATTAAAGACTTAGGATGGATACAAACAGTCAAAATGGGCACACTGTCCGTGTAATATAAATCGTATTGTGCACGGGCTGCAGACTCTGAGCATTATCCCCACTGATAGATCGCAGATTACCTCCAGTATTGCCACCGGCATATTCAGTCAGACGCCATCTATCGGGATTATTTGTGCCTCCTTCTGCACAGATGTTCGAATTCTAACTACTAAAGGAGCTGAAATGTACAGCAGTTTAATACATTCATCTGCAGAATGCGATCAATCCTATTTTTGTGAACGCCTGTGATGTTTATGTCAAGAATGTGACAGAGATGTGTCGATTAAACCCCCCAGTGGATGTAAAAAAGAGGGTTGGAACAATAAAAACTCCTTTCAGCAGCAGCTCAACACAAACTACAGCCTCCAGAGTGACCGTATGGAGGACTCTTTGCATGCCGCTGCATTGTTTTCTTGCTTTGGATTCCAGTTGTGCTGCACCGAATAAACCGGTCACATATTTTCAGCCACCCGAATCTACACCAGCTCCACGTGACGCTCACACCTCCACTTTATTTACTCCACTGACACAGATTTGGGTTCCAACGGCTCCAGGGGGTGAAAACACTCCACGATGAAGACTCTTCCTGTCCAGAGTCTCAGAAATGTCTCTTTAGTGCGGCTGCATTTGAACATCTGTACAGTAGGTTAGTGCATCGAATGAGAAACCTGTGGACTCACTGTATGAGTAAGCATCTTCTCCATGGCACATTAGACACTTTAGCTATAGGACAGGCCATCAGCTCCATCATCTGCCTGAGAAACCTTTCACACAAGGGCCACACAAGATTGTGACCCCAGATAAGTCCATTAGAGCAAAGTGGGAGCACAGGCTGATCAATTAGGGGGTTTAAAAGGTCTTTACAAGCACAACACAAACAAGATGTGACATCCAGGGAGTTTAATTAATCGAAAGATATTCATTTCCTTAGAAAATAACAGAGTCAGATGTTGAGTGTGGGTACAGCACTTGCATACTGGCAATTTCACAGCTGCCAAAGATCGTATTCAAGTTACAAATGTGTTCAATTAGGCCAGACCTTATGAATAAATGAGCAACTTTCGTCTGGCCAAGCTACTAAATAGTTGGCCTGGCACACTGTCTTCTGTATCAGGGCTAAATGAAGCTGTGAAATGGCGCACAGTGTTCGGCGCATTTCTGATTTCCTAAACACGAATTTAACAAATCCACTCTGAATCCTGACGGATAGACAAACACTCGGGTTTTCTTTCTTTCTTTTTTTTTTTTTTCCTGACGCGTTTGGAAACTGACAAGACTGTGTTGGGGTCGGACACGCTTCAGGTTCACATCCCCAGCGAAGCACCTCCAAAACAAAAACATTAAGCAGTAGATGCAAAATTCACAGAACTTACCGTGGGTTTGGGTGCACAGAAGTCCACAGAGAAAGAAATACTGTAGAGGACCCATTCTGGCATATTGGCCCCCCTGTGAGCTATCGGCGCATGAATTCCTCCTCAAGCGAAACACGCACACAAAAAAAAAGGAAAAAGAAAAAAAAAGACCCACTCAATGAATCATTCAGTCTTCCTTTTACTTTGTGGCAACGTACTGTTTTCGCGCAAAAAAAAACAAAAAAAAAACAAAAAAAAAAACCCAAAACCAAACAGCAGTTATTTCAGCCGCTGAGAGGACGCGTTCTCATCCCGCATGCCCATTCTCCTTCCCTCTCTCCGGGAGCGCACCAGTGAAGCGAGCGGTCTGTCTGTCGACTCGCCGACACGTTAGGGGAGATTTCTGCAGTCACCAATTGCAAAATGGAAAAAAAAAAAGAATGAAAGAAAGAAAAACAATCATCACCGACGCCCAAAGACGCTCCGACGCTCTCCCCGCTGCATTTCTTCCTTCTGGCACTTTCTTCTTTTTTTTTCACCGGGTCCCGACGCGGAGGAACGCATCCATCCTGACGCGGGACAAGTTGAGAGATGAAGGAGGGGGGAAAATGTGGAGATGGTTGGGTGAGTGGTGGTGGTGGGGAATCAGTCAGAGGTGAGTAGCTGCACGGTGCAGCAGCAGCAGCAGCAGCAGCAGCAGCTCAGCCCCTCCTCTCTCCTCCTCTCTCCTCTGCGCTCCTCTCCTCTCCACCACCGCCGCTGCGCTGGGAGAGAAACTAACCGGCGGAGAGAGAGAAACATGCACAATGGATGCGAGAGCGCTAAAAGTCAGGAGCACTTTACATTCAGGACAGTCGGGAGGGGGCTGATAATGATGCTCATTAGCGTCTCCTCTGCCTCCCCCTTCTTCTTCTTTTTCTTCTTCTTCTTCTTCTGGGAGGCAATTTAACGCGAGCAGCTGATACATCCACGAGACACAAGTCCTTTTGCGAGCATAATCAATACGTATTTGAATGAAAATGATGCTGCTGTGCGCCATATGCTGGGCTGGTTTTGTTGTCTTTCTTTCTTTCTATCATTTATTTTTCTTTTCTCGTGGACAGATTTCCTTCCTCCTTATATTTTTAATTGCTCTGCTGTCCATATCAGCTCACTGATATCCAAAGAGAACCAATTAAAGGTGCACTGTGTAGTTTTTCTTGTTTTGGGGGGGCGGAATTTCAATCTTTTTTCCATATCTAAACAAACTCTCCTTGTTTTCATGAGTGAACAAACTGACCCTGAAGGACAACACAGTTTCATTTCACTTTGTTTATATGTGGCGGACCCTGCCACCTTTCGAGCTTCAAACAGTGTTCTGGGGACGCTGTTTTCCTCCTCTGAGGACAGTTTGTTTATTCACTAAAAGATAATTTAAATTCATATTATCACCCAATTGATGTTGTAAATATTAAATAGATGTTAAAAAATTGCTTTTCTTCCCCCAAACTGGATGCTGCCCCTTTTATACGTGTCGGCTTCTCAGGCAGAAGTGTTTCTCGATTTAGTCTCTTCACACTTTTTATTATTGCAGCATCAGAAAACCAGGCGGACAGCAGTCTGTCAGGTTCACTTTTACATATTCACTAAATATGAACAATACAACATCCCCCGAGCTAAAGCTCTGCTCCGCATTGCAACACAAGCGCAACTTCAGATACAGTTAGCGAGATTTATCAGTGGAGCCATTTTTGTTCGTCCAGCAAAACGAACAAGCCTCGTCGGTCTTGCAGATCTGATCCAACAGAATTCGATGCTTTATACATCTATTGTTTTGTCTGCGCTTTTCTTTTCCTCCAAACCCCTGCTACTCCATAGATTAGTGTGCACCAGTCAACAAAACATGACGTGTTGAGTCAAAGAATTTAAACAAAGCCCTGTGTGTGTTTGTGTGTGTGTGTTTTTTTTTTTTTTTTTTTTTTTACCAGGCGGCCTTTTTATTTTCATGTTCACGGTTGAAAAAGCTATTACAAAGGAGTACAGCTGTTTAAAAAAAAAAAAAAAAAAAAAAAAAAAGACAAAATGGCACTTCATTCCTACAATCTGCCCAAGGTGCTTATCCCGCCTGGTCATCAATACTGCTCAATACTGTCGATGGCATTATAAATGCGGCACCTCGCCATGAGACGAGAATGAGACGGGGCTGCATCAGGTGTTATTGATCCGGAGGGGAGGGGATGGAGGGGGGAGTGTGAAATTAAACCATTTTTGGCACAGCGTTCACAGCAGTAGATCGAATAATAATTGTGGACGATGGCTAAATCGAGTCTGCATGAAGGGGCTGTGAAGTGAACACAGTCATTTGAACTGGATAGATCTCATCCATCAGAGTGACGTTTTCAATGGAATTTTCCTGTCTGACTGTTCTTGTCGCGGCGCCGCTCGGTTCATTTTGTCGCGGGGACCTCGTGCCTCTCACCGGTGTTTTGTTTACACTGGGCTGGAATATATACTGTGTGTATTTTTTTGGGGGGAAAAAGGAAGAAGATTATTAGTATTTCCGTTCCTACACTACCCACGATGCAGTGGAGGATTTAAGTAAGTCCTCACCAATTGTTTTTTCGGTTTTTATGCAGAGGGTGACCTTAACTCGCCGCACGTCCTGTCTTTCAGAAGAGCAAGGAGATAATAAATAGGCTTTTCAAGAAATTAATGACCTCACAAAAATCCATCAAGGTGAACTTTAATGATGTGGCGAAGGAAACTTCAAGAACATACTAATGCTAATTGAGCCGAATGACTTTATACACATTACCGCCGCTATTCATCACGAGGCAGGAAGACAAATGTTGGTATCAGTCTCGTATCTCCTCCAACAAAAGAGTGTGAAGGGTGGGTAATGGACACAGTGGACAACACCAATGGGGCTAAAACCAAAAATAGTAAGGTCAGTGTTTGGGATTAAAACATTGAGTCTAGACAAACGTGATTAATGTGCTTCAACCAGTGACATTGTCGCAGCTAAACACACAACGCGTAATTACTGCTGCTGGGGGTCTCTTTATCAATACAATAGACGGACGTAGCGTGGGATTATGGGAGCTGTTTCCATTGTTAAACGGCCACCATCACTAAAGAAAATTCATCTAGGTGACTCAAGGCGAAATGTTCACCTACGAGGTACCGTTTTAAAAGATTTAGTCACGTTTTGTTTAGTCACGTTTGCAGACTTCTTCCTAACGTATAGGCTTTGAAATGGGCCCATTCCTTGCCATCATCATGTTTGGTATGCTAAAACAGTATGTGAGGTGTTTTTAGTATGACCGAAAACTTAAAATGAAACAAATCGTGTGTAGGTTTGCAAAAGTATGACATAACAGACGATGCCAGTGTGCCTTCTTCCTCTTCGGATCCTGCAGACTAGACTTTATTATCAAGTCCAGTATGGTATTTATATTCCATCACCGTCTTCATTTGAATCCAGTCATCCAGGTTAAATAAAAACTGCTTCCAGGTCTTTTCAACAGCTTCCTCTTTTGAAACAATGCAGGTTGTATTCGGTGACTTAATTTTTACAACTGAAATGAAATTTTTGCTATTACAGAGAGAACAAAGTACAGAAAGAAAGGTAACGCTGGGTACCAGTATTCGAGGTACAGTACTGGTATCAGTGCCAGTTTAAATGTGAATGGTACCTAACTGTACTAAAGTATCATCTTATGTTTCCCTAAAAGTTACAATGACAGACGACTAAATGAAACCACCATTACAAAATACAAAATATATAGCTTATGTCTTGTTGGTTGAATGGAGTTTGAGACAGTCTTAACTCCGAAAGGTAAAACAGTAAGGTAATGGTAGTTATCACACAAATACATCATCTGTAAATAACACAAAACGATAGATTTCTGAATGACGCATTAACATGTCACAGGGTTTGGTTGCATCTGTCGGCCTCAGTGCATTTTTAGCTAAGTGGCAACCTCGAGCTGATTATGTTATAGCATTTTGTTATACAAGGCTTATAATTCAGTGCAACATTCAACCGTTCTGTTCCAAAATGATGCTCTGCTGCGGAGCTGTTATCAAGCTGAGAGGAGAGAGCTCCGGTTCGTCACCACATTAATGTGTAATAGTGTAGAATCACTCATTCTACTTTTTTGTTATCCTGCTGAGAAAAGCACTCTGAATGTTTTACACCGAGACACAAATATTACTTATCAAGTGAACTGCTATAATAAGTAACTAAAACCTATGTTCAAGCATTACTCGCTTCCTCGCTGCACTCACAGAAGCCAGTTTGACGTATCAAATCCAGCTGTTATTCCTTTTAAAATTATAATACTTGAGATCAATTGATGCTCATCATTTATGAGTGAGCTGGTCTTTCTTAGACCTCGCTTGTGGCTCGAAGACAAGAGCTTACACCGGCTTTGAAAATACTGTCAGCATGGTGCATCTGAGAAAAGTGTCTTCGTATGTAAGGTTGGGAGGCTGAAAATAGCATTAAAATGGAGAAATCCAGGGGAAAATGGCATGTGGCACTAGTAATTGCATAATGGCATTTCATGTCTAGCATAAGGTCAGAAAAGAGAATGCAGTGAGTGTGGTGATTTGACGTTTATCTTTGAAGTTGAATAAGATAAGGGAGGCAGAGAAAGCCTCCGTCTCTCGTTGCATGGCGAGGACATGTTTCCAGGCAACATAAGACGTTCCGCTGCCTTTTTCTCTCTCGCAAACCGAAAAAATCAAAAGGGCTACCGGCTCTCATTAATCCACCTCCTCTCCCTCCATCTCTCTCTCTATGTTGATCACACTTAGGAGACAGTGTCAAGGTCACGAGTTTTGTCCGCACCATTACCTACTCATAACCGTGTTTGTCCAAGCCAGGAGTGTTGGAGGTAACAGATGGTGTGTGTGTGTGTGACGGTGTGTTTTCACCACCAGACATGCACAGCCTTAGTGCGAGTGGACAGAGTAGACATGTGTCCTGACCACAAAGCACAGACCTGCATCCGAGTGACAAACGTCTGTCTAACAGCTTTAAGGTGTCCGCCACAGCGGGTGCCTGAGACAGTGTGTGGAAATGTACACCGATGACTTTGGGTGTTTTTGACTTGTTGTGCAACTAAAGACATTTTGATTGCTGTGGTTTTGTTCAGGTATTATTTCTGAAGAGGCAAGTGACTTTTTACTGTAAAATCTGTAGAACCGTAAAAATGAATATATGATATCCATTGTGTTGCCACTGTAGTAGAAACATGACTTTGTCAGGGTTCAAGATGATTTTATACAATTACACATTATGGAGACACGTAGTCTCAAGTCTTACATTCAATGTTCGTCTTCGTGAACGTAAACAGCATCGACACGGCGGTGGTTATAACATTGTGGGCATTCTCACATTAAAAGTTTGGTATCTGGGAAACACTGTCCATTCGTTTGAGCAGCCAGCATCAATAATACAAACACAGAGGCCGCCTTCCCTCATCCTGCTGTAGGGATTTGTTTTAAAACGTTAAAAGAAAGACCTCACAATGGCTCCATACAGCTTAATCCAAGTCTCTGGATGATTCAATATTGATATATGAAGACGTTATTTATTGTTTTTAAGACAAAATCTTCACTGTTGTTGCTAAGCTAAACACTTAAGCGCTTATCTCATCAGGTTGCATGAGCTTGACCGCATGTCAGGGGTATAAATGACTTCATCCATTTACCTTTTAATATAAGCTGCATTAAAGTGGCTTCCATCCTGGATCTCGGTCCGGCTGGTCAGGTTGGATGGTGATGAAAAGCATACATGCTAGTTAATTTATCCATGTTGTGGGATACAATAAGAAAACATTCAATAAAAGCACAGATTTATATATCAAGCACCCCAGCCTTTTCCTTTTTCCATCAATAAAAAAGTGCATTGTTTTTATTTTTATATTATTGCTCGGCTGTGCTTTTATAGTGTACCAATATCTTGTTTCAACAAAGAAAGACATATAATGCTGCAAAGAGGAAGAACTCGATATTGCTCCACTGTGATTCCACATAAACTCCATTTAGCAGGACACTGGTTTCCGCTCCTCAGTTGAGATTGCACATCACTGAGTCACTCTGGATCTCGAGTTGCTTCATACGATAAATAAAGTCGAACTGTAAATTGTTCAGTATGAGATCAATTATGTTGTAATGCATTGCACAATCCATCACATGCAGTCACTTGTGCCTCTGGTGGCTGCGGCTGGTTTCCGCCTCTGCGCCTCTCCCCCCTATTGTTCAGATTGGCAGAGCTCCAGATGTTATTAGGATAATGTGTGGGGGTGTTCTCGTGGCTGTCAAGGAAAACGTGTGCTGTGATTCCTTTACGAATGCAGGTGGTCGGGGTTGGACAAAAAGAGAGAGACAGAGCAAGCTGACTTTGTAAGCGGTGAAGGTCCAGCTGACTGTTGAAGGAGCAAATCCCGATGGAGGATTTCCTGCTTGAGGAGTCTCAACACAACACTGCACGGCAGACTTTGAACCAAGTCATGAAAATTGAGAGTCACATGGCAGCCTTTTGTACTTTGTACTGAGACGCATCGCTGTGATTCTGTAAAGCCTTATGGACTGAAAACATAACAATGCTGTTCCAGCGGATGTTCTGCTGCTGCAGGAGAAGATGCTAGATCAGCTGATTGGCCAATTTTCTCTGAAAAGCCAACATATGCCGCTATGTTGTCGGCTAGTGCCTCAGTAGGTTGTACGGTAAGTTATTTACTGACACTTGCTTAATGGACACTTCGTATTTTGATATATTTTATACTCTGTTTAGTATCAAAGGCAGGAGGCATCTTTCTTTAATGCCTGCAGAAAGTAGGGAAGAGACCACTGAAACTTTCATTACATGCACCAACTAAGCTTGCCTTTTGATCTTACACATACATGATTTAGATGTCTTGGTAAGCCTCCACAGTTCTATGGATCAGCAATAGTTCCTGAGTTCAGACATGCTGGACATGGCAGTCACCACAGGAAGAGGACTAGAATAGTTGCTCAAGTAAAAGTATTGTTCCTGTGAGGAAATTTGAGTTCAAGTAAAAACGCTTAAAGCACCGATACAGGCAATGTTATGGATAAACCATTCCCCAACCTAAAATATTTAACTTCATAATTATTATTTTTTTCCACAACCATCTGGTGACCCCTGGAAATTAACTTGCAAACCTCTTGGAGGTCACGACCCCAAGGTTGAGAGCTCAAGCACTCAGATAAAGGTTATAAGTAGGCCAATTAAAATCTACTCTGGGCAAATGTCACTGCACTACATTTTAAAAGGAAGAACGAGGATTATTTTTTTTCTTGTATGAAGCAGATGATAGACCTCTTGAATTGTAGATGACATTTAGGCTTCCAAGTAAACACACATCACACCACAGAGCTTTAACGTCCAATAACATATTACGTTTCTATTCCCAGCACACAGTGTAGCCTCACTAGAGGCCAGATCAACCAGAGAAGAAGCCAAGCTAACAAACAAAAAAAGAGCGATGGGCGCTGCAGCACATGCAACAAGCATCTGCTAAATTAAATTACCTCTTGTTATAGAATTAACAGCAGAATAAATCATCACAGAGGCAGACAACACAACACGTACGACGAGAGCTGCAGAGTTCTCGCACGCATGCAAACGATGCTGTGTCGCCAAGCGGAGTTGACGTGCCACTCACAGAGAGAGTTGAAACCAGTGCTGAGTTTGTCAATCAGAGATTTTCCCCCCAAGGCCCTTTTGTGAACAGAGATTTCCCAAGGATCTTGGTCACAGGTCATCAGGAGCTTCTGGGTGCACCTGTGAAGTTCTCCCTCAGGTGACTGCAATCAGTCAGCTGGGAGGCTGAATGAGAGGGTTCGGTCCCCCCTGCTCAGCTGGTTGCGAGTCTCCGGGGAAGCGACACCATCAGTTGGCGTCCTGTGTTTTCTGTTTGAGTGAAAGTCTGAGTTGAGTGTGTTTTAAGATTGGCCAATTTCCATAAAATTTGTTTAGCCCCCCTTTCCTGTGACTCCCACTTCACCTTTGGTTTTGGGTCCATTCTTTGGTTCCTCTATCATTTATCATCACTGCCACCTTTTAGACACCGAGGGACCAATTAGCTATGACCTTTTTTGTGGATTGTGCAGCGTTTTGTTTCCCAACCTGTGTCCTTCAGGTCTTTTAAGTACTTGTACACAAAAGCAGCTTCATTACAGTAATTATAATTAATGTAATTAGTAAGTTACAACCTGTGATGGTACTCAAATAATGTACTGAAGGGCATTTTTGGTGGGACACCAATATAATTATATCCACTCTCTGCTACTTTATACTTCCTCCTAAATTTTAGGGGGCAGATATTGTAGTTTTACTCCACTACATCTGTTTGATAGATGAGGTTACTAGTTAATTCTGATAATCAGAGTATTGGATTCACTCATTTTCTGGGCATGATCATCAGTCAACCCTTACAAATAAATCTAAATATATGTATAATTTATTCTGCTTGTATTTTTGATACATTTAATATCCCATTCTTAGGTTTGGATACTTTTTACAACACTGGTTCAACAATTATTGGACTTCTAAATTTGAGTTGCCAATATAGTGCAGGTAGAATGAAACAGGCGGTAGTATTTATCTATTGGTAGTTGTAGTTTTGAGGGGGAAAAAAAGCCATGCGACGTACTGCATGTGTAGAGAAATCTCTTTGTCACATCACCACAGGAAGTATTCTCTGGACCATACAAAGGTGTCCATCTTAAGCAAAGACAATATTTAACAAAAAAGTCATGTTAATAAAACAACGTTGGTTCTGTCAAGCTGTTGTATTTTCTGTGTCTTTTTGGACTGAGACTGTTCTTTAGATCTCAAACTACACAATACCCCTCGGATCACACTTGAAGGACACTTGAATCAAAGCTAGACATCACAAGATGTCTCCCCTCGAGAGACGCCGTTTTCTTTCTCGGAGACGAGTGGTGTTGTCAACGTATTACTATCACTTTATTCCATCGCAGTGGATGCATTGCTTCCTTCTGTATACGTTCATGCTCCACAAAACACTGTTGAACTTCTGACACACCTTGCTAAAGTAGAGAGAGAGAGAGAGAGAGAGAAGGAGCCAATCCTTCCAACTCCATTTAAATGCTTTCAAGGTGAAAAAGGCCCCATTCAGCGTCTGGAAGTGGATGAGGCACTCCGGAGGACACTAGTGAGACATCTCTCTTGCGACATAAGCGTGGAGGAGAAAGAAGGGCTTGTGTTTAATCAGGCGCAAGGACATTTACACCATTTGTTTTTCCTCTGGATGAGCACAGGAGAAAAAAAAAATAAACAGAGAAAACAAGGAAGAAAACGCTGAAAGCAATATGAAGGAGAAACCTCAGGAAGCACTGCGCTCTTAACATTTTCAAATGGCAGATAATAGACTTCTCCCATGCGTGTAAACATTGCATTTCCATAGAAATGGCCTCTTTCCGTGTCTCAAATAGGTAGTCATGGGTGAGGGAGTTATGTAGCACTCACCTCCTAATCTCGTTAGATGTTTTCTATAAAGGCTCTGGTTCTTTTGCTTTAAAGGGAAATAAAAACAAACGATATGAGACGGAGTCGAAAAAGAGTGAGCGTGTGTAGTGTGCAGGCGCTTTGAATGCTGCTTCAAACGGTGTGGTGCTTTCAATCAAACGAATATGATTTATTTATTCTGTCGATGCAGCTGACCAACAGGCCGCCGGCAGGATGCCACGTTTAAATTAAAGTCATGGTTTAATATAGCGCAGTATCGCAAAGTGTGCCTCACAGGGCTTTATTTTTAATTTAAAAAAAAAAAGGCAAATTAGCAACATTTAGCACAACACACGCACATAATTTTGCAAAAGCATTAGTAAGCAAATATTTGTTACATTCAATATGTAAAATAAAATGGCAATTAGAAGCAACATATACAAGAGTCAGACAGCACGTCCATGAGAGCACATTCACCGTCTGCAAAAGGTCCATGCAGACTGTGAGTGACAGGTGGATAGCATTTCTGTTTGTTTCAACATATTTAGTCTTCAGTTCCATTTCAAGTCACCTACAGTATGAAAATCTCTTGTGTATCATGAAGATTTAACAATACATTTGATCTTAAGTATATACGTATTCAAAATCCCAAAGTCGCAGGAATATCTGAGAAACCCAAGAGGATCTTCAATAAACATCATATCCCAGGCAGAAACTTGTCCATCCTGGGGACAGAGCACCCAGGCTGATGCAGAGTAATGTCGTTAATGATGTTTAATGCAGCCAGGACTGCACAGATATATAACCAAAATAACCTCTCCATGAGGTTTAAAAGCCTGCAACTCCCCTCCAGTTAGTTATAGCTGAAGAAGCCTCTTGGATGAGAGCTGAAATGTCTTCAAAGGAACTGAAACAAGTCCAGTTGCCCACGATACAGCACCTAGAATTACCACGACCTGGATGACTGAGAACCTTCATCAACATTTCATGTTTGTGTTTTTCATCAGTACCCCTCAGATCATATCTATTAAAATATATAAGCCAGTGAGTTCAACTTATAAGAAAAGAGAAAAATGTAATGAAAGTTGTATATTTGAGGAATGATTACCAGACACAGTGTCTCATTTTAGCAGGCAGTAGCAGGTGTGGGACTGTCTGTGTAGGCATAGGCTTCAGAAAATAATAACTTAAGAACAATACATGCCAGAAACCTAATACATACACCGCAGGCTCCCCCTAGAAACCTGTCGTGCACTGGTAGATGATCTGATTAGATTTTTTTGGAGTACTTTTGCTGCATAAATTTGCATTTCTTTGAAGGAAAAATACATATATTTCAGACTAGAGTCGCGCTCAGGCAGCCCCTCTGTTTCTGAGGACATTGTTCTCTCCTGGATCGGCTGCTCCATTAACAGGTTCCTGTGATCCAGGCAGAAAGAGCTCAGGTGTGTCAGGGAGAGTGGGAGAGGAACAGCGAGTACCTTGACCGCCGATTTTGTGCGTCACTTCCAACTCTGTGTTTTTCTCGCCAGTCCCTCCACGTGTCCCCGGGCCCATCGTCATGAGGACTCCTGGGTAGTGACCGAAAGAATTGGATTGTGGATACAAGGGACCGAGGGTTTATGACCTCGCTCTGCGTGACTGGGTGGGGGAGTTTAGTGATCCGAAAAAGACCTTGGTGTCATTGCTGCTCCTTCACATTGGCGGAAACTGTTAAGGTAGTTCAGGATGCACCCGGGGGTCCTGCCAAATCCAGCAGGAAATGTAGTGAATGTAGTAAAAAACATTTTTATTTCACAATAAAAAAAAGCTATTCCATCATATTAATAGCTGGTTGTTACTACTTTTATAGCAGTCGATCCTATCAACTGGTTGTCACCTTCACCTGATTTTCACTGTAGTGTCAGTATCAGATGCATGAGAACAGCAGGGATCCACAGTCCAGTCGCCAGGATACGATGTTGGTGGTCCATGTTTCTGCACATCACTGTTTTACGTACCATATTGAGATTTCTATTATATTTGTCATATCAAGTTCACATTACATGTTTATATAATATCAGGAGCTGGGGTTGATGGTTGTGAATTGTGAAGCCAGTGACCACAGTTGGAGACCACGTTTAAACATTTACAATTGTGAAAACCCTGGATATTTGTTGTTCTTTTCCTGAGTGGTCATTGTGCTTAAATCTAGCCAGTCACAACATGAAATGAAGAAAAAGATTAAGTTAAATTAAAGAAGACTTAACATATCATTTATCACTCCTGACAGCCTCTTTTGCTGCCGCTATAATTACTTTGAGCGTTAGAGGTTTTCATCTAAAAAGAGCACATATAGGTATTACTGTAATAACCTGCTTGCACAGTCAACCTTTATGGACGCTTTTCTGATGAAGATGGGCTGACTTGATTTGGCCTATTCAACTGCCTGATCTGTCGGTGAATGTTTCTTTTGACACCTTGAGTTCATACTACTCTTTTCAAGATGGAGCTTTGACAACTGTCATCCCAGCATAACATTAGAGTCAATGGTATCCCGGGTGATGATGGGAACATAGCAAAGAGATGGAGCTCAGCATTCAGATGTGTCACACTTGATGAGAAAAATTCAATACTCTTGACTCTCAGCCTTATAAAAAACTTGTGTACCACACAGCCAAGGGCACTGTATTGTACCATGTTGCTGTCCGTGACACAAATGGCAGCAGAACTCAGACCTATACTCACATGAAGCCTACTACATCCACACCACTCTGACATTACTCAAGCACTGGCTTCAGCGCTCGACGTTGAAGCCAGTCATTTCGGATCTCACCATCAGTCTTTACAAAAAGGACGGGACTGCAGTTCTGATAGGGTTCCAGCAGAACAGAGGATGATGTATGACTCATCGTGCAAACGTAGCTGGGCCATTGTTTCATATACATAATGATTCATATCCCATGAAACAGGCCCAGCAGTGCAATTCAGCTGCAGGATATTGAAATTTAAATTGGTTGGGATAGCAGATATAAGTGTTTGGTACAGAAAGTACAGTCCTACATTTTCATCCACTTAAAAGTGAATATTGAAGACCAAAGGGTTTGAAGGAGGCTCACTAGTGGTACTGTTGCTAGATGAAGTGATCTTAAAGGTGGTGGTGCTGCAGTTGGAAGCACAATTGAGATAAAGGCATTGGACAGGAAAATATCACATTCACAATATTTGTGTAAAGTTTAATGTTTCAGTGGCAAAGTAAGAGGATTGAGGACTTATTTTAAACTTTGAGCAGCAATGATTTTTCCTTATTGAGTTTTTGCACAACAGATAACTTGACGGACTGTTGTACATAATGTTGTGACCGCGCTGCATGATATTCTCTGAGCTGTTCTCCGACGCATTGTTGTCCTCCATCCAATCTCCAAATGGAAGAAAGAGAACAAAAGGAAAAAAAAAACAACCCAGAAGTAACTGGTTTTGCATGTGTGCAGACATGCACGGCCACATATATATGTATGCACCCATCCGCAACAGAGAGCTGTATAAAATATACATTAGCAGTGTCCGTGGACAATAGAGCACAGTGCCTGACACATTGCTCCCAACATATCCTCTCAAGTAAAGATGTGTATGCATGTGCTACTGAAAACCTTGTAAGAATGATAATCTACTCCCAGTCCAAGCTGCTGCACTCTTCTTTGAAGTCTAGTTTAATAAACCTTTTGCCGTTTCCCTCCAGAGAGAAAAGTATTATAGAGTTTGTTGCACTGATTGATGTATTTAGTGGGTCTCTAATGATTGTGTGGGGCTGTGCAATATAATTAAACCCATAACTAAACCCGTTAAACCAACAGTATGTAACTTCTGCTGCTAGGGGTCTCTGTGAAAAGGTGCACTGCCGTGTGTTGTGTGTAGAGGAGCAGGAGGGGATATAGCTGCTGTACTGATCAGAGCTGGCCAGCTCTTGAGGAGAAAGCTGGTGCAGACCCACCGGAGGAGTAAACACCCCGAGTCACCTTGGCTTCTGCACCGATCTGGAGATGTTTGCCAGCAAGAGGAGATTTTAGGGATTACTGCTGCATTTTTGTGATTAAAAGCGAATCTATCTTTGCTCCCATTTATCAACCTGACTGCAGCAGCGATCTACGGAGGTGATTGTTCGTATTTCACGTACTGTAATGTTTACTTTCGACTTGAGCTGGAGGGTGAGTGTGTTCTACTTTATGAAGAGAGGCAAAGGGAGTTTAATGAATGAGTTGACCTGAATTCTAAAACACAGACACAAACCCTTGTTGCATGCCATTGCGTGCTGTTTTACAGACATTTTAATGTCGTACATATTATAAAATCAGGACTGATTGCATTCATTCTTTATGTCATTGTTCTACTCCAAGGAGCTGTAAGTGTTTTTTTTTAAATGCAATCTACACAGGACTCCCTCTTGTTATAGATTAAATTTGATCCACAACATAATGGCTTCATAAAATACATTACAGGAGGTTTAACGTTTACATTCGCTGTGATTTTGTTTCGTAAAATCTGTTATGGTGTGGCCTTGTAGATGTATTCAAATTCAAAACAGGTGGAGGGAATCTGAGTATTCCGGATGGCTTAAAATTATTCGGCAAGTCAAACTCTTAAATACGATCATACCAGATCCTTGACTCCAACCACATTGCATTAAATTTACAAAAAAAATGCTGAAACATGAAACACTATCTGGGATTTAAAAGTTAGCCTGTCTGCTGCTCTTTGGTGCCCGACATCAAAACGATCCTTGCAGTCTATGCAAAATGCATGTTGGTTGGAAGGGCAGGGAGAGTATTTCAACTGAGGCTGAAGAAACAGCGCGAGGCTCTTTCTTCTCCCCGAACTCTTCTCTTGTCTCTCAGTCGGTTCTATCATCATACCTATTCACCGCTGTCTGTGAGAGCAGGTGAAAAATGCAGCATTGTTCACGAACGAAAAAGATTATGCAACCATTGCATTTTGGCACTTTATTGTAAGACTGTAGCTTAAATTACGGTGCAGCTTCAAGATGGTCTCCTTTTGCCACTGGTTTGATTTCATTCCTGTGTGTGCAGGAAATGGGCACCAATAGTGATAGGCTGTGATATAGCTGGAGGGGTTTTTCTTCAGACAGGTCTTGGTGCCTCTTCGTTAAAGAGATCAGTGTCCAAGGATGAGTTCATTACTTGTGGCTAAATCAGGTAATAAACTTATATTAACTGAGCTTTTTAGGTTTTGAAAAAGAGGAACTTGTGAGGCTGTTTGACTGAGAACATGCACATGAACGTTTAACGGGACAGCAGTGCATGCAAAACTGTTGTAATGGGAATCTGAATCTGTGATGTATATCTTTGTTCCTGCGCTTAGTTAATGCCACAACTTCATTTGTCAGCTCTAATAGTAGACGTAGCTATGTTGATGGCCCCAGGAGTCACTGCAGGAACTCGGCTTAACTATAGCTCTTCCACGATCCACTTGCTGTCAGAGGAAGCATGAAGCGAATGGCAGAGGCAGCTTCTATGGCCGGCCTTCGTGATAGAGAACATTGTCAAGTATTGTTAGTGTCACATGTCATCCCTATTACTGTACACAGGATTAAATATTGGCTGAGTGAATTCTTGTAATAAATGAGAGCGCATTACTTTTTTTTTTTCTCTCTCACTCTCGACATCAGACTGTTTTGTATGATGAGTGATATTTTTGTAGGCGATGTTTGTGGGAGATGATGATGATAACGTTAGCAGGCAGACGGATGATTTCTCTTCTTGTCATTAGGGCCTAATTTTTCTTTCGCAGTGTTAAATTCAGATAACGCAAAGTTACCTGAAACACAAAGGAATAAAACGGCTAACCCGAGGAATACATTTGCACATTAGCGCACACTGACAGCGGTATGGAGAAACCGCCAGACCTTGTGGTCTTTACCCGGACTAAGGTATGTTAATGATGGCTATCTCTGAGCGTTCACATGATTGTGGCATTCAACAGAGTCATTTATGCATGTATTTTTAGACTCGAACAGCAAGGACAGCCTGTTAAACGAAACAAACTAGCCACTAACACGCATCTGGCCAGTGAGAGCTACAGGACAGTTGGAGTAGTCAGGATTTATTAATACAAATCAACCATTTAATCAATAGAAAAGGGCAGTTATGCAAATGTTTAAGTCACATCCAAGCAAAGACAACAATAGCAAGTGAAGACAGGAATTGTATCGAAAATAATAATGCCACCAAAACCTAAAAGCAATGTCTACATGCACTTTCTTTAAGAAAGTGTTCTGTAGTTCAGACTCCCCCTGCCCACCAGATCAGGCCGTCACAACTCTCAGCGATGCTCCAATGATCGCTCCTATCACCAGAGCAGATAGCATGAGAGAGAAACACTCTGCAGTGTTTTGAAGCATGTTTGTGTGCGTTGGAAATCTGCCTCCTGCAGATTTATGACGACAGTTGGTCTTCTTAAGATTCAAATGCCAAAACAGAGATTTGTGGCACCGAGCCATCTTTTTGAGGGGGCCAGAAAAAAACAAACACAACTGTAGTGTCGATGTCTCTCGTCTTTTGTTTTGAAAACTGTTTTGTGACCCATAATATGTGGGTGTCCCATATACGCTCGAACGTAACAAAGCGCACCACATGCGACTGTGAAGCAATCGTCCAATTATCCAATCGGCATAGTGTGAAATCACCCTGTTCTGACAGGCTGCAGTCTTCTTGTTGGTCAGCTTAGTGCAGCTTGTCATTTAATACACTGGACTTTCCACTGACTCTTCCTCATACTGGATACTTCATGACTCTTTTTTTGGAAAGAGTCTGCTGGTCTAACCTTGGGACCAGATTTAACCGTGAAAGAACTGGTGTAGTGCCGATGCTGACCCTCAAAACACTGTGATGACCATTAGAGTGTAACTTTCCAAACAAAATAATAAATAAACTTCTTTGCGAATATTATATGAGGAAGGAAATTCTTTTGAAATATTGGTTAGACCTCAGGGATGCACACATTGTGCTGTGGTGAGGAACAATGAATTCAATCCAACAGTAACTTTTGTCTGTTTGCCAGAAAACTCCACTCACTTTTGAGCTTTTATATTGAGCAGAGAGAAACGTTTCCCCTTCAGTGGATAACAGTATAAACAGCCTTCAAGTGTCAAACTCTGCACACGCGTCATCTTGCATAGGAAGACTCGGACGTCACAGGCAACAAGGAAGACAAGAAACACATTTTTGTGTGAGTGGACAGGAATAAACTGTTCTCTGCAGTTGAAACAAACTAACCACGCATTATTCCCACTTACCCGTACAAGTTATGGTAGCCGACTGTAATGGCACTGATTGCTTTCGGCCTGCCCTCTCAGAGTCTCTGCGACCCTGTCTGCCCATCAGTCCACCACCAACACAACCTCTCCAGCTGTAATGGGGTCGGCGCTGGAGTAAAAATATGGGACGTCATCAGATCTCGGAGATTTGAGAGATGCGCTTGGAGCCTCCAATTGGGTGGATGCATTTTCTTGAGACCACAGCTACCGCGCTAATCTTTCGAAACGGATATCTGCAAACAAATACAGAATCTGAACATTTTGGAATCGGAAGCCTTCTGGATTCTGATTGAAGTCTCTAAGTATCGGTCAAAATGTGATCATGGAACCCATTAGCCCGGGCCGCCATCTGACTTGGTGTTCTGCTCTGTCAGCAGCCCTGCCATCAGCTGTCATCTGACAATGATTTAGCTTTGTTTATTTGTATTCAGAGGCATACCTAACTCCATTCTTCAGTTGGGCTACAAACAATGACCATGTCTTGGCCCGGATATCTGTTACATCGGAAGTCCAAAAACACTGGCTGCTGCTCCCTGTGGGGCTGAATCATCATTAGACATTAGCCAATGGGTTCCAAGATTGCTCCAGCACTGTAGCAAAAAGGTCAGCCAATTATCATAAGAGGAAGAACATGTTCTCCATGGTTTAATGTCTGGAGACTGAATTATATCCATTCTATTATTCATCAGCCAGACAACTGATCTTAGGAGGAATTCCTAATTTTTTCGACCCGCAGACTGCATCGAGCTAACTATTTTGCATTGAAATGCTGAAGTTGAGTACCTCATTGTGTTGTTGCACTTCCCTACAAGACCATATCAACATGGTCCATCTGATAGTCCCGTGTTAGTGTTGTTCCTGAAACATCAAAAATAATGTTGCTCCAGGATCATTTCAGCTTGTAAAAAAAAAAGTGAAGCAGCTCACATCTGGTGCAAGCTGTTATAGCAGAGTTGGTAGAAGACTCAGTCAGGAGTATTTTACTGTTCACATGCCAATAACTGTTTCTTTTCAGTTTTGTATGGATGTTTGGTCAGGTTTAGGCAGCTATGACATCACAATATTGTGCTTGGTCGGTTACAATGATGGTCCTGGAGCAACACTGATAATGATTTTTCAGGAACACCACCATCATGGCATCAGATCGTGCGTATCAACTTAGTTCCCAGATTGTTTTAGAGCCCAACATCTGGATTACTTACATCCTACTCTGGACACACAAAACCTAGACCTTCGAGCCAGGTGTGTCAGTCAGATCAACGTTAGAACAGGAAGCTGCGCGGGGGAAAAAAATCCAACAGTAATTGGTGCAGGGATGGATCTGATGGATTTATTTCCTTAGATCTCTAGGGAACCTCTTGGTTGTTTATGATTTTTTATTTTTTTTCCGTAGGTTCAGTAGGCGGTGTTGTCAAGGAAAGATTTCATCTTTAGCACATGGACGTGTTCTGCATTAATGTAGCTGAATTAGCCATGTTGTCAAAACTAGAATGTATGTAGAATCCACTGCACCTTGTAGAGATACAGTAGTTTCACTGTAAATTAACTACATCTCCTTTGAAATCAAGCTCCCTTTAAGTGCTCCATTTAAGACAGGGGCAGCATTTCAACACAGCTGGATTTCCTTCCATTCTGTCTGCACAAAGTGTATGTGAAGAAATTACTAAGCCCTGCTGTATGTTTACTGGAAGCATGTTTGTGTGATGCACAAAGGGTTTTCGGAGGTAATCAAAGAGAATGTGCCACAGCTGTGGCAGCTGAGCAGCTGTTGAAGTACTTGTTTCAAGAATTTGTGGACACCGTCGGCTCACTTTACTTCCTTCTTTCATGCCTTTGTTTTCAGAACAAATCTTATTGCGTTCTAATCTGCATCTAATTATCTGAAGTGGCATATAGTTATATGTGATGGTGCGTCAGGGTTGCCGCACATTTATGATGCACATCTATTAACTATTTACAGTTGCATTGAATACCAGAAATTACGGCTTGTTTATTCAACCTCTGCCACAGGCATCTGCTTTGTTTGCCTCTGCTGTTTTAATAATCTGCTCTCCAATGCAGCAATTAAAAACAGCAACTCACTCTCTGCACTGCACTGCTGCCCCCTGCTTATGGGCTGTGGTAAACAAACCATGTGGGAGAAATGTGACAGCCTTTTTGTGAATGCAGTAGGTGAGAAAAGACATCTGTTTCTGAAAAGCAAAAAAACATTTGCTGCCTCCACCACCCTGGTGTTCACTAAGTTGTACAAAACACTTTGCAGACTTTGTTTGCGTTTTTATAAGGAATATTCCAGACTTCAGACGTATCTTGCCATTTCCATAAAAATCATCCATTCTATCCCAAACAGCATACAAAGGTAAAAAAAAAAAATAAAAAATGACAGAAGCCTTCTTTAGCAGCCCTCTAGGCACTCGCTCAGTCAGTGCTGTTGTTTTGGGTGTCAAACAGACAGGAGAAAAGCCGATACATAATATACAATAGATGGTACTCTCAAGACTGCAAAGATACAAAGGAATATATCCAGCACATTTGCATTCATTCCCAGGAGAGGTGCTACTCACGGCACATCTAGCTGGAAAAATCAACCTATTCTTAGATTTTTCAGAGGAAGATGTGCCTTTCACATAAATAAAATATGGTGTTGTCCTCAGAAACAAGAAATACTGTCATTTCACCTCCAATGGAGAGAGATATGCTTCTGAAAAAAAAAAAAAAAAAAAAAAAAACCTGCAGAACTACAATTACTCTCAGTTGAGCTGATGGCTCATATAGTCTTCATTTGGATAAGACACATTCTGTACTTTTCAGGTAGACTTTGAGAAGGAAAGCTGTGTGTGCTGGACAAACAATCAGTAAGATCTACTTGCATAAAATCCACCAGGCTCCGGTCTTAACATGCAACTCGACGACGACGCTCTGTGTGGGAGGGGGAGAGCTTAACGGGTGTGCTTGAAGTGATCAGTGCACATGGCTGCATGAAAGGTAAATAGATGGGTGGCAAAGAGAGGGAAAGGGGGAGGTCTGCTAAATCTACACAGCAGCCAATACTAATAAGGGGAGGCTAAGCCGTTAGTGAGGCTTAAAGCAGCTTACAGATGAAGAGAGTCTCAATTTGGCTGCAGTACTTTTTTCTTTTTTTTTTCTTCTCCAAAAACTAAAAAATCTTGTGGGGGGCTTACTCACTTCTTCACATATACTGTATGCCATGACAGAGTGAAAGGAAATCCAGCTGCGATGAAATGCATCCTTGGCTGCCTGCAGCTTAAGTTGAGCACTTAATATGTAGTAAAGGGAGCTTAATTGGAAAAAGGAGATGTAGACACTTTAATTCCCGGGTGATGTAATTTTAAACAATGTTAACATTAATGCAAGTGTACCATCCATATCCAGCCATGTCCTGGTGAGATTTAATTTTCTGGAGGTGATGTACAGTATTTTGAACTTCGACTGAAGCCAACACTTAATAACACACGGCCTTGTACGAATCTGCAGAAAAATCCAAATAGCTTTGCATCCTCAATAATCTGCCAGTATGTAATGTTTAATCAATCGTGTATTTTGTCTTCTGTCTACTGGACATCGTCTTCATCTGTTTACCTAGCAGTCATTGCTTTACTTCATCATGTTTCGAACATTTAAGCATCAAAAACATGTATACTGCAATGTGTGCTAAAAATGTTCTCTGTTAGCTAGTTAGGCTCCCAGTCCAGACCGCTAGCTGCAAGGGGGCTGCTGATGATTACAATACTAGCACTGGCGCTTTGCACTCGGGCTAGTTGGTCAGCATGCTCAATTCAGCAGATCCCTCTGCAGCACAATACACATATGTCATAACATCAGAACAGCCATTTCTTCACATTGTTTTGTTAATTTCTTAAGGTTGTCATGTACATGTTGCACCTTTAATCCTAGTGGCCTGATGCCATACGAACACATTTTGCAATGCAAAGGGCTAACACGCACATTCTTCAACTCATGAGAAATAATACTTGTAGTTATGTTCTCCAGAATCACAGTGACCCAAGTTTGTTGTAACAGCCAGTCTATGACTCATGCTTCCAGTGGTTGCATCACATCTGGTGGCGTGCTAATTGTCCCTCCTCTTATATCTAAGACCAGCTGTTTACAACCTCCTTATCAGCTAACTGTGCAGAATTTTGTCACATCCTCACCACCAATGAATATGCATATCTAAACAACAGCGCACACAGATTTAAGACCTGTCAGCTTATGCAAGCTGCTCATCATTTGCTCTAAGTATCTCAGAGTAAACCAGGTAGTTTTTTTTTTCTGACTCTCTACATTTGCACTCAAGCAAGCACCACCTTCTCACTACATTTTACACTTTCTGCACCAGTTTAGATTTATTCTTTTTCCTTACATCTAATGTGATGTATTTATACTTGGCCCCTGCATCTGTGACAATATGCACATGAGGATTTCATTTTCCATTTATTGATAAATTATATATGAAAAGCAGGCATAAGCCATGCTCATCAAAGTTGTTACATTTCCTCTATTGGCTCCAGTATCCAAATCAACCATTTTGTGGAAACTCTCTGTATGCAAATTAACAAACTTAGCAAGTAGGAATTCTCCTCCTACTACTCTTGAAAAACACAAACATGGTGAGATCTCTTGATGTATTACAATGACGTTCATCTATGTTGTCCTCCCCCGTCCAAATTCTTATTGACAGCTGTCCTTTGTGCTTAGCGTTGACAGCGAAAGTTGAATGCCCGCTCTCTTAACTAAGATTGAAAACCTGCTGTACATCATCATGTTAGCGGTGTCATTTTGTGAGTTCAAAACGCAGCTGTGCCACCAAGTTGCCTGAGTAAATGTTGATCACGTATATGTCTGCAATGTTTTTGATGTACAACTAGGGAGGTCAGTTATGATTAAGCTGACACCCATTAACTGGTAACTAACTGGTTGTTCTCAAGCTGATTTTTGTGGTGTGGTTAGGTTTAGGCACTAAAACCACTTGGTTAGGATGAGGAAAATATCACATGTGGCCTAAAATCACCTGGTGTTGTCGCCACAAAACCTGCTGAAAACTGTCAACGTCTTCAAAGGAAATCCATGTTGAACCGTTACCTTGAATTTTTTGTTGTTCACGTCACCCCGCTGTCATGCCACCACCATCTAATGTACAACACATTCAGATGTGTCTGTGGTTTGCAGCAACGTTAAATGCTCCTCAGATCTCAAATCTCAAATTTGTTTCTTTTGGGAAAAAACAAAAAACAAAAACCATTTCTGGGGTTCTCCTTGTGATCTGTTCCAGCCAGCAGTTCTCTTCAAACCATATTATTTTGTGGTAGCACAGTTGGGTTTTGATCCAAAGCGCACAGTGTTCTTAAAAGTGCAAATACTGTGCAGCGGGGGAAAAGGGGGCTTTCCAAAAGGCTCAAGGAGAGACGACAAAGGAAAAAATGGAAGGACCTTGCCTGTGAAAGAAGGAAATATTTGAAAGCTTCTGAAAAGCAGACATCACACAGAAGAGAAGACAAACATAAATGGCTGTAATGTACATACAGATAGGCGACGCTCCTTCGCTTAGGGCTCTTTCTCAGGCAGCCTTACAGAAATGTGGAAATAAGAAAAAAGGAGGGATAACAGAGGAAATGACTTCAGCTCTCCTGGGACATCACATCAAGTCACTACACGGAGGAAAATAAGCACTACTCAATATAAGCAACCTCACGTACTGCAGTAATAGGAAAATAGTGAGGAGGATTGTATTATTAATAAAAAAAAAAAAAAAAAAAAAAAACAGCATTCGCCAACCTCCTCCGGAGTGCTCCCTTGTTCCAGACACTGCCAATTTGACTCTCCCATCAAGCGTGACAAGCTGCTGGATACATGCTATCAAAGAGGTTGAACTCATGCGACCTGCTATCCCTAAGCGCAAAGTAGCACCCCTCACGAGCGGACTCGGAAGCACGAAGATAAAGCACACCACACACACCCTTCCCGGCAGGAGGCACGACAACCCTCCTGCTCTCCCCTCCCCACACAGCAACAGCCCCACTTCGTAATCTAATCAGTTCAAATTAACCTTAATACACGCTGCGCCCGGGGCTTTTTGACTACGCCGGGCTGTATCTCGCTGACACACCTTGTACAACCAACTTCGAATGCCGAATGACCGTCACAGAGCCTAACTTGGGCTGACACGTAGGGCTTGAGAAAAGTTCATCTGCAAGATACAAATATTTTGATTTGGAGGATAATTCATGCTCGGTCGTCTTCACTTGTCTCACGAAAGTGTCATGTCTTGGGACACAGCTAAGAGAGGTGAAATGTAGTCATGAGGAGATAAGCTGGTGGCCTGCGGGCTACCCACTGACATGTCAACAGCTTAGAAAAAAAAAAAAAAACATCCACTGTGTGCTATAATGGCAACATAACAACATTATATTACACTCATCTTGCACCAGACCGGACACCTCTTTGACCCCAGAACAGCCTGACATCTTCAGGGCAGAGATTCATCTCATTATCCCTGCCAAAACGCTGCGCGGATTGTCGCAGGAAGCTGGTCATTCTATCCGGCGTCGAGGTCATCGCGCCGCATGCCACGACATTCGTAATGAAATATTCATCTTAGCACGGTACACAGTGCTCTGTAAACATTAAAACTTGGCCAGCAGGCTGCCTCTAGTCTTCATAACACTGATGGCGACTGTCTCACAACATGCTGTTTACCATTTCAAACAGCGCTGTCTGCTGGATTTCTCCTGCTCTACTGAGTAAGAACGGCACACAAACTGAATATACAACAGTCTTACGGAGAGCTTGAAGAAAGATGAATATACATCGTTTAGCTGCTGACATTCTTAAAGCAATTTTCCTTTTGTCTGACACTCTGATTTGCCGTGAAATAAGCTACGAATGTGTGGCACAAACAGCCGGCGACACAGGCAGACACCTGCATGAAACCTGGGGCCTCGTTTATAGAACCGACTTACCTTCCATTTTGGATATTAAAGGTGCACCATGTCAAGACACGATTTAATTTGAATACACAAAGTGAACTTAAAGGACAACACAGCCTCATACTGCTTTACTTGTTTATATTTGGCGGACCCTGCTACCTTTCTAGCTTCAAATAGTGTTCTGGGGACCTTATTTTCATCTAAGGAAGGCTCATATATTCATATATGGAAATAATAAATGCTAAAGTTAATATACAACATAAATATTTTGTATTGTTCCTTATCAATAGGAGTAAATATTACCTTCCTGAGTTTCAGAAAGGTACACAGTGCACATTTCAAGTCTTTTTTAGAAGGAATTCAAATGCATATAATATTTTTCTATATCTGAAATATTAATGAGGTAATAAGGAAGGAAGAAAATAAGGTCCCCGAAATACTGTTTGAAGCTAGCAAAGTGGCAGGGTCCGCCACATATAGACAAAGCAAAATGGAATTGTTGTGTCCTCTTAAGGTCAGGTTGTTTATTCATGAAAACAAAGAGAATTTATTCATTTACTTGGTTTTGGGCAAAACAAATCAGTCGATGAAGATCTGTTTTTTTTTTTCTGATTAAAATTCCTTCCCCCAGAACAACATAGTGCTCCTTTAAGTATGACAGAAAACCACGTTTAATAGGTTGTGAATAAAACCTGATGTTGTCACTGAACTGATCTTAAGACCAAATCTGAGTATAGATCAGAACATTTTTGCTCATTGTGTTTTTATTTGTCCTGCTTACATTGGTTTCAGGAACCCAGAGCCGGCCAGTATTTGTGACATTGTCTCATCTGCACAGTGCATATGACTGTTTGTGTGTCCCTCTTTAAATATTTTTCTAATAAATCACTCTCCCCTGATTGCCTTTGCCAACATTTTCTTTTTTTTTTTTTCGTTTGTTTTTACAGCAGAGATGATTTGCTTTAATCAGTTCAGGAAATGCAGATGTCCACAGTTACACTGCCATCAAGTGGTGAAGAGCAGTAATTTGGTTTTAAGGATGATTAATACACGTCTCATTCTTCCAGCAGAGGCTGACAGAATAATTTCAGGCCTTTCACTTGAACCTGTATGTTTTAGCAAGCTTATTTTATTTTATTTTTTTAAAAGAGATAATTTATGACAGCACTGACATCAGTTGGAACGCACCAGAGGAGGGTTTCATGTAATTTCAAGAAGGAATGAAAGCTGAGGTGAGTTGGACCATTGGTGGGCTGTGACACCTGGTATGAGGACGGCTTTAAACCAACGTGTTGATGTGTGCTGTCAGACGGTCTTTAAAAAATTGAGTTGAAATAGAATGTAAAGGGCTAAAAACGATGGTGAGTCTGCCATCACACACACCCACACAGGGAGAAAGTGAGGAGGTGGGGAGAGGGTTGTGTCGCTGAAACTGAGCTTTGCTTCCATCTTCTGGTACCAAGGTCTCATTACATTATACATCAACCACATTTAATACAATTTACTTGGCTTTGAAAAATAAACTGCTTACTTTTGACAAACAAAAAACAACATATTTTCATGCTCCCCTATATGAAAAATATATACCTGTTTCTGCTTGCTCTTGCTCTAGCCCTATGCTCAAGTGGCTCTAATGAGTTACTATAGAAACACCAGTGTCTGCCTCACCGACCATGAGTGAGCATCTACCGTTTGCTACCCGTCCATTACCGCCACTTTAATATCCAAAAGCAATGTCAGTGTTTTCCCATTCCTCATCCCCACCACCAACCACGCCTAAGGCTGTACAGGATCAGTAGCAGGATTGCTGCACGGTAGCTTGAGCCATTGTTTAACTCTGAGAGAGCGGCGATGCCAAGCCCTGCAGCACTGCTACTTTGAGCTTTTGCACACCACATCTCTACACTCCTGCAGCCCACAGATTTTCATATTATTTGGACTTTAACCCTCCTTGCTGTGCACTGACCTTGCAAAGCGCATTCCGCTGAGATCACAGCTGAACAGGAAGCTTAAACATGAAGAGAACATCTGAGTTTTACGGGGCACGTTTAAAAATGTTGTTGTTTTTTTGTTTATCTCAAGCATAATGAAACGAGACGCTACGGATAAAGTCGTGTTAAATATCGATGTGGAGCCGAGCTCTTGGTACTGACTCTGTGCCCAAACCAGCAGCCAAAGCAGCCGAGGAAAAGATATTAAATCATTAAAAAAGGATGCTGTTGGTTCAATCCAAATCTTTTGTATCGTGGTGTGTAATGAATATTGCAGAGCCGGACTTTGTGTTCTTCTTAGACTCGGTCAAATAGCCTTGACCTTCTGCCTCAGTCCAGAGATGAAGAGACAAGTCTGGTAAAGGCTGTCGACAAACAGGAACAAATCCAAGACAAATACACGGGGAGATCACTCCGGGGCAGCATTCATAACGAGGAGACTGATTGTTGTTTTGTGTACATTTCTTGACATTTAATTGCCTTTAAACCTAAGTGAGACAGAGAAGGTAATTGGTTGAGATGGTAAGGACACGGGGATGGGGGGAGAAAGCAATTGGAACTGACAAGTGAAGGTACTGTCCTATTAAAAATGTTAGACCAATAATATTTTGAGGAGAGGGAAAAAAAAGGGAAATACTTGAGGAAAGCACTACAGGTGGACAGATACACTGGCAGGTTGGCCACAGATGGTTTGGCCTCTTCTGAGCTCCATTTATTGGCTCAAGTTGCTTTGAAAATGCAAATCAAAGTGCTGTTTGGCACTTTACTTTTATAGATGACAAATGTTGCCAGTTGGCATTCAACCTAATAAGATCCACCTTTGCTGAACTGTTAAGTACAAGCAAGTGTTACTTTATAATTGAATTCCTCGTCCTTGAGGTGTTAATGATGTAAAAAATGGAACAATTCCTGATTCTAGACTCTTTAATTCAATTATAGAAATTGCTAAATTGAATATTTACATCATGCAATGGTGATGATAATAATGATATGCTTCCAAGTAAGCAAACTATCATCTGAACAATCAGCTATTAAAACCAAAGAGTTGCACAGCTGGCTCCCATTAAGTCCCACAGCCTACTCAGCGAGATTCATTAACCATATTGGATCACAACAAGCAAATTAAGAAATGTGCCAGAACATTGAGAACACCATTGTGAAGTTATCAGTGAAATTTAAGTTTCCTTCATTATGTTTTGTTAAACATCACTGTGGGATTAAAGATCCCCTCGACACATGTATAATTTGTGCTTTACAGATATTTGAAAATAAAGTACAATTACCATTATCTAAATCGTTAAAGCTTAAGTTCACCCAAAAAAAGAAAATTTCATCATGTTTCGTCATTATCTACTCGGCCTCATCCTAATGGAAAAGCCAGGTGATGATTTGTACCCATCAAAAATAGATCCGGAGCCTCACAGCAAAACAGTGTTGCAGCTTTCTCCTGAACAACCGAAGTAGATGGGGACTTTTCCTAACACAATAAAAAACGACTGGAAAAAAAGCTTGTACACCAAGTCTCCAGAAGCCTTGAGATCCCCAAGGAATTTTTAAAAAAGCCCATTTTTACACCCTCAATACGAGGTAGATGCTTTTAGATTAGCAGACACAGTGAAGATTTAGGCTTTTAAACAAAGGGGGTGTAAATAACGTCTATTCAGACCAGTTTGAGATCTCGTGGGGCCTCCAGAGACTGTAAGCCAGACAAGTTGTGGGGTTTTAAAACACTTTCCTGTCTGCTTCAGTAGTTTGGTAGAATGCTGCGACACTGTTTTGCTGTGAAGCTCCAGAAATGTTTTGTGGACTAAGAAACGTTACTCTTAACTTATTACTCAATTTAAATGTATTATATTACTTTAATTATTACTTGGTGTCAAAATAATTAGTTACCTTACATGTTATATTGTGTTTATTCAGGGAGTATTGGATGCTTCTGGCTTTAATGCAATGTTACTTAATATAGTAACTGTGATATAATTACTTGGATTTGGATGTTAGAATCCATTACACTTGTGTATGGGCAAGTATTATTCCAGCAGTTACTAGTTATGACACTAATTGATGTATTACTACCCAGCAGTTTACCTGACATGTCATGACTCCATTCTCGATTTTGGGTGACTTGTCCCTTTAAAAGGTGCGTTATCCTTCTCCCTTATCAAACTAATTCTATATTATGAATATGCAAATAGTTAGTCTAACCACTGGACGCAAGGTGTCTCCACACTGCAATCGTGGATATAGAATACTGGAGCAGGATTGGCTCTCAAAATATCTGTGATGTCACAAATCTTGCTCATAGGCCCCGCCTCTTGAAATAAAATTTTCAGTGAGCACGGAGAAAATGTGTCAAACTCTGCACATACATCATTCGACACTGCACTACACAAGCTCATAAATATTCATCTGTAGGATCATGAAGAAAAACAAAAGGGAACTCTAAGTAATCTAGACACATAATTTGTTTGTAATTGTTTATTATCTGTGTACATCGTCTCTGTTATGGGATATGTTAAGAAGAAGAGGAAGAATTCCATACTCTCACTCTTTCCAGCGTCTGCACCAAGTCGTCGTTCCTTTCCACCTGCAGTATAAAGACTCTGAACTATGACTCTCAGTAATTCCAGAAATATACCCTCACACCTATAGACGATGATTTATTGAACAGGCAGCTTTAGGATTCTGTCCGTGAATCACGTTGAATGTGCTGTTATGTTATATAGGTGTCTGGCTGTGTGTGGAGTTGCTGACACTGAGCTGAACCTAATTATAAAATGCTGTTGCAGGAGCAAAATTCCACCCACTCTGATCCAAAGAAGAGAAGTGACCACCGGGGTTTTAAAGGTACATACGTGTGGAGGCAAGGGAGCGGATGTTTGCGGTCATAAATACGGCGGACTGGGAAGGCCCTTCTTATGGACAGCTAGCATTGGATTTGTGTTACAGAGATATGCAAAATCAGCATTTTTTTTTTTTTTTTTAATGTCATTTTCATCCATAACCAGTACCAGATTAAATGGACGGATTACTCTAGGCAGAGAATAAATACATACATTAACACTGAAATAAAGTTTGAGACCGGCTATTCTTTTCCCCTAGCCTAGAACGTCTGTGCCTTGATCCTGCCCAGGCTGTAATTGTAGCGTTTAAAGACAGACAGTAAAAACATGGCGGTCCAACGTATCTGTCACTTCTCCCATGCTTATTTTATGTATTCTGTATTTCCTGCATTTTTCTAGCTTTATAAACCAAATCCACCCGACAGTGCCGTCCCAGTTGTGGCTCAACTTGGAACTGTTATTTTCTTTCAGTCTGCAGCCCAGCAGCTAATTCGGGTCTCCGACTTGACGTTAGTGAACGTTTTGTTGTCATTTGAAAGCATTTCAGATGGATTGGATGTACACACTTTGAAATAACATCATGAAAAAAGGGAAAAAAAGAAATGATATGCGAGCTACGTGACACAACTTCAATTCAATTTCAAAAAACAACACCAAAGCATATAAGCAGACAATATACTGAACATTAGCACACGGGAAATCCTTCACATCTGCTGTTATTCATGTTCGAGAGGCTAAACTCTGGCGTGATGCGCCACTGGCAACAAAGAACATGAAATGTAATTCATCCCACAGGTAATTGGCTCACTAATTCCCATTTGGCTCCATTGTTTTGTTCTTTATGTTGATACTGCAAATAGTTTAATGAATAGATGACTATGCACACCCAATCAAGTTGTTTCCATGTGAATGACTGCGTGCGAGTGACTGCTACACATGCAGCTGACGAAATGGTGTTCGTGAATTATTCACCCTGCAACACATTAAGTTCTCATCTGACTATCTTCATCCGCCAAGCACCGCTGATTATAACAACTTCAAAGAATATGAATGACGTACACCAACGTTTACTCTGCACTAACAAGTTCTTGGAGATATCACGTATAAGCAGTTTCAGTACAGGGGTTAATCATTAGCCGTGGTCATGCATGTTATCTCTCCAGGCCGCTCTCTCTGCTTGGTAAACAGTGCTCCTATTTTTTTTTTTTTTTTTCCAGGTCACAAGCCATCTGACAAACTGTGACATTTTCATGTCTTTGTGCTCGTTCATATCACAACTGCCTATAAATCCCAAACTCTCTGCTACTCAGCCTACTGTAAACAAGCAGCATTAGAAGGTGGTGGTGGTTGGGGGGGAGATGCTATTGTGCCTTCTCAGCATTTACCAAAGGACAGTGCTACCCTTAGGTCTTATACTTTAATGTCATACTGTAAGTTAGTGTCTTGGAGAAAAATGCTCCCACTGTTGTCTCGATGGCAAAATGATATCAACCTTTATCTTTTATGTCATGATGCTTTCTTAGTGGTTGGGATGTCACTGTTTATTTAATTGCATTGTGTTACATTTGCATGTATGTCATAGTGCAAAAAAGGAAGAGTACTTACAACTCATTCTCATTGCTTTTTTAAAATGTACTACATGATGATAATTATCCCAGCTCAGTCCCTGGTATGTATCCGTTGAGGATTGTTTCTTTAAAATGCCGGGTGTGGCCTGCTGCTGCTGATAAACATGTCTCATTAATTTATGGTGGCGCTGTCAAGTGGCTTTTAAGTGCTGTAAATATCGGGGCTGGTACCGTTTTGGAGACGGCTTCAATAGAGCAGGTAAAGAGAAAGGGTCAAGAAGATGGGGAAGGCTTCTTTTGTTGAAAGGAGGATTTCATGGTCCATCCTTTAAGTCCCAAGCCTTGGTTTGGGTTTCCTGTCGTAATTGAGCTAAAATTCTCTGCCCCTGGGCTGAAAAATAGTCTATTAATATCTAATCATACTGGACAGACAAAAGGAAAAGAAAGTACAGCTGGGTAATGTCGAGTGCGGGAGGGCGCAGCCACTAGTTTGACAGTGCATGCTTCACTTTTATGTAGTTAAAACGCACATTTTCCAAACAGTGGATGTATCATTAAAATAAATCAAACCTCCAAATCCCAAAAGTTGAAAACAAAGAACAAACAGAGAGAAGAGCAGTGCAAACTCCAGACTGGATCCAGATTTCCTCAGGCTGGATGTGTCTGCTCTTTGTTCTATACATAGAGCAAAGAACAGACACAGCCAGAGATTCTTAATAAGGGATGATGTCCAATGAGGTGTCCATTATCAGGAGTAAACTAAAGAGCACTATCAAAACATTTTCAACTCGATTTGCCAGGCAACACCTGCGGGGACTGACACACACCTGGAACGAACATTGCAATCCCATAAGGTTCTAATGCGATGGTAACAGTGTTCCCTTCTCCAGTAAATAGGACGAACCCATTCAATATGACTTAGCAACGGGACATAAGCTGTTCTTCTCAGCTCATAGAACCCTTCGGCAGAGCTATTAGCCAGAACGCTAACGTTATGCCAGCAGAAAATAATACGCCTCAGCGTACTGTCGGCAACAATGAAGAAGCAAGTTGAATGGCGGCCAGGAGGTGAGATGATCTCTTGATACCAGGAAGTTCAGAATGAGGGTGGTGGGCTACTTCCTGAAGGTACCATCTAGAGGATGATGCACTGAAGGGCCACACTCAGTGTAGTGAATTAAATACGCTTGTGCTTGGTTGAACTAGCGAAGGTAAGAAGTGTCATAAAAGCTGATGCACCTGCACTTTGAAACTAAGCGGGAGTAGCAATACTTATAATGTGAGTAGTGTTCACTCAATAAAGTCACTAACCTAACTCTTCATAAGGGAACGATATGCTGCACCAGTCTCTTTAAGATAGAGGATTATTCATGCTACCATAGAAAACCATGAGAAGTCATGGCCATAAATTGTGCAAGTCAACATCGGAGCTAGGAATACGCTGAAAAGCATGAGAATTCGGAAGTTCTTGAGAAGTTCCATAGGTGTCCGTCACCTATCAGGCGTTAATTGACACCCTGCAGCCAATCAGAATCAAGTCTTCACCCAGATCATGATACACTGTAAGAATATCAAGTGACATGCTGCACTTTAACTAAATAACAGGTTTCATTATTTTCTTGTGAAGGAGTAACCCCACTGGTGAACATAGTTAGAGTAGCTTTTTTTTAATGAGGTGCAACAAAGCATTAATTCCTTTCACAGTCAAATAATTGCTGAAATCGGATTGCCGAAAAACTTAAGCAAAGTGTCGTCTGGAGAGGACTTAAACCCCCCCAGCCTGAGAGATGGGAAGACACACATGACTGGAAACGACAGCGAGGGGTTTAACCAAAGCACCTTTTATGGCCCTACTCCCTTACTGGCGCACACTTGAGTTAACAGAGGATACAGTACTGCCCTGCTGGGGTCTCATTCCAGGCACTGTAAGCAACACAGAGGCTTCCTCGGGCTCGCTCGAATATCTCTGCTCTCCCAGGCTCTGGCTTCTTTCTCTTCCAATTGTCTTGCGTACAATTGACTGGTATGAGCTCATGTGCTGAGAGCGACTGCCCCACTATCAGCTCGGAATTAATTTTCATAGAAGGCCTGTGGGGGGTTTGACGACTAGAAAGGATATATTTTATGGAGTATTGTAAATATTGCCATGAATAGATGGGGATATTAAAAAAAAACACTGGCTCATATTCCTTCTTTTGGTAATTTCCTTACAGTGTTTGTACAGCGAATTTATTAGACTCATCATTATTAATGAATCAATGTGTGAGTAGCATTAGCTGGTAGAGGCAGAGCTGATTTCCAACCAGTTTATATACAGTTCCAGTGTAGCGGGTTAGGGTTAGACTGGGGTCAAAAGATTAATCTGAGGGGTGGTGAAGGTCGGGGTTAGATTAATAGTTATGAGTGAGGTAAGAAAAAACAAAAGTATTATTTTAATATTCTCTTTAATATTATCTTTTTTGTGATGTATCGGGTTGTGTGGTCTGGTCACAAGCCGAAAAGGTTGGTGAATCGATCTTGTACGATTAATTCTACTTGACACGATCATATATTTTTGTTTTAGTTTTATCATGTAAAAGTATTAACGTCAAAGGCAATAAGCACGATATATCCATTTGAGATGCTGCGCTGTTGAAGCATAAAGTGGCATAAAAATGGTAAAACTCTTGTACAACTACCTTAAAATTGTACTTGGAGTAAATGTGCTTCCACTGCTCAAACTAAATGAGAGTAGAAAGATGGGCAGGGGCGAGCAACAGTGAGATAATGATAAAAATCCATAAACCAAAAATCACACATGTAAAATTTGTTTAACCAGCATATTAATTATTGTGTGGGAAACAAAACACTGTATTAAACTCCAGGGGGGGTGTTATTCATTTCCAAAGACAATCAGAACACAGTTGTTCCATTATCTTAACATTGTGTCTATTATTTTAATCACCTTAACAAAATACTTCTGTGAAGCATAATCTTTCCTCTTATTTGTGTGCCTGAACCTGTCCAAACTTGAAGGAAGTTTGCTTTGTAAGACGATTAATGAGGCAATTAAGCTTGTTCTTAGTTTCCTTTTGCGACTTTTTTTGAGTTCACTTGTTGGACAACATACACAACTCACCATTTTTCTCATCTCCCAGCTATAACTACTGCTTTACCAAGCAAGAGGAGACAAGATGGGCCAGAGTTAGCTTCTTAGCATGCTAACCTTGGTAGATATAGATGTCTTTGACATAACGTCAACACTTCTGTTAATTCACACTCTGTTGTTAATGTTTATTTCATATAATAAGAATTATGGCTAATCTTTAAGTAATGCCCTTTAACCATAGTGTCATCATATGTCCTGCTGATAGGGGGTGTCAAATCAAAAAATATTTCTGTGTGCGGTTCCAGAGATGACTGGAGAAACAACATTTTCTTGATTTATAATGAGGACTTGTTGGGCCTTTAATTTCTAGTGTCGGTAAACATCATGTCTTCATTGGGACTTTTTTCTCCTGCCTAAGATGTACAGCGTGTGCTGCTTTGAATCAAGTTGTGTGGCAGTCAGTTTAAGCACCAAACACATTGCTGTCAGTGAAATGAATCATTCAAGTGTGTTTTTAATGCTGTGAAATTTTAAGGCTAATTCAATAATTAAGGGAACTCATGCATAGTTAGAAGTTTGGTTATTATGTTGTGACATTTTGCCAACGTATGAATTTTTTAATGCCTCCACCTACCTATTTGCACCAGTCATAAGAGTCCATAAATATTGCAAAACCACAAAGATGAATGACTGTCTGGGGGGACAACAGTAGAAAAAAAAAAAAAATTCTGCCACCTCTGTAAGCCATTAGTTCTTTTGCACCGTTGAAGGGAACCGGTCCATTGTACATCCAGAGCAAAAGCTGATTCCTCATAATAATACGGTCATTTGATGCCTACTATCATCAGTACTTGTGTCTGCATAAAGCAATTTGTTCGCGTTATTTGTTTACACTGTCACGCCACTTCTTCCTCTTGGTTAAGGCGTCCCTCACATTCCTGATGAACACTGGGCAAACAGAACATCAAAAAATTACAGAGCGGCATTAACACTGACTAACACAGCATGGCGAAAAAATGGGAGAAAGAATTGCCTCTCAGCACTTTCACAGCCCTAGGAGATTTAAATAATAAAAAGCACTGGGCCTCTGAACAAACAGGATAATTATGGCCTACAGTCTTCCTGTCGCTCGTCTGGCACGGCCAAGCGGAAAGAAACATGTTATTATCACTCAAAGGTTCTGCAAGGAGAATTAGGAGAAATAAATGTTTCATGTGGAAGGATGGCTTCATCGTGAATCCCTCTGACCAAATCAACAGCCGCTTTTTATTGCTTCCATGTATTTTATTGTATAGTGGCCATTAAAAAAAAAAAAAAAAAAATACCGTATGGAACGCATCCATGCATACAAAGGCGTCAAAACACTCTGTTGGATCAGATACGTTTTAGCCTATCTGTAATATATTTAATTAAAATCACCCATTTAGATTGATTTAGTTATAGCCTTATGGTAGAACAAATATGAATCGCTCCAGCAACAATTACTGCGTGCCGCCTTTGTTAACTCAGCATTTAAATTCAGCGAAGAGCCCCGCGAAAAAAAAAAGTTTCTCATTTTCCCGGCGTCAGAAAACACATCAAGCAGAGGAATTCAAACGGACCTCCACTGATCAGTTTAGATAATTAGCCCCTTTGTCATAAAATAACTGGCTCTGTCAGGGCTTAACAGAAGCGCGGGGACTCGGACCTTTTTTTCTGTCTGGCTTTCTAGGTCTCGCTCCAACATGTGCGCAGCTGCCAGCGGTACTGTTCAGTGGAACAGATGGAGTTGTAATGGAAAGAGCTTGTCTCCATTAGCTGCCCCTGCCTTCCTCTAACACAGTCATTGAAGGCAGCCGTCGCTTTCATATTGCCACACTTTTCAAAACATAACGACGGCGGAGCAACGCTGTGACCTTTCTGTGTCTCGCCACATACAAATGCAGCACCAGCTTTCCCGCTTTTTCCTCGTTCTTTACAATATCAAGGACGCCCACTTCAACCGGGAGAGACGTACATTGTGTTGGTTTGTTTGTGATTTTGGCCGAACCTTAACATCTTGCATACAGATGAACCTTTATTTACCTGCAAACACACACATTCCACAATCTGAAAAGCTTGTTCATGAATGGAACTAGCGTGACAAAGACACCCTCACCGTAACAAAGAGCTTAGGTTAAAGGACCAATTATGCTTTGGCTTAAACTAACCTCAGTCAGCCTTGTCATAAAACAGATGTATTTATTCTCGCTGTCTTCCTGTTGATAGGGGATCAGACAGTACTTCCATGTGCAACCCAATCGCTAGAATAAATATTAGCTAAGTATGTTTTTTCAATTTCACTCTTGTTACAGTTAAGGCACAAATACCAATTGGTAAGGGTGAGTAAAACATCATGGCTTGGCAAAATATCACCACAAAAACAGCTGGAGAAGGTCCGCCTGCATATGAAGAACACCAGTGGACCAGTCTTGGTCACCACAGATTGGGTGGAAATGTCTCCACACACTCGATCGCCCGTTTTGCGAGCTAATAATAAAGCCACTGCCTTCCCCTTCGCCTCCTCAAAGTTCACATTACACGCTAATGAGCATTTAATGTGAACTTCATATGTCACGTTTGCAACACACGAACACATTCTCGGTACTATAGAAATGCTAATGCGGATGTGTCCTTGAAGAAATTTCACAAACGGCGTCTGATTTCATTCTTAGGAGTCGTCGGGCCTTTCATTCGGTGCCAGTTCATACCTGTTATCTTAACAGTTTGTAGGGAAACAGACGTCTGGATATGGCAGCTAATCTAAACAACCTTTTCCCCCCTGTCTTACACAATCTGATCTTTCAGTATATGTGAGAGTGCGTATGTTATGCTGTTTTGAAAAAGACAGAACTATCAGAGCTGGCTCGAAGTGTTGACGTTGACATGTGAGATTTACGTATGCGTGACTCGAGAGCATCATTTCGTCCTGGCACACTTAATATTAAAGTGTTAGGAAAGATTTAGCAAGTGTTGATTGCTTGATTTGAGGAAATGGGTTTGGGCAGCGTTGGGAGTGTGTTGTGGTTGTGAGCTGCACGGTCACAGATACCTGAGAGAGACTGAGAAAACCTGACATCTGCTATGATCCAGACTTAGACTCAGTGAAAAGGCTTTGTGTGGGGGAAATTACGTCGTCTGGCCAGAACATTTTAAATTTAATGAGCGCCGCATGCTCTGATTCAAATGTCATATTCTCGCATGCCAAGTTTACATCTTCTTTTCATATTTAGCTAGGCTAATGCAGTGAGATGAAAAAAGCCACCTTCCGCCAGACTCTGTGTATTAATTATGAATATGCTTTCAGGGCAAGACCATCCAGATGTCTTGTGGCAATTGGAAAACCTTTTTGCTTCGTTTCTTTTTTTTTTTTCAAATTCAAGATTCTGGAAATCCCCTGTGCACCTTGGAGAGGCCATTTCCCTCAGACCAATTAGCATCTTAAGCAATTAGCTAGAGCAGAAGCCCAGGGTGAATTCCAGCGCGGTCTATATGCACCTGGGGTTACGGCATGCTGTGCAGTGGAATGTTTGCATTGAGAGAGCAAGCACACAACCAGAAATGTATCAGTCTTATTTGTGCTGGAATAAGGAGAAGCCGCTGCCGAATAATAGTCATACAGAAGCCTTTCACAATATCCCACTGTGTGTGTCGTTAAAGCTAAATGTAGCCACTGATGTACAGCAGCCCGGTTCCCACTATCTAATTTTCCCACCACTCTTTTCAGTTTATTGCTCATTTCAAGAGCTTTGTCATTTTCTTGGACATTGTTTTTGGAAGCATAACGGGGTTTAAAGTGTATACTTAGCCTCCACTCAAATCATATGCTGCGAATAAGACTATATTAAATTGTGAGCGCTCAATGCGATGTGCACTTAAAATCATGCAGCAGAAGAGAGAGGAAAGACAAAACAAAAAAGATCAACCCACGCTTATACATATTTCATTGCAAAACGCACAAAAAGCTCACCATGTTGCACATTTCATTTGTGTTTTTGAAGTTGCAGCGGCACGGCGCTGGAAAACAAAGAAAGGTGAAAACAAAGAAGGCATTTAAGATATATAGCATATAATGGTCACCCTTGTCCGCAATGACTGCCTGCATTGTACTGCAACACTGAAGTCATGAAACGCCTGATGAGATGTACAGCTAAGCACTCATACAACATATGGTAAGACGCCGCATCCACAAGAGGGATTGATTTCGGTAATGACAGTGTCGAAATAATTAAAACTTTTCTTCATGGTTTCCCAAACCGCAATCTAAAAAAAACCCCCACTAAATTTCAAGTCGTTTCACCGTAATTACTCTTTTTGTTTAGATTCAACAAGCGGAAAACATGACAGAAACACAGATTTCGAAAAAACACAGATCGGTGCACGTGAGTCCCGGCTCTTTCTCTTTTAGCAGAGCAGATAACACTTGATAAATGGCTGAGCTGCTTCCACATCAACGCTCTGTTTTCTTACCCGGGCTTCAGATCCCCTGTTAAAAAAACCCCCTGAGCCTGAAGTCTTTTGTCATGTTAAATCAACAGCCCTCTAAAGTTCAGACTCCCTACACATGACTATACTTAATTCTTTTCAACACCGACTGCGCAGAGACGATACGAGACATGCAGCCTGAAATCCACTCGGATCTACTGGCCCGGAGAAACTTGTTCTAGTGAGAGTATGTTGTCCGTAACACCCATTAAAAGGTTCCTTCCTCTATCTGCAAGTCACACACATGATCATTTTGGCAGCTCTTTTAGATTGGGTCTTAGTTTAAGTAACATTTTAGTTAATTTTTACCCATCACAGTTTTAGTAAAGCCATACATTTAAGTCAACTTTGAGTCTCCCTCTTTAAACTCATTCATTGAATCCTGATGGGTTAGCATCAGTTAGCATTTTTTACACATCTGGTTTCCTCATCTCAAAGTCTGAGTTTTTTTTTTGTTTTTTTTTTTGAATATTTTTTTGGTTATATGCCTGAAATAAGGTCACCACAGGCTTAATGTGTTTACATGTTCTTTTCTACACTATAAAATACATCATTAAATGTCCCACAATTACATTTTAAAACATTTACATGTCCGAAACATGGCAGCTGCTAACAAGTGGCTAAATGAGACAAAAGTTGTAGTTGTAGGACATTAATCGACTTTAACCAACTAGTTTGCCAGAAACCAACTTTACAGCGTGTACATTGATCAATTTACAGAAAATGTGTCTTGTATTTGTGTGGTAAGACTCCTAGTGGTGGTGAGATTTAAGTCACGCGACCACAGTGTAGTCTGTTTAACATTAGCTTTTTTACTTGTGTTGTTTTCATTTCATGCTTTGAGTAAAATGCACATTTCATCCTTGTGTTTATCATCACAGATCAAGTTTCAGCACCCATTTAAGTCATGAAAGGTCACAAAAACAGTCTTCGTTAACAAAATAAAGGCATACTGCATCGTTCTGCAGCGAGACTCTCCTGAAGAGTACAACTTTCTTGACAGAAGGTTGTACTGTATCTGGGGGTGTTCCATATGCCAAAAAAAGAAGGTATTTCACATCTCCTCACACAATTACAAGGACACATAAATGCTTGGCAAAAGAGTGTGCTGCTTGGTCTCTAAATGAGCCTTTTTGATTATGTTCATCTCTCAGAGGCCTGCCCAGCCGCATTGCAATCACACGAGAGACAGCCACACTGGACATAATAACGGTGTGGGAAGCAACTTAATCATTGTCTTTACTCGCAAAAAGGCTACGGGGGTTGATAGCTACGAGGTGTTTTGATTGGTCCACTTCTCAAAAAATCAGGATTAACACAGACGCTCTGTAAATGTGCGCTCTATCAAAAGCCAAGAGCTCTGGGGGGAGAGCTAGATACTGCTTGAAATCCATAACTACGGCGCAGGTTGAAATGCACATGGTTGAAACGTCCTTCCAAGAATTCTTAAGAGACAGACTAATCCTTAACAGAAACATTTGTGCAATTAAATATTTGGCTCACATACTCTGCTTTCCCCCTCGCACTCACTGAACACTCTCAAAGGCAGCACTTGAAACAATCTATAAACCTTTTAGATGAAGGACTGAGAAGAGAGCGTTCTGATAGACATCATTAAAGATATGCTATACCGGTCAGTTCTTTGTGTGAAATCTATAAAATGTGATGAAGGAAAACCTGCTACATATCATATTTGTGCATGTGGCGGAATACCGGCCACGCAGTCCTCCTATAAATAGGTCGGATGCGACCGCGATGTGAGTGTGTTTCATCAGATTTAGATCCTTGAATTAAAACTGAGTGCCGAAGTGACGGATGTAAGACGGGTGGCTTTCGGATGGAGAATGCAGATGGCGTACTCCTCGACCACCTCGGTCCCTCGTTCCTCTGTCCATCCCCGCACCATGTTGCTCTCACACTACATTTCCTGCCGCTGTCCCTTAAAACAGCCTGTACTATTCAGAGAAAGAAGCTTTTTAATTGCATTTCCATGTAGGTGTTTTTTTTCGAGGGTGTCGTTCCCCAGGCAGGGGGAGAGTGCTCTGAGACGAGCTGTACATGCTCACCAGTGCAGTCAAGCCCCACCAGGGGAAGTGCGTCAGAGTGGAGAGGTGCTGGAAGTGCAGACAGCCCTGTAGGGACACTTGAAAAAGCCATAACAGCCCGAGTATAAATAAATGCATGGGGAGAGCATTTTTCCTCATGGATGAAAAGCCTTTAACCTTTTGGTCCACATAAGAGCAGGAATCGTTCTGTGACATTTAACTTGCATATTCCTCTTCTTTTTTTCTTTCCGGATAGATAATTTTGTAGCTTTTATAGGTAAATCAGCGCCGCCTTATTGGATTCCGGCAGCCTATTAAAACATCCTCAATCCTCAACTCCACGCCAGTGAATCTGAATAAATTTGGATGTTCCAAAGGGGGAACACCTGTGAATATTGAGAATGCCGTTCCCTCTGCCCTTGGACAGTTTGTTCGGCGCTGGTGAACACTCGCCGCCGTGTCCTCCTGTGCAGCCATGAAATGACAGAAGAAGAGTTTGTTTTAGCCCCAAATCTGCGATGCCACACTGATGCATAATTGATTTGGAAAAAAGGACAGAAAAGGAAACGGTGACATAACCAGAACAGTGTTTGATGGCCAAGGGTAGGCTCACTGGTCTGAACAGATTTCACGAAAGATAACGCTGAGGAGAAGCTGCCGCTCATAAGAATGGTGTAAAAAAAAAAAAAAAAAATCCGCCTTAATGGGCTACACACTCGAAAAAATCGAGACAAGTGACTGTTAAATTGCTAGTTTGAATCCCAAAATCCTGCTGAAAATGCAGAAATAAAAGTGTGAATAAGGCTTTCTCCCCTCTTATACCGCCTTCATGCACTGTTGAGTGGTATTCGGTGGATTGGGACGCCGATTGGCTACAAGTGTGTTCAGTGTTGCGTAACCAGCACAACGAGACAAAGTTATTTTTGACTACATAAATTAAAAAAGGTATCCTCACATGCTGATTGTCAGTGGTGGAAAGGGCAGCACATTGTTGAAAAATGGAGATGTATTTAGAGTGAAGCGTGGGCACCTCTCCACTGGAAGGGCACCCACAGGGCACTTCTTCATGTTTTCTTAACTGGAAGGGCAGCCTTAAGGGCACTTTATCTCGTTTTCTCCACTGGAAGGGCACCCTAGGGGGCAGTTTATTACGTCTTATCCACCAGAGGGGGCATTGAAGAGGGCACTTTTGCTGCTTTTTTTTTCTTTCATGGGGCCATCTTGCACCCCGTTGAGATTCACTTACAGTGCATGAAATATACATTCAGTTTTTTTTCCTGCAGTATTTACAATATTACTGATGCAAACAGCGCTTTAATACTATCACCTTCTCTGCAGCATTAATAATTTAGGTGCCGTTGTTGTCTGGCGCCGGGTTTTAAAGGACCTGTCAGTCAGTCTGACAGCCCTAACAGGTTGTGATGTTTTGACATTCAGCAGCGGGTCAGTCCTTTTTTTTTTTTGCTCACATTTGAATCACAAATTGTCCCCCTTCAGAAACACTTCAAAAGCACAGATTGGACTGATCAATAGTATCAGCGCCTTTGGTTGTACCAGACAGCTGCGGGAATCAAGTGCAATCACTCCGAACAGTACCGCGCGTGTGCTTATCCACGTTTTTTCGCTGGATAAATAATGGTTAAAAAATCCACCCAGTCAGTTTCCGATCCATTGAAGTAGAAGAACAGCTCCGGGCTGTACATCAATGTGACATCGCAGATCATAGCTGCGGATCTCTGAGGGCTCATTTATAAAGCTTGTATACACTGAAGATACACCCTAAAAACTGCACACAGCAGCTTCCAATCTCAGGCGGAGATTAAGAGAACAGGGATGTGTGCTCATGTATCTGCAGAGAGGGAGTATCTTTAAATGCTGAAGAAGAGAGAGTCTGTAAAAAAAAAAAATTAGGGTAGCGATTATTTAAACGTGCACTTGCTGGGAGTGCGTTGTGATCTTTCACATACGACCGGCTCGTGTGGCATATACGGGGCGCGCTTAATTACAGGATTTTAATGAGTCTGATGAGATGGCCTCTCCGCAGTGCAGCAGACTCTCAGAGACCAGAAGAACCTTGACGCAGTGCCAACGCTCAAGTCTGCTCAACGTGGTCATAACGCGCACATATTCCATTTATGATATGCAAGGCAACATATAAAAAGGTCTGCAGTTATCGCCCTTAACATTTATTTCGTATTATAGCCTCGTCGAGTCAGTCCTGCTTCACGGCTTTATTGGACAGTTTTTTACCACAGAGGCAGGCAGGAAATGAGGGCGGGGAACCATTGTGGCCACATGGTGTGGACGCAAACCCTCGGCACCTCTAATCTCAGAGAAATTTTTGAGCTTAATGAAATTAGCGATATGCTGAATGGCGAATGAATATGAATAAATAAGGAGACTACGCGAGGTGGTTATTACGACTGAGCTACTTTGCTGCAAATGTAACCTGTAGCATAATGAATATAGTCTGAATGACACATTATACAGTGTGTCCAAGTGCTACACTCTCTCCTGTGTCATTTGTCGGCCTTTGTTCCTCCATAAAGCTGGTTTGTGACTCAACGGTGCTCATGCTGACCTTTGCACAGTCCGGTAATGGTTCGTTTTATATTGTACTCTTCGTGGGCCACGAGCTTTTCGGGTAATGCTGAATAATGAGAGTCAAATTGAATTTATATAAAGCCTAACAATGGCATGACTCACGATCATTCCTTTTTAACGTGTGTGTTGTTATTTGCCATTCGGAGGAAATGGAGTTGTCTTTGCAGCAGCGGCGCCGACGGTAACACCACTTGGAAACACTGAGTGGGAGAAGTTGTCTGCTGCCACTTTAGATTACGTTCATGTAATTGGAGTTCAGCTAATTTGGTTGCACATGTATTTATGCATGACGTGACTGAATGGACGTTCCCTTGACTGGGGATCTTCTAAGTGTGGATCACTCATATAGAGTCACTTGATCAGTTGTTAATGGTGAGCAAACAGGAATTCACGATTCATTCAGTATTACTTCATGTACTATATCATCATGAGACACGCATTAGTTAAACATCATTTAAAGAAGTATTATATTAAAATATTACGAAATGTTACTTTTCAACTAGGGTGATGGGTTAAAGGAGAATTTTTGAACAATTTTTACAATTTGCTGTACAAACTCCTGAACGAGCTTCAGTGAAAAGTTAAGAGTTAATCAAGATTTATCAAACAAATGCTGAGATTAGCCCTTTGTGTTGAATTTGGTTAACTCGGGCTAATCAGCAAATGTAGAGCCAATAAGAAGAGGAGTTATCAGAATCTGACCAGGCCAGCACACTGCAGATGATGAGCAGAGGTTTCAGTTGGGATATCATGGAGTGCACACCTTAGGGTCTACAGGTGCGTAGGACGAGACAGAAGGCCGACAAAATCAGGAAAAAGACTCCCACAAGATTGCACAGTGTGTTTATTTGTACACAGATTTGTTGGTCCAGGTGTGTGTGATGGCATTTTGAGGGACGTCTGTCTGCGGTGTGAGTCCACAACCCCACTTAAGACAGCCTCGCCCATTGTCTTGTAAGATAACCTGATGAAGATCTGAAGTTCCGAAACGTTGAGTGAAATGGACAGTGGTAATTCAGGTGTGGGAATGCGTCAACATGGGTAAGAATATGTGTTACAAAATCACAGTGGGATTGGATAGCTGCTGATGAGATAGAAAATAAAATAATAATAAAAAAAGAAAACATCCAAATATCTCTCTGCTCCATCCCTCATGCCTTCATCAAAGTCGAACCAGAAGACTTTTCACTCATGGTATTTGTGAGGTTTTGAAATCCTGACCTTGAAATATTATGTCCCCGTCAGGCACACGGGTGTGTGTTATTGCCAGAATGTGGTGCCAAAAATCATCATCCCCTCTGCTTTCATCAAAATCACAAGAGTAGTGTCGGAGTGATTAAGTTTAAGTCTCGCCTCGGAGTGTTTTTATAAGATATTAACAACATCTACTTAGACCGCGTTTTCCTTTTGTCACGTACTTTACATCTTGATTTATATTCTATGTATTTTTAATTCTCAGGTATATCCAGCTTCTTTGCTGTAATAGGAGTATAAGGTAGGTGTCTGTGTTAACATTTCATTCCAACTCCAAGCATGAACATCACTGAGTCATTGAATAATACATCAAATTGGATGGCTCAGCTCGGCTGAGCTGAAGCTGCAAATAAATCAATGTCCGGCGGTTGTACTGTAGCCCACTCTGTACAGATCTAAGTGTGCCGACAAGTTTGCTAACACAGACGGGGTGTTCAGGACTAACACAATTATTTCCGTCCAACCTTGGGGAATTACTTCAATTTCTGGCTGGCTGCTCCCCAAAAAAAAAAAAAAGAAAAAAAAAAAACATGGTTGATCAGTTTCATTCACAGGAATTAATCATGAATCAAATGAACCGGTCCTGAGTGTATTCACTGCGAGTTGGAAAGCTTGCAAGAATTAAAAGAATCATCTTCCCACTCTAATTTCACTCGCTGGTGTTTCAAAGGGAAAGAAACTTCCATCATTACCATCAATCAATACACAAAGTAAAGAGGGGTACAATTAGACCACTGATGTTCGTTGTTAATTCCGAGTAAAAGCACCTTATTCTCACATGCCCGTGAGATATATGTGGTGCTTAACTCTATGCACATTTATATAGCATACTCAATGATGCAGGCAGAAAAGGTTTCAACAGTTTAAATTCTTAAACTTGGAATTATTTAAAGGTCCAGTGTGTAGGTTTAGCAGGCAGCAATTTGCAGAGTGAATAATCACCTGAAATTAAGACTCATTGTGTTTTCATAACCTTAGAATTCACCTGTTCTACCTGTAGAAGGTGTCGTGTCTGTCACTGACTGATGTGAGCGGTTGCCTGGTTTGTGTGCACGAGCGGTGCGTCGGCCATCTTGGACAGCTAGGACATTTGACATTGAAAATTTGTAGTGCTTCATTGCCTGTCGTAAGTAGCATAGCATATTTTTGATGTGCATACTGCTGTGATTGTGTAATGCCCCAAATATTGACTCAAATTTTGCTCATAATTTCCACGTCAACGAAAGCTCCTTTGAAATTAATTTCGATGAATTGGAAAAATGCTGGTTCTAAGTCTGAAATAATCATTGGTAACTGTGGCAGGTTTGTCCAGTTGACGATGTCATACGTAACTGGCTAGGATGTGTTTGGGGAAGTTCGAATGAGACTGCGCAGGAATTCATATCTGTTAGAAACTGGATGGTAAGAAATTTTTACAGACCGGACGTGTAGTGTAGCGATCGTGTTGTTTCCTTGCTCTTCTTCGTCAGTGAAGCCCTCAGTCGGTCGTGCGATACTAATGTGACATTGTTTTTCATGTGCCGACAGGAAAACAAGTAAGCTGGTATGAATGTGTGGAATATTACTTGAATCTTGTAGGCCAGAAATAATATTCAACATATCGGTCATACCAATGATCAACTTGCTTTTTTATTATTATTTGTCCTTGTCCTGCATGTTTAGAACATATTGTAAATTCAGAATAGAATACACGTATGACTAATAAATTAACAAATACTGAGATATTATTTAGAAGTGATCTTTATTTTTTCCCCTGTATCACTACAGACCTTTTTTCTGTCACTCACAATAGATTGCCTGGGGGCGGAAGTTGCAGAAAATAATGTTTAACCACTGATGACATGGTCTGTTTGAAATAATATGAGCTACCTGGTCACTTACCTTCTCTGTAACGCTTGTTCCCGCTCCATGTGTCTTCCTCTGCCTCCCACAGGACGCCCGTATTGACAACCTCAATATGATTCTCCGACAATTTATTTTAGTGTTTTGATCTCGCACCTGCTATGAATTACCCATGTATGTTGCGGAAAATGTCACAGGAGTGCGCCGTATGAAATAACAATGCAGTTCACAGCATAGCAGCTGGAGCCTGTTCTATTCTCCCGTCGCCCGGCTCTCGTCGTGTCTGCTGCTCTCTTTGATGGCTGCATTGAGAAACTAAGACATAAATTTGTTCTGTTTCTGTGCTTAGAGGGAATGTGGTCTTTTTTTCTTTTTTTTTTTTCTCTACCGAATCCTCTGCCGTTTTTTCTCCCTTTGGTTGGGAAGAACAACAGTTGCTGTGTGTCAAACAAATGGTAATACATTTGTGTCTTATTACTGGATATTGTAAACAAGTCACACTGCAAGAGCAACATTTCCACTGTTTCTCCTGCTTTATACACCCCCAAAAAAGGGCTTTCTTTCAACAGACTGAGCTGGGAAATGCTTCTACAGGCACATATTCCTCGCCAAACGTGTATAGCCGAGAGGCAAATTTGTGTAAAACAATTCCGAAATACTAATGACATGCTCTATGTGATAATATTCTATTAATTCCAGATTCGTATTCCTCACCTGGTCCTCTCTCCTTTCTCCCTGCTTCGCCTGTGGGCGCCATCATTCCCTCTAACGCCGTCTAATTCTGTTTTAACAACAGCCGGGAGGAAAAGCAAACAAGACTTTATCCGTTATGAATTCAACATTCAAAATTGAACATAAGTATTACTTATCAAAGTATGCTAATGGCCCGCGTGCGCGCCTACAAGGACACAATGGCCTGCTTCCACTGCAAAAGTAAGCTCTTCGTCTGACAAATAGCTTACCTTTAAAGGTGGGCGGGTGGCGGGTTCCATTAGCAAACCACAAACGTGTTGGTAAAACACAGCAGTCTATAAACCGTCTTATTGTCTGCTCTCAACACGAGGAGTCTGCTTTCACTTTTATATGTGACAGTTCTGTTTCAAGGATATTCATGAAAACCCAGAAGGCAGAATGATAAGGAAATGATAAAAAAACATCACTCAATAAATTCTGCTGGAGGTAAGCAACAGTCATATTCATGTTTAGACATCATCCACAAATGCTGCATCATAACATGACAGTTTAATGATCAGATCGCAAAATATCACCTTCAAAAGATAAATGCAAACACAGCCGTCAGTGAATCACGATGAATGGAAGTTTTTGTACACTGTAACTGTGCTGTGTATTGTGAATGCTTGCATCCAACCAGGCAAACTCATCCTATGAATCTGCTCTTAAAACTCACTTTTATCTCACTTTTATTCTTAACTGATGGTCTTAATGGTACTTGAGTGGTGCTATATGAATGAAGTTATTATTATCATTATCAGTTATACAGTAAAACAAAATGACTTGTCCAAACATCACTGCACTGATTAATACCAATTAACAGAGAGGTTACCTTCTTGTCCTTCATTATCTGTTTAATAACATGAAATCAGCGTTGACCAGGAGTGATTGAGCAAAACAATTAAAGGTTTAATTTGAGAGAAATTGCTTGAATTTGTTGGTAGCCATGGTATTGCTTGAAGGCAGAATAACCTGCAGTTGTTGCTCTTTGTACCCTTTGCTGTGGCTATCTTTATTTTTAGCCACTAAAGCTGCTATTAGCAACTAGCTCAGTTAGTTGCGGTGCTATTGCTGACTGGAGCCAGCCTGGACCATAACCTCGGAACACAGGGGCAGTCAGTGCAGGCAGCGGGTCTCAGCTGAACCGAGCTCAGCCGCCCCCAAGTGAAAACAGCTGGACATCAGACTGGGACTGAACGCGGCTTCTGAGACCGACAGATGACAGTTTGACAGACAGATGATACAGTTTGGAGGTGATTTACAGTGACGAGAGGACACAACATGCAGGGACAGGGGAGAGAGTCGGACTCCAGCAGCGGGCAGAACCCCCATGCAGAACAATGAGTAAAGAGGCCATTAAACTTGTCTTATTTTGTTCAACGAGAGAAAACTGGAATCTCAGACAGTGTCTGGTTGTATTTTTCTGTTTGGTAAAGGGAAAAAAAGGTGTAGAAATATTTATTTTCTGTGACAGTTTGTGATTTATTTTGTTTACTTTGTTGGACTCGAGAACTTGCCGCTGTATACATCTCCAAGCCGCAACCACTGTTATTACAAAACAGGACGGGCCTGTGCTAGCTGATTAGCATGCTAACTTCAGCAGGCGTCCCTGCAACACAACACATAGACGTATTTGATGCTGTTGTATTTTCACATTCCGTTGATAATGTTTAAATGTTGTGAGCCAAAGGTCTGTCCATATCTTACATTTTGCATTTGCAAGAAAATGCAAATGAGTATCAACTATCAGCTGCACTGTAAGAGCAGCACTAACCCGACCAACCACAGCCAGACTTAGAAACACGACTGGAGCGAGGATGCATTTGCTGTCTGAGGCTTTGTCAATTGTGATTAAAACAACAACATGGAATACATTATGCAGGGTGGTATGCACTCACTGTACCAAACACAGTAATGATGTTGTTTTGTGACTTTATATATCAGCTCGCAGGCACACACACACACACCCCTCTCTCACAGTCTCGAGGAATATTTTTGGGAGCGTGTGTCACAGCCCTCTGCGAACACACGCAGTGTGAAAGCACAATCCATTAATTCCTGTTTTATAAAGAAGGATCCACTTGGCCACTGTCTTCATAAACAGCTGGCCAGTTAATTTCACTCTCCTCCTAACAGTCATTTTGAATGTGGTGTCAGCTTGAGTCCAAAAATTTTACGTTTTAGCTTTATTTATTTTTCTTCTAAATTGAATCATTCCCTTAGTCTCCCTGTGTGCAATTAAATGGGCCTGACAACCTCCATCAAGCCTACCTGGAAGATTCTGAACACAGTCAATTAGAAAAGCATCTTCATTAGGTATTACCTTGTGCTATGCACTGCACCATTTGTTCAGAGCAGTAATCAAAATGATAATGCTCTTGAGCATATGTCTTCTTTATGTAGCCTGACCGTGTAAGTGATTAATTGACTATGGAGCACAGACAAAAACCCTGCCCACTCCTCGGGGTTCAAGAGAAAAGTCAAGCTGCTTTTGAGTGCAGTGTTTTTCTATTATACTGCTGTGTAGTTAACCTGGCTGAACACTTTAGAAAGAAAAAACCTCTCAGACCGCACCATTGTTTGTAATGTCATTGACATGTTTTAAGTTATGTCATTTTTTTTTTTTTTTTTTTCACATTTTGACAGTCACAGGCAACAAATGATCAGCAGTGTGACCTTAACAATCTTTGCAGGGTATAAAAGAGTAGTGGAGAGTAGTTTTCTACACTCACTGTAGGTCATCTGATATTGTTCTAAAGATACTAACCTACCGAACAGTCGCCAGTATAAAACATCTGAAGTCCACGTTTCTGCAAAACACTAATACGTGCACATGTCACAGTCTACATACCATATTTATAATTCTACAAAAACCTGTCATATCAAATTTACATTACATATTTATGACCTGACTTACTCATGTATAGGGATGGGGAAAAAGGATGTCTTGAAGAAATGTTGTGAATAAAGTACAATTTTGTGAATAAATGAACTTGACATTTCCAGATTAAAGTCGATCTTTTGAGCCGACGTCAAACATTCGACCGTCTCAACAAAATGCCGTTTGTAGATGAACTGATGAAACTGTACTTCACTGAAAGAAGGTGGAGGGGACAGTGGTGGAATTACAGGAATTACAGGTGAAAAGGCTGTCGAGCCAATGACCACACTTTGAGGTTGCGTTTAAGCATTTGTAAGCATGACGCCATATAAAGATATCTTTAAGGAGACCTCAGACAAACCCAGCATTGTCACAGCCGCTGAAAAATTAACCCAACGACTGTAATAAAATGTCTCAACATATCCACGATTTGCACAGTGCCAACATTTATTCTGGTTATTGGGTTTGCACCCCCCCCCCCCCCCCCCCCATGCTTTCGTCCTTTCAGTGGACACCCCCAAGAATTCCCCCAACCTATGAAAAAATCCTGGTGCATTACAATATTATCGCTCATTGCTCCCTTCACCTGATGATTCCTCCCATCATTAACTTCCTCTATCCTCATGCATTTACCCTGTTATTACCCAATAATAGAAATGACACTTTGCACGACACTCAGTATTATTCTCATTGTTATTATTATTATGCCAGAATCCAATGCTACCACTTTATTTCCTTCTTATTGCATTATTGCTGAGCCATAATGCAAAGTGCCATCAATTATTTATCACAGTATTTCACGCTTTTATATAATCATTTTTTAAACGACTGTCCATTTATGCCCCTTCTCCATATTCATTCAACAGAAAGGACAGCTGAGAGAAAAAAAAAAAAAACAGTTTACAGAATGTCCTTGGAAAAAGGTGTGTATGTAAACTAAAGTGTTGGAGAAATCGCTGGGTTCAGTTTGGTTCACTTAACTCTCTCTGTAAAAAGGAAAAAAAAAAAAAAACGAATTAAATATTTGTACCTCTTTTATTTTTTTCAAAAAGATTCAAATGTGGTTCTTCGGCTGGATGAATATTTCAAGCAGAAAGGCTTTGATAGAGTGCATTTGAGAGGTTGTGCATGTTGTGTCTCTGTACAATGGGTTCGGTGGGCTCCGTGCTTGAAGCACTTTGGCTGCAGAGTGGCAGAGAGAGAATGGCCTCCGTCCAGCTGAGATAATGGAATTGGTGTGTTCTCCCTGTGCTGTGCTCCTGGCTGGAGTTAATTCTGTTAATAGCAGGAGCTCTTACAGTCAAACCCTTTTTTTCCCCGGCTTGGGCAGTGCTCATAGAGCACAAGGGGTGGCTTCTGTAAGATGGGTGATGGATGTATAATGGATTAACTGGAAAGTGGCACATACGGCTTACAATTGTTCTTGAAGCTGGTAATGTGTAATCATAAAAGGACCTGGCTCTCCATATTCAAATCCAAGTGCTATTCATGCAAGGCCAAAAGTGCCACACAATTTTCGACCTCTTGTGGTGCAGAAGTCAAGATTATTTGTTATATCACATACAATGTCAGGCACACGTCAGCAACAGTTACCCACCTGGCCCATGCTCTCTGATAAGAGAGGAACAACTCCCCAACACCTTAAACACATGAGCACAATGAACAAAGAAGCAATTTAAACAGTTTCGTTTCACAGATGGCTGAAGGATGCAATCAGCACTACAATTTAACCCTTCCTCAAACCCTGTATTGATATTTGTTTACCCTGACAGTATAAAGACATTGATTGTCGACAGTTAACTTGAAGGCTTAAGCAAGTTTTCAGACAGGATCGAAGTGTGTTCTCTTCTTTCTCATAAGCCACAGTCACAGTCACATATCTGTTTGATTTATGGCAGCGAAGTGGAAAAGAAAAAGTTCACTGGCAATATATGTGTAAATGTAATTTATGCAATACTGTCTGATCAAGAGCTCATTCCTTCACTTGGAAAACAGTCAAATTAACCCGTTGATGCTCAACATGGATTAAAAATAACCCAACTGAATTTGTATTTTCTACCATTATATAGCTGTGGTGAATTAATGTCATCATTAAATATTTCAGATATTCCCAAATAAATCTGTTTGATCATCACAAGTCCTCATTTTCATTCTTCTGTTCTCACTTTTTGATTAAATGTATTTCTCTTCATGCATGGCTGACTGTTTCTTTACCTTATCTTTGAAGCATTTTTTATTTTTACTTTATGTTGAAACATTTTAGGACTCTGACATCCATTACTGGGGAGAAAAAGAAATATTTCCAATACCTCTACATAGCTAGTTGTTGAGAGATTCATTTCTAGCTGGCTAACATTAGCTAGGTTAAAAAACATCAACTGTTGTGTATGACAAAGTATCAATAAAGCAAAATAATAATTTGTGGCTATCAAAAACGATATATTCAATGAATGATTGGAAAATTACATTCAGAAATAATTGTATTCATAAAATATCTAGCAAAGAAACATTCAACCATGCATGAAATAACACCATAGTCCAAGGGGTTGTGCATTGTTTGTGCATCAAAGGGTCAAATAAGCCATACATGACAAAGTCAGGCTAAGCTATTTCTCAGTGTGATTGATAATATCTTCAAGTCTTTCAATGGGATTTTCAAATCAATGCAAGAAACGGCGGAGCAGCAGACAATAAAGAACAGCAGCTCTAACCTTCATTGCCTGTGTGAACTGGTTCATTACCTGTTCAGTTAAAGGTCATGACCTTTAATTGTCCCACATGCCAATTTTGGCTTTGCCCCCCCCCCGGCTTTTTTTGTTTGTTTGTTTTCAAGAACCCTCCCCCCTCATATGCAAATATCTCTTTAAAACTAATGCAGGCACCATTTTACTTTGGTTAAATCCAGTTGTGCACATGTATAACTATAATTTAAGTACAGCTTAAGTTAAATAGATATCAAAGTACAGTGTATACATGTTCCTAAATTATACTAAATTGCCACATACATATGATGTTCTGTCTGTAGATGCATTTTCTGTTTGTTTTGTTGTTTAAATGCCATTTTATTTAGATAAAATGTATAATTTACTTACCTCTATACGGCCTACATAAGCATGGCTATTTCTGAGTAGTTATTGTAATTTTCCTTTGTACCCATATAATCAGATTCTGACTTGGTGACAGACGTTACTAAGGAGCTGCTCTGTAGTCAGCTGGTACGGCACTGAAACAATGGCCATAAGCAGATACAGTACTTTATCATTATGCATCCTGCAAACAGCCGTGTTTTAAAAAAGAAAAAAACATTATTTAAAATAGGGGCAGCTGTAGCTCAGCGGGTAGAGCAGGTCGACTAGTGATCGGAAGGTCGCCGGTTCATGTCCCAGCTCTAGGCAGTGCTGCGCCGCATGTCGAAGTGTCCTTGAGCGAGATACTGAACCCCACATTGCTCACTCGTGAGGGCCCTGCGATGGGCTGGCGACTTATCCAGGGAGTACCCTGCCCTCGCCCTGAGACAAGGCTGGGATTGGCTCCAGCAGCAACACCCCGCGACCCCATGGAAAGGGATAAGCGGTTCGGACAATGACATGACATTATTTAAAATATGTTGCATTGTTCTTTAACTCACCTCCAGAACAAATGCTCGAGCAAGCCAGATCGGATCTTTCAGGCCTTTGCACACTAGGGACGTGATAAATAAAACCATGCGAAAACAATTTACAGTCAGTGATGTAAATCTGGGATATTATGCTGCAATAAGCAATAATCCAATATGAATTTGTGAGTATGTTATCGCACAAAAATGAAACTTGCCACAGACCTAGCGGAAAAAACAGCATAGAGCTCTAAAGCAGAGCTGACCGGCTCTCTGACAGGTACAGAGAGGTGGAATTCACTGGGTTCATCTCAGCTGACTTTCTGGTTCAAAGAAATTAACCAATTGAGGCAGCAGTACACCAGCAGCTCCCATGTTCTGCAGAGAAAAATAAATGTTTTTTCTTTTTATCAAAGTCGTCCAGTGGATTTACAGAGCAGCACAGATGGATATAACAGCTTCAGTTCCCCCCGTCGATAAATCCCACACATATATAACAGCCTGTCTTTGCAGAGACCAATCAAGGTTATATATCCCAAGTCACCTTTGTCACATTGTCTTTATTGTTTTGTGTCCTAAGTCATATAATAGGGTGATAACAATTATTGCTGATGCTGTCATGGACTCACAACATTATTGCTTGATGCCTTTCTTTCACTTTTTGCCACTTAATGTTTGCTTTCTGTGTGAAAGTACTCATGAACCCAAGTACTCTATGAATGCCCTGTGACACGACGCGGTGTTGCTAACCTGATTTTGTCCACAGGGGCCGCCAGAATCAGCACAATTGAAAGTTCAATGTAGCTGCTTTAACTGTGACACAGCAACGCAAAGACAATTCCACAGCAGAGTATTTCTATGTGAAACAGTCACAGTCATTACTCCCTGAATATAGGCAGTCGGTGTTACAGACTCAGCCATCAGCTTGTCTCTTGCAGCAACACTGCAAATCTGTCCTTTTGTTTCTTTGTCTATAATGCAAAAGTGCATTAAAATGCATGGTGCTGTTACCATAAATACATATCAATGACACATGCCAGCTGGGCAGATTAGTGTGCAGTTCTGATCGCTGTCAGAACCATTCTCTATCAGCTGCAGCAGAAGCTATAAATGAGGCTCATTGTTTTGGGCTTAGGTCAGAATATGAATTCTGCATGATGTGTACACACTAGAGAAGAAATCTCCCGTAATCTTCACCTCGAGTTAATTACTGCAGACAAACATTATGGATCGCCAGAGACTCTTATCACTGGCTGCTTGAATACAGAGGAGATTTGCTCCACATCTGATATGATTTTGAACTCTAAGTAATCTTTGCAACAAAACAATCTGTTTGCCCCTATTGTCAAATTTATCCCTTTTTTTCCATGAGCCGATCTGAAGGAGATGGATGTACATTCTCACTAATTACAGCAATTATTACTCAGTGATGATATAACAAGCTCTCAAACAATTACCCCCTTCTCCCCTCTCTCCCTCTCTGCCTCGTCCTCCCACACGGTCTCAGCAGAAGCATTTTCGCTGCACAAATACACGCCTGCCATTTGTTCTAGCTCGTCAGGAAAAACTACAAGCATATCATTCATTATACTGCACGCCAACATAGAAACTAAACAAGACCAGCACTGGGGAGCCAACTGACTTCCTGCTGAGCACAAGATGTCAGGATGGTGACACTCTCTACTACGCCAAATTTGCAAGAGTGCTGACTAAACTTGTGCTTATGCCTTACATATACAAAAAGTATACTGCCCTGAGTGCAGGGACACATCCACTTACTTCTGGACCCCACTGGACTCTACTGTCACTGCAGACGCTGTGTTTGGTAAACTACAATTCTTATTTCCTGATTTAACAAGGCATGTTTACCGAAAATACATCCTTTTTACAGCGATGGCTGCGGTGGGTGTGTGTGTGGGGGGGTTATAGGCCATGTGTACCAACAGTCACAGCTGGGAGCTACCAAGAACAAACACTACAGCCTTGTCTTGTCCTCAGAGCAGATCTATGACTGCCGTGGCTCCATGCCTTGTTTAATGCCCTGCTCAGGGGCATTTCAGCCGTGGCGGATGACAGAGGTGAGGTCACTCCTCTATCTGTTTCCAACCAGATTTGCAGAAGCAGCACCATTCCTCAGCACAGGCTCGTTCTCCCCAACGCTGCCCACTGCCACATGCATGACTAATACACTGTTCATGCTTTTTGACACAATTATGTTCACAATGTGCAGTATCACATTCCGACGTTTGTTCGAACGTTTGGAAACCGATATTCAAGAAGTGATATTCCTCCCTAGGAATAATTTGGCTTCTCATCAAAGTGCTCTCCTTCAGTTAGTCTCCGGCTCCAGCTAGCATTTCTGTGTGCCACATGGCAGAGACTATTGAGGGCCTGTGGGGGAGTGAAAAGTGAGCACAATGGACAAAGGCATGTGTGGCACCTCACATCCATTTCTTCTCTTCCTCGCAGCTATTATTGTATGAAAGTGCTGTCGACAGCTTTTGCACCGCACTATGCATTCTCAAACAATAGGGAACTTACCTGCCTTTTGCACATGGAAATGAAATGGATGAAAGTTACACCCTTAGATCTTGAAACTCACTTTTGTTACACAACAAATTGGTACATACCAGTGTATAATCACAATGTCTTCATGCACTTTGTTATGGATTCTGTTTTATAAGGGGTATAAATGTTGACCTTATGATTATACAAATGTGCTAAAACCCTGCAGTGCAATAACAATGTCCAGCCTGGTGATTGGTAATTACTTCCTCTTGATTAAAGAGGAATTTTACTGGATCCCAGGTGAACACAATACCATATTAAAATGGGTTGAGTATTGCATGACAGTGCTGCTAGTTCTTGAATGTTAAATGTCACCATGGTAGTTTTAGCACTGAAAGTAGTGATTACAATAATAGAAATAATTTATATGACAATTTATATGTTGATAATAGAGATCATTTATATGTTGATTTATAATAAATGAAAAGTCCAGTGTGTAACCAACTAAATACCCCTCATCTCACTCTCACTGAGGGTAACCACTGAAAAACAAAAGGCACTCTCTCTGAGGAAAACACAAAAACATTCTTATTTTAAGGTAATTATATACCAAGGGAAACGTAAATATGAATACTATTCATATTTATTCATTCTTATATATTATTTCTCACAATATTTATCCCATTTCTGCACCCAAATCATACACACTGGTCCTTAAAGTAAATAAACTAACTGCTGCGTCTATAAAAAGTCACAAATAATGGAAAATGCATATCGCAATTAAACATAGCCGTTTGGTTATTTCTTTATCTTGGTATTGCCAGCATTCCAAATGTTCAAATTATTTACTGTAAGAAGACTGAAGAAACAGAAGAAACAGAAGAAAATTAAAAAGCCCAATAAATCTCTCCCAAAAATGTTGTCTGTTGATTTAATAATCTATTAAGGGATTCATCTTTCAGCAGCTTGAATAAACACCATACAGTATTTGTGTTTCTGTATTAGTTTTCCATAGTTTCTGTCAGTATTCATAATGTGCACCAGACATGACTACAATTGACCTTAACTGACAAAGGGCATTTGAGTTCACTGGGAGACACTGGCTATTCTCCTGGTAATGGGGACATACTCAGCAATATTTCCTCATTTGACTTGGTGCTGAAACAGCAGAATCAGTTCAATAGAAACTAAATCACTGTAGCTCCTCCAGTGATACTAAAAAGACACGATCATTTTCCTCTGCCTTGTTACCTTTATCCAAAAATAAAACTGTATTTTTCTTTATTCCTTGTCATAATTCTCTCATTCCACTCTCATAATATTAAGCACACGTTGTGGATTTAGCGAGTACAGCTGTACCGGATCTTTGAACCCAGATGGAAGGATGCGGCTTCATTCATCCCCCTTGTCCCTGGTTTACATTGCAACCCAGATTGTGAAGGATTAAAAGATTTACCATGTGGCCTTCTTTCAACTTTCAAGGTTTTGTGTCTTATGTTGCGAATATTCCTGAGTTTTCTAAACGAAGACGGGTACGAAGATAAGAAGACAGCGGGGACGAAGACGAAATCATCACAGGCATTTGTATATAATTAAATAATTACTCGCCACCAGTATGTTCATGGCAAAGCTAATACGGCACAACAGTAAGATGGACGCTGTCACACATTTTCTATGGTCGCTAGATGCCAAGATGTAAACTGCTGTCTGAGGCCTTGAGATTCACCTCCAGCCTAATCACACCCTCAGCGTCGTCCCTCCACACCCCCGCCTCCCCCATGTACAAATGTGCCTGTTGATGGGCTGTCTAATGTGAGAGCTGTGGCCAGGCCTGGAAGAAGTCATCCACTCGCCTCATTTGGTCGCTTCATTGCACTCTTGGAAATATTTCATGAGGTCTAAGTGACTAAAACACACAGTGAGCATTTTTGATCAGATCTTTACATTTTAATATGGTTGAGATATTTTAAAGTTTGGAGTCAGTGGGAAGAAAACTTGCTCGGTGTGTACACGAAGGCTCGTGCTGGTTCAGATCCTCTGAAGGTCAAACTAGTGATCGTGTACCTAATAACGTCAATGATGATGACGCTCATAACCACGCCTGCTATCTTTTAAAGTGCATTTCAGCTTTATTTCAGATTATGGGGCAAACTGGGGCAATAAGAACTGAGCGCTTAAGCATCGTAGCAACACATTGTAAATGACACATTTTTACTGTTAGGAAAAAAAATGCCACTTTATAAAAAGATAAAGAAAACCCTAAAACACTAATAAAATAGTATTATCTATTTATAATATATTATAATCATTCTGTCGTCAGCTTTCTATGTTTTTAAAGAATAATTCGGCCAGATGTGAGATGTCATTAATGTAGGTTTAGCCTTTGTTTTATTGGCTATCATGACATTGCATTTGTAAGAGATATTGCTGTATGGATGCATGAACATCATCATCAACAAAAAGAAGAAAAAAAAGTAACCTGTAATCTTTTCATTTTTATTTTTTAAAATATTTTTTTATGCACTTGTGATCTTGACACAATTGGGAAATTATCCAGCTACTGACTCTTTATGTTGGTGATATATATATATATGTATAATCTGAATATTGTGATACAATTTAACTATAACTTTTATTTACCTGCGTATTTTGGTCACCATACACAGTAATTTACTCTAAATAAATACATTTCAATTATCATTATTATTATCATCATCATTTAACAGGTGTTTTTCTCAGTCTTGAATGTATTTGTAATTCTCTGTGTACACCTCTTTAAATATAATTCCACTGTTTTCTTTTAGTCGTGCGTCTGTTATCTGCATTATTTAAACTGACGTCACTCCAACTGGGTTTTGTTACTCTCCCTGAAATGATGTATATGTATATTACTAATTAGTTTTTCCATTATGTTTTGATGGTAATGTAATTGCCTGGATTGTGTAAAGTGGTGAGGAAGTGTTATGTTTGTATGGGCACACATACCTGTACACAGCGTAGGAAGGAGGATGGAGGAGACGATGCACAGAAAGCATTACTTTGGTTGTGGACACAGGGGGTTCTCTCCTGACTCATGCATCGGCCCATGGTTAGGAAGGGCGGATATTTCATTTCTCTGTTGGGCATGATGATGAACAGAAACATTTCTTGAGAGCAATTCCTGAAGGGCACAACAAAAGTACAGTTGTACTAAATGCAACACTGGAACACTGATTACTACTATTAAAGTGTACTGGGTAATTGAAAGGTAACTAATGGAAGGGTTGTCTCCGGCATGTTAAAAATTGTGGCTGCCCTGACTCACAAGATTCCACGGTGAGTTTAGAGGGCTGAACAAAATGCAGTCTGGTTGTAAACTGTAAATGTGTTTTGCTCTCTTGAGTCGTAGAAGTAAATAAACACATAAGTTAACTTTTGTGAAGCAGCTACACACTGGAGGTCAGCAACCACCACCAACACACTCCCGCAGCCTGCCCAACACTGTGTGGAGGTGAAGGGTTGGTACAGTGGATCCAACCACGGTGAGGTAAACGAAGGCGGGACGGACACTGTAAACTAAATAATATATAATAAAATGGGTTATTGATAACATTTAGCCACATTCCATCTCCTCCATTCCTCTGCATTCACATCACGACGCTCTGCCCTCTCATGTGGGGGCCAGATTAATGAATGATTATGATATAAGTGTTCAAATGCATATAATTGTATTTAGAATATAACAATTAAAATCAGGTGTTTACAATGCTATGGGCTATTTAGGGGGACAACTCTCTGTTTTTCCCAAAGGGGGTCCGGAGTGGGGAAAAAAAAAAAAAAAATGTTTTCTTTAATCTCTAATAAGGTAAACACATCCTACCTTATGATTCAAGTCACTTTTGACTGTCTGGATGTCAACACACAACCCTTCCTTGACCACAACACATAGATAAATCTGCGATCTTTTGTTGCTACGAGTGGATATTGTTTTGCAATTCATATTTCCGGCGTTCATTTATCAAGCAGATACATGCATTAAAAAAAAAAAAGACATCTCATCCTGTTGATGAAAATGGAAAACTGTATGGTATGTTAGCAGTACCCCGATGTCCTGTTTATGAGTGAGGGTTATTGTATGAAGCCACCTGGGGAAAAGGGATTTAAGGATGAGGTTTGACATTTAGTCACTCAGAACCTGTACTGTCAACTTTTCGTCACATTAATACCAGCCTTAGGGGACAGGGGTTATTCTCTGAAGCTGTGGCTTGATGACCCTATCCGCCAACCTTATCACCTAGGGAGCTGCCCTTTTGTAGAAAAAAAAAATGAAATAAAAATGCACAGGCATGCTTCATCATGGACTGCAGCAATGGCTGAAGGCGAGTAGACAGCGTCTGGACACAGCACCAGGCAAGAGGGTCTGCAAAAATATAATTACAGCTTGCATTGTATGCACAATATGGCACAGGCATATAGACTTCTCTAATGCCATCCTATGTGAGACCCACATACCAATTCAGCCAGCAAATATGGAGTGAACTCATGTGAATCAGCAGCTCATCGTGCGTTTCTAAATATGGTTGCTTCATATGAGTAGGAAAAAAAAAGCAGAAAAGCCTTTTTTGCACCAGTACCAGAATCAAGAGGGCGGGAGACCCACGAGCCTTCTGCATTAAAGTGGCAATCAGAATGCTTGGTTGAAGCATAAGTGTTAAAGCAAATCACTGATCACTGGCCGATCTCACTCTTGATCATACCAAATGACTCTGAGACCTATTATAGATCTGCTGCCAGGGTCATAGACTGCAGCTGAGTGAAAATGACAGGGACATAAAAAACGGCTATAATGTGTTTACTGACGGAAGGAAGAGCTGCTCTCTATGTGTTTTACCGAGAGACTCAATCCTAACTGGTTCGTGGAATAATCAAGCTCAGATATTTCAGTAAACAGTACAATTACACTGGACCTGCTACTGGCAAAGTTTTACAGACTGGAAAGGTGAAGAAAAGTTACCTTTAGGAGGAAACAACTGCAAAAAAAGTGGAGCCACGGGAAACGGCTGTAGCTGTTAGATGTGGAGCTGCTGTTAAGGTCCTTTCACGCTTCAAACCAAATTGCAGTCAGCTGATTTATACCTGCTTGTTTCTCTTCTCGTCTATAGGGTGCTTCAGGGAGGAGTCTTAAAGCCCTCTGGCAGTGCTCTCGTCTCGAAGTCAACAGGTTTTCGGTTATTGTATAGAGCATGAGGTTTACACAAGCTTAAGGGACTTCTGCCTTTTTTTTTCCTACAACATGATATACGTCAGTTAACACAGGTAAGGTTTACACACAGATGTCACTTGATTGGGGTTAAGGTTCACTGTGGTTTAGCTTGAAATACCTACGATCAGCGATGGAATTGGTCAGACTTCCTGTAGCATGTTTAGGTTTCCACACAAAATGGCTGGAAATGTGCGCAGGTTTTCCTTAAATGGTCATTTGGTCACATCAACACACACACAAAAAAAGTCTGGAAATGAGGGTGTCCTTAGAAATAGCCAGTGGTGTGAGTCAACTGTTGTAAAAGCAGCGCCACCCATCTCCTCCACCTCCTGATGTGAGAGTGACTAACAAGCATATGATGTGCAGATGGTAACCCACGTTTGGTACAAATGCCAACCTCGAATGTATCTGACTGCAGAAACGTTAATTGCCAACATTACATCCTGGTGACTGGGCTGAAACACAATAGTTCCTTCATAGCCAAACTTTAGCTTTTTACTCCTGGCAATTACAATCCTTTAGGTGTTTTTGCTGAAGAAACTGGGGTGATATTAACTTCCAGGTTAACAAAAAAAAGACATCATCCTTATTGCAACTCTCAAGCTAAAGTGGTCATTGTGGATTCTACCCACAGATGTCATGTTTTTCTATATTTTTTTCCACCCCGGACTTCTACTCAGCATCACTTGAGCTACGGTGCCTTGTCAGATTTTGAGACCTGACTCCAACCCCTAGAATCACTTAGATCTATTCCACCAAGTCTCAGTTGCCAAAATAACATACTAATGGTTTAGCATCATGACCCCGTTGGCAGCTTAATCATCTTAAGGATACATCTGAGGCGAAGAGCATGAACTGCCTCACAATCCCTTTACTTGTTTCCAGCACTTTGACAGTGACCTGATATTTGGTATTATCATTATTATTTTCCACAAGTGAACTTCTTATTCTGTCCAGTGCCTGTATGTCCTCACCCATAACTGTCCATGCCACCGCAGTCTCTCCGTCTGTATCAGTGTCATGTTCCATTAGTGGTTCATACTTCGTGAACATAGAAAGTATTATGGATGACTCAGATTTGACCAACTTTTTTTTTTCTTTTTTTTTTTTTTTTGCTCTTCTGTTTGCTATATTTTTAAACTGTGTATTTTTAAATCTGGCTATTATGAAAATGTAGTCCTCATTCAAATACGGCAAAGAATGTAATGACAAGGTTCCAGTTCCCAGAACAGCTATGAGTGAACACTGGCTAATTCAATCTTTGTTAAAATCACCTCTGGCGAAAAGCTTAATGACATTCAGTTGTTACTTTACTCCTTATAGACATAATCAAACACATAGTTTCATATTTTCACATGATGCTTTCTAAAGATTCCCTCCAGTGATGAGGAAATATAAGACATTGTTTCTGTTTCTGTTTCTCCATAAAATTACCATGTTAAATAAAATATTAAATCATCTGCGCCTTCTCCCTCATTCTAAAATCTGGAGTCTATGAATATGCAAATATTGTTCATTTCAAAAAAAGATTTGCTGGATGAAAGATGTCTCTGACTTCAGTTCAAATTCATTCTCATTCTCAGCCTGCACGGAAGGTGTCAAGTTCCCACGTTGCACTCTGGTGTGGTGCATGTTGGGTAAACTGTTTGGGATGTCTTGAAATTATGTGGTGTTGAATGTGTTATGATTTAGCTCTACTACAAAAACCCTGTCAACTACCTTTTTGTTATATTTGCTAAAACTGTCATTATGATCTGAGAGTAGAATAAGATACAGGTCAGCTGTCTGTGGCTCCGCCCAGTGGCTGTAATTTGATTTGCAAGAATCCACCGTCTGGGATCAACACAACCAATCAGAGCCAAGGGGTGTGTCTGAGAAGTGTCAATCATTCTCTTGCATACCAGCAGGCAGCCTCTCTCATGCAAGCCTACTGGGCAGTGCCCCTCCCCCACGCAGGTGCAGTGCCTGCCCTCACCTGTTCAGAAACTTCAAGCTCCAACTCAAACTATAAACAAAGGTGGAGAACAGACAACAGGAGAACAGACAACAGCAGAACCAAAAAATGCTCCACCATTGCCCATGTCAAAGAGAAGAAATAAGAAGACTGACGAAGAAAAGCCATGTAAAAAGGAGGAATTGGACTGAGCCAGAGAGAAAACAATGATAAACATTGGAGCATCATGTTGCGGGAGCTGTGGGATTTGCAAGGACTCGGCAGCTTTTCTGCTGGACAGGTAAGGACCCCTGCTTGATATATGTTTCATTCTATGTGTTAACCACAACGGTAAGATGGCGGCGGTGACAGTAATACTCCCATGTTGCAGTCGAGCTACGCAGCTTGTTGCTAAACCTAGCTTGTTGGCTTGTATGCTAACTCCGGTGTTTAGCTTTGTCTTTATGGCTACTGGTTAGCAAAAGTGCCTTTAAAGTTACCGGACAGTTATAATAGCATTAGTTTGTGTTCAGTATGCTCTGAAGAGATTGAATTGGTTTAGAGAAATAATGTTACTCATGCTTCAGCAAGGCAGCATGGCAAAAATATTACACCTGATAATGATTAGCTGATAACTCCATCTACCATGATGTGAGGAATATTGTTTGTTAATTGGGATATCTACTGTGATCGGCATGAGGCACTCGTCATTGTAATTATGTTGTATTGATCAGAAATGGGCTTATGTTGTTGTTGTTATTTTGAAAGCGCCACCTTGGTTATCTGGCTTTCTCTGTTCCCGTTGTTACCAGCCTGCTCGTGCACGGCAGGCTCCTCTGTGGGGAGGGGCTTTGAAAGACCACTTTTTTTTCCTCACAACTCTAGACTGCAGCTTTAAGCAATAGGACTCACATATGTCTATGTTTAAAGTCAATTAAATCCCATGAAAAGACTCTGTAAGGCCCAGTAATTTTCCAAAATGGCTAGACACTGCAATTTATTTTGTTTTGGCAAATCACAGTCAAACAGGAGTGAAAGTGCATTTGTTTGGTTCTGTTCAGCGGTGGATTAATACACACGAGGGAGTGTTGGACTGGCTCAATCTTAAATTACATGTTCATTGTGATAGAGGAACATGTCCCCTTATGAATGGTATGGGTCGCATCATGGACCCTAATATTACATCATATGTCACTACTTTAATTGGAAGAGACTGATCCGAAAACATTTTCAACCAGCTCGAGAAGCTTGGTTTAAACTGTTGTTACTCTGTTAAACTGGTAAACATTGCTACCTAATGACCCGTGAACACTCAAGCCAACCTCTTCTCTACGGTTAGAATAAACATATTACGTGTGTTTATGATTGGATTGGCCAAAGCGCCAGTATTTGACGACTTCTATGGTTAATTGCATTCAAGTGTATTAAAAAGATAGACAAGCTGGAATCCAGGTTCATTGAATTTGATGAGCTGTAAAGGTTTTTCCAATCACACATGTGGGTCCATCTTGAAAATTGCATTAGTTGGTGGAGTGAATTAATAAATAACAAACACTTCCTGTTCTTCCCATATCCGCTGTATTTCTGGCTGATTAGATGCTTCACAGCAGGCGAAAACCACTTTGCACATATCAATCACATTATATTCTCATTAAATGCTTTGGGGCATGTAAACGCACATCTTATGTCTGATTGATTTGTTTGGAGTCCATATAAACAATTCAGTTGGACACTCTAATCAGTGTGATTTTAATCAGATTGAAGAAATGTTGTCCATGTTAGCACAGATATGGATGTTTAATGGGTGTTAGACAAAATGGAGGTCGATTTTGTACAAAAAAACAACACCAATCCATTTTGGTTTTGGTCTTTTTTGTTCGACTTTGACGCTAAGAAAAATATTGAATATTCCCAGTCTTGTGCTGTCTTAAGCAAATTCACTCTGTTGGGGTTGAACAAAAAAAAAAAAAAATTGCAGGGAATATAAATGCAAGGACAATTAAATAAAAACAACAAAACTTTAAAAACACCAAGAGAGCTGGACATCAAAAGTCAAGGCGTGGTGGTGACTAGAAAATTACCATGCAAATGACTAAGTGAAGAGACAGAAGACGATTGCAATGAGCATTTAATTAATAAGCTGGGAACCTTCCATTACCGTGGATCCATTACTTAATACAAAGAAAAAAATCACATCAACAAATCCTGTTAATATTTTTGTCTTCGCTGAAGAAAGAGAATAATTGCAACACAGCCTTTAACACTGGCATTACACTGTCATTATAACCTCTAACTATCAGACACCAGATGAATTTAGAACTTGAAGAAGAACTTGTGGAAAAAGAGAAAAAGACTTCAATGGGACCATCATCAAATTTAAGCAGCAGAAATGTGGGGCATTCATTACTGCAGCGCACTGCTGGCATATGACTTTGATGTGTATATGATGTGCGAGTAGAAAGGGAAAGAAGAAGTGACACTGGAACGGTAACTACTCTGATAACAGAGCTGAGATCCTGCACAGAGAGCCATCGCTTTTCATTCACTCCAATTACATGAATCTCCTGCATGGCCATCATGAATCATAGAACAGATCATGGTCCTTTAATGGGGAATCACTGACAAGTTGGGCCTGGTTGTTTCCTGATCCTGTTATTCTGCGCTCGGCAGTGTGAGGGAATGGACCGAAAACGATTTCTGCTTTTTCACAAACAAGCGGAGTTCATGAAATTACGAGTTGATTGAGAACATAATTGAGCGAAGATGAAAGATGATGATGGAGAAATCCTGCCGCTAATGACACGGAGAAGAATCGGAGGGCACATCAGCATTGTAAGGGGAGCAAAACAGTGCGTGGCTGAGTTTGTGAATGTCTGTGTGTGTGACATCATGTGAAATAACAAGTCAATGCATGTACAGCGTTCATTAGTGATTTGCTTTGTGCCTTATCACTGTTTATGTTAAGCAGCAGGGATTTTAATTTTCACCTGGATAAGTTGTTAACATGCACAAATAGAACTACTCCTAAAACAATTTGTGCGAAAACTATTTGTGCAACTGTAAATGTCACTAATTTATATTTAGGTATTGTTTACATTTTTTTTTAATATCAGCGTGTTGATGTGCATATGAAAGCCAAACTAGCTGTTTCATTTTCTTTCTCCATAACTCGCAAAGAGGAAAATCATGAGGTTTGCAGCTCATTCAGATGAAGTAAAAAAGATGCTCTGTGGCTGTACTGAAATATGATGAGTTTTGTTGCTCCCAACCTTCTGCCGTAACTTTTAAACATCAATATAGCCGATCCCACCGCACAGCTGTTGACTGCTGTTAAACATATCAATAAGCCGCGATCAGATTTCTCCGGTTGGGTTTTCTGACAACAGAAAACTGATGTTAAAAGAGAAATACAACACCAAATCACTGGCTTGCCAATTCTGCTATGCAGGGCTAATAACATCACACGACCTCTGTGTTCAGCGAAATATGGTACATAAGATGCATTGGAATTTTTTATTTACAAACTACAATTGACACGTGAACATGATATGACATATGGAAATACCAATATTGTTGGTAGCCAGTGACACTGCCCACTGCTGGCATCTTCTCGTGGTGACAGGGTTGCTGACGGTCCTTTCCTGCCAGTTGAATGTGTGAATGTGTGTGTAAAGTCAGAAATCTATCACGGTGATGAGACGGATATAGACAAGATGCCGCTATGTGCCAATCAATACTCGGTTGTTGATACGTTTGATCCCAATGTCTCCGTTTGACAAAAAACTATATATCAATACGAGTTTTATGTGAACATTTAGTGAGGTTGAATGCACATCTGGTGCAGCGGACACAATGAAAAAGAATGACATGTTGCACGTTGCTGCTCAAGGGAGAGAAGCCTCTGTCTCTCCACATAGCCTTTTCCTGTACACAGAGAGCGAGAGTAAACTAAGCAAGAGAACACGATCTGGCTTATTACCTTTTTTCCTCAGTGCTTGATGATATTTTAAGACTTCTTGGTATCAAGCTGGTGTCAAGATACTGTTCTGGAAATTGCTTTCTATAGATGCGGAAAAGAACTGGTGATGTTGATGATTCATATAAAGGTGATTTCACAGCTAATTGCCCATTACATGCTGGAATAGGCTCCAACCCGGCATTCCAGACATATGGATGGAAGAAAAAGTCATTGAATTAATTAAACTACTCAAATATAAGCTGCCCGAATAAATACATTTTTATTTCTTCAGAGGCATTTACATTCAATCACAAAACCTAAATACACACAATACCAAAATGTTGTTTATATAAAGGCAACCGTGTTGTGCGTTGATGATAAGAATTTATCCTATATTTATTTATCTATATATGAGTATATATGTGTGTGTGTGTGTGTATATATATGTATGTGTATGTATATATATTAGGTATAACCTTACTATTATATTTTTTTTATTTATTTATTTATTTATTTATTTATTTATTTATTTATAATAAAGTCCATCCGGAATTTCACTTTCTGTTTTGTTTTTTCTGTTGCCGATCCATTTGAAAGCAGTGACATGGTAATTTTTGGTCAGATTCCCTTGTGTTCATAGGACTTGCAGCCTGCAACCTCAAGAACCAAGCTCAGTGAGTTTCTAAAGTTTTCTCAGAATTACCATTAAAAAAAGAAAAAAAAAACTTTCTAGATACTTTATCTCCAAACCTTTTTGTAAAGGTCACATATTCCCTATCTGTGCTGCGTGGACCTCCTTTGACACTCACCTTATCTTCACCCAAAAGAACAGCCTTATATCATGACAGTTCTGTTTTTGTGTTGGATTCAGTGCCTGCAGGTAATCCTTTTCCCCCAAACATAGTCTGTGTGGTCCTGTGAGTGATGTGCTTTCATGAATCATATGGTCAAGTTTCCTAACTGACGTACTACATTTTGTCATCCTGACATGCATCTCCATTCAAGCATACAAAATGGCACGCTGTCAAAACTTGGTCTGAGAGATAAGAATTGAAAATGCACAGATAACATTTGTTTAACCACAACCCGAGCACTGTTTGGAGTTTTGTGTACTCCAAAATGTATCCCAGTGGTTAGACTTGTCATTGGAACAGATATCTTGGCTTGTTACGCTACATTTTTCTTTTTTTCAATTCAGGGCTTTCACATTTTGAGATGCTTCCAGTGTTGCTCGGCTGCCCTGTTGGAAGAGTCAACACTTAAGAGTGTTCCTGAAAATCAATTAGCTCACATTTAATGTCATCTTTTGTCAAGCATCCATTTCCATTGATCACTGATTAGAACACTGGCATTTATTTTGCACATTTTGGTGAAGTGAAAAGCAGGATAATCAAAGAAAACCTGCAGTAGTTGTTGCCATTTCTTACATGAGTTTGAAGTAGACACACACACATCAGCTCTCTGATACACTCCAGCTAAATATACTTGTGACTCCCCTTTGGAGTGCTTCGGTCCTGTAAAGTTCATGCACAGTTCGCTTTTTTTCAAGAGACTCCTTTGACGGGGGAGTCACTCTACTTCACGACCGCCCTTCGCTGCTTTAAAAAACATCAGGCAGTGACGAGGGAGTTTGACTGCGGACTCAATGAGCACGCACACAGTATATTTCAAAGTCGCATGAGTTGTGAGAGCATAAAGTAATTGATAAAATCAGAGCTAATGGAGATGAAACTGAATTGTTATTAAACATTAATGGTTCTATTTTTGAGGGTGTTATTTGACAAAGTAAACATGCGCGTGTGACTGTGACCAAAACCAGTCATGCAGTTATACTTTTAATCATCATAAGGATACTTCCAAACGTACGTAAAAGCAGGCCTGTTTTCTGGCTTTGTGCAACAGTGGAACTGTTTGCAACCATGCAACTGATCAACGTTAAGTGCATTTTGCACAGCATCACAAATTGTTGCTTCTTTTGTTGTTTGTCAGTGATAGAAAGGTTAATTCACCGAGTCAGGTGCTGACAAATTATCAGGATCATAATAAAAGTTACCTCTGCTGCTCTCTTGCTTGTCTCTGAAACAGTGGTCATTCATCTCAAAACTGTATACTGGATCATTCTGTCACCTGGAGAGCAACAGCATAACACCGGTTTGTCACTTCAGGAAACAAAAACCCAAGAATAAATGTTTGACGTGTAAGTTTCGGCATTCATCGGCTATGCTGAAACTTTACAGTTACCTTGTGGCAATTCAACATTGTGTTTAGGTTTAATGTTTTACCCTATGTTGTGACAGTGGTCTGCTAATGGTCTGATTTAGGTTTAGGCACAAAGCAACACTTGGTTAGTGTTTGAAAAATATCTTGTTTGGCGTGAAATATCTGCTCTTCAGTTCTGGTTGCCACAAACAAGGCTTGAGATGTCCTGAGGTCTCGTAAAAAAAAAGGTAACTCCACTTATTTTACCCATTAAAGTGTGTTTCCAGGACTCTGGTAAGCCATCAGTGATGTCACTCAGTGACTAAGTTGCACTGTGGGTAAAGTAGGTGATGGGTTTTGAGTAGCAGTCCACTGATGGACAGTTTAAGAAGAAATGATCTGATGCAGAACCAGAGATACCACCTTTTAATACCATGATTTCTTCTTCCTCGTCACACATTGTGTCTGCATTACCCACCGTGCAACTGAGCCACTGAGTGACATCACTTGAGATGATTTACCGGATTACATGCAGCTTCCTCCGGAGCCACAAAAGGCTTTATATTGCTTATGCAGTCGTACTCTCCAAAACCCGTAAACACAGTATAGTATGTAAAATTGGTGTAGTTACCCTTTGAAAACACCCACTTTAATAGCCACAACAGCTGGAGATGGCTCAAGATCTTATTAAAGTGATCCTGTAGTTTCATGCTTACAAATGCTGAAAACAGGTCTCTGCACGACTCGTGCAAACCTTCTCTCCTAGCTCAGCAGTCACCTCGTCCACCCACACATGTGAGAGTCAGGTCACAAATGTGTACAGTAAATGTGAAACGACACATGTTGTGGAAACTCCAGTGTGTGGAGACCGCGTCAGGAGAGATTAATCAATCAGAAAAGTATGCCCGCATTTCTGGGATGATGCCGAGATTCACTCAGCAGCGGCATGTTGTTCCTAGTGTGTCATTCCTGCTACCAAACACCTGTTTTCCTGAGCTTGTTTTCCCCTACAGTTTGCTCGAGAGGAGTGTGTACAGAGACAGTGTATATTAGTTGTTTTGAATTGGGGGAATCCGTTATGCACCACTGACAGTGTAAGACATGCAGTCAGCAAAACTGGCAAATCTTTTCGTGAGTGTCATAAACTCTCCCAGGCACACTCTCAGGGTCACACAGCCACAGAAAACACTGTGTATGTACTTTTGGGACAACTCACGTAAGGTGGTAGAAATCAGTGGCACTATGAATTTGACGGATGTGAGACGGGTGTTTGTCATGCAATCCAAATGTTGTTTTTTATCTCCCCCAAACTTGAATAGCTGCCATAAACCACACTTGTCATGAAAGTAATCCTACCCTTTCAAATGGCCCTGAGTGATGCGTGTGTAAAAGCTTCTCTGAGAGATGTTTTCTCGGTCGACAGCACTGTTGTCTGGTGGAGGACGCACATCTCTAGGTGTACCGCTGTCAGTGTGTTGTTTTTACTGTGATTCTTTAATGTTGATGGCACATTTAATGTCTCATTTATAACATTTCAAGGCAAACGTTAATTCTGGATGGAAATGTCTGATAAAACTGATCAATCAGAGTCTCTCACAGACGGCTTGATCCATCGGCATCCCTTCCCATTTCTTAATGTTTCTTAATATGAAAAGCAAAATATGACGCATGTCATCGCCCCCTCTTCTTCCTGCTTTAAAGACCCTTTGTGTTTACCGAGGAAGACACACATGAGTTCACTTGGAGTATAGAGAGCAGGTGGGCATAAGCTGTTTGACAGAAACGTGTAATATTTCACAATTTAGCTGTCAGCTGTCTGAGCTTTAGAAGACATCATCGGGCTGACTGTGTACATGCATGTGCCACTTTCCCCACTCAAGACTGTCTTACAGTTTTTATTCTGAACTTCAGTAACATGTTGGTTTAAAGAGTTTTTATATAAAAGATATAAATATGGGTGCATGAGGAATTCTTCTATAAACATGACTTTTCTTGTGTTTGTTATTCTCACCCATGTATAGGTTTACACCCCGTCATTTAAACTGTCCGCTTAATGTGCACATAATGCATTCGAAATTTTAGATTGTTTGTCATCGATCAATAGGCTATTATGGTTCAAATTACAGCATGTAATGGCTGTGAATAACAACACATGAGCTGCTGTGCTGTTGTTACAAGACGTATCCAGTGTCAGACCGAGGGTCCAGATCCTGAATTCTAATATGATACAGATACTGATAATGTGAATATGCAGTAGCCGTTTTGTGCAGAATTTCACGGTGACTGATATGTATGACCTGCGGCAATCTAATGCAGCGGCGGCATATTGTGCTTCTGTGAACACTGTTGTTTAGCCTTGAAACAACAGTTTTATGCATATTTCCCCCCGAAAGTCTGTTGAGTCTGATAAGAAAAAAAAGACTCATCTGTTGCAGAAATGGAAGAGAAATATGCTGTTACTCATGTTAACTACACGATTTTTATAGAACACTGTGTAAATACTATTTGTCTTTTGTACAATATGTATTTAGATGTTATAGTCTAGTCTATTACAGAACTTCATGAACCATCAGTAATGCATATGTACGAATTGGATTTCATGTCTGACTTAAAGCAGAGACAATACTTAAAAGTACAACATTTAAGAATTGGCAACCCGTTGAATTCACACAAATAGGGGGAGCGTATCACCAAAGTAACTACGAACTGCTGCCTGCTGTTTGCTCAATTAGCTAAGCAGCTAGCAATCTGGACCATAAGCTCTGGGTCGTATTATGTAAAACGGACAAGCTGGGGTTAGCTGGTTAGCATGCTAATTTCAGTAGATATCTCTGCAACCCAAAACATAGGTTTTTGCCACAATCTGTTGAGCAGTTGTGTTGATTTTTGAATGTTGTAAACTGAAATTCTCATATATTGCGTCTTTAATGCAACTAGTGTACCGGCAAAGGACACAAACGCAATTAATTTATCAAAAAGTAATGCTAAAATCAGTTTTTTGGCTTGTTCATTTAACTGCAGACTCAGCTATGAACTGACGTGTTGTTCCTGCATCAGGGCAGACTAACAATAAATGTACATTACTGATACGCCATGACTTTATGCTTTTTAATGCATACAGTTATTCATGAATTGATGATCGTTTACACCCTTAGCATAAGGTGCTACCAAAATGTTCAATTCACATGTGCAATTGTGATTTTCCATGTTGGTAAAAGGTAATATGAAAAACAAGAGATCATTTGATACAGTGTGACTGATACTTATTAAGACTTCAAATACAAAATTGTGAGGATAGGCGCAGCAGGCCAATAAAAAGCCAAAAGCCACAAAAAAAAGAAGAAAGAAAATCCAATAATTTCATAAGAATTAGTGTGAAATTAAGTTACATAAAACGTCACAGCCATACCAGAATATTTCCACAGATAAAGTGAAGTAATTGAAAGTAAAATAAAAGAGACCGTCTTGTAAAATGGCTATAATTAAAATAATGTGAATGGTAATAAGTATTGTTAGTTTAAAACAGTTTCATCTGGCAGTGGGGAGGTTTGAGATCAAATTTCTGAAATGGCTAAATGGTACGAGGGTAATGATTTTAATTAGGTGCTGGATTTTTGTATTAGCAGTCAGGGGCACTGAAATAAAAAAAGAAGTCTTTCTAAGTTCGGACCTGACTTGTGGAACATGAAGCGTGAGCTGGTCACTGGAACGGGTCTGATGGAGCCCATCAGAGAGATGAAGCATTTATGTCAAATAATGTGGTAGCTCTCCAGTCAAGACTTAATTTGGCCGAGAATCAATTTTGAGATTTGACATGAATTGACGCTGACATGAAATTTCTACCCTTTTTTATCTTTAAAAAAATATTTAATGAACCGAATGCTCAAATATTGATGCACCACCGATCGATGATAGAAACCCATGGGAAGTAATAGATGGGCGTCTTTTTTTGTGCAGCAGCCAAAGAGTGTGCAGTTGTTTACTTCAGTTCCAGGTTTGGCGTGTCATCCATCTGCATTCTGCAATCTCAACAACACTATCTTTTCCAAAAACCTTATTGCTTCAGCTGTCGCAGTCGACTGGTAGGAATTACAGGCCAGCGTGCGCTACCTTTGTTGCTAGCTCGCCTCGGGTTGACTGCTCATGCAAGTTAACATACTGCAGCATGATGCCTTACAGTGTTGTGTATTCAGTTACAAACCAATACCAGTTCATGTTATACATGAGCACAGCAGGAGTTAGTAGCTATAATTTGAAATGGTACTTGTTGTCAATTATTCAGCCCCTTCAGAAACAGCTCCAGGCTTCACTCAGGAAACGCCGTTGATTGGAATAATTCACATAAGAACACGAAGCAAAAAATAGAGGCACAAAAATAGTGCCGAGAGTCACTCAAAGAGACATATTAAAGCACAATGTTTCAAGAAATTTTGTTTTAGAACATCCACAAATTGAACACTTTGAAACACCTGTCAGCGAGTCAGAACTGCTGCCTCAGGGAATCAAACTCTCAGTCTGGAGCTGGATTTTCTGACATTAGAGGCACAGCGCCCGACAGTACACAACCGGCAGCAGAGGCAGGCTGGTGCGGAGAGAGGAGCAGCGTCAGGTACAAACAGCCCGATTTATTTTATTTTTTTAAAAACAGCTTGTTGACATATGTGCAGTCTTAACCTCAGGAGTGTGTATAGGGGGAAAAAAAAGTGAGTTGTCGCTACATAATAAATAAGGGTTTTTTTTTTTCCTGCAGAATGTTGCGTTTTTAACTATGGTATAAAAGCTGACACCTGGGCTGACCCACCGTAAACTGCAAACCCATCTCGGCAAGTGAAGCATAAACTGTTAAGAAGATTATTTTCAGGTGTTATGAATGAGTTATTAACCGCGCTTCGAGCGACGCCTTTCTATATGATTGAGTTTCTCCAGCCCCCGTGCGTTCTGTGGGGAGCGCAGCATCATGGGGGCTGCCTTGACAAGCTCATCCATCAGCACAGCATGTTCAAGTCCCCATCAAATGCCTGCACCGCTCCATAAAGTGGAGGAGGAGAGGTGTCACTCCCTAAACAGGATATATGGTCTCTCACTGAGACACAAATTAGACAGTAAATACATTACAGTGGAAGTAGCCTCTTCCGCGGCAACATGTTTGCACTGCTGCTGTGCCAAAACCAACACTGCAGGGCTATTAGAGGAGGCTGCTCGCCTGCCAACAAGACATACACATTTGCATTGGATTACCCTCTGCATCTCACTCACATCAAACAGGAGCATTAACATCTTGATGGCTTTATCTTTTTAATGCAATCCAATTTTTTAAATTAGCAATTCATAACATTTCACATTCAAAGTGAGATTTTAACCAGAGCTATTTTTTTTTTTTTCAATTCTAGTGTTATTACCTTGACAATCAAACCAAATTAGTGTTTGTTTTTCATCTAGTTTAGCAGCATAATTATCATCATTTTCAGCCTTGACTGACCGTTATTCAAAGCAATATACTGGAGGCACAGGTGGAATCCAGCCCATCTCGAATTTTGATTTGGCAACGCCAGGGGACTCGAATCTGTGTTGTCGGTTCATTCTGGCCGATGGAGCCGGAGTACTTGTCCCACACATACAATGGAACATGACGGCACACAAAACAGACAGAGCTGTCACACCTGCCAACACACTTTATTAATTTTCCCCCTCCCTCCCCTCCCCTCTTCTCATCTTTTTTCCGCTTCCCAGTTTGGTTTGGCCTGGCCAATTCCCCAGCAGCGCTCGTCTCTGCCGGCCCGGACTGGGTGCAGACAGTCACATTAACAAACTGACAAATGTCGAAGCCAACCCGCAGCACTCAGCGGCCATAACATGCGAGAAAGTTAATATGATATCCCCTAAATTGCACTCACTCATGACCAAGAGGAAACAACAAAGGAACGGTCCCTCATTGCTCTCCTGTCATTGAACATGACTGTGTCTGTTGGGAGTCACATGACCAATCCAGAGGTGCGACAGCTGGGGTTCCAGCCTGGGACTCTGAAGTGATGGCAAGTGTTTTTCTTTCTGCCACCTGTGCACCCCGGCAGGCTTTTTAGATCCTTGGTAGGAGACCATTAGGAGGTGCTCTTTGTGGTTTTGGAGAAAAAATGTTAATCAGAAGAGAAAGATCCTCATTGACAGATTTTTTCTTATTATTATTATTTTATGCCTCAACAAACTAGATAAACTCTCTTTGCTTTCATGGCTGAATAAACAAACTGACCCTAAAGATCAGCAAGTGTAACACAATTTCAGACTGTTTTAATCTCACTGTTTATATGTGGCAGCTTGCCACCTTTCTAGCTTCAAACAGTATTCTGGGGACCTTATTATCCCTCTAAGAACAGCTTGTTTATTCAGTGATGGAAAAAAAAAAAAAAACTATTGCTGAGTTTGTATTCGTGTTGTTAATATTAAAATTCTGAGTTTGAATTTCTCCTCCTAAACTACATAGCACTGCTCTAAGTAAGAAATCTAGAAATCAATTTCACCTTTGAAAAAGGATGCGGCAGATACATAATCAGAAAGGTGTGTCAGACACATGTGAAGGGCAAGTTATTTTCCATGGGAAGCAGGAGCCATGTTTCTTTTTTTTTTGTTTGAGGAATTTACCAGTTTCAAGGCTGGCAAGAGAAATGTTATTATGGAGCACGGGGATGAAAACTGAAGCGGCTTGTCTCTGCCGTGTGATGTAACGGAGACTTTCAGTCCTCCTAACTGCCTGAATGTGAGGCTGGAAGGACACAAACCGGGCATTCATGAATATGCATGATGCTGTAAAAAAGGCAATTCAAAACAAAACTGCATTCACCGGGAGAGCTAAAATGCAACGGGAAGAAAGCACACATTTAGGCAGAGGTCGACGAACCTTGAATGCTCATAAATAGATTTTTGAAAGTTTTTAACAAATCCGTTTGTGGTAGACACAGAGAGTTTTCCCAAAATGCCGACACATGGAGCTGAATTAATTACAGTGGAACAGCCCACCAAGGGGCCAAGTTTGAATCTCCCGAGGCAAAAGAGTTTGCCCCTTTCATCTCAGACACAATGCCACAACTCCGCCTCGAGGCCGCCTGCGCGCCGAGTATGTTTGGAAGCATTTATGTGTGTAAACAAATGTTTCTCCGTGATGAGGTTTAACAATCATCTCGCAGGTCCGCCTGACAGACAAGATGAGGGATCCGCTTTTTTTTTTTTTTTTTTTTCAAAGGTGTCTGCTGTCTGGCTACAATGTATTATTTCAGGAACAGCTTTCACAACTTCTCGTCGCTGCTTTTGTTTTTCCAATGAACGATCACAGTGGAGTCGTCGCAATCAAACAGGAAGGGCAGCTGACGCACAATGAGTGGTGTCAAACACAAAATCGCGAAGGAAAGGCAGGCGTTTCTTATTGATTGAATTGATACGGATATGATAGTAAAGTGCGGGGAGAGAGAGGCTCTGCGTGGCTTAATTTGCAAAGGAAGATGCAAAACTGACCAAATTAAACTGAATATTGACAGTGTGAGGCTCCGACTGTCAGAATGTGTGAAAAGAGAGAAAGGTCAAAAACATGATTTGGGTGTACATGTTTGACAAAAGGTTAGCGACTGTGTCAGAATAGTCACTGGCTGTCAGTCTATGACAAAATAACTGGCCCATTTGGAAATGTCACAAACAGCCTGTGTTACCCGCTGAGATTGAAAAAAGGGGGGCACTCTGTAAATATGAGATATACACTACAGCATTCTTTTTTTCACGAGAGAATGAATTGTATTTGTGGTCTGGAGTGCCAATCCATGTCAAGTCTGACTAAAAATAAGTAATATGTATTCAGAATGGCAGCATCTCCCAGTACTCATGCACAGCCACAAGCACACAATTAAACAAGGACCAGCTGAACGTCAAACATGGAAACAAAAATCAATGAACAGAATGCATTTTTTTTTTTATGCCAGGAGAACAAACCATCCATGTATGAGTCTTAAAACAAAACAAAAAAAGATGTCAGTTTACCAGATAAATGACTGCAACATGATGAAATTCACAAGGCAGAAAGACTCAAATATTTGTGAAAATGTTGTGACACGACAAGAGAAAACAGGGGAAAAAAGGGCCATATTCTTGCTGGTGGGTGATGGCAGTGCTTGGTTTTGGCTTGTGTGGTTTAAGGTCTGGCTGTACCAATTCTCTTTCTGGTATTGGAAAAGAAAAAAAAAAGAATAAAAAAAAAAACGCTCTGGCTTTGTTGCATGTCTGTAAAAACCAATCACTCGTCTTGGTTGGCACTCAATCCAGGGCAGCGACAGTGCCCTTTAAAAATAGTGTTGGGAGAAACTTGTTCTGCACTTAGCTAGCCGAGCCATGGACTTTAATTCTGCTAGCTTTTTCACGTTTGTGCCGTCAGTGAACCGATTAGTGTTGGAGTAACTCGCCAGTTTCAGCATGCGAGTCGTTAGCTTGGAGGGTTGGGTTGTTTTGTGAAGCGATGGTGAATTTTTGAAAGTGCATACCTGTAATCAGGCAAACTTTTGTTGGCAAAGGAGCTGGAGAATTTAACATTGTTCATTTGTACGTATACTACCCATATTGTAATGGTTGGTAATATCAGTAAAGTTCCCCCTTAAACGTAAAAGTAACAAACTCACAGTCTACAATGTGGATTCAAATTCCAGCGACGACATCTTCTCACTCCCAATTTGTCAAATCCAGCAGAACGGTCACTCGCCCATCTGACATCAGTTGCAGCACATGGAGGGCTCAGCAGTCAAGTTAGCAATGATAAATCTGCAGCGGCCAGTTAGATTTTCAATACAAAGTGTGTTGACAACATTTCACATGACATATTATTATGATTGGACTGATAAATGTAGTGGTTTGGTTAGATTTAGGCAACAAAACTACTTGGTTAGGTGTAAGAAAAGATTGTGCTTTGGGTTCAAACAAATAAGTAACTCAAATAAGTTCTGTCCGGTCACTGAAGTTACATGAACTACTTTATGGCCTTACTTCCAAAAACAGCTAAAAACAAATGAATCTCGACACTTATTCTCATGGAACTGGAACCCAGGTTGCCTCTGGAAAAGTCCTGTATATGATACATCCAACCACCCCAACAGTCCACCTAGGGTCAGTTTTTGTACCACTGCACTCGAATGACAATTCCAGATATCACACTGGAGGCGTAAAACCATTGATCAGGCTGCTGTATTTGACAAGCTGGGAGTAAGAACAGGCTGTTAATCACTCTCCATGACACCCTATTTTGTTTGTTAATTTGTCCATTCTTCTAAAGCAGTTGCATTTAAAAAAAGCACTCCACCAATTTAGCATACTAATATAACATTGTTAGACTCAATATGGACAGTTTTAAATAGGTTATTTTGTATTCAACACTTTCTTCTTCACCAGTTCGATCCAAGATTACACACTATGCTAATGGTGGCTAGTGTAGCCCCTAGCTGCTCGGGTCAGGCAGAGATCTATCTGCTAAGCTCACTTCTTTCAACCTCTACTGTTTTCCCATTTGCTGTACTTTGTAAACAGATTGTGAAGTCAGTGGCGTTGCCCTTCAAGCTCAGTGGACGGCAGCACTGGGCTTTGATTTTTTTTTTTTTTGGCTGGCTTGTTGATGGTCATCAATCTTGGCAGTTTATGATTTCGAAATGATTAAATCCACAATCCTTATCTTGGGAGGAAAAGACAACTGAGCCAATCCACAGGGATCATTTCCTTGTCGGACATCAAACTAATCTCCCAGTGTTGTCATAATGGCTTCACAAACAATTTTTGAATAACTCCGAGTAAGTATTTACGCTGATACCGCGCACTGTATTTAAATAAACATCTACTACATCAGTTTGAGGACTGAGTTGTGAAAAGGACATTGTAATGTTGACATTTACCAATGAAAGTGAGAATTTTGGTGCTCACCTATTTAATGGTTTTGGAGGGCTGTGTGACAGGATCATTTCTGACAGGCTGATGGGGAGAATCAGTGACAAGCCGTGTGGCAGTCTGATTGCAAAGAGAATAGAGAGTAACTTCATTAGTGACACCCATCAATCAATTTGAGCAAAGCTTTACAGACATATTTATGAGAACAGACATCATAGTCTAAGTGTGACAGTTGATCAGATTTATTGGACTTCGTGCAGCTGGACTTCATCATGTGCAGGACACTTGAAACTCATTACATTTTTGGTATGCTAACTAATAGAGATATACAGTAAGTTCAACCATGTTGTCATGTAGCTTTCTAGTTCATATCAATCATCAGGATGATGTGAGATGTTAGGGCTTGTGTCGCTCACAGGCCTGATAGATTTTCAGTTATGTTGTTCCTTCATACTGAGTTGTGAATATGGTTAGAATCATGCTTAGAATATGATACGGGATAACATCTTTTCATTGCTGTGAAATTTTTACTGTTAACTTAAATGTATTCATGGAAATGCATCAAAAGTGACTTTGGCACTTTCCACAAGTTTCTTTTTTTTCTTCAGACATTTCTTCATGTCTTAAAAGGTGCTAAAAGGTTATGGAGCCTCTTAGCAATGACTTGCTGACTTTGGAAGTTATTAAAGAAGCAATTTTTGTAATAGTTGTGGCTGTTGCAGACCTCTGAGCCTATTCATTTGTTTCATTTATCCTGTCGTTCAGCTGCTTTCGAATTAGCACAAAGCACACAGTCCCTGAGCCAAAGAACAGAGCTGCTACAGCAGCAACAGACAACTTTTGCAGCTAACATTAGCACAAAGCACACAGTCCCTGAGCCAATCTAACCCAGTTAACAGGAAGACTTAATGGACTTGTGTACATTCATATTTCCTTGTGTTTGTATGATTGTGACATTTAACAGAGTTGTTTGTTTATGTATTTATTACACTAAAAAAAAGCTAAGAGAGCTTGTGGAACACAGAATACTAGCAGCGACCCCATCTCCCAACTGACCAGCAAGAGCTATGGTGTAGATACTCCAAAACTGTGCTTGCTATTGTTTGTTCTTACCAACCCCAGCTTTGCTGAGTATTTAACACAAATATGCTTGAGATGGGTTTCTGCTCCTTATTATTGAATATAAAAGGGCTGTATGCAGCAATTCAAATTGATCAATCACGTCCTTATTGGTCATATGTGAGCCGATTGTAATGTGACATGACAAATGAATCCTTTTCCGTCTCTCTCAGTTGCCTATACAAGCCCGTGGACAATTTGTCTAAGTTGTTTAATGCAGCTGGACTGTGAATTTCTGTGTGATGGACTCGGGTCGGATTTTCCGCGACAGTTCAAAGGATGTGTGCAGATTCTCTTGTGCCTCTCTTCTGCAATGCTAACAGGAAACAGCAGCTGCTAATGTTTAGAAGTGTCGAAATGAAATCCACTGATATAAACAAATGAGCATCTCTCAGCACAACAACAGAAAGTCCGGAGAGCCCCTTTAACGACAGGAAAACTTATTGACATGTCAGTATACATGAAATATATGGGATTTAAATAAGCGACAGTCCTGCCGTCAAACACAACACCTGTGCGACGGCATATGGTCTGCGGACCTCAACAATCTCACATCAGCATGTTGGCAAAGCCTACACATGAGGCTACCATATGTCTCACACCATAGTTTCCATTCTGTTCTGAATCCCATGAGTTTTCTACCATTTTGCATGTCTTTTTTGCAAATTCATTTGTCAGCAGTAGCCGAACATTTAAGGAAATAGCTCTGGCTTGAAACATTTATTAAAAAGACAGAGACAAACCACAAAACCTGTTTTATATATATGTATGATACATGACACTGTGCAATCGTATGTGTAGTTGGCCATCAAGGATGTGTCAAGTGTGAGCTTAACAGACCAAAATGTGAACAAAGAGTACGGTCTGCTGGCTGTTATGGCCGATGCACGTCAACCCACCTGTTACCTATTAGTGGAGTGTTTCGAAGTGAAGACACATCATTAGTGTTGGTACAAAGCATTGATTAAAGAGAACAAAAGCAAGAAAACACAAAGGAGCAGGAGTTACGCTGATATAATATCTGTTGCAAATATTGCAACACACCTGACATGTGGTTTAGGTTGTGATTTTGTTCTGTTTATTTTCCCTTGTATGTGTGATTGATTTTTCTTTCTCTTTGAGCAGCTGTGTTGTAGTTGTTTTTTTGCAGTGAGGTCAGTCCCGCCGAGACCTGTTACCACCTCCTCTCACAGATATATATATATATATATATATATATATATATATATATATATATATATATATATATATATATATATATATATATATATATATATATATATATATATATATATATATATATATATATATTTTTTTTTTTTTTTTTTTTTTTAAGTTGAAGGCTAAAGCATTGTGTTATCCAGTGAAATCATGTTCGGCAGCACTGTCTGTAGGATTCAGTCGCTTCCTTGTGATCATGGTCCAATAAATTCACACACTATGTAATACAGACTACACAATGTCAGCTGTCATATACGAAGCGTAACCACCCATTTATTCGCCACTCAGCCACCGTGATCCATCAACGTACAGACTCAAAATAATCCCTTCCTTTTTCTTTTTTCTGTCTTGTGTTTATCAAGTATTTTGAGCTGATCACAATACTTTTCGCCCCTTTATTTATTTATCTTTATCTCTGGAGCACTTTGACATCAGTCATTTGTCAGACTCGCAGCTGTAATTTGCTTAACTACTCTGACAGAACAATGCGAAACTGCTCGTTACAATGCTTGGAAGATGTAGACAGATGATATGCAACCTGCTCTGCCTCCTCCATCTCCTTCACTGCATCCCCTCTGGCTACTTCAACAACACGCCAACACGCAAAAAAAAAAAAAAAAAAAAAAAAGGAATGGGAAAGGGCCATTTTAACTTTAGCCCTTTGACACAGTTACAGACCTCGTGGCAGAACATTTCAGTGTGAAGCTGCAGAACAAACATCTTTCTTTGTCTAACTACGAGTAAAGATATAAAGGAAATGGACAAAACTAGACAGAAACTCTGCACACATATTAAACACTGGTTCTGCTGTGCATTAACTTAGGTATATCATTTAAATACATAACTAGGAGCCACCCCTGAAAATGCATACAGTATTTTCTGCAAAATTAAAACTGTAGTCTCAATTTTCCCAGAAAAACGGAGCATCTTTCCTTAGTTCTCGCCTCTGTTTTTATTGTGACCGCAGTCGTTTGGCAAGAATATATGTTCTTTAACATTTTTTAGAGGATATTTTTGTACCATTCAGAGCCGCTTCTTCAGAAAAAAAACAGCTATTCATTCCCGATATGAATCTCATTTTGGCAGAGAGCAAGCACAGCTTTGCATGATTGGCTGTATTGCTGTCCTCTCACACTCCCACAGACATGCATTTGATTTGTCACCGGCATCCAAAGTCTTATCTAAACACTGCGAAGAATCTCTGAGTAAATGTCCCCGTTGGCACACACTCCGGCAGCACAGAAACCAGTTATTCTGCAAAAAGGATCCTCTAAGTACCTTTTTTTTTTTTTTTTTTTTCATACGCAGGGAGATTAGAATGCAGCGCAAAATAAAGAGAATAAATGATGAGAAGATGACTTGGCACATGAAAAACATGCAGGCTATGGTACGTTATTACCATATGATAAGAGGACTGTAGGAAGTTTTCATTCAATCCTTCCCGCGTGAGAGGGGGAATGAAAGAAAACAGGCAAAAACTTAAGTAATTGGCTTCAGAACTTCCAGCTTCCTCCATTTCTACAGTGAGAAGGAGAAAACCTGCCATGCTTGTCAAATCTTCTTGACTGTTACTGTGATGGCCAAAGAGTGCGAAAATGGCCTCTATCTCGTAAGAATGAGGGAGAGGGGGTGGGGGGGGATACAGGTTTAGTCATGTGTGAAAGAACGTCTCGTTATGGAAGTTGAAATATGTCATCCTGGCAGCAACCGGACTGACATCATAAAAATAAAATTTACCAATTCTCTACATTGTTAAACAACTGTGAACTTTTTAAACAGCTAATTATGGAAACAAAGTGTGATTTGGACATCAGAACGTTGCGTCTGCCAACTTGGTTTCTAACTCTCTATCTCTCCCCTGTCACGTAAAGAGAGACATGGCACGCCTGTAACAAGGTCTGATTTATTGTCTGACAACTGTAGCGTCAGTGTCAGCACTGATTTGAAATATGATCGCTAATGAGAACGATCCTCGTGGAAAGAACACCTGTTGTAGGCTGCGTTAGTACTATCATTTCTTTTTTCTATTCATGATATGATTTTAAAATAATAGAATAATAAGAAGCAATAGGAAATAGCCCCAAGGTGCAAAGCAACAGTGGTTAATTTTGAGGACATAAGGGATTCCTGGGAGGAGAAGTGTGAAAACACCACGGCAACACTTTTACTGTTATCATCAAACTGGCACGTAGAAGACCACAGGTGAATAGAGGTAACAATGTAATTGATAGACATGAATTTCCCCCATTTCTAGTACAATGTACATTTCTTATATTTGTATTCTATTTTTTATTATTCTTTCTTATGTATAGTTTTTATTTTTCTGCATATTTTCTGAGATTTGTGAATAGGAACAGCTGTAATGCAAGCAAATTCTCAACTTACTTACATTATCATTTTGTAGTTTTGTGAGATGTGTGCAAATGGGGCATCATCTACCAACAACATTTAGATTAATTTCCAAACTAAATTCTAAACATCGAAAACATTCTTGTCTCTTTTTGCTGAAATATTAGAGTTAAAGGTTTTATTACTTTAATGTATGTTTTTATCTCTCCGTAAATCAGAGAATATGGGCAGCAGCCATATAAAATACCACTTTCGCCCATGTTTTTAATGAACAAAATGTTATATAAATCTGCCTATGAATGATATATGAACAAAACTCTCTCTAAAAACCTTCAGAATATAGATTGGAATAAAACTGGAAGGTATGGTGTGTGTGGAAGTGCAACTGAGGTGGAGATGAATCCCTCAGAGTAACAGAAAACAAACTCATTTGAGAAAATGGCTTTTGAAGCACCATTATGCAACCTTTGTACCTTAAAATCACAACTTCACAGTCATTATGAATGTGAATGGTGTCTCTCTCTCAGCCACTCCGCCCCTCTATCACTTGATTCTGTACTGTGTGACTTCATATTTACTTCAGCATACAAGTTTTCAACACATAACGTTCTTATGATGTCATGAGTTTAGTTTGTTAGCACCTACATTACATCTGACAAATGGCCACAGACCTGGGATTTTTATTTACAGTGGTGTTCCAATAAAAAATAAAATTAAAAAAAACGAGGACGACCAAACTACAAAAAATGCCAATTTCTATACTATGTTTAAATATATTTAAATATATGTATTACAAATAATGAAGAGATATCACCACAAATCTTCCCCAGATGATTACTTACATTAAGACAATTAATTTTGTTTTGTGACATTTTGTGTTTTTGCATCAAATGATGCTATCTCATCAAACTATGTAGGCTACTGATGTGCAAAGATGCCCATAACAGAAATCTGAACTAAAACAAATACCTTAATGTGTTAAGTTGATGTCAGAATAAGACCTGCTTCAGAAGCTAAATTGACCAGTGAATGAGAGAACGATGATATAATGTTCTGTCTCTCCCAGCAGCTGAAACAGATCCAGAAATGCTGGAAACATAAAGAGGCTTACAGGCTGTGGATGCATGTGATGACTCTTGACTGAGAAATGTTTCTCACATTGATTTATTTTGAGAAAAACAGTTTCAAATTGAAACAAGAATACGACTTTGGCAGGAGTGGCTTCGCACCATAACTGTAAAAAAAAATAAAACATAATTCCCAGTCTTTCCAGAGTGAGACTGACAATCATCAGACCTTTAATTGTTATGCCAATACAGCATTTACTGGCAATAACAAATACTGTATCCTCTTTAGAACCAAATTCCCTTTTTTTTTCTGTTTTTGCCTCCACATTATCTTCTGCCGTTCTCTACACGGAGCATGTGTTTGCATTTAAAGTCATTTTGCTTGTCTCTCAAACTTCCAGCCTGGATGAGAATGCCAGTGAATCCAAACAGCAAGCTGTAATCCCAGCAAACAATGGCAGGTATTGTGGTGAAATCTCTTTAACTAAACTGACATTGCATCACTGTTTTAAGATTTCCTTAAATACTGTGTAATGAGCTGTCATCGTTGGATTGCACCGTTGCCAAGCACACGCGACTTCAAAATTCTGGTGTGCCTTTCCAGAGATAGGCCTACTTGTAATCAACCGCGTCCTGATTTCCCAAAACTGATTAGCTGCTGCCATTCAGTATTTGGCAGGCAGTGTCCCCAACTGTTCAACTTTCAGAGCTGTAGCTCACATTGCCATTTTTTTTCTTCTGTGAATTCGTCTTGGCCATAAAGACTCCAAATGTTATTTTAATAAAGTTCGAACACCAAGTTATCCTTGGTGAAATAGGCATAAGCAGGAACCTAAGTAAGGCTCATTAGCCAGCACAAAATCAAGCCGACTTCAGTGTTCAATAAATCCTTTGGGGTGGAAATTTAAAGTTCAGTTCTGCACTTGGCAGCCAGATAGACTGCATCACTTTCCTGAGCTTCTTGCTGCTCAGTGGGAGATAAACAGCCAGGCTAGAGGACATGAGCAGGTGCTGCAGCCTAACATTACATCCTGACTCCGCTAGCTACAGCCACCCCCTACCATGCCCCCCCTACACCTCCACAGCATGAAGTACAAACCTCGGGAGATTGATGTCACGTCCCAAATAAACAACTAAAGGTAGGAACCTTGGTGAAGGAGACAGAGTCGTTTTTTGAGGCTTGATCGGAGGAGTGCATGCTGCATGCATTAACAGTGGCACTGAAAGCACTGTGCATTTAATGCAAATAATCCTACTTACTTCCCCAGTCTGAGTGTTGAAGGCATCGGAAATATACACAGTAATCTTGATCAGTTCAAAAATACAATCAACATAAAAATGCAAATTTTACTGATCACTGGTTGTTTGAAGGTTTGACACTAAGATTGTCATTTTTACTGCAAATTGATATCAGTTCAAAGAATCTGTTATCAGTCTCCTTGATTTCTAATAATCGGTATCGGCCCTGAGAAAGCCATTTTGGTCGGCCCCTGTGTATTTATGTATGTACATAACTATACTAATTATTTTCTCATTTTCTTTTCCTGTTTAACTTGATCATCATAATCATCATAATCATCATCATCATCATTAGTAGTTGTAGTAGTAATAAAAGTATTTTCTTCTTCACTGTAAAGCATATACAAATTGTAAGAATGATGTAAGTATAGACAGACATATGGAAATAAATGTAAATTCATGTAAAGTCTCGTATACTTACAATAAACTATTAGAATTGCTCCTTTGGGGCCAGTAGTGTAATTCAGATATACATTTGTATGCATTCACAAGATTTGTAGGAACAATTGTTGAACATGCAGCTGCACAACAACAACAGTGTTGCAGTTTTAATAGCCGCACCTCTTTGAGCATGTCATTTACATATCATGGTAATTTTTGCACTTGTCTCAAGAAAAACTATGCGCTCCCTCTATGACCAACCAAAAACTAGGATACATGACAGAACTATGTGTGGTACATTTGCAGTGATAAATTTCCATAACCTTCTTATAAAAGCACAGTGCAGTCTTTATATTCTAATGGGAGCTAAATCTACTGCAGACTACTGCAACTAACAGACTAAAAATAACCCTGTTGCCCTCTCAAGACACAATTACAGAATTTGGCATCATACAATAGAGAATAGAGAATAAGAGAATAATACTTTTTAGTTTTGCTCTGTTTTTTATTCAGGCTCCGCAACAGGGAGGAAAACTATGGAGGAGATGAGACGCCTCAGCTTCCCTCATTGAACAGATTTGCGTCCCATATGTCTAGGGCAACACAAGAGAAGCAAACAGAACCTTCAGTACTGATACAGGAAGCAGACGAGATGTTGAGATCTTAAACATCTAAAGGAATGGGCTCGAGTCCAAAACAGTGCTTTAGAGCTGCACGGAGGAAGTAAACAATCGAGAAAAACCCCCACTGACTGGGCGCTGAGGTGAGAGGTGCATCGAAAAGGAGCAGACAGAATGCTTAAAGCTTATGGAGAGAGACAGTGATATTCAATTACGCATTTTCTAATTTACTTAAGACATGAACGCGGCGGGAAAAGAAGAGGAGGCGAGTTTATTTAGTTGGGATCTGAAAGAGAAAGGGGAGAGAGAGTGAGACCTTTTATTTGACGAGCACTAGACACGCGAGGTGAGAGGGAGAATGAGAGACCTTTAATTAGACAAGATCGACAGTGAGAGGTTGTGAAGTCCAATTAGGTGTGGTTGAGAAAAAAAAAAAACAAGTTCTTTTTGAAAGCGAGATCACTCAACTGAATGAGAGACTTCATTATAAATGAAAGAAAGCGAGAGATGGACTGTGTATTTTTTAAATCACTATGGGCGACATTTCAGATAGGGAGTGATTAGCTCTTTTGTCTGTTTCATTAGCGAATGAATTTCCTGTCAATTTAATTTTCTCGATACTGAGGGGCCCCCTAATTTTTGTACCAGAGCAGATCAGGCTCAGTGACCTTGTAAAGTGACAGTCTCATTGAGCAGAAGCAGGTATTTTCCCCGCTTGCACCCATTTAGTAGTTTAATGGCTTTCTATGACATCGGCGGCAGTGGAATGTGGGGGGAGCACGCTAAAGGGAAATGTCAATAGAAAATCGAGCAGTTTGGTGTTGAATATAATGCTGTCCAATGCTTTCAAATGTCTAAGCACAATGGCTGCTGTTTTGTGCTGTGTCTCTGTAGCATCGGATGGTGAAGGCACAACATAAATGTCTGAAAGTAAAGACAGAGTCCTCAGAGGAGCCATTTTTATGTTTTGTTTTGTTTTTTGTTTTTTTTTCCATGAGAATTTATTGCACTGATGTTGCTGAGCAAAAAAAAAACAAGGAAAAACTATTTCTCTGCTCTGGATAAAGTCTTTATAGGATTAGGTATAACACTTATTTTCAAATTCAACCTCAGAATTATGATATTCAACATATCAATGAGGTAATAATACAAACTCAAAAATATATATTTTTCCCATAATTGAATAAACAAGCTGTTTTGTCAGAGGAAATTAAGGTCCCCAGAACACTGTTTGAAGCTAGAGAGGTGTAAGGAGGTAAAACAGTATGAAACTATGTTGTCCTTTAAAGTCGGTTGGTTTACTCAGTTTATTAGGTTATAAAACAACAAAAAAAGAGTGTTTGTTCATTTGGATTGTTTCAGCATAAAAAAAATAAGTCCGTGAAGATCTTTCAGATAACTTTCCCTTTCAATACTTCAATACATGTCTGAAATGATAATCAATTACATTATTTAATATGATATTAATATCACTATTATGTAAGTTTATAGCACATACTGGTTAAGCATATCAGCAGAAACACACACTTTTCAAAACTGAGAAAATATTCACCATTATGCCAAAGAAGGCCACTGTACCAAAAAAAAAAATATATATATATATCATGCTGCTTTTAAGACTCATGGTCACCACTGACACAGCACCTCTATTCACCCTCTCAGTAAACACATGTAGTAAAGGACCCAGAAGATAGTAGCAAGACAAAATAAAAAAAAAATATATAGAGTTTGCCTACTTAAAACCCTCAGGTTCATTGAGAGCTAGAAAACCACAGATAAAGACAGGATTCAAGTGGGTATCTTCCAATAAGTGAGATATCTTCATTACAGTAATGACTGTTGTAGAGTGCTGGTCAGTTACCCATGTCTCTCTTCTCCTAGCTCATGCACAATAAGCGAAAAAGAACATTTTTGGCATCCCTGCCCGCTGTATCCAATCAGGACAGAGAACTCCATAAAGAGGCGGTCCCGTCTGCTCCTTCTTGATGCTATGTCTGGCAGTTACCGCTGTGCGTTTAACACTTACAGCACCTTAGAAGCCTGGCAGTAGCATTTTGTATCAACTATAGCGATGGATACCATGCTTGCTAATACAACAATACAGAGCTAATTATAGTTGAGTTTGGAAGCAATAAAAGAATGGATGGATGACTGTGTTTGAGTCTGTAAAGGAAAGGAATGACCTAGTTTTGGTCACCTGTTTCTGTCGTGCAAAGCAGGACTGTATTACTGCAGGAACTTCAGTAGCAAGGGTCAAGTAGTCAAAGACAGCAGCGAGGTTTAGGGGACCAGACAGGGCACCCACACATAGAGCAGAGACTGTTGATGTTGCTAATGCTTGAAACATTTAGTTGCAGGAAAATTTCTGGGACATCCAGCTTTTTTAATTTCAGTGAGGAAGGACAAAAGCATGCATGCGTAGTGCCAGGCTTCATCGTAACATACAGGTGGTTGTCATCCAAGGAACAATATAGATCAGTAGCATGTCACCACAAGATTGGCCCCATGAGTAGCGTGTAAAAAGTTAATGAGAGAGGACCAAACATAGATCTTAGGGGGAATCTCACAAAATAAGCCTCCCCCAATGAAAAAGCTGATTGGGCATGATTGGGGTGTGGCCAAGGGTGTTGACCGTATAGTTGCAACATCACAACTTTACAGAAGTCCTGACAGCATCTTTTAAAAGTGCAGTTTCCTGAATACTGGCTGTGTGCATCTCTCTTTGGATTGAGCGTTTTGAGCATTTTATAAAGAAACTAGACCTGTTTTATAACAACAAAAAGACATGGGAATCTTTACTTTCCACAACATGGGACCTTTAAGTCAAATATTGGCCCTCCTTTTAAGCTTGGCTTTTGATCTTCACCGACTCCTACGGGAAATTTCTGGATCTTTAGCTTTGAAATGCTGGACTCCTTGTTGCTAACTGTGTCTGTCTGTTTTTTTGGTGTCATTCAGGTAGCCTCCAGTGGTTTTTTTTTTGTTTTTTATCAGCTTTTTCTCACTGAAAACAGCTGCCTATGGTGGACAAAATACTTAGATGCTTAGAGGGTGGTGAAAGTGAGCCAAAAGAGTTAACTTGAGGACCTGACAAAGAGTAAACTGAGAGATTGTTAAGGGAAGTTCAGTCTGGTCCCCATGCAAACCTTTTCACATTACACATTTGAACACGTGATCTCTGTTATTAGAAAAAAAAATATTGATTATAGCCGCTTGAAGCAAATGTCCGGTTGACCATAAGTGCTGTCTGATGTGCTGTCTCGCGTTAAAGCAAGGGCACTGACGGGTTGGGTTACCGGATGAGTACGGCTATTTTACACCTTCAGTCGTCTCATACCAACTTGATTGGTAACTAAAACCCTCGTCAGCAAACCATCACAGAGAGAATGAGCCAGAGTGCCTTCCTCACTTGGGATTCGCTTATAAATTGAATCTTAATAGTTATGAGAGAGTCCGGCAGAACTGTTTAATGATTATGCAGTGAATGAATGTAGTCCTTATCTCCCTGGGAACCATTTTGGAATTCGTATAAGTTGAATCATTAAGCACAATATAACGATTTGAAGATGTAGGTTTAATAGACTTGCTTTCTAAAACAGGGAAAGATTTACATAGCAGGTAGGTAGTTGTTTTTTGGGTTTTTTTTTAAATCATACAAGAGCAGTATTCATCCCACATGTATTTTTCCATGAGACTGCCAATTTGGAGGTACTTCCCGTCCCTGATTAACACGTAGTTTGTATTCTTGTCAGAGTTCCTCAAAGAGCCTCAAGGTATTCCTGTCATATGGATCTTTTTTCACCAGAGAAATCAGCCCCCTTTACCAGTCGATATGTAAGCTACTGCTTCTCTCTCCGCATTTACAGAGCTGACTCATCCTGCCGCGATCCCACTCTGCTCCCATGGCTCCATTAAATATTGTGCATGAGGGTGTCCCACTCAACCTCATTTCACACACGCAGCTCATTCACTGCAACAAAACTTCTCCGCGCACTTTACTTTCAAATTTACATTTCACAGTCTCAACTGGTAAGGTGAGGGAAAAGGAGGGATCTTAAACTTTTATAAGGGAGAAAACAGACGTTCGATGGCACACAAGAAAAATAACGACAGCACACGGCATGTATGAAGATTTTAACACGCTGGAATATCACCCAAATATAATGCCTGTAAACAGCTTATCCTGGTTTGTGAAACCTGGATATGCTTCCAAAAGAGGCAACTGTGGCTTGTAAACAGCTTATGCAGGTTTTTCCGAATATCCTTTGTTGGTACAGAACAGACATGGTGAGAAATGTGCAAGAAGATGATCAGAAAACCTAGATACTGGAAGTGAAGATGATCACACTGTAAACAGGGAGATGACTGACAGGGTTTCTCATGTTCCATGTAAGGGCCACATCCCAAGTACAATCAAAAGAACATTAAGACTCTTGGCAATAGCAATTTCTCAGTTATTCTGGTTTTTCATTCTGATTTCACAATGCTACTTCAACACAGTGACATTTGACAAACCTCAAAATGTTTTAGCTTATTGTGGATGTTATCAGAAATAGCGTCAGTGTTTGTAATTTTTAATACTTTTCAAAATATTTGACATTTTTCAAGAATTTTTCCCCAGAAAACTTACCCGTCTTTCCTTAAAGGTGCAACGTGTAAGAACTGGCCACTTGTTGAATTTATACTTACAACAAATATGGGGCAGCGTGCCACCAAAGTACCCAATAAGAATTAGCTGGCTAGCAGGCTAAATATTTGCACCACAATACATAAACTTCATAACGTCAAAACTGGTATTCCTCTACATTCTGTTGACAATTTTAGTTTCAACCCAAATTCTCACCTTTCGCACCTTTTATCCCACATCTCTGACTCTTCATGCTTTTCATTTTCTACAAAAATATAGAAAAATGTGCCCTCTTTCAATTGACTTTGGCATTCGTTTGAAAATAAATGTCCCAAATGCTAACGGTCACTTACTGCAGGCCTTTCGAACTATGACGACTTTCAAAATAAAAGTGTGAATTCCTTTTTTTACACACGCACACACATTCAACTCCCTCCAATATATAGCATTGCTTGTACTGAGGGCATAGCCTTCAACTTGATACTGCACCCGTATAACATCTAAGACAACTCAAGTGACAGCTCAACTCCTTCCCTGTATACTTCAGCTCATATAAGTCCTTAGACTACAAGTCTTATTTCAACACTTTTCATTGCTTTCAGTATACTTTGCAGTTTAGCGACCAGCTACATATGAAGCAAACAATCAAGCTTCCAGTTTTTAAGCAATGCAGTCTAATTTAGCAACTTCTTTTCAGTAGCCAACAATCCCATAGCAGTTTCTTCAAACATTGCATTAGCTAGTGACTGCCTCTTTACATATTTATGACCGAAACACAATGTTCCCACTGCATTGAATAAGTCTAAAGCCAATTAATAAAGTTAAGCAGAAAATGGCTGCATCACTGCACAACCCGACTGCAATGTCCTTGAAACCAGTCGTGAAACCACTGACTGCAGCACCAGAAAATGAAATATCTCATCTCAGGACCTGAAGTAAAGCTGACCACACAACTGGAAACAAACAACCAGCAATGGGACCAGAAATAAATGACTGACCCAGGGAGGTGGAACTAAACCGGTGATCACAGGAGAGTAGATAGATGACCAATTATCAAGCGGTGAGCAGGCAAAGCTCCGAGGGGCTTTTGACATCCGTGAGCTGAGTGTGTATCCCCCCTCAACAAGCCGGTGCCCTTTTCGGCTGCCTCTTTAAAGACTCGGCTGCTCTGAATTTGCTGTCTACGCTGGCTGTCCCCGAGGAGATGGGGCAGTTCCTCCTAAAGGTTACATTCTGTCACTGGAGGGGAGCGGGTCAGCTGTTTGGGAGGATTACAATCAGCTGGTGATTATTGTACTGTAGATATGTGAGTGTGGAAAGTGACAGACCAATAAAGGTTTGGATAATTAGTTCTGCAATATATATATGTGTGTATGTTAAAGTGTATTTTTTTATACAATATGGAAATAATATCAATATGTTTATGTACTGACTGCTCTTTAGGGTTAAAAGTGTGTTTTAATGAGTAAACAAATCGCATCTAAAAAGGCTCCGAATACATTGATAATATACACTTTGCTACTATCCAATATTGATTCCCAATGAAAGCGCATTTCAGCACAGATAGTGCTGGTCAATAACTGCTGGACTGTGCTTGTTAAAATGCTCAAGAGCTGTTAAAAAATCCAGAGCCTCTCGGACATTTCCATCAACTAGCAGTCAAGGCTATGTTCAAAAAAACTCATCCTGCAGCAGTTTCTAAACAGTGCGGTATGTTAGTTATAAGAATGGCAAGCACAAATTAATACGGCAATAAAACCCCCGGTGAAACAGAAAGTAGAGAAGAGAATGCTGCGACTAAATAACGCAAAAGTCTCACACAGAGATAATGTAGCGTTGGGATAATGAGCCCAATCAATTATTTGGATCCGCTCAAGTGACACTCAGGGGGCTCCCGCAAATCCGGCAAAGTCAACTCTGCCTGCGAGATGTCACTGGATGTTTCTGTTTAGCACAAGGATTCCACCGTCGCCGTCACCTAACCCTTCAGAGAGAAGTAGACACAGAAGACAAAAAAGGAACTACAACATCTCCCTCCTGGAAGAAAGTGAACCATAACCAATTATTCTATCACCTAGAGGCCCCTCGATGAGAAGTTGACGGATTGTATGAGGCAGGTGATTAGTTTTAAGTGTCAGATGATTGGGCTGTGAACTCAAAGGACTATTACAAGGACTAATGGAAGGAAAGCTAATATTCCTTCGCAAAAACTCCCTAACAAGCTTTCTTGCTTTCTTTTTTTTTTTTTTTTTTTAGTTAAACATAATGAAACACTTCAAATGTTGGAACAGCTCTCTCTGTCAAATACCTGGAAACCCTTTCCCACTGCAGTCGACACACCGGGCATAATGATACAGGCGGTGAACAGAATAACTCAGAACTGAGAACTACTACTGCACTTCTACTTCACTATCACACCAGACCAACATTAAACCTAGCATGTGACGTTACTGAAGGGCTACGCCAGTGCAGCGAATTACTCACCAAGAGAGAGAAATTCTGCTAATTAGATTTAATATTTAATTACGAATTGCTGCCTGTAAAGTATAATAAGCCAGGACTATCTCCCAACAACAGACTGTAATGCCTGAGGGCGTTACACTGTTTCTAGACATGGCTCTTGTTTAACATTTCATTTGCCATGAGATTTCTTCTGTTCTCGCGGATGACTTTGCGTGTGTCGCATGCCGGCAAATCTTGGATCTTATTGAGCGAACACGCTCTGAGCATGTGACCTCCCCCCTCCTTTTTGTCGTTCAAGTACTGCTGCTTTTGAATCCTTATCATTTCATGTGGATTTATTTATTTACTTATTTTTAGTCTTTATTGGGAACTTGTTTATACCTCCTCCACTTCAGGACAGACATGCATATTTCATGGTCCCCGTCTGCCTCTGTCTTCATTTACCTCCTGCTTTTGTGAGGAGCCTTTTCTGGCCCTTTTTGCGGTTTCTAACAGCAGCTTCTGATTACTGTTGGTATTAAGTTCCACCTCTTCCAAATCCATCCTTGAATCTTTACATTTACCTTCCATTCGGATCTGTACCTGGTTTGAACTGGGTAATATCAGTCTCAAAAATGTTTTTTTTGCCCCTCATAATTGTACTTGACAAACAACCTGCTGGCGCGAATAACTGTTTATTGACTTGTCTCTCTGCACAGTGCTGCTGGCCCTCACGATGCAGCCCCACTGTAGTTGTTTAAGAGGCATAAGGTGCTGGCTTGCACCCATCCCCACCCAGGTGCCACAGTGTGTGAATGCAACGATCGATTTCAAATTTCTTGAGAGCTGCAGGGAATAGCCCGTGGTCACACAGAACTGTCCCATAACCATAGCATCTGAACTCACCTCCCTGCAGCTTTACTCACATATCCTGTGTCTCTCTGGCAGCAAGCAGCGACAAAAGACTGAATAGAAACATAAAGAAAAGGTTGATTTGTGTTTGCAAGCACGCACAGCGCGTGCTCCAGGCTACTCCGAGATTAGTCCAGTTGCATAAGCCATGCTCTTGACATGCCTGTTATTGTTTTTGGATAGTTTTCACTCATTTACATTTGCAAATCACCTCCTAATAAAACACCATGAATTTTACAACCACATAGGCCTACTTTATATATATATATATATATATATATATATATATATATATATATATATATATATATATATATATATATATATATATATATATATATATATATATATATATATATATATATATATATATATATATATATATATATATACACGTTTGGCAGGAGATCCGGCACTATATCTAACTGAAATTGAAGTGGGCACTTGAGGAAAAAAGGAAAACTCCCACCGTGACCTCTTATGTCGGGAGCCTTTATTAGTTATTGCAGATAGTGATAGACATTATAAATGCACGGCTTATCCCGCTAATGGAAATGAGAACGAGATAAGGGAGAAACTGCAAATGTAGCTCAGACATCTGAAGACGTCTATGTATACACTGGATACATTGTGGGGCAACTGCAAACTGCGTTAATTCCATTTGGACCTGTAGTGGTGGCTTATTAGATTACTGCCTAAATGTCATGTTTATCAGGTTTAGAGATGTAAATGGAAGGCATTAAATGGATCCTCTAAAGGTACAAAGTGGTGGTGAGCGAGCTCTCCCGTGCTAGCAGAGAGCGCTTGTGGAGAGTTTAGAATAGAATTTGCGACTTATTTAATCTAAAAACCGTCCTGAGCGCCTCGACGAGCGTGGGCTGTTTGCATTAAACTAAGTGAATATTTGGCGCCGCAGACAGGCCCAGGAAGTGTTTGGACAATGAAACACTGTTTGATTTTTTGACTCCATTCTCTCTCTACTTTTAAAAAAACGCTGCTAATGAGGTTAGTTGGTTTTAATTTTGGAGTATTCTTCGAGATTAATATTCAATGAAGCGCTCGTTCTCCCCTCTTTATTTCACTGTTAGAGCCATTATGTGCGTGCGGTGCCTGGAGACACGAGTGCCTCTCCATGAACAAGGGGCTTGTTGTGAACAGAGGCCAGCAGCACTGAAGCGCCTGCTCACCTGTTCAGCCCCGGCAGCCAACTCCGCTCTGCTCTGCCCTGCCAAGCTACACTGCAACCAGCTGGTAGCAATCTTCAATTACAACACCTGAGCCGCATTAACTCGTCAGCCTCGACCCTGAAAGCCAGCAGGTGCATTGGTGGGGGGTGGGGAGGAGGTGCAGAGGGGGGCCTCGCTGGTGCCTGTGGACAAGGCTTGGCTCGTGTCAAAGGGAATGAAGTTGTTTTATTAATTTACTGTTGTGTAGACTTTTGTTCCCTTTGTGTGGAAATTGGAGATTGGCGGTGAGTAATGGAGCCTACCGACCGGTGAAATGAATGAATGATAAAAAAAAACAATAGCGCCTTCATCACAGCTTTTAAGAATGATGGATGTGCAGCGAGCACCGTTAAAACTGTTGATGTTTTAATTTTCCACTGAAGTCATAAAACATTCATGTAATAGGGAATTTGCAGGCTTATGGTGTGATAATAATAACTCTAACATAATACACTTCTCGTTAATGTAATAGATTTTTTTACCTGCCAGTGATGAGACAACTTTCATCCCGGTAGCGGAACAAATATAAGATTTTATTGGCCAAAAATCAATTGCAATATAACAATGCTAGTATTTAATTATAAAGAGTGAGTATTTTTTTTTTTTTCATACCTAAACTGATCCTGTAAAATGAAACTAATTGCTTTCATGCAATTGCACATTTCCTGTAAAATGAAACTAATTGCTTTCTTGCATTTGCACATTTGGGTTTTAAACTAAGAAAGTGATAATTTTAAAGGAGACAAATGCTTTTTCTTATTTTGAATTACTACTAGAACATAATTGCATGCTTTAGTGCTCAAAAAACACATCTGTTTCCTCATTTTGTTCAGGTGCTGCAACACTGTATTCATCCTCCTTTAGCTCCTGTGATTGGTCAGCACACCCACGCCAAAACTTTCAAGACCTTACACAAGAACCTATATATGTCTAATGCAGAAGGAAAGTGAAATGCATAGTCTCCTTTTAAGTAATCAGAGAGCATTAACATCGTGGGAAGTTGTCATGTTGTTTTTCTATTACAGTCTTTGGTGTTGATAGGATTATTTTGTAAGGAGAAAATCTTCAAGATGAGCAGCCAGCATGTATTATCACACCCCACCTTCAAGTAACAGCACAGAGCGAAAAGTCAAGGATCAATTCCCAGTGGTGCTCTGTGAAAAGCACAGGCATGGGAGGAAAACACGATGTTCAGGTTCACAGCAGCGTAATTGCAAAAGAAGATTTCTGACCTGTTATCTGACCAATTACTTTTCACATCATTAAAATTAAGAATGAAATGTAGGCGCTCTGTGCCGGAGACGTGTTTTTATATTGATATCAGTGATTAAAGTGAACCTTGTATCCTTCAACCTTGCAGTCATTATGTCTTTTTCTTTGTAAAACAAATCATTACACCAAACTCGAAATTCAATCCCACTCAGTGCTGTCGCATCATAACAAGTCCTCGATCTTGGTGGCAGCATGCCGCATCGTTTGAGTTAATTTTGAAACGCTCTCAGCCACTGCCTCTATTTAGACAAAGATTTTTTTGAAGTGAAGATATTAAGTCTGAAATTTATTTTCAGATATTTTCACAGAGGAGCGGAGAGTGACAGTTAAATTTGATGTTTGTTAAAGGGATTTGTTCCGAGTAGACTGTAGCAGGAAGTGAAACAGTCTTCAGGGTTATGATGGATTAATTTAGTTTATCTATAATTACAGATAACAAAAACATCCCAAAAAGATATCTGATACTGTGAGATTTTATGGTTCATTGCTTTGTGTAAGACAGCACTCTGAAATCAGCAATCACACCGACCTGATCGTCTGAGGCCTTGTCGTTCGATCACAAAAGTTCTGTCGATGCAAATGGGTAGCTTGTAGGTAATTCGGTAATGACTGAGGGTGTGCTCAGGTGGGACGTGATAGAGTGTTAAATGAGACGATGCGAGGCTCCACATGCAGGCTCAGCTGAGGTTTGCTGTGACGGCCGAAGCGCACACACAGCGCGTCTCCTTCTTTTTCTCAGTTTTTTGAGTACGTGTGAGAGCCGCTGACGGGCAAGATTAAATTAATGATGATGTTGTACATGAAACATACCAAGTGCACTCCTCGAGCGCACTTATTCATTTAAAGCAAACGTCCCGTATGATTCACTTAAATTTACTTCATCAATTTTAATGCCGTAATAACATCCTCAGTTAATCAAAGTGAAAATCCTGGGCAGTGATATAAATTGCTGAGTGTGCTCCGACTTAAAGACTTGAAATCGTTGTTCGCTCCGCCTATATCATTTATATAGAAATGGCCTTGAACGGAGGAGCAAAAAAAAATTATAAAAAATTGCTCCCTCCAGTACTTTGAAACAGTGGTGCACACACAAGGATGCAGAGTTGCATTGATCACTCAGGCATTTTTTTCCTCCATCCTGTGAGATAACCGTAACAATGTCTTGAACATTGTTTTTGCTTATTTGAGCGCGGAGGGGGAAAAAAAGCATCACAGCAACACGGCGGCTTCTGATCCATGTTGCATTTTGTATTTGCGGCGCTGAAAGAGATTGTGACATTCTGGAGCCATTCATCGGTATATACCAACCAAAGTGCAGGCTTTCAGAAGCATAGCTTCCAGGTGCATGGTTTATTATATAGAGAGCAGATGTAGCCACAAGAAACATTGCTATTTGAAAGTATTTAATTGGAGACTGCATTTCAAGACAGCCAGCCCTGCCGCTGGTTTTTATTCTAATTGCCAGCAGCAACGCACTTAATGAAGCGAGTGGTGAAGAGTGTGGATAAAAGAGTGAGAGTGACCAGGTTTCCAAGGCAACAGCAGCGGTAGCCGAGTAGTGTTTTCATCTTGAGGAAAAAGGCTACAGGAGAGCAGTGTTTCCCCGCAGTGCTTCCTGCAGCTCTATAATGCATATCTATACGGTAATAGATATGTTCGTGGAGATGTTGCGGAGCTGAAAAATGTACGCAAAACCTGTGGAGCTCGCCACAGTCCACCAAAGGAATAATTTTCCCCTCTGAATGTCAGGTTTTTAAACTTGTGCAGGTCCATTACTGATGTGCACGCCAGCTTAGAAGTAGCTCTGCAGGGAGAGAGAGCTCTGAAAGCTTTCTGTCTTAACATTCGAACAAAGAAATAGGCTCGTCAGTTATTGCCCTGTTTATCTTTCAAATCTACAGTAAATCAATGCAATTTCTTTGGAGTCCAAGAGGTTTCTATTTGCACTATATCAACCAGAGATGCCCCAGTGGATCATCATTACCCCCGAAGTCCAGCTCTGTAAACCAACCTGAGCCTAATGGCCCCGACACAATATCGGGGTTGAGGTTTTTTTTTTTTAGGTGCACTCTAGCCTCAGGTTGTGTTCAGGTTTGGTTATTTTTCAAATATAATTTTAAAAAGAAATTGCTCTTCCTTTTCTTTTTTCCAATGGTCTGCATCCATGTGTGTCATGGATTCCAAGTAGGACACAGTATGCCCAGCAGGAGAAGAGAAACAGAGAGGCAGTGCGTGGATGATGTGTTGCGTTAGGCTAACGGTCAGTAATGAATGAAATAAAGCAAAAAAAGAAAAGAAAACGTGCTAAAGGGAGCGACTCCAAAATCCCAAATGATTTGAGGCTTTCTTCACCACAGGAACATTATGTCCTGGTATGATCCACGATTATGACTGTACGGAGAACTGGCAAGTTCAGCTGGGAAAGACACTCAGTGTTTATGCAAGCCAATATTGGGGTAATGTCAAAATTGAGCTTGATATGGATTAACACATTCTTAGTCATAAACACTGAGTCATAATTGGTAGTCTGCCAGTGCCTTTTCCCAGAAATAAATGTTAAAATTCTGCCACAGCTACAGTATGTTTAAGGGACTGGTTGCGAACTCTAATCCGTAGTGATTTGACAGAAATGTACATTTGTTCTAGATTTTATTTTTATTATATTTATTATTTTTTTAGGTCAACAGAAATTAAAGGATATGTTTTTTTGTCACTTCGCGTCCAATTCTTAGAGGATTGTAGATGACTTTACTCCATACATCTGTTTCTTCCGAGAATGCCAAGGCTTTCTATCCAGCAGGCCTCTTAGAAAAATGTCAGATGTTAAATTTGAACATCTGAAAATTACAACTATACACTTGACTTGTATACTAACGAATGTGAATAGAAAAATAAGGTCCCATGCGACTGGACATTTTCACATGTGAATTACTCACATCCTACGGTGGCCCTAAAGTGCAATTTGCAACAGCAAATAAGAAAAAACAAAATCGGGAATCACAAGACACAACCGCAAAAGCAGAAAGCGCAACAAATTAGACATCTACTGGAACAGGTCGGCACTTCATATTGACAAGGTTCGTTGCTTACTGGATGAATGCACACCATTCATATATGTGTTATTATGGTCTGGTAATGTAGGCACTTACACCTCTGACAAAAATGGTTTAAGATGTGTTCTGTGGGAAAAAACATATCAGAGTGTTTGACCAATCAGCTACCAGAGCTTACCTTTTCTGGTAAGAGGTTAATGTTGTTGTGCTTTTTGCTTTTTGTGGTTGTGTTTTCCTATTCGCACTCTGGTATTTTTCTTACGTGAATTATGATCCTAGGTGATCGGGGTTTTTTTTGTTATTTTTTACCACAAGTGGATGTGAATTTCCAGATGTGGAACATTATGAGTTAAGACAAATGTGACAAAAGAGGCAGACTCCATCCTGGGCTTGAATTTCAAATTAGCTTGTGTCAGTTAGCTGAAAAGTCTGTTATTCAAAGTCCACCTGTGCTGCAGAAACAGGTTATTTTCAAACTCTTTCCTCTGCACCCTGTGGACCCACACCATCAAAATACTCGGCTCCCACGCTAACCATTCCCTGGAGCTAACAGCGGTACACTGGCTGGACTATAGGAGGTAACTCCAGAGCTCTGAGAATCAGTAGGCTTAGATGCAAGAAGCGCCACTTGGGTTTTATTTAGGTTGGCCAACTGTTGTATTGAGCCACAGACTGAGTGTTTTTTGTTGCTTCCTGGAATCCCCAAAAAAGGAGCTTTTTGTTGAGATAAGGACTCATTCATTGGTGGTTCAACTGTGGGTTTTTGTCTGGAGGTCTGAGAGCATTTTCAAGTCAAGTATCTAGTCATCGTAATGGATTTCCCATGTTTTGAGTCTGTCCCTGTCTGATATAGACTAATTAAAATAAGATAATAATTTTTTTCAGGATGGGAAACTTTTAAACAATAAGGCTTTTTGCCCTTTTTTAAAATTTAAATTCCAGCCCCATCAATGTCTGCTTAGAATAATGACGGATGTATTTGATGACCTCTCAGCGAGAGGCTACGGGTTGCGATTCTTTTGAGATTGAATAGAACTTACAGTACCAACTAATAGTTATTAGTATATATTTCCATTTATATCTCTCACATTGCGCTTTTTATTTCAGGACAACACAGTTGGTCATTGTTTATTTTCTTTTAAAACTACTGTTAGGTTGGGGTATCTTGGTTCAGATCATGTCAAGAGCTCGTTCACGGTGAGTTGAATGATTGTTAAGGTTGGACAACTGGAACACTTGATTAGATGAAGGATTAGGGGAAAATGAACGAAACCAGTTGTAAACTCATGCACAACCCTGACCCGCACAGCTCCACTTTTCATTGTGCCACATGCAGCTGCTTCCTCTCCCTCCCCAGACTGCTAAGAGCTGTTGAACATACAAAAATGACTTTTCTTCATCTGCAGAGGAGCAGATGAGCAAGACAGATGGTTTATCATTATGAGATATTGTACTTTCATGTGCTTCTGTCACGTGTCAGCTGTTATTTTCACAGTACCATACGTGTGAGAGGAACTGAAAGTATATGCTACTTGTTTCTTATTGTACTGAATATTTTAGTCATTCCCAATGCAGGGATATTTTTTTTTGACACAAGGAAAGAAAAAAAGAAAAAATGTCAGGTCAGTCTTGAGACTCGAATTTGCCAGTTTAACTTTAAAACAAGCTTAAGTTACTACAGTTGTAAAAAGGAACATGATAAATAAATGAATTATAAGATGAACTTGCTTGCGAGATACGTAAGGAATTATTGATCAATTTAACTTCTCCGATGCATCATCTCCCCACCCTCGTCTTTATTGCCTTGTCAATTACCACATGCTCTCTGGTCTCCCTTGTCCAATTCTAGGTGACTCTCCTGAATATCAAAACACTTCCATGAGTCAAAAAGCAGATAATAACCATAATACCGAGACAGCACATCCCTCAAGTAAGAGGGTCTCCAGCAGAACATAGACACATTAATAATTGATAGATAGAAACGCAGCGCTGCACGGCAATTTTGAGAAGCCCGGCGCCTGCCACAGGAGACATTTTCCAGCAGCAAATAGGTCTTGAAGGTGCCAGTTATGTCATCTTTCACTACAACAGTGAGGGGAAATGCCGAGCGAGACTAATAGACTAATAAATTAGAAAATGGAGCCCCTTACCCTGAGTTAAAATTCAGCGGAGATTAGAAATGCTGTAATGTCTAAAGTAACAATTGAATCAGTGTTACTGAGATCACAGAATATCTGTGGAAGGTAAAAAAAAAAAGAAAAGAGCTCCCTTCAGCCAAAATTCTCTAAAACATACTGTAGTCCTGCACTTACCAGCATACTATACCCCAGTGTGCCAGCCAATGAGCCGTAGTTCATGGCACACTTGTTTCAAAAGCTTGAAAGATTGTGCTGTTTCTTTCACCGGAGTAGATGATGCGCAGCAAGCTAGCTGCCCCCTGTCCAGCTTTAAGGTTACATAGTATTGATGATATTGGCTTCCTCTCACTCCTCAGGAGGCGGGGGTTGGGCTAAAATTAGCTGCAAGATAAGCACGGCATCAGAGCTGATAAACTGAGGGAAGTTACTCATGCAAGTTCCCTCAGCGAGGAAAGTGTTAGAAGGCTTGGAAGCGTGGAGCGGAACAATTGTGTCTCCCAAAGCTCCTGGAACTTCTGCACCTCCACCCTGCTGCTCAGAGGAGAACTAATAGGATGAGACATTATTATTATTATTATTATTATTATTATTGTGTACATATTCAAAAAGCTCACCTTTTCAGTATGGCTGTTCATTCACTTCCTTGTAACGACCCTGCTCATCTGTGTATATATGTGTTGCTGCTAATGTCCCTCTCTTCCTCTCAGTGATGGTGAGGTTGAACTAAGAGGAAACAGGTTTGGGCCTCTTGATTTGGAGTTTGGAGTGATTGCTCCCTTTGGATTGGAGCAGAGAGATTACAGCAGCTTTTCTTGAACCCCAGCTGATGACCTTCCTTTTTGTTCTGTGGGTGTATTCATTATATCTGTGTGTAACAAGCCTGTTCAGTGATTTGTTTTTGACAAAGCATTGAATTGGATGGTTTGGTGAAGTGAAGAGCTTTTTTAAGTATATTCTGTGTTTCGTAATGGTAACCTGTGAATAGATGGTGTAACAGTTAGTAGGAGAGAGGCGCCTTGCTTGTTTATCTTTATCTCTTTCCCCTGTTTTTTGGTGAGGAGATTTGGTAAGTTGTTCATCAATCTTTTACTTCTTTGTGTTTTTCCTTTGTTAAGGCTGATTATTACTTCTAGGTTCGGTGTTTAGAGCACTGCTCTACTCTGGTGCCAATAAACTACTTTTGAAACTTGTAACATCCTCCCAAGTTTTATTCCCCCTACCCAGCTGTTTCTGTTTCAGTTGATCATATTAAGTTGTTAAGTGTTAGAAACTGCAAAATTGTTCCATCACAATTGGCTTAGTAATAGAGATGTTTTTAGGCTTTTTCGCAATACACATTAAAAATCTCAGTATTTTGACAGCGTTGTAGGGATGACTACTGGTACTTTGACAAATTATTAAAACAGTGACATTTTTGCAAAATTATTACAAGTAAAGTGGATGATGGCTGAGAAGAAGATTGCAATAAATTCACAACCACAAAACACAGTCTTTAATCCAGTAAAAGTCAACACTTCTGCTGTACCACGCCATTTTTTTTCCTCGCTATATGTATTTATCCCTTTTGAAATGTGCAATCTTTTCTGCTTTCCCAGCTGAGAAGGATGGTCTTCTTGGTGACAAAAGGACAATCATTACTACTTTTCTTTTCTAGTGTTTTGTGTGACTAATGATAGGTCGCCCTGGGGTGGGAGAGTGGATCTGGCAGTCCAAGGTCAGGGACAATTCATCAGTGTTTTCCTCCTTGAAGTGCTGCACAGGTGGGCAGTGCCAGCTTGCCATGGGTGTTATCATCCAAAGTGTCAGGGGTGTAGAGTAAGCATTTAATCTGCAGAGACATTTTAGTCTATTTTTTTTGTTGACTGTGAGCTGTGCTCTGTGGTTTTCTTTACATTTGAATCTTTATATTGAACCAGTCGAAGGTCAGGTTTATTTGCCACTGAGAATGGATTTGTATTTAGTCCAGGAGTCATAAGGATACATGTGTTTCCTTGGTTTTAAGGGGAAGGTTGTGGTCTAATAAGGTAATATAAACTTATTAAAGAGTTGATTTTTTTTTTTTAATTGCCTTGAGCTGACTAGAGTTTTCACTGTTGTAATATTTATGAAGCATTGGCAGCTTTTTTGATGGCATTGCTGATGAGTGGCAATTGTGAGGCATCATGTTCTTTCCATTATTATTGCTCAATAGCTAATCAGGGACAGCATTGTTCCATAGGTTAGCTCCATTTATATACACTGCCCAAAAACATTAAGGGAATCCATTTCAATTTTTGTATGTGTAATTTGTGATTTTCTACCTAATGTACGATCATCTGCATACAGACTTGCTCTATGGTTTACGCTGGTTGATTGTATACCTGAAATTCTGCTCACTGGACAGTTGCAGCAAGGGGTTCAATGGGAAAATGGCATCAAGTTTATCTGTTGATTTTCGCTATGGGCCTTGTTGAATCGTACAGTGTTGACCCAGTTGATACATTTTTTGTTGATCACCAAAAAGAAAGATCCAAGGAAGTTAATCAAATGCTTTGTCTCCATCTAACGAAGCCGCTATTGTGTGAATAATGTTGAGTAGTCTTTGTGTGATTTTGTATGAGTCTATCTTTATTTTATCCACTTTGATCAATGTGTATTGTAATTTACTTTTCTCTGGCAGGGAAGGTGGAGTCTTTAGTGGTTTTCAGTATTGTTGTTTGCAATGACAAGAAGTCGTATTCTGACACTTTGAGGTGGAGTTAAAGGGATTTCTAAAAAGAAAAACAAAAAAAAAATCCCTCAGAAATCTCAGAGGGGAAGCAATCTGGACCTTGTGCTTTATGGAAGGGCTGGTAACCAACGAGGTGTTCATTACCGTCCTCTGCTGCGTGTTGGATGGTGGCCTCTATGGAATCCATAATGCTTGATTATGGACACCCTGAAAGGAATTATCCCACTTATACCATGATCTCTCGCTAGAGAAAAAATGGTTATATATTTTTCATACACATTGCAATCAAAATGTCATCTTTTTCAAAAGCCATAACCCCATTTCCAGTATAATCCTATGGGTTTGTTATGTAATCGAAACATTTACTACTCCCATAGGACAAATCTTAGATACAACTTAGCAATGGGAGATAAACCAATCACGTCCGCTCAACTCGCAGACCCATTCGGCTCAGCCATCAGCCAGAAAGCAGATGCTTTGCTAGCAAGATTTCAAGTCAATAACGCTGTGTACGGGTAAACGATATTTGACGTTATATTGAATAAATGTTGGAAGCATGTTAGGAATATTGTTTATATCCTTGAGGTTTAGATATTTATCTGATGTAAAGAATTTATAGCAGAATGCTTGAAGTATGTCATTTCTCTCCTTTAATTTCTTTCCAGGTGACTTTGTTATAAGAGTGATAGTGTTCTTTGTGTTCTCTGTTGGAGGTTGTTTTGCAAGAATTATTTTTTATTGATTTATTATTCCATTCAAAGTGAATGTGGTGTAATTGCTGCACTAAAGTATCATTTTTATTTGTTATATCAGTCAATTGTCATTCATATTCCATCCAATTATTACAATTTACCTCTGCAGGAGTTATTTGTACGATTGTTTTCAAATCTCTGCTTTCCAGTTGCAAGTTATTTTTTATGATTCTTTTTTCTTCTTCTAAGATAAGTATGAGATCATTTTTTTGCTCCATATTCATGCTTGTAGCTGTTTCCCAGAGTAACTGGTGAGCGGAGAATCATTCGTGGCCATGAAGGATGCCCGCTCACTCCTTAAGAACCTGTCAAAGCCACGATCTCAGAGGAGTGAAACATTAAAGCGCCATCTGGTAAAATTGCTTACTGTGGAGAACTAAGCGGATAGGGGCATGGCCACTTATTATAATTGAATAGATTGATGTATCAGTTATGTCTTGTATAATTGGTTTACTAGTGAGGAAAGAGTCAGTGTGGGGAGAAAGAGTGATGCAGCAGTGAAAAATACTGTATAAATATTCATATTTTTTTTTACTCTTGGACTGCCAACTGTCACCAAGTCCTGGCTACTACATTTACTGTTTTATTGTCACGGTGGAAAGTTATGAGATATCTGTGAAAAAAGAGGGTCATCTATAATAGGTCGATAGAACATTTTCTGGGGTAAGATCCATGCCGTTGATTGATATGTTAATTCGAAAGAATCTGCAATCTGGGTCAGTAGTGGTTTAAGTGGGGAAATGATTGAGGCGTTTTTTTGCCTGCTGAGTATTTGCCTTAAGTAGAGTCTGTTTGTGTTTGATTATGCAAACTTGGATGTGTAGAGGTTTCATGTGAGCGCGTGTGAGGTTGAGAAGATCTTTGATATTTTTTTTTTTTTTTTTTTTGGATGCCGTCACCGCTTATGATTAGAACAATTATAAAAAGTGTCAGAACACAACAGCAAAACGAAAAAACAAAAAAACACATAAAAACATATAAACAAGCACAGTGCCAGAGAACAGAGATAACGTGAATTTGAGGGTTGGCTGCTCACACAGAAGTCCATTATTTGCATATGTTCGAGATGGGAGGGTGTGGGGGAGATGGTTCAAATCATGTTATTACAGTCACTGATGGGTAGGCGTAATGTAATGTGTTGGAAAAGCTGTGGTGTTGTATTGGGGTCACAGGGAAGCTATCCTTCTATGTATAATTCGTTGGCAATCAAATTTGCACATTGTCCATGTTGTTTCATGATGGTGCTGCGCGTTGTTCATTTCACATGAGAACTGTAGATTTAAGAAGTATTACACTGCTGGAAAGATGGCCCTTGCTGGTCTATGAATTAGAATCACACATTTTTTTTTTTTTTTTTTTTTTTAAATTGGTGCTACATGACCACAGAAAACTGAGGGAAAAGGGCTGTGAAAAGGCTGGTTGGGAACACAAAAGTTCCTATTCAGGTCTGTTTTTAGCACCTTGGCTTTTAATCAGTTCATTGTGTTTTAATTGTTTCTAATTTGGCAGCGACGAGTTGTTCGAACATGATCCAAGACTGTGACCTTGTTAGAAAAGAACACGAGAGCCAGCACATATTTTCAGTGTAGAGGGCTGTCCTGTCAAACCTCCATTTTCAATCAATGGCAGAATTGACGATCCATCTGATGAGCTGAACTTAAGCTTTAGGTTGTTTTCATAGTTGTGTTGGCTTAACTGATTAAATCTGCATATATGTGAGTGATTCAGCAGCCGTTTTTTTTTTTTTTTTTTGCATTCCAATATATCCTGACACTTTGTCAAGGCTGCCAAAGAGAACATTTGTTCCACTGTAATCAGAAGAATTAAACTGCCATTAAGTGAGCCAGTAATCTTCTACCAGTGCAAATCTTCTTTGTCCAGACAGTGTTAGGGGCTGAAAAATGTCTGCTTGTGTGGACACATGTGCTAATGTTTGTAGATGCCTCCCTGTGCAGCGGTGCTCAAAGCACTCACGAGGGACAAGGTCTTTTGAACCCATCAATTGAATCCCTCTCAAGCTGCTGTCTATTAAGACATGGCTGCTGCTTGCCTTAACATCAGTTAGGAGTGAGAGACCTTTGCCCACTTTTGTCCATCAGAGTCACAAACTCATCAGACTGAACCGGAGCTGGGCCAATGCTGAGATGCGACCCATCCCTCATACCTAAAAGCATTCGGAGCTTCAGGGCGGCCCGAGCGCCGCCATAGCGCGTTTATGTGCAGTGAACTGGTGCACCATGACACACTAGGAGCTCTTGGCCGGAATGCTGTCAGAGGGGCTGGTGAAGGGGGCCGGGTGATGGCATTTGACGAGACTGCGTGGAGGAGATTGTGGTCGGCACCCTGTGACTAATGTATATGCTGGGCGTGTGGAGGTCTCTCTTAAGGTCTCTCTATTTTGAACTCTGGTCAGAGTGCCCCGTGAGTTGGAGCCACATCCATTAGTCTGCCCGTTGCTCCCATTTTCCACGGAGAATTGTTCTCAGCAATGCATGTCCCTCTGCCTCACCCCTTAATAACCACAAGTAAGTAGCAGTGTCTCTAATGCTACTTTACAAACTTCTGCTCCACTGTATATGTTCGAGAACTTCTGCAGATTCAGATTTTTCAGTGAACATTTTCCGTGACAGAGAAATGATACTGAATCAGAGCAAAAGTATCACATTTTTTTTAGATTGAATTATTTTATTAGCAATCAGACACAGAAAGCTTTTAATTTAGCTTCAAAAATATAGCAGAATAACTTGCAGTTTGCTGCTCTTTGCTACCCATCCTTGGTAGTAGCTTTCAAGGTACAAAGTGGTATAATAGGACAGGAAGGGCCGAGGCTAGCTGTTTAGCATGCTTACTGTCACTTCTTCACACTTTGCTGATAATGTCAGGTGTTTGAACTCTATTTCTGGCCATATTTACAAATTGACCCTGCACCTTCAGCATTCTCATGAACTGATTTGAGCCATTTTATGTGCAATGTCACTTTTTTTTGCCAGCGTTCACAGAGATGGTGTTTAAAACAACCATACAAGCACTGAAAACAAAGAAATCTTTATATAGCAAAGCCATACATTGATTTAAGTCCTAATGATCACTGGCAGCTTTGGCTGAGGATGTTGCTCCTAATGAGTGTAGATTATCAGGCTTATACGAGGGAGATTGTTGCTTTAATCTATTTCCAGAAGAGTTAATACCTACAGTTCTGCTCGGCTGTAGCGATGGCAGTGTCGGCTGGATGATCCACCGCTTCAGATGGATAACCATGTGGTGGGGTTAAGATATTCATGATCTTTGTTAACCCTGCTGATCCCCTGACCCCTGATTTATCCGGCATCATCACAAGGTCATGATGTGTTTTTGTTTCTCAAAGCTTTGGCTTTTGACCAAATGCCTTAAAGGTCAAATGACAGCAGTTCCAAGAAAGTTTTATTTGAAAACAGTACAAAGACAACATATTCAACATTTTACCTCAACGCCTTTGTTGGTTTTGTAAATATATCCTTGTTCTGAATTTGATGACAGCAACACGTTTCAAACAGGTCGGGACAACGGCAGCAAAAGACTGGAAAGATTGTGGAACACTCCGATAAACACCTGTTTGAAAAACTCCACAGATAAACAGGTTCACCGGTAACAGGTGAGGGTATCATTATTGGGTGTGAAGGGGGCAACCCCCAGAGGCCCAGTGGTTCCAAAGGAAGAATGAGGGGAACACTTCACAACAGTGCTGTTAGTCAGCAGTTTGTCCGGAAATGATTGCCTTGAGTTTTTATCCATGATTTCAATCAGAATCAGGGTTGTGAGACCGTAATTCTGCCCAAATGTTCAGAACAATAACAGACCTTATTTATAACACCTCTCTAGTTCCTTATTCACATATTTGCATGTCTAACACTAAACATGAAATCATAAATATCACACGGGACTTAATGTGGTAACCAGCATTTTGGAATAAGGTTATGATTTCTGGAGGAATCACCCCAGTGACAGACATAAAGAATGATACAGAAATAGTTAGTGATGGGCCTACTAGAGTCCTACTAGTTACCTTCATTTTAAAGCAATATAATACCCATTATAATATTACTGTCTGCTCAGAGTAATTTATTACTTATTTCACTACTTTTTAGTGACTTTCAACAGAATGCCCAAATAATCTCTATAGAACAATTAAACAGCCTAGATGTTTTTTCAAATAAATGAATACCTTTGGACAGAGGGACGAGCAGGCGGACAAAGGATCGCTGTCAGATATAATATGAGATAGTAATAAATACTTTTAATTGAAGGCTTAGTCATATGAAACACAATACAGCTATACCTTCTATAATGTTAGCCTATAATGACATGATGAGACAAAAATCTCTCTTTCTATGCCTTTTTATTTTAGTCCACAGAACAAGGATTGCACAGGCATGTGCGATTCAAGAATGTAAATTAAAAGTGTGCTCCGAGGATTAGTCTTCATCATTAGGCCGATGAAATACATCTCATTTCGGTCACAGAGACTGAACAGAGAACTTATAGTCTCGAGTATATTAAACACACAGAGCCTATACTGATGTGGTCATGCACGGTGTGGATGGAAACAACAATACTGCTCCACTGCGGTCGGCAACGGAGATTGTAACGCGTTACGTGACATAATTGTGGTAATATATTACTGATATATTATTAGTAATGTGCTATAATGGAGTAATATGTCTCAATATTACTCTGTTACTGCAAAAAGAAATGGATTAATGTGTTACAACACTGGAAATCGTCGATGTTATGACTAATTTTGGATTATGTAAGTCATACATGGGCTTATTAAACTGACACTTTTCCATATCGAGTTTTCTCTCAATGAATATTGCAGACATATCCAGTTGTATCATTTTGCTGCTTTCTTTTTGTTGTTGGCGCTGTTTATGATCTCATCTTTAACACAGTCTCTATATTATCTGACTAGATTCTTTTTACCTTGACTGATAAACCTTGTGGTGTTTGGAAAACATGCTTTGTACGCTGTGTTTTTCATGATTATACAGGACAAGGTTTTTTCCTTTGTATGCTCTAAAAGCACTGAAATGCACGCCGTCATAAAATTCCTTGAATGCTGGGACTGAAAGCAGCGAAGGGTAAAAGGTGCGGCGACGTATGGAGCTATTTTCTCTCTGATTATGTGAGAGAGGAACTGTTTATGATGGAGGCCTTAAAAAATTGCTTAATTGCTCATGTTACATTACTGTAGTTCACACATTATTAAATACCGCGGTATCTTTGCAACAATGATTAAGTCAATTAAGCTTCACGGCTTATGTGCTCATGATCCAACGCAGTAGAAAACACATAGAGCGTGAACATCCAGACATGGAGAGGGTTCCCCTTTCACGGAATGCGTTCAACCGCAGCTCGCTGTCCGTTAAAAGAAATCTCGAAATTAGCATCACAAGACAGTGCTTTTTCTGAGCTGTGTAGCAATGAACAGCTCATCAATGCTTTAAAGAAAATGTTCTGTGTCAAGCTCAGTGCATGACGCTGGCTGTGTACTCCTGGCACGATGTTTTTCTAGTTGAAGTAGTGAGCACAGGTCCTGGGACTCTCCTACTTCAAGCCCTGGAATGCTTCCCTCTCAACATTCTGGGGCTTCCTGACTTAGAAATGAGGCGCTGGTTCCCACATGTCAAGAATACTGGTTCTCCTTAATGAGCCTGGGTCCTAGAGTTAGACACATTTTTTTTTTTTTTTTTTTTACACAGTGTAGCTCCGAGGCTGTGAAAAAAAACCTCTTATGAAAATGCAACAACCAAAACCGTTGTTTAACACTCGAAAAGCAATGAATAATAACAGAAAAAACAAAGGAAAAAAGAAAAAAAAAAAAAACACAGACAGGATTCATTTTTTCCCTGAAGTGATTTTATTACAAAGTTCATGAGGACTTACAGTATTACAAGAGAATTTGTCAACATGCGAAAAACAGAACAAAGCCGAACACAGGAGTTTAACAAACTAGTAAGATAAGACAATCCACTGTTCACGATAAACATAAAAACTGATTAAGTCCTCAGGAGGTGGGAGCCGGTGAATGACTACAGTGCAGGCATAGAACGGCCACATTCACACTGACTCAGCAAAGGTCAATCCAACCAAGGCAAGATGTGCACATCTCAAGAAAAACATGTTACAATTTTTATATGCCATCGGCTTTTCTCAGAACTTTTAGAAAGCTTCACTTGTATGTACATAAAACTGTACAAAAACATGGCATCACAAGCATTTTATCCTATATAAATATACCAACAATTAGGATAACAACTAGATTCTCTCTTGCAAAGACATATTTTCAAGGCAATTGTCTTTGTTTCTAGATGAACTGTGAAAAAAGATGAAATGTTCAGTTAATTTCAGTTCGTTTTGGGAGAAGGGGCCTTTTTGAGTATGAACCGGAACTGACACTTCAGTAAAGTAAAAAAGAAAAGAACGGAAAAAGAAAGAGTAAACAGTTTCTACCAATTATCTTTGGAATTCATGCTAAAATCATCGCCTGCTTGACAGCAGACTTGGGGTTGTGGAGATCTATGTACATTACACCACCGACAGATTTTCTTTATTATTATTTTATTTTTTTCACACAACCAGTTCGCTAAGAGTCTTTGATCGATAAGAAAAAGGAAAATAAAATAAAATAAAATAAAATATCCCTGGCCAATTTCAGTACAGTAAATTTGTCCATCTTGTCCACAGAAATGATCACCGTACGATACACACTACAGAGAGGCAAAAGATACTCAAGTGAATTCAACATTAAATCAATGTTAAGTACAAATTAAACAGTATTCAACATACTTTTTGAGTGTATTTAGGTGCGTCATGAAGTCCTCTTGATTTTTTTGATCAAAGAGGACTGTTCTGTGTCTGACAGAGAGAGAGAGAGAAGTAAACACAGTTCATTCAGCATGAGTTCAAAAGAAAGGTCAGACCCGGTGATATATTGTTCCAGGATTGAGTAGCAGGAGGTCATTATCGGCTGGAGTCCGACTCATTAACAGAGAGGGAAAATAGGCCCAGGCTTTGTCTGTGTTTCGCAGACGATTTAAACTCCTGTCATTCCGTTTGTGTCGAGCCCCGTTGATCGGAGACGAATCTGAAGAATACACTCCAGATTCCACTAAAGTTGATGTTTTAACCTCGGAGATAAATCGGAATGCAGAGTGAATCTGAATCGAGTCAAAGCATTTTTTTTTTCTTTTTAAATAGATAAAGTTGTGATTGAGGCTATGTGACACTGGTTTTTATCGCTCGCCGCTATCTTTCTCACTTGTCCTTAATTCCAGGTCAGTGATCTTACCCGCTGCTTTGAGTTCGTGAAGCGGCTATCCACAGCTCTGAGAGGGGTTTGCTTGAGGGAGCTGTGGGTGGGTGGGGTGGGGGGTTTAATCACAGTGTATCATGGCTGTTGTTTGAATTTTATTTCAGTCGCTAAATGGCTTTGAAAACGGCATAATGTGCTTTCTCCCCCCCTCAAGGCAGGATAATCGCCCACCTTATTTAATCACGGCCATGTCCAGTAATTTCCATATGTTTCCAGTTTAATTATTCTAAACGCTGTTTTCAGTGGCAGCGCGATGAGGCAAGCGCTGATAAAAATACCCCTTTTAACTGATTGTAGCTCTGCGGGTGGATTTTGCATTATCTGGTGGGTGCCTTGTCCTGGGGGTGTGCTCGCACATGCCCCGGCTCAGGACTCATTACTCACCCTAATTAGGAAACGTCCATTCTGGGCTCCTCCACCCTTACTCACAGACACAATCTCGCTATGGAAATACTCTGCAGAGGTGAAAGGTATCTACAAATCTAATCAAATCAATGTTTAAATCAAAGACAGCAGCTCGGCTCTACGATGTTGTAAGGCAGCCCAGTGTTGTCATCATTAACATCCAATTACTGGCTAATACATAGTGTCCTTCAGACGTATCCTTCAGCCTCACTTGGAAAATCTTTGTAAAGATAAATGAAGCCCACGGGCATGCCCTATTTTTTATTCTCTGTTCAATAGCCAGAGGAGGGAAAATGCCTAATAATTTATTAAGCATGTTGTCCTCAATACAAGGAAAATCATAATTAACAGGAGCTGCAGTGAATCTGATCTGATCTAATGTCTCCACAGTGTCCTGTATTAGATATTGATTACTGACACAAAATCAAACATTTATTTTGAAATAACCCCCTTCCTCTTCCGTCTAACCTACATATTTATTTGACTTGAGGATCCACACAATCTGTCAGTTCTTTGCTTTTGGTGCTCTGTGTATTGAATTCACCTCTGCAGTATCTAGTGAGGACTCGTAAAAACAAAGCAAGCGCTCTCGACATGAAGCTCCCATAGTTTACATCGGTGTGACATTACTTCCATGAGTACTCTGCAGTGGCTCTCCACACTCTAGCGCCGCTTATATGTAAATAACTCCTCTCATCAGATCGACAAGGATCACGAGGGGGAGAAAGGGCTACGAGCTATAGGGGGAGAGGATTGTGAGTTACACTTCGAACCCCGTCTGATTGTCACGGTAGAGAAAAGAGCTTTTCAAATGGAAACACTGGTCTGAGTTCATCAACATGGTGAGTCACCAGACGTTGATACGACAAAAAAAAAGCCAATCAGAATAGGTCGTGCGAGCGCTCCGCGTTTGGTCATCGTGACTCCGGGGTACTGTGGCCAAGTCAACCGTTTTCATGATGAACGATAGGTCACAGTGCTGAGAGTCAGTGGAACATAATGTCAGTTTAAATGTTGCCGCACAGCCTTTCCTCCACCAGTGGCAGAGCTCTACAGGGAGCAGAGGTAAAGGCCATTCTACCATGATTAGGGGTCAAAGGTGTGTGTGTGTGTGTGAGTGTCTCAGTTCGCTTGTGTGTGTGCGTGTGTGAGACTGTGTGGAGCGGATAAATGCCTACCACGATATATATCGAGCTCCACTTCTGGAGATGGTTTCAATCAAGTCTAAACAGCAGCAGCAAAGAAAAGCTTAAATATGCTAAAAATTCTGAGGCAATTCCTTTTTTTTCAGCTTATGCCAGACAAAAATATATGTAGAACACACCATTCAAAATGTATTTACAGCACTGTACATTAAGATAGACCGTTTTTCACTTGATTGCTAGTCAAAAGTGTTACGCCTTCTGATAGGGCCTGGCCCGGCTGTCTATTAAATTATATCGAGTAATGGCACAAGAGCACTGATCACAACTTTCATATTCAAGAGATCACTTCACAGAATGGGACTTGGCTAATTACAAAGAGAATCGGTTACTACTGAAGTAGCAATTACCGTCTGTATTTCCTTTTTGGATCACTTTGAATTGTATCCTTCAAGATTTTTGTATAAATAAATGAGTGAGTGCGTTGATTGACTTTGTGGAGTTCTTAATAAATATGCTAATAAATTAATAATTTAAGGAGGAGATGACAGAAAACAAGTGTTCATGCCAGTGATTGGATGAGTCACAGCCTACTGTTGACTACAAAATGGGCATTGGCTTTAGCATGTGGACAGCCTGTTTCTCCTTCTTGAAGTGGGTGTACCTTTTTTTCCTTCATTTGTGCACCGTATGGGACGATGATACTTCCTCACAGGTAAATCTCTCTTTTTGGAGTGTGGGTGGAGGGGGAGGTGGGTGGGAAATCAGAGGCTACGCTCAGGGGCATCTCCTCTAAGGGGCAGTCCTGACTGGCGTCGTGACCGCTGTTGGAATAGGCACTGCGGGAGGGCGGAAGGCGCGGCCGGTGCTCCTCGCCACCCAGCCTGGCGCTCCCGTTCGCCAGGCGTCCCAGGCTCCCTCTCTCCTGGTAAGGCACGAAGGTGGAGAGTTTCGGGGGGTTCCTGGCCTTGCGCACGGGGGAGGGATGCCCGGGCATCCAGCAGGCGTCTGAGTGGCCCAATTCGCTGCACTCGGTTGTGCAGTTTCCGGTCATCGCCACGTCAGGGAGGGAGCGGATGTCTGTGGGCAGGAGAGAGAGAGAGAGAGAGAGAGAGAGAGAGAGAAAGAGAGAGAGCGAGAGAGAGAGAGAGAGAGAGGGGGAGAGAGTGAGAAAAACACAGGGCCATCAGAGAGCTTCATAGTGATAAACATCGGAACATTAAAAAAAAAATAAAAGTTGTAAAAAGGCATTTGTGAACAGAAATGGTGTCATCTGAAACACCCCATGAAACCCACCCACCCCCCCTCCTCCTTGATGTCTTTGCAGCTGTTGCTAAGCAGTCGGCAGCAGTTGCTATGTAGCTGTTGCTATGCACTGTGTAATGAGCGCTACTCTGTGTGTGCAGTCCACTCGCTGGTGTGATGCATTCAGGAGGTGGCGTGCTGTGTCTATGTCATTTAGAAGTATCCAGCAGCAGTAGGTACGCTTGGAACATATCGCGGCGTAGTCGAAGCATTAAAACAGCCACGTATTGATTTCCATTGTATGTAAATGTTGGTCACAAGGTGTCAAAATAGGGAAAAAAGAGGTGAGGACGGACTGCTACAGGCACACATACAGTAGACATGTGTTAGTGTTTATAGAATGGCTGGTTCCCCCTTCGGGCAAAAAAACCATTGCTGAACGAGCTATTGATTGACAGTGCTGAAATGAGTTCCCTGCCCTTGATTATCATCCATTTTCTATTCAACTGTTCCTAATTAAATAAATGGGCCCATGACCCAGTGACCTCGTTTTGACGTACAAGCTGTGAAAGCTCCAAAATAAGTTTCGGCTCCAGCCATCACTCAGAGACTAACAGACGGTTTTCTAAAAGTGAAAACCGCGCTCAAGAACCCCGCGTGTTTGTTTACCAGATATGTGCAGCTGGCCGCCGACAGACTTGTTAAGCGGCCCACCTGTTGACGAGCTAAACATACAGCCCAGATTTTAATGGAAATACTGCTCAATTTATCTTTGTTATCCCTTCAGACTCAGACTGGGACAGCCAAATCAATGTCTGTGAGGAGAGGAGCAAGACGACAAAGATCTGCCAATCGGCCGTGTCACCCCCCCGTGTAAACTTTTTGATTGCTGTGATAAACGCATTACTGTAATGCCTCGATGCTGTCCACACCATCAAAGAGTGCGTCCATCACCGATGCCGCTCGCTTGTGGGACTGTGTGTGAAAGACAGTGAATGTATTCGTGGTGGAGAAGATGCTGCTGCATGTGAATGATGCAACCGTGCGAGATGACGAACAGGGAGGGGGGCTGTGGCAAGAGTTCACAGCTAATAAAGAAAGTGCCGGCTTGACAGTAAGCCTGCGAGGCGTACCATCAGTATTGTACTCATGACCAGTGGCGAGATAATTATCACGCAAAATGTCAGGCCGGCCGAGGCTGGGGGAAAAAAGAAAACTGCGTCTGGCTCCGCCGAGGCTCTCGATCAATCAGGAGCCAAAGTGAGATGGCTCACGCGATGGCAGGGCACAAGTTAAGATTTTAAACTGCTTAATAAACATTAGTGGAAGGTATTTGTCCTTAATTTCCCAATTTATGTCTAAAATGTTCATTACTCATGGTTAATCCATATACAATTGTCCCATTGTTTGTGAGAGAATGCATAGCTTGAGCTATTGTCACCGTTAATCTCATTGTTTGGAATAATCCTGAATCGCAGATGTTTAGACTATATAATTCATTTGCTTTACCATTGAGCAATGATCTGCCTTATTCTTGCTTAATTATATCATTATGCTTACGAGTCAAATTCCCCTCTCTGTTTACGAGGCAAGTGTCAATGGTTTCTTTTCAAATGAATGAACTGCACTTTTATGCCTGATTAAGGAAGAGGAAACTGAGTACGGAGCTCTGAGGAAAGACAACTGAGCAAGGAGTGTGTGTTTCTGTGTGTGTCTCTGTGCACGGTGGGCTTCGTGCACAGTGATCGGAGTTTCATTTTCTCGGCTCCGCTAAGAGCGTTGTCTGTATGCATCACTGCGGTGGAATGGGCCCTCGCTACAAAAGATGTTCATGGGAAGAGAGTTGGGGAGAGGGTTGAGGAGTACGCTTCCAAGCACAAGCACAGTCGTGTAGGCATCTCCTCCAAAAGGATTTCACACTTGATTAAAACCTCTGCACAGCTTCCAGGAGGTTTATGCCACACCAAGCGGCTTCGCGTAAGATTTCGGAGAGGCTCCGCATCTAAAAAAAATCAGTGTGAAGGCAGAAAAAAGAGGTACATTTACACAGGTTCTCTAAAAACACTTGCCACAATTGGACATGTTTGTTTCTGCGAGGATAAGAAATTGCCATTACATGTGTGCGCGTGGTGTGAATACATGCGCAGAGAGCTCACAGTTAGAAAAGAAAATGTGTCATTTCTCTTTCAGTCTCGCAAAAGATGGGATAAGAGACACAAAGGTTAACACTGGGTCGGTAATCGACTTTAGAGACAACTGTGTTTTTCAGCAAACATAATTTTGAAGAAAACATGTAATGTAGAACGATAACATGTGCTGGCAACAGGAATTAAAACATATTCTGTACCGTACTCATCATCATCAGGGACCATAAAATCTGTAGTGACAGCTAAATACAGGGTCTGGCTTGCCAAAAGTCTGCCATTTCCCTTAGACAACGCCAGAGCGCAGATCTCACGTCATCAGGAGAGAGCATAAATGCACTAATGGCAGCTATTTTAGTAGGCCATTACCTTGTCTGTTAGTGTTTCATCTAAATTTCATATGGTTTTATTTATAAAGTCGCTTTGGCATATTTTCTGCTCTTAACTGACAAATAACTCCGACCTGTCGCGTCGGAGTCATTGTTAACACATGCTTCGCCTTCACGTGTCAGCTCTTTCAACATGCAGTATAATGAATGGCTCATTGTGTAGTTATGGTGGCGTGTCCCGATCATTATCAGCGCCGTTTGTGAAAGCACATGTTTTTTACATTTGCTTGCGCTGACCTCTGTGTCACACTCAAATCCATCTTTTAAAAAAAAAAAGAATCAATACCGATAATAGTACTTTTGCTGTCTGCCTTTTGCTGTGGCTGTTAGCCATCTGTAGCTGTAGTGCCCACTTACAGTGTGGCAGAGCACCGTCTGCTCCGCACATCAGAAACACACTCCCGCATTTGGCTGAAACGATCGTTGTTTGAATATGCGGTGGACGGGATAAAGCCAATGAGTCAACCATGAGGTGAAGGTGCAGCCGAAGGCACGGTGGGATAAAAAAAAAAAAAAAAAAAAAATGGTATTTTCTCACTTGCTCAAGTGTGTTTTCTCCTGTACCTGTGCCTGAAATAAATCTGCTCACAGTCTGGAACAAACCCTTTAGAGTTTATAGTCCTGTATGTCATGGATGGAGAGCCAAGGTGGACAATGGAGAACAGATGGGCAAACCACAGCACTATTATGCCAGTGGCTGGACCAGACCAAGTGGATTTAGAGAGCTTGCGATTTCTTTTTTTTTTTTTGCTTTTTTCAGGTGCAATGATATTTCTTGCTCTCTGCACAGAAGTGACTCCTTTTCCTCAAGACTTGGAGATGGATTGCACCTGTAGCTTTCTCCTTTTATATTGGGTCACACCTATCTGGCTGCTTCAAGCAATATAGTGAAAGAAGAAGACGAAGAAAAAAAAAAAAACAGAAAAACAGTAATTTCCACCTTCTACCACCTTCAGTAGCACATCAGCGACACAGAGTGAAACCTTAGCAAAGCTCCCTAAAAGCACCTCGACTGCAGTAGCATAACATGCACTCCACAGTGCAGTTACAGAGTGGGGGTACACACAGAGCTTAACCCCCCGGCTGACAGATACATGTGAGGGGTGGGTTTGCATGCTGCTTGCATCAGGGTGCCAGTGGGAGGTGTTGAGTGTCTGAGGCAGGCTTCCTCATCGTCTGATCCCCTGCCCACGGGCATGGGGGAAGCTGCCTCTTCCTGAGATTTCACACTGCTCCTCTCTGTTTGATTGCAAATGCTGCCTCTCCCCACCGGCTGCTTTCCAGCGCGCGCGCCACACCGCTATGATCGATGGCGAACAAATATGAGAGACCCACAGCTCATAGAGGGATGGCGGGGGAGAAAAAAAAAAACATCTACTATCGTTTGGAAGCGTGTGAGTGATATTAATGGTGTATTTGTGGTCCCTGCAAACAGTTTTACGTGGTAAATGACCAAAAAAGTTCCTGGGAAACAAAAAGGGAAGAGGGAGCATCCCACATGTGAGTAGACATTAGTGTCTGGTGCCGGCTATAGGTGTACTAACCAGGTGTGAATGTATTCCATGGTTGTCATAAGCGGTAAGAAAAACAAGTAACTGAGGGTTTTGTATTGCTTTAGCTATGACACGTCAAGTCTTGTTATTCAAGTGCTCAGAACAGTTCCTCACAGTAAGCAGAAGCTAGCAAAAACACTCTTTTTTTTTTTTTTTTTCCTCCAGAGGGGAGCATTTTTTTAGAGAGAGGAAAAACTTGCTACAAGCACACAAACAGTGTCGGAGTGCACATGTTCCTTCGCTCATCATAGTGGAATGCAAAAAAAAAAAAGAACAATGGAGCAGTTTGCAACCTGAGACGTGCACTCTCACAACTCACGAGTGAAAATGAGAATGTGCAGGCTTGAAGGGCTTTTTTTTCTTTTTCTTTTATACCTTGGCCTATACAGACAGTAACATGAGAGGTACAGCTGCAGTGAACTCTTTAGTTATGAGACTGTGGCTCACTGGCATCAATTTGCTTGAACAGCACTCAAACTACAAAGTTCCTTCTCACGCAGCCGTGATGGGAAAGTGTAGTTTCCAATGCATACAACAGCATGCTTTTCTCTGTCTTCTGTGTCTTTAAAAGCAAATAAGAATATGTTGATGCATCATATTACACACATGCAAAGGTAATTCAATCTCTAATCTGAAGTGGTTTTAAATGTCTTGGTGGAAACAGGGAAATCGGGGGGGGGGGCGCTGTGCAGGAATCAGAGTTGGTGTTGAAGTTTCCTTTCACAGATTCAGTAAGGTCTGAATCCTCAGCTTTCCTGAACAGGCCAGCCTCTCGCTGACAAAAGCTGATGAGTGGACATGTCGGCTAGAGGCACGTCAAGAGAAGCCGCAGTAGATGGTTCAGTGGGTGATGGTACACCTCCTGTCAGCTCTCTCTCCGTCCACCATTTTGTCTCAGAGTTTCCTCTATTTGAAGACTGCCTTTTGTACCGCTGCATTTGACAAAGCCTTAGCACCTGCTGACAGATCACGCTATGCACCAGCTCCTCCAATTGAGAAGTTGATATGCGGTGTGAAATGTCAACCAGTACTAAGGCTTTGTCAGACTGTGACACACACGAGGCATCTTCAGATAAAAACAGATTCAAAAACGCTGGTGGAGGACCAGGAAGGAAACACCTCTAAATGATGATAGAGTTGCTTTTCGTAAGCAATATAATCGTTTCTCCGTCGGTGCACGGAGGTGTTTGTGAAATGCTTGTGCGGGGAACAACTTCATGGCTCTGCCCACAACACTGTGTTTGGCTTGCCGGCCAATTACTGACTGGAAATTGCCTCCTGAACCTTGACAACGGAATATTGATCTGCAGCAGGCTGCCAATGCACTAAAAAAAAAAAACAAAAAAGAAAAAACAAATTATTTATCATGAATGTAGGAGATTCAGGTTTATGAATATAAGACCTGGTTTAGCACTGTTCCTTGGCTCAAATAAGTTCAAACAATACCAACTTTGTTTTCGCAGCCAATAAAATCAAAACCCACCAAATAAACACAAAACACATCATTTGCATTAAGACAACTCCACAAACCACGGTACAGTTCGTCTTGACCATGGACCCAGTCGGTACTCGAGTCGAAAAAGGAAGAAAAGATGCCTACATCGTTTTCCCCTAAATCTTTTATTGAAGCAGTCAGCTCGGATAATAAACAGCATTACTCTATATGCTGGATTCAATCTCATATTCATGCAGAGAGGGCTTCAGGGACTCCCGAGGAGAATGTGCATGTTGAGTCTAGAAAAGCATTAGTTAGACATCAGTGCCTAAATTTAGAAAATTTGCATCTGTTCTTTAAGGCCGATGCAGGTATTTTATTAATGCTGTTCATTTAAATCTTTAGCGTGGGCTGCGCCAACAGTGGATCGCAGGGTGTAATACTGAACACAGGGAGGCTGATTAGGAGTGAAATGCAGCTTATGCACAATGAGCTGCTGCTGACACACATGTTGAGTGTGATGTGAATACAACCGAGCATGTGGCCAATAATAGTTAGGTGTTGAAAAATGTGTTAAATTGGATAACAATAAAGAACAAAAAAATGACTGCATTTACATATTGGCCGTCAGAGGTTTACTGCAAAGCTTTTTTTGTGAAGGGGTAAGCAAAATTTGACAATGTCATCATATATTTATGCTAGCCATGTAATAATCTGCTCACATTATTACATTAAGGCCCACTCCAGTCCTCCTTCTCTTTCACAACCCTCCTGCTCCTGAAAGAGGAAACCTTGCATTTCCCATTCAGTTTTTTTTTTTTTTTTTCTGTGTAATTTAATTAGAGAGGCTCAGAGAAATGTAGACTAAATCCCTGTGGTGTGGGGTTGTGACTGGACGCTCAATAGGCTGATGATTTTTTTTTTTTTCAGGCTTTTTCTTCCGCCACAAAAAGTGTACCTCCATTACTAATTCTGCACAGGGTCAAGGCAGAAGAAGAGGACGGGGGGACATTCATCAGCTTGAAACAAACTTGGTCGGTGCAAAAATGTTAAGAGCACGTTTCAAGCGGAACGAGTCGATTGACTCTGCTCTGCTGCGAGCGGAATGCGTTCGCCAAGCAGAGCAGCAGAGGTCTGTTTCTGGTGCAGATTAGCTAATAACAAAAAACAACATACAAGATTTGATTTGGCTTAATAATCGGTGACAGCTCCGAGGTTAGGGAGTGAAGATGGCGCCGAGACAGATCAACACCAAAAATACCTTTTTTTGTGTGTGTGTGTGTGTGTGAAGTTCACGAGTGATTTAATGGGAAATATTGTCATGATAATTAGACAGAACGTTTTATCACCCAGCCTCTCTCTTGATTACTGTGTGACATTTACTTGAAGAGTCACTTGTCTATTCCTGTCTCACACCCAAACGTTCTTTCTTCTTTGCGTCTGAATGTCTCTTTCTTGGCCCCTGCCTTTGAAGCTTTCTTCCTGCTTTAGGCTTTTCACATTTGCACTCTGTGGCCCTTTCTCTCCCCCCCCCCTGGTGGCAGCGCTCCATGGCCTCATTCTGGCAGGTAGAGGGTGAAACAGGGAAGGGAAACATGCAGTCTTGCTGGTAATGTTCGTCACATTTGCGCTTTTTATTTCCCTGAACCAAAATGTATCCGTAAAACACTTGCAGTAATGGGCTTTTATACTCAGGTCGCAATATGTTGCTATCGTGCTTTTATCTTTTGTTGTCGCCCACACGCTGACCCGGCTCTCCATTTAACCCATTACAGAATCCCTTGATTTCAACAGGAAATGTTTTTTTAATATTGTTTTCAGTCCAGGAGATGGTAGAAGTGGTCGCAACACATAATGTGACTGATCTGCAATTTGATTTTCATCAATACGGAAAATCAAAGTCTTTCTTTACATGTGATCTACATCTCCAATTATCAAAGACGGAATTATTTTTTCCTCTACCGATTTTTCCTCTGGAGGTAATTCCTATGTGCCACTTTCATGCTCGCTATCTCTCACTCACTGATCTTATTGACATGTAAAACGGATGTCTTCCATGATCCAGTTGTTGTTTTTTCCTCCCCTTTCAATCAAGATGTTATCTCCTTGCTAATGCTGCCTTAGATCTCCCCCCGGTCTGCAGTGTGAGACACGGTTAACTCGGGAGAGATAACATTAGCTGCTAATTAGCCTACACCTGCGCAGTCTGAATAGGAAGTAGAGAGGAAGAGCGAAGCTTCAGAGAGATTTTTTTTATTTTTTTGCTCTGCGGTGACATATCCCCAACACCTTCCCATGTCTGGTTGAGCTGCATAGCCTCGTCCGTGGCCGTGATTGCTCCGGGGGAAACTTTAATCATTTGATCATGCTTTATATCCTCAAACCAGGCGCCAAATGATCAGGCTCAGGTTTGCTGCTGGGAGTACTTTCTCAGTCTGGATGCATTCCAGGCGAACTGCATATATCAGCGCGAGTGGTATAACGAGGCAAATCTGATAAAAGTTAATACGCATGGATTTAAATAACACAGCCACAGTAGGTGCATCGTTTAGAAGTATGGACAAACATCGACGTAATCCCCGCAAAATCCGATCTTTAGATTCATGTAAGCAGTCCACGCAGTGGCTGAATAACGAGCCCGGAGAGAGGCAGAGCTTTATTTGACCATTTACTGTAGACGGAGAGTTGCTGCATGACTGACAATTCTGTGGAGAAGTCAGCATACTAACGCAGTCAGACGGAAAGCTCTGTTCCCACAATGCTCTGAACAATAGAGCTGTGCGTTTCCCGAGCAGGACAATTCAAATGTATGACATGATGAAATATGAAAATTGCCTTTTGTGTTGCAGAGAGGCAACAGCAGCAATTTCCCAATGTGGCTTCACCCGTCTGCACCCTTCTGCCAGGCGATAGCTTTATCCTGACAAGGCTTTGATTAAGGGGAAAAGAAAATATCACATGGAATCAAGAACATGATTGAATATATAATTATTAAGAGAAACTTGCATATCGAAGTCTTTAAATATGGACTTAAAGAGAGACGCCAAACACAGGAGGCAGCGGGGGGTCATCATATGGGCCTTTGATTCCAGCGTGAGTCCACCCTCCCTGTTGTTCCTTACTGATCCACTGCAATTGGCTGCTTGTGTTGGCTGACTTTTATGAGCTTAGCATGACGGAGAAGGGTCAACATGAATGTCCTTTGATGTTCCTGAAACCCTCCCACAGAAAAATCTCACACAGTAACACAGTCGACCTAATATTTGCTCAGATATGAGAGTGGATGTTGAGGAGAGGCGGGTGTTGGGGGGGAGATATGTGGGAGTATTTGGGCTAATTGAATGAATGAAGACCATACCTGCACTTTACGCTGCTGTCTTGTGTATTCAGAGTCGGCATTAAAACAGAAACATAAATGTTTCATCGCATTAAAATAACGTAAATGGACAGGCCGTCCACTTTATTGTCGGGTAATGAAATTAAAATTTAATCAGCTGATGGGTAAATTGGGTCACGAACACAGTGCAGTAGTCTGGGCCTGTGTGTGACCCTGGCTTCGTGTGGCATTATTTGAAGGTGTTAGGCATATTCACTCTGCTGCTGTTTAAAGCAAATGAAGCTCGTGGTGAGACAGGTTGGGGTTACCAAGTGCAAGGGAACCATAGCAATTACAACAATTATGTGGGGAAGCAGTAAGGGAACGAGAGAAAAAAACACACAGCAAATGCACAACAACAGTAAACATAGCTGTTGCTGTTTTTTTCTTTCTTTTTTTTTTTTTTTTTATTAAAGTGGCTGCACTCGCCATCTGTTTTCCAGCGCCTGTGGTGGCTGCGTGTTTGATGGGTACCTCATCTCCGGGCTAGATACTGTTTCAGAGTAGACAGCTCATCAAGATGAGTGACAAGTGCTGAGGCCTTACAAACATGACCATCTGAGAGGGAGTGACCCAAATGGGAGGGTGGAAATAAAACGCATAATTGCTTTAAGTAAAATAAGACTTGAGGGCAGTTGACCGATTGGAATTCACATTAAAATCTGGCGTGTCTGTGTTACAGCTCTGTAGTTTGGAAAGTGGCAAAAATCTGTCACAATTTTACAATGACGCTCGCTAATTAGAGCAGAATTCCAGCAGAAAGGCATAGCAGAAACACGTTACACCGTCATGCAAAATTCTGTCAGAATTACTTACTTTTGGCTCGAGAACGAGGGGTTCTTTGGGGATCTCGTGCACCAGAAAGACAGTTTTAAAATGTGTTTCGAAAGCCGAGAACTAGTAAAGTCTGAGACGAGGTTCGAAAACCCTGTCAAAATCTGTAAAGGAAATCTAATGATTTTGTGTAATAGAGCAGAAAGGTGTTATTTATGTCACCTTTACATGCTCGGCCACGAGGTTAAGCAAGACTAATTCAAGTCATTTCCGTTGAGCTTAAGGCATGTAGAGTATCGACTGGATGATAAACCATCTTAACAGCAATACCGTAAATTAGGAATTGATCCATTTCCATTTGTAAAAATAAAAAGATGTACTGGTGCTTTTCTACTTGGTTTAAGGATGACATTTTCCAGTTCCACACAATTTAGTCCTCCTTGAGTTTGTAAGGTCCTTGAACTGCACTGAGTTTTGAGATATTTCCAACTGACTGTGAGAAAAGCCTTACAGCGAAAGCGGCTCCATTCCTTTGTAGCTCTCTGGAAATAAGGAAATACATGTCAGACCCATACAGTACAATTCCAGTCCCTCAAGTGCCATCCATCATTGAAGGGCAGAACACTAGTTAGAGGGAGGTTCAGCGACTCGCCGTCCCCATCGCACTATGATGGAGAGATGACCCCCAGGGCCTTTCTCTTGATGCCGGCTTGAGCTGCCCGACCAGCTGAGGTTGAAGTGGATCTGGCCCCTGGCCAACATCCCCTCCCCGCCGCACAGCGCTCTACCTGCTCTGCGAATCACATCTGGGGTGAGACTGGGTAAGACCCACTGAGAGCTGCAGAGCTCTACCACCACTTTCTATTTCTGCTTCCATAATTATCCTTAAAGTTCCGACTCAGGGTCCCATGGACCTGCCAGTGGACACTCAGCTAAAAGCAGCGTCTCCTACAGCCACGAGTTACACCGGGCTAATTAAGAAATGTTTCTCCATGTGTCTTTATAAACTTGTACTTTCAAGCCCACGTTTACACACACACACAGAGACATTACCACCTCCAAACCTGCTGCTTCAGCACGCTGTTGCCCAGACTCACTGGCGTGGCAAGAGCAGGCTGCATGCTATCCAATTTTTGCCTAAGTACAGAGAGCCATCCACTTTTGTTAGAGTAATACATGAGCACATCTAAAGCTTAGGGATACTGGCTTAGGCATACTGGCTCACTCATTCATTTTACAAGCTTAGCGCTAAAACCAGACATTTTTTTTCCGTGGCAGCGTGGTGTTAAAAGCACTATTTATGGAACCCTAATGTGTGTTTCTGCGCATAATTCAAAACACTCATCTGGGTTTTCATCCATGTCACACACATGTGGATAAGAGCTGAGTAGCTTGTGCAGATCACAGTTAAAATAAAGAGGACTGGGAATCCGTCCCTTCAGAAAACATGGCAGAAAACTACTGAATCACTTATGATTCTTGCTTTTCTCTTTTTCATTATTTAAAGGACATTTAGATACATGTTTTTCAGATTGTCTGGGTTTGCTTTTTTACACCTAACATGCTAAAAAACACCCATATACAAAGACTGACTGGCTATATATGATGAATTGATTCACGGCTTGAACTTTAGTGGCAGAATTCTGACTTTATTCTGACAGCTGGGCGAGACAACTGCCAAGAAAAGAGACGACTATTCAAGATGGCATACTGGCATTCAGTATTTGAGAGTGAAAAACAACTGGATATTTTCAGTGAGACGTTGGGGAAGACTTCCAACCCGTAACCAAGTGGTTGTGGGACTAAACCTTATCGGACTGCCAGCATAGTGTCATTGAGCTGATGATCTAAACTTTTAGAAACGTAAATAGTAAAAAGAATGTAAAGACATTTACACCATTAACATTTATATTTGCCATCGGTTTGCAGGTTCTGAGGAAAGGCATTTTACTATCGCTAATGTTACCAAAGTCTTCCAGTCAGCTGGACACAATGATGAAACCACAGAGAAATCCCTTTTATGTGTGAAAGAAGGTGGTATGAAATTGAATGCAAGATTTATTGGGATAATGGGGCTTCTGTTCGGGGTTCCATCTAGATTTAACACGTGGCTGCGATCTCTGCCACACAATAATAAGTCGGTTCGCTCTGATAGAAAATAAGCCTGGTCCTGACGTAGCTACAGTTAATGGTCTGAGCTGTGATACATGTCCTCTCTCTCACACAGGGCCTGTCTGCGGTCGCTCGGCGAGCGCTTTGATGTGTGCGGGGCCGAAGTTTTGGCGACGAGCGCGTCGGTCCCATTGTCGGCGACCACGCGAGCGAGAGCACATTCTCGGATTCAAATTGGGCGGAGGGAAATCGGGGCACATTGAAAACTGTGTGACGCGTTGACACATCATCAGTTCCATTTTTGATTCAGCTGCATCGTCCCATGAAGTCATTTGTAAAAAAAAAAAAAAAAGGGGTTATAGTTAACAATTGTCCGTGGTGTCAAAGCCTAATTCAGGTTAGAGAGTTTAATTCTGCTCCAGTTGGGCCCATCCAGTGACCTATTTACTACGAAGTAAAATGACAAACAATTGGAGGGGTGGGGTGGGGGGGCAACAAACAGCAGCAGTTGATGTGCACAGAGCATAATGCGTGTGCTAGAACGAGCTCGGGATTATAAGCATATTACTCATGACAACTTGCCTGGGGGAACCACTTGTAAGGAGCTTTTTTTTTTTTTTTTTTTTTTTTTTTGCAGGAAGCTTCCACAAAACTGCTCGCCCCGTGACCCGTCCTGTTTCTCGGGTGGTGGCAGTTCCAGCAACGGCTGGCTTAGGCCACTGTGCTGGTACAGGCTGGCATGGTCTCCACAGCACTCAACAGTACTAACAGGCAGGGACTCAGACAAGGCACAATGACATCTGTCTGAGGAAACCCACACCCCTGCATCAGCATGCTATACTGGCACTCGGACAGGGGCCCAAGCTGGCACTCATAGGACAAACAAGCCCCATTAAGCTGATGCCCTGCCTCTCTGTTTGCACCATGTCTTCCCTTCACATCTCTGGCTAAGGCGGGGGGCACCCTGTATGATACTGATATGGCTTGCATAGGAAGCGGGAAAATTCCTGACAAGGGCTCAGAAAGAAAAAAAAAATGCATATATAACCCTATGCACTGATCTGGGAGATCTAAAGCAGGAAAATCAGACGGCATCACTAAAGAACCTTATTATCATGCAAATGCCATTTATTCCATTTTATCTCACCCTTCTCAATGGCCCATATGGCAGCGAGTCCGCACGGAGGAAGACACGGGGAGACCTCACACTGGGCAGCCGGCCACATCAAAATTCCTCCATCTGTGGTCAATTGAGTTTGTGTGTGTGTGTGCGTGTGTGTGTGTGTGTGTGTGTGTGTGTGTGTGTGTGTGTGTGTGTGTGTGTGCGCGTGTGCGCATGTGTGGTACCCGTCTTCAATCCACCTGTGTCCTAGCAGTGCTAGCCCTCATATCACAGCCAAGACGCCTAACCACCGATCCGCAGAAGAGTGATTATTGTCCAGGTTGGACCGGACATGAAAGAATTGCCAGTCAAACTTGTGTCCAAAAGGAGGGAAGGGGCCTCCCAAAGGTCCTGGATGAGTCATGAGTCATGAGGGATCTTAGGCGGCCGAAAGTTTAACACTTTTAAGAGTTGTGTGATTGCAGGTGTGTGCTGGGGCTAACAACACGCTCTGTGTGCTTGGGATGATGGAGTTTCAAACACTGATTTGAACCATTATGAAGTAAAACTAAAGAAACTAATTAGGGTTGGCCAATCAATCAATACAATGTCGGTTTTGTGATAAGAGACTTTATATTGTCTCATAATTTGGATATTGTTATATTTGACAATTGACATGATTGTTGTCTTTTTCAGGATGCGTAACAGTGAAGTGATGTCATTTTATGAACTTACCTGACTGTTCTACTTGTTCTAAAACTTGCATTTAGTCATCATACCCACATTGCTGTTGACTATTGATCATAAATTGCATTGTTGTAATATTTTTGTGAAAGTACGGATAACCGTCCCTACAGTGTAGTCTTAATATCAATATCGATATATTGATGTTATTATATATATGATAAAACGTCATAAATATTTGGTCATACATATCGAATGAATGAATAGAGAAACTACATAAAACAAAATCAGATCTGTATAATTACAGTGGCCTGATGTCATCTTGTTCAACACAATCTGATACGTCTGTGCTTTCACTGGAATTGAAATGCTCAAAATGTAAATAACCCCCCCCCCCCAAAAAAAAAGAGGCCTGTGAACCAATCAGAAATAAACACTGTAAATCACTTTTGATTCGACCGCTAATCAAAATCCAATCAGCAGTGCTCAAGATTCTGTCGATGGACAGATGGGACAGACGGAGACGAGCTCTACCGACTTCCTCTGATTTTTGCCGCGCGGGACGAATCGCACGTCTTGACGGCAACCAGACGTACGAGATAAGCAGTTTTCATGCCGTCTGAAGCAATCAACTTAAAGAGAATTAAAGAGCTCAGTGATTATGATGAGAGTCTATTAAAATAAAATGGCACTGTAATCAAAATGATTTAGAGGTTTGGGGGGAGGTGATGCAACACCCTTCAATGCAAACAAATATGCATGCATGCAGGTGCAAACACATATACAGGGTGGTAAAAGGGAGGGAGAGAGGGGGAGAGAGAGGCATGCATCCGACGGATAAACATCTCTGATGATTAACCAACAGTTGAGCAATGTGCTTGCTACACGCGTGAACACAAGAGTGGAAAATACACATGGGGAAACTGAAATGGAGTGCACTCTAACACAGCCCGAAGACAAGAATCAGAGGTGGGAGGAGGGAGCAGCTGCTCAGGCATACGGACAGAGGAACTCCAGAAAATTAATTGCTGCAGATCAGGGCCGCAGACATGACAAATATCAGAAGATTTTATTACCGTAGTTTGAATCTACTCTTAATTCCAAAGCAAGGCTGCCATGGGGGAATATGTTGATGTCTGCTTAAGCGAGGCAGAGAGAGTGTTACAGACCGCATACTCTTTTCCTCTTCGCCACCCACTCCAATAAACCGAGGTCAGATTACTAGCGTCTGCAAAAGTAAAATGTAGCAAACTGATATAAATCAATTAATAAGTAATTATCTATTCTTTGTTAATAACCAATCTCTGGCATTACTATCCTTAAAAGTAACACATCTCGAATGGACTTGTTGCATGGACAGGGATGCAACAGCAGCGTAATGGGCCATCAGGTTCCAGCTCCAAAAAGTTCACCTGAGAGCCGAAAGTGGATCTAAAATGGAATCGTGTACTACATCACTCTCAACCACAGCCCGCCGACACGCTCCCCAAATGTAGATTCGCCACTGTCAGAGTTCAACCTGTATAACAAAACACACATCCATGTCGATATTTCCAGGGGTCCAGTGATGCACAGGCTCGACAGTCTGGGGTTCGTATATTGTGTTTTATCCAACTTAAATGGAGTGACACATCATGCTCACCTCCCAATTTTTAGCCTGTCACTCATCTCTACTGCAACGAATAAAGCTCCGCACCAGTACAACCTGTCACTCTGTCACTCAAACGTTTAAAAAAAGAACTTCACGTCACCGTTCAGGTGGAGCCGGGGAGGAACTCCTCTGTCTCGTTTTGATTTTTCTGTCTAATCTTTCATTTTATGTGGGCTCTTTGTTATCTCCCTGAAGGGGGAATCACATTTTAATTAGGTCTATCCTCGGTTAGCGGTTCATCTTCACATCTCCCTGTCCTATGCGCTCATCCTATGGGCTTCGCTTCCCTGTCAGAGACTCTTAGTCCTCGCTCCCTGTCACAATCTAACATCTCCCCCCCATCTTGTGCCATCTTTTCATTCTTTAACTGCTCCATCTCCACTCACAATCTTGCTCTCCTGCCGCTGACAACAAAGAGCGCCCTGTCTGACAAAACCTGTTTTCTGCACATGGGGAAAAAAACACAACAAAGAGCCACAACAATGGCAAAAAAAAGAGGAAAATGCATATATTAGACATCATAAGTGCAGAGATTAAACGAAAATAGTTAACTGTCGGCTGCTGGGCTTTAAAGCTCACCTGAGGTGGCTGAATCCAGCTATTAAATGAGATATTAAGCAATCTCTGACCTCTATAGAACCAGAGGGAAGCAGAGTATTTTCAGGACTTATCCTCTCCCGCACACCCGCCGCCTCCGCCTATCCTTGAATTATGGTGTCACTGACTGACATAAACCAAAATAAACAATAAACATTTGCAAAAGAGATGAACGAGCGAGCTAATGAGATCCAGCACAACTGTCGCGCAAAGAGGCAATGCATCACAACGCCCGGATGCTATACTAATAATAGAAGTTTGTCATGTGCAGTTTTAGCGTGACGGTGACACATTTTAGCCTTTGATCCTGCTGTGTTTAGTTAGTTTTTTTTTTTTTAGAAAAGGGAATGCGTGAGACTGAAATAGTTTTTTTTTACCCTTTCACTTTAAAAAGCCAGATTTTCTCTCCACACACACGAGGTGTACAGTCCTATCGACGATAAGGTGTCATTTTCTCTGACAGTGTGACAAAGTAACTGTCAGTGCTGATCAGCAGCTCCATCAAGCCCCCTGCAGACACGCACCCCATTTTGCACGCTTATACCCTTAAAAAAAAAAATCCATAAGCAGAACCACACATGTTTATGAGGTGCAGTACCATGGTGAACTAATGATATACAAATACGAGGAGAACAGCGAACTATCACCACGTAACAGCGTCTGATCTGGAGAGTGGTGCGATGCAAAACACTATAATGACTGGAAATGCACCATGAGAATCACTTATCATAGTGTCTTATAAGGCAGGTAATGGATTATGTTTTGCGGCTTAGGGCTGCAAAATTGTTATTATGATGCACAGTTCACAGAACAGTAGTCACAGCTTTGGCTAAGACTTTTTTCCTTTTTTTTTTTTTTAATATGGACCAGTGCTGAGACCATCAGCGCTCAGCCTGCGGATTGATTACTGTGCTGAGAAATTATGGCTCTTGCACACCTAAGCTGCAGTCCGACTCGGGGTCCAGCTAACGGCGGGGAAATGCTTCGAGTAAACATGGCGATGTGTGCACAGATGTCATGGTTCAGATTTATTTAGAGGGCAAACGCTCCATTAGTTGGGCTTTTTAATTAGCACACTTGTGAGAGAGGGTCATTAAGGATGTCTGACAGAGGACCTGCTGATGAGGAGGATGGAGACACTGCTAGCTCCAGCGTTGATACCACACACACACACACACACACACACACACACACACACGCGAAGATCTGCTTAAAAACCAATAACATCTCACACAGTCATCGACAAACGCAGCCAGTCAACGTCACGGGTGCCACAACATTTCCACTCCAAAATGGCCACGGAGCACAAACAAATCTCCCACAAGTGTCTTTCTTGACAACAGCACCACACATACACACACACACACACACACACACACACACACACACACACACACACACACACACACACACACACACACACACACACACACACACACACACAGACACACACACAAACCAGGCCTATTAGGAGCCATTTACATTCAAATACATATTCATGGGGAAACACAACAGATCAGAGGTGGATTGTCACCGTACCATTTTCAGGGTGCTCGGTCTCTCCGATGCTGCCATCTGGAGTGGTCCTCTCGTAGTGGTCCTCGGGCAGGGTCAGGGGTCCGATGCGAGGACCAGACGATGATTTGCTGCTGGGAGTCTCTGATTCCTCCAAACCGCTGTCATAGTAGCTGTGCTGGGAGGCATCCTGCAGGTCCTGCACAGGGTTGGCCGTGGAGAAGGTCACTCGCCGATGGGGGTGCTAGAAAAACAGAGAGACAACAAAATGAACATCTTGGGCACCGGTGTTTTTCAGCTGCACTATTTTCTCCCATTAGGACGGTGCCATGGAGATGGTGGGCAGGTTTGTATGGCAACAGCCGCAGCTCGCACCATTTAAGCCCGGCCTTATAAAGTTCACACTTCAAAAGTCAGAAAATAGTATTAAATATTAAAATAGCCTTAAATATTAAATAGCCTTGTGCAGTATTATTATTCTGAAGATTATATAAGGTGGAATATATGAACAGAGTGAGGATATGGACTTAAATAATAAGAGCAGAGCAGCAGAAGTTGAAAAACACCAACATAATTAAAGCGTCCAATACAGGACTCCAAAATTTAAATAACTAAATATGGGGCATGTGTTTAAATATTCTGTATATGTAAAGAACGATTAAGATATATGTGTATGCAGTGTTTAATACATGACAGGTTCTACTGTATGTGTTCAGATTAATGTGTCTAAAATGCTGTATGTTTTTATGGAAAGAATCCCTGCATTCTGACAATGTGCTGCATATCAAACAAATCATGTAAGATAATGAACTAGCAGGTACAGATCCAGGATACAGAACGTGAAGAATTCATGTTACCGGTCCTCCATCTTATCGAGAGCTCCAGATGGAGGTGGCGTCGAGTACATACGGAAGAAAAGAAAACCAACAATGGCAGAGCCGTGTGTATTCTTGTCAGCCATGTTCACAATTCTGCTCAGAACAGTCGCTCGCATAGATATAGACTGTGTGGAGATGCAGACAAAGATTCCCATGTATGGAGACAATGCCTTTACATTTTTGCATGGACGCGAAAGCGAAATGCTACAAACAAGCGTCATGGCGTGTCACGGAGATTGAGGCGGCGGAAAACTGTCATTATGAGACAGACAAAAGTTTCATTTTTCTAAATCTGCTACTGCCAAATGAATTCTGATGACAGTGATTGGTACACTAATCAGTAGCCCCAGTGAGCTACTTCCTATCTCCATATTTTAATATTTTCCCCCTTTTTCTTCCACCGCTTTTGATGTTCAACCGAGTGGAAAGCGAGACAATATTTTCTGCCGTTTAACTGAAGAGGGGTCCCGTGAAGATCTGAATATGGCTAACGAAAAGGGATGAAAAAAACAGCTTTGGAAGTATGGTTTGTGACAGTCGCTGTTTTGCCAGCATTAAAATGTAATATAAGATCTCCGTTCACTCTCATATACCGATGAGATTTGGTGAAGGAATGAAGGAGTAAATGAATGAATGAAAATGCTGATGAAATCTTAAATTTGATCGGCTGAAGTGGAGCGGGCCGGCGTACAATAAATCAGTCACGATCACACCCTTTATCAAATTGAATGGCTTGTAAATACAGTTAGGAGACCATTAAATTTCCTCTCCCAAAGATCAGTTTACTAATGGCTACTTACCGCCGATCCACAACAGAAAGATGACTCCTAGCAGCGCACATGCAATCTCACTCTTCCCCTCCCTTCCCTCCTTTCCCTCTTCACATGAGGACATTGTGTAAAAAAAAAAACAAAAAAAAAAACAGGAAAGCACTGATACAGCAGAACGGGCTCTGCCTCCGCTGCACGAGTCAGCCCGGATCAATACCACGGTCCTGTGCTTTCTACCGTTCCACCACTTTTTTTTTTTTTCCTCTGGCAAACAAATCCATGCCCAAAATCATTCAGAACCATCAGTCCTTTTTAGGTCACACACACCCACTCACACACACACAGACACACGCACACACACACACACAAACCAGATATTGAGAAAATGCTTTCAGAGCTCAGGTAAGTGCCATCAACAACGCGTTGTTAATACTGTTAGCAGGCTTTCCAGAAACCTGTTCACCTCCACATCATCTCAACCAGTTTACTTTTCTGCACTGATGCATCCTTTCCATCCTTTCCCTCCTGGCCTTTCATCTAAATAATGATTATACTTTTTCTTTTCTCTCTCAGCAGCACTCCAACGTCAATAAATCACACATGATATACAGTAGAAAAGAGGCTTTGGGCCTTTCAGTCAGCTGCAACATTTGATGGAATTTAAGGTGAAAAATAAAGGAAACTTTGAAACAAAACAGCTGGTTTTGTGTCTTTCCGTTTGTGATTTGCATGCTCAGTGCTCAAACGAGAACAAGAGGGCAATGAGAGGTTTTGAGGGGATAGAAAAAGAAAATGTGTCGTTTGTTTTTCTTTCTATTAAACATGCTCTTTGATGGGGTGCATCTTTGCGCTACTGTAAAAATGTGCTCGCAAGCTGCGCTTTGTATAAGTGAGGAGGCACTGTTTATCATTACCCACACAAATTTTGAATTTCATGAATAGTTCTGCATTGTACAAAGTGTTAAAAATGGACTGCGCTGAACAGGAAGTCTCAGTAGGGGAACCACTCCAGCACGCCAGTTTAATGGTGACTTATTCTACTATCGTTTCTGTGACATTTTCAGCGCCGTATTGAACTAGATAAATGATCTATTTCAAAGGTGCATTCATGAAATATGATCGGAGGTCGCCGAGGCTCCGTGACTGTTTAAATGCGAGGGGGGGCGTTTAGTTGTTTAAATATGGATTCTTGCTTAAACTTCTCCTTAAGGCATCACTCCGGAGAGTCAGCATGTTTCCTGGGTATGATAACTAGCTGGGGCTGCAGAGATGGGAAATAGATTCTCCTTTTTAGTCAGAGCACAAATCCTTTGCCAGGCCTTGGGGGCTGTAGGGATGCGGCAAGACGGAAAGGGATGGAAGGGGAGGCTGAGCAGGAGTGGGGAGTTGGTCAGGCAGACACGGATGGCGCTTTGGCTGGAGGGGACAGGCAGAAGGATTAGATTCTGGGAGACTGGAGGCAGGGAGAGCGGGATTGTTTGGGCATTGTGGTAGGAGTAAGAAGCTATGGGGCCGAGAATGAAAAGAGAGGGGACATTTATGATGACATGTGAATTCATAACCCCATTTAGATTGGGCTAAAATGGCCTCATTTATACGCCTAATATTACGATCTCAACGCAGATGGAAGGAAACAGCGGGGATTCTGTCTTTACAAGGGGACCAGGACACATTTTAACAAAGTAATAAAAACCAATCATCCGCTGCCTACCTAGAGCTCCCATAGCCCTTTTTTTTTTTCCCTGCCAGAAATATTATATACAACCTACTGCGTCAGAATAATTTCAAGCCACCCGTGGTTACACCTGAATGTACCAAAAGATTTGGAAAGAGAAGACGGTAATTTGTTTCTTTTCTACTTTTATATATATGCATACGTGATTTCCCTCTTTATAATAAGGCAAACCAGCATTCTACCACTATATTTAGTTAAGAGAAATAAGAAAAAAAGTACAATAGCTGCTGCTGCCTCAAGCACCTCAATACCAGATTTCATACTTACCTACACCCTGACTATCACATCACCTCACAGCTTAGATTGATTTGCTTTACCGCCTTGAACATAATGCATCTGAAAGAAGAAACAGTACACAGTACACCCACACCGAGTGACATTGTAGGTGTACAGGTGCCTTTATATCTCTCAGCCTCTCAGGTACCTAATAGTGGCAGCACAAGTCAGCACCTGAGCTAGTTGAGCCTGAATGGACAAATCTGCCACTTGCTATGAATCAAACTCACATGAGAGGTTTTTTTTTTTTTTTTTTTTGCAAAATTGTCACCTCGATAGAAGTTTGTTCACTGCTTAGAACTGCGGTTTTAAAAAGGAAGAACAAACAAAAGATTTGTTTCTTTCGCAGCGACTGAAAAATCTGTCTCATGGCCAGCGCGCTTTTTCTTTTGCCAAATATTTTCACTTTTCACTTTCACCCAAAGATTTGGGTAGCTGTACAAAGAGACGTGAATGGGTTGACTTTGATGGATGTTTCCGACCCTAATCGTGTGCGGACAATGCAGCAGTTTATCGGCGAAATATTTTCTGTCAAGCAGGAGAAAAGGGAGCTCTCCTGGAGTTTTTAGATGAGGGGATGTCACGCTAAAAGGCCTTGTCACAGAAAACAAACATTCTCAGGGCACTCGTGGGCACGATACAAGTTAAAAGGTACACTAAAAGCCTTTTGATGTGCTTGTACTCGAGGTCATGCGAGTTGAGTGTACTCATAGTTAATTAAGAACTATTGATGTAATGAATAACATCTATAAGAAAAGACATTTGATTTAAAAAGCACTACACTTTAAATCCCTTTGATCTTCCGATTGATTTTGTACGGGACGGCATACAATATAAACCCCCGTGTGTCTAGAGGAGGGAGTTATAAAGACCGCACATCAGTTATTGATGAACTTCAATTTTCCTTCGGTTCATCTGAGGATGCCTACACAACACGATGTTAAAACAAGGGAGACGGCAACATAATATATAAAAACTAAGTTCTAAACGTGTTAAGAAGTGAAGTAGTCTGATAATGCTAACTGATGATCTTTGTGAGTAAAATCAAGAGTTTGAGGGATTTGGGAAAGAGTAAAACTGCCGGTCTGATCCAAAGAGTGCAGCAAATTGACACATAGCAGTGACGTCACGCCCAGGCAGCTGTTAGCCTCTGTTATCTCACTGCGACTGCTGCGAAAAAAAAACAAAAAAAAAAACATACATCAGCCACCTCTGTCACTAATGTTGTCTGGTGTGATGGAGGACTTCTGCACTGACACAAGATATTGCTACGGTGTGAAAAGTGAGAAAATACATCTCCATTATTCAACCGGCCTGCAGCCTTTGCCGTTTTGGTGTCTGTATCGGGATGAATGCACCGACAGTTTGCGTATATGTACCGGCGCCTATGTTGTTTCCACAGCAACTGACACAGATGGGATATCGTAGATGGTTTTATCTAATCACTTGCAAATAACAGCCCGGACAGTCTGCCATAAAGATTGGATTGGAAGTAAAAGAGAAAAAAAAAAAATAATGCATCAGCCTGCAGCTTGAATGAAGTGATATAAAGGGATTCCTGGGGCAAATGGCTGTGCCTAAGCAACAAGGAGAGCATTTGGTGACTGTGCAGCATCTCTAGTGCCATTGCTGATTTGCACCACTGATCCCTGATGGGACAGCAGACCCGCTGCCGTTGTTCCAGTTCCCAGTCCATTTTGAATGCCCTGGAGCTACCTGACACCACTCTGCCGTCAGGTGCCCTGTCATCCAGCCAAGCCTCACTGATTGCTAGTGCATCGGGCCGCCGGTACTTATGCAGATGGGAGAGCTTTTCCATCGTCTCTGCCACTTTTGCCGAGCAGACTTCCAGCAGAGTCGCAGGTGAGTTAGATTCAGCGTTTCGAATTTCTCTCTCGCTTTCTCTCTCCCACGCTTCCAAGTTTGCGTTTGAGTTTTGACTGAACATTTGGCGATCAAGCTGGCGACTTTGTTGTCTGTGCTTTAACTACCTTGTAGAATTAATTCACTGGCATTCTGTTTTTTTTCACAGCGAGTGACAGCTTTACTGTCGGCACATATGGTGCGGCTAGATACAATCCATATAGTGTGGTGACAGCAGAATATTAACATCATCATGAAGTACATTCAATATATATATAACAATGGAATTATTATCAGAGCAGAATAGCACTCTGGTGGTTCCCCCCCACCCCATGTAATATGGATTTTAATAATAGTACATCTTTTAATATCCAACCTGAGATTTAAAGCTTGACGATGCATGGAATCTTTTCCAGTGTTAACCTCTGAATTTTTAACTAAAGTGGCTGATACTTCATTTGTGCCATGCAGATTGCGATCTCAATTTACGCCGCTTTTGACTATATGCGGGGAAATATATCTGGATCAAAGTACGCAAATTGAAATGAATTAATAGGACCCATAATCCTTTTTAATCAATCCAGTGATCTATTTTCTTCCAATGACAACTACATTTCAAACATACACCAGATTAGGTTTTCATTTCTCCCTTGTTACATTCTTTTATTGCTGTGGAGGCAAAATAATTGTTTTTCTACAAGCTGAAACAATCAATCAAGTAGGTAACATTGTACTTAAATAGAACATCTTATTTGCTTCCCATGGCCCAATGGGTGAGAACGTGTTTGTTACAGCCGATGTGTTCTTGAATGTAAAGGCTCACGCACACCTTGAGTTTTCTAGACAGGTGCGTAGGAGGACATATTCACGGCCAGTCACAGTTAGTTTGTTGCCTACTCTTCTTTTAATCTAATTTTCTTTTTTGACACAGAGGTATTGTTTAAGATTAGTCACTGTGGCCAGCAGAGAATAATCAGAGTTTCAGCAGGAGGAAGGAAAGACTAACAGGAGCCTGAGTTGCATCATTTCGAAGATGACACATGAATGGGGGATAATAACCTACTAAACATAACCGTTGGTGCGTTGTGCGGCGACTTGGGTGCAATTTTCTCATGGAAAATATGGCTTCTGCGAAAGACAGTTATGGCGCAGGATCCTTTTATTGTACTAAAAGCAAACTGGTCAAATGGGAGGCTTCAGAAGGTAAAGAATGCATGTTTTTTCCGCACAGAGGAGTGGAGTGGAAGGAATCTGTGAGGTTATGCATTTAATTTAGTTTGCAATGGAGTGCTTTTAACCGCCTGTGAAGCCAAACAGTCATAGCATACTCAACTGGAATACCCTTGACTTCTAAAGCTGTGGGAAACCTACTGTATGGGGCCCTGTTTATCAATCCTGAGTCGAACTGTGTTGTATGTGAACCGGCGCTGGAAGCCAGACTCCTTTCCTATTGAATCACAGTTATGTGTCTCTCAGATATTATGAAATGGGTTTTCTGCCCATGTTAAAGGAAACGGCTGATGTCTCAGTGCCCCTGTGATATGAAAAATTCAATTTAAAAAGGATGAGAGAAAAAGAATGGTGCACGGCCTATTTTCATTCCCCCCACACTGAGAGATATGAGAATGATGTTCTGTTGTGTGGAGGAAATGATGCCAATCGTGCTGCAGAGAAATTCCTTCATAATTCAATTCAATTTCTTCTAAATCCCAATGGCAAGCTCCTCTGCCAAAGAGAGGCAGAACGACAGAGACAAAAAGGGGGAGGGCTGGAGACTAAGATGGAAGGAGAGGGGACCAAAGATTGAGACTGAAACAATGGAGCAAGAGAGAGAGAGGGGGAGAGTCACTGAGAGCAGCCAGACTCGCTGAAAGGTAAGAGGAGACAGCAGCACAAAGTGGAGGGGAAGTGGATGGAGGAACCATTTTTTAAGTGATGATTAATTTTGATCAGTGTGGCATTTTAAGTACAGCCAACTAATTTCCTCTAATTGCCTCTCTGCAGCATCTGACAGAAGCAGAGGAAATCATGTTTTGTTGAGATCTGAGAGGACAAACTGCTAATTTTTGTGAAGTGGTGTTCAAAACTGGTAGGCAAGTATCTACGGAAAAAAAAAACTGCAGCGTGTGCGTCCTCTGTTATTCCAGCAACGAAATGTGCGCGGACAAACTCTCTCTGATAGTGTCTCTTCCCAAAACGTGGGACCAAGAATTTCCATTTAGTCACAATGTTTGTAAGTACATCCCGGCTCTGGCATATTTTCTTTTTTTTTTTGGACGGGGGGGGCATGCACGCAGGAATCAATGAGCTGCTGCCTCTGAAGGCGCAAGAAAAAATGAGCTGCACCACCAAATATGACAATGAAGAAGTGCACTTCTCAGTGTATGCAGCAAGCATAAAAACCATACAGACTGGAGCGGCTTGCGTGAAAAGGAAATGCGTATGGAACTGTTTTTTATTTTCCATTCCACCATTATGTCCTCCATTCTCATCCCATCTACTGCTCTCTTCTTTCTCTCTCTCTCTCTTTCTCCACAGACACACACACACACACACACACAGTTGTTTTTGTAGGTGCAATAGCTCCAAGGCAAGCAGCGTGGAATTGGAGTCTTCAAAGAGTCTTGGATTATCAAAGAGACACAGCTACCAGAAAACTAGGGGACACGCTGGAGAGGGGGAGGGAGGAACATAAGCGGGAGGCGGGGAGGGGGAAAGAGTGCAGAGGAGTCAGCATGGGTTTGGGTGGAGGATGAAGTGATCAGACAAGGGGAGGGGTGGGGGCTGAGGGGTGGATAAAGACCAGAAGTCCCTTTGTTCACATTACTGTAAATGGAGGAGGAAGAGAAAAAAAAAAAAAGGAGCTGGAGTGAATGCATTAAAAAACAATCACATAGACCTTAATGGCCTTGATAGGCAAGACTGAATTCGCATTCTTCACTGTCTGTGCTGCCGCCTATTCTTGAGTTTCTTTTTCTTTTCTTTTTTTTTTCTTTTTTTTTTTCCTACACAGAGAATTTCATTTCAATGGGAGCACTGGCCTTGAAATACCATAATGTTGTCACAGTAAAACCAAGTATTACTGCAGCGGGACCCACCATGTGTGAATATAGCTGCCACGTCTAATGACAAATCGGACTGCTCACGCCATTCCATATGACAGCATGTGGGAGTGCTGGTGTGAATGCATCACCCTTCGACAAAAAGCTTCTCCGTCAGCCCCTCTGTCCCACGATGAGCTATGGGTGTCTCTTTTTTTCTTCCTTCCTTCCCCATCACAAGAACACCTCTCTCTATAGAAACACATTTCAAGTCAGTGTATGAAACTGATTCTGGTCGGTTCGCTGCTGTCAGCTGCGGGGCATCATCCAACAATGATCCTGTCCCGCTGGCGCAGACGCCACACATAAAACCTCCCACCTTCGCCGACTTGATTTGAACTAAATTTGACTCATTTGGTGGCGATGAGAGCGTAAAATGCTCCTAACGTGCAATGTCAAAAAACAAATCTGAGTCCTAACAGTCATCTTCCTCTCTGTGCACGGTGCCTCTAGAAGCAGAACAGAAGTGCTTGAACAAAAGTGGGCATCCATTTGGGTAATGCTGGGGAATGGTATGACATGATTTATTCTAAAACATCACTCAGTATTTTCACTCATGTACAGCACAAATTTGAGGTACTTGTACTTGACTTTGGTATTTTCTTTTTCCACGGCTTTATGCTTCCTCTGCACTACATTTTGTAGTATATATTTATTAGCTCCACCAAGGAGGTTAGGTTTTTGCCTGTGTTGGTTGGTTGGTTGGTTGGTTGGTTGGTTTGTTGCCAGGATTACATAAAGACTACGGAATGGGTTTCCACAAAACTTAGATGGGTGATGGTTTTGGTGTGGATCAGAAGTTAGTAAAGAGACGGATCCAGGATTTTTTCAACATTGCTAGATTCAAAACTTACCGCTAAATTCGCTAACGGGAATGTTGTATGGATCTTGAGGAAAAAATGGAAAAAAAAAACAAAAAAAAACAGGCATATCTCATGAGTGCAATCCAATGCTGATCCAATTAATATTCAAATATGTTATAATTTGATTGATATTGGATGAAAGGGGACCGCTGGGCCTTGGTGGAGGCATGCGTGCATTGAATCCAAAATCAGCATCAGCAAAATGCTGAATAGGGGGTTGGCTGACCAGTAGTTTTACAGTATATACACGTAAATTTGATTTGTACTTTCAACCCTAACCCATTTATTGCTAGAAAAATACTAGTACATTTATTATAAGATAATAATGTTCTAATATGATGTCTCTACTTTTAACAGGGGCAGAGGAGTGAGGGTCGTGTTTATGAAGCAAGATGCTGGAACATTTTCACCTCCGTCCACAAAGATCGCAGGTGCAGGTGCTCTGCGCTGGTTAGCTGGCATCCTTGAGCAAGGGCACACGTGTGCATGAACATAACCACAGAACCCCACACTGCACAAACAAGTCCAGAAAGTGTTTTTGTTCAGCTGATATAGTGAAGTGTGTGGACTGTATGCCAACAAAACTAAATAAAAAATGTAATGTAGAAATATAATATAATATGGGTCACGAACAGAGAAGAAACTGATAAACTATCAGACTGTACAACAGACTGTTATTTTAACACTGTTGTTATCTGTGATTTAATGATTATTTTGTGTTGGCTTCAGTCAGATTGCTATTGATTCATTAGTAATAGTAATTTCTTTGAGTCTATGTGGGTGTAATACAAAAGACAATATACACAGTGAGTCAGAGCTGATTAACAATACTAAATATATTTTGTCCTAATTAGTATTTTTTATGACATAATGAATTACGACGATGGAATGAGGAATCACAAATGTAATATTCATCGGTGTCTGGGGAGATTTGAAGGGGAGGGATAAGCTTTGGGGAAAGTCTGAGAAAGGATCAGTGGTGAAACTTAATTGGGAAGGGCACAGGATTAAAATTTTGATTGGTTTAGGGTTTAGATGGGGAGGCCTTTCAACTGACACGCTCATTGTCTTAAACTGCGGGGACTAAATATGCTAATATGCGCTCAGTGGGCGCTGCTTTCTAGGGCCAAAAGAAATCCTAAAGCACGATTTTTAGACTCACGCTTGCGAGTGGTGTGCTACTAGACACTATAGAAAGGAATCAATGATCTGAACAGAGAAACAAAAAGTAAGAGCGGGAGCAGTGGAGGACACGGTATAGAGCAAACGAAGAAAAGAGTCCGAGTACAGTACACAGAGTTACGATGGAGAGGGAACTGAAAAAAGCTATTCTCTGCCACAACACAAAAGGGAAGAAGGAGAACTGAGAGAGAGAGAGGAGAGAGGACAGATTGCCACAGCTGTTTGATAAAATCTTTTCTAACCTCACATCTTTTCTACCAAAGAAGAGTGATGTTATGAAGATGTCAAGATAAATAACAGCAGGAGGGTGAAACACCACCAACGAAATACGATTAATATGACAGAGGAGCAGCTTTATTGATGCTTCCTCTTTGGGCTGGTCTGCTACAACTGAAGGTTTTTTTAATATATATATATTTTTCTACTCTTAAGAGTCAGACCTCTTGACCCACGCATGTAACAGAGCTTTAATAATGCACTACAAAAGTTTTATCGAATCAACACGGAGCAGCTCTAACATTTTTACCATGTTCATCCATTCTCCGTCAGGGTTTTAAACAGCTATTTGAGATTTCATTGGGAATTATTGTATCCACTCTTATCTGATTGAGGAGTCGTGGGATTATGACCTCGACTTTATATTTACACATTTAGCCTTTGCTATGTGTCTTTTCCCCCCAACATACTGTTTAAAATACTACATGAGTCGAGCCTGTTGTTTTATCTCCCTGATGTAAAAGGGTTGAAGTAATGTTAAATCATACACATTTAGAATTTCCTCACGTAATCTCTACAAGACTTTGGTTTCTTTGAGCTGCTCCTTTGACCAAGAAACTAGAGCTGCAAAAAAATGCTATTATTATTATTATTATTATTATTATTATTATTATTATGATTATTAAGACAAGTGTTCTATTAGTGTTCTGTATCCTAACAGCAATCACTGTTATAGAGGGTATTTGACGATAACCCATGTCTCTCCTCCATCTGCTCATGCAGTGAAAAACAAAATACTATTTTCTGGTATCCCTGCCCCCTTTATCCAATGAGGATAGAGCACCACAAAGAGGCGGTCCTGTCTGCTCATGACCTTGTAGAGATCAGGATCCTCCTGTTTGCTGCTATGTCTGGCGATTACCGCAGCACCATCATGTGGTGATGTAGAGAGGAGGCAGGGGGCCGCTAACTGCAAAACGGACAGGAAGTTATCCAAATCAATGACAATGCTTACAGCAGCTTTAACACTTCCTCTGAGGCCAAAATGTTCTTACAGAAGTCTAAGCGTGTAATTGACCCGCTGATCCACCAGGACGTGACCTCGCCAAGAAGCAGAGTAGAAAAGAGCCAGAGAGTCAGCGATGGGAGGAGGTCGGGGTTGGTGGTAAGACTTTAACTCATGTGACAAGAGCTCGAGACTCACGAGAAGCAGATCGTCGATGGTGATCGTTTTGAGAGAGCACATGATGTTTTCCTAAACCTAACCCAGTAGTTGGTGCCTTTATTTTGAGAGTGTAACTGGATACTGAATGTTTGTCATTACTGACTTCACCACAAAGCAAGACTGTGTTGTTTTAACATACTAGCTAAGCTAATCAAACAGCAACACAGTGGACCAGAGAGGACATGCAAGTCTAACTGTAGACAGGGTGGGTCTATTACAGGCCGACCCACAGTGTACAGTACGTACACAGAGTGGCATATAATTGAATGTGTACTTTCTGTATTTATTGCCAGTAAAATGCTAGTATATTTATCTTTACTTTTAAAAAGGGGCAGAGGAGTGAAGGTTGTGTCCAAGAAGCAAGATGTTGAAATATTTTCACCTCCATCCACAAAGACCGTAGGTGCAGGTGCTCTGCGATGGTTAGCTGGCATCCTTGAGCAAGGGCACACGTGTGCATGAACATAACCACAGAACCCGACACTGCATAAACAAGTCCAGAAAGTGTTTTTTTTTTCTGTTTCAGAGCCACAGTTAGCTGATATGGAGTGTACACAAACTGTAATGTGATGTAAAAATATAATATGTTTGTCTAGAGCAGAGAAAGAAAACTTAAGAAACTGATAACATGTCAGATATTCAGACTGTACAACAGACTGTTATTTTAACACTGTTTATTTAATGATCATTTCTTGTCATCTTCAGTCAAATCGTTATTGATTCATTGGTAATAGTGAATTCTTTGAATCTATGTGGGTGTAATATAAAAGTCAATATACACAGTGAGTCAGAGCTGATTAATAATACAAAATATATTTTGTTCTAATTAGTATTTTTTTATGACATAATGAATTACGATGATGGAATGAGGAAACACAAATGTAATATTCATCGGTGTCTGGGGAGATTTGAAGGGGAGGAAAAATCTTCGGGGAAAGTCTGAGAAAGGATCAGTGGTGAAACTTAATTGGGAAGGGCACAGAATTAAAATTTTGATTGGTTAAGGGTTCAGATGGGGAGGCCTTTCCTCTGACATACTCATTGACTTTTTTACTCATGTGACCAGAGCTTGAGACCCATGAGAAGCAAAATAGTCAATGGTGACCATTTTGAGAAAGCGCAAGAGATGTTTCCCTAAACCTAATCAGGTCATTTAGTGCCTTAACCTAACCGAGCAGTTCTGGTGCCTTTATTTTGAAAGTCACAACAGCAACATGGTGGACTGGAGAGGACACACAAGTCGAACTCTGGGCAGGGTGAGTCTATTACAGGCCAGTGATCGGTGTATGTAGATAATATATGTAGAATTTAATTGTATGTGTACTTTTAGTCAACATGGTCTTGCGTGTGTGTCGTTGGCTGAAAGTCTAAATCATTGTCAGCAACCACAACAACAGAACTTGAATCTAAACGTCGGGCTAGCAGCAGTGCAGGTTAAGTGAGAGCTGTCAACAATTCAGCACAGACAGGCTTATCTTTGTTCGAGCGAACAGAATGTGGTTCTTCGCACAAGGTTACTGCCAATTGTCTCCTTTATGTATGTTATGCATCGCTCGCTTCAATTTTCCGTACTGTACATCTAAAAACTCAGCATCCTCCTTTCACTCTTTTCTTAAAGCTCACTTAATGCTTTCCGTGTTGTTCATTTCTTAAGTTTTGAGTATTATTTGCCATTATTATTTACTATAAAGCAGTTTGTAACCCTTTATAAAGGTGCTATATAAATTATGTGAATATGAATCTATACAAACTACCTTCCCAATGGAAACACTGCAAAGATAGCAGTAGTTATCTTGATAAAATGCAGTAACGGGATCATATCACCGCACATGAGAAAAAGGATGGTGACAGTGATTTTAATATTTCCAGAAACGCGGTTTCAACTTAAAAACCCGACACCATCTGACCTCAGCGGGATATTTTAGGTGGCACCACGCGACTCTGAACCCTCTGAAGCAGCGACATCACTTCCCTCTTTAGTAAAGCGCTCCTGGTTGAAAAACAGTCGGTGTGGAGTTCACTGCTTTAAACGCGAGTGAAAAGGAGCTGATTTCATTTAGTTACGATTGCAGCAGACTCTCACCACAACCGCGACATGTAATTTATCCTAATCTGGCCTCTATTGCTTTGCTGCAGGTGAAAGAAAATAAATCTTTGGGTCAAAACCCCAAATGATCTGACACCACCAACTGAGCCAGCAAGTCTGAAGTCCCCAATTTCCTATGCCAACAGCAAGAGAAATCAAATTTTACATAAATGTCTGGAATTTGCCAGATTACATCTGGTCATGCTCCATAATGTTGCTGAGCAGACGCTTTGGCAGCTTTGCAAATTGCAAGAGCTGTGTGTGTTTGGCCTATGGGTTCAAAGCCCTCTAATGGTCAATTGCAACTATATTTTTTATCTACATAAATGTCCCTGGGGCAAGTTTCCAATTCAATCTCCAGTAGCTGCGGTCCTAAACAAAACTGAATTAAAGGCGGGCAGTATTAAGAGGCAATACTTTAACAGTGACGTGAAAAGGAGTAAAGCCGCTGGACCGACTTCCCACCGTGCTGACAGGAAGGAGAAAAGGGTCAAACGCATTTGCTTGGACTGTTTGGAGACAAAAATATTTTTTCCTGATAGTTTTCAGTTCTTCATATGAGTTCACAGCTTTGTCTGACATAGATTACAGCTGATATTAGCAGTTTACTGCACCTTTTTCCATTTGTTTTAGCATGAGAGCAGTTGCCTCAACTTCTGTGAAACCAATCAATATTTAGTGGGGTGTTTTTTTGAGCCCACAGCAGAAGTTGCGCAGTCACCACACCTTAATAGCTGCCTGTAGGCCAGTATCCACTCTGTCAGTGTAGTCCTGTCAGCAAGGACCGGTAAGCTCATTTGAACAAGGTTTATGTGTCGAGTACCCACTTAAATGGTTTGATACTTCTAAAAGTACATACTCACTGCAGATTGTAGATAGTCAGTTAGCTTTATCTGTATATCCTTTATCTATCCCCATTATATATATATATATATGTGTGTGTGTGTGTGTGTGTGTGTGTGTGTGTGTGTGTGTGTGCGTGTGTACTTATATATACAGAAAAATAAGCATCTTCTAAATGGTCTCTCTGTCAGGCACAGAAGGAGTTAATAATGCCAGAAGGGAAAGATAGACGGGGAGCAAGATGGGCTGATGAGGGAAGCAAAGAATCAGACATGAGAGAAATTAATCCTCAATATCCACTCCCTGCTGGGTACCTTATTGCCTCTCAAACTTCCCATCTTCAGAGTTAATATCTCTATTCCTGCTGCATCTGGCTGAGAAGCATGCATATACTTTCATTTGTTTGAACTGGAACATAATTGGATTGGGGAGAAGGATGAAAAAGCCTTCAACCATACTTAAAAGTTTTTCCTTTTTTTTCCTGGCCATCCTCTAATATGCACACGACGGCGTGCGATTCAGCGTTTTGCGTGCGTGCCCACGTGCACGTACATGTATGCGTTGCTATAAATAGCACCTCTCACAGTCTCGCTTGTCTTGATTTGTTACCCGGCATCCGAGATGTCCCCGATTGGCAATACATTCCGAGAGCTGGACGATTTTTGGAAATGTGTCTGCATCTCATTCTTGCACTCAAAGTAATCCTATTCGATGCAACTGGATGGGGAGCCCCTCATGCTCCTCCATCTTATCAAGGAACTGAAAAAAAAAATAAAAAATCATGCTTAATTAGATTCAGAGTGACCTTTTTCATCTCTGGCTACAAGCGCCCAGCTCGCAGCCGGAGCAGGATGTGTTCTCAACATTGATCTTTCTGCAGACCCGGGGATCGAGAAGAGCCCGACGCGGTGAAACGAGGCAGAAAAACAACATATCAAAAATCATCAGATGAAGAGATTACTCTGTTTGAGTGAGCTGCTCTGTGTGTCGAGGCCTTTAGGAGTTAGCGTGTTTTTTTGTGTGAGAGGAGCTTCTGTAATCCACCGACTGCATCTCAATCAAAGAGCAAACAAACTCGCACACAAGCATCAAGTCCTGCCCTCTTGTCTCATCGCCCATTTGCCAGACATGCACATGTAATCCATCTGCATTTTGCACTCCCAGATACTACCCTTCTCTTCCTCTTTGCAATCCCACCCACCCTGCTCCCCCCCCCCTCCATACTTTCTGCAACAGCAGCCTGCAACTGAGCAATGATCTTCCTGCAGGCTTCAAACAAAAGATGACTTACAACTTCCATCAGAGCAAAAAAAATTGATGCCCTGCTGAGCAAACCAGTACATCGTGATCTGCCATTTCCAGGGGAATGTCAGCTCGGAAATGCACAACGCACACTTGCAGCGCACATCACTACAGTGCAATTAAGTTTCAGTTATAAATACCACACACATCACCAAAGAAAAGAGCTTTTAAGACATCTAAGCAAACAGCCTTGGCTATAACAACATGGGGAATTCTCATTTAGAGACATTAAAACACATGAGCAGATTTTGTCGTAGTCCCTCCGCCACTGTGGTAATACTGTGGGGGAATGCACTACACGCAGTTGATACAGATATGGTATGATATTGATGACAGATTTGATTAATCTACTGATGGAATTTTGTTGGAGTGCTCCACAATGGGCTTTAGACAGAGCCCCCACAGCAGAATATCTAGTATGAATACTCAATTGCCATATCCTTTCAGAGCTCATTTGAGTCATATCTGACATATTTATGGCTCATCATGTCATATCGCAGCCATCAGAGTACGAGCACCATGAACCATTTAAATACTGTGGGCCATGCTGTCATCTCCCGTTAGTAACATATGTCTGATCGATGCATAAGAAGGGGCACTCAACTTGATTCTTCTTTCAAAGTGCTGCACAGAAGCAGAGCACAGAGTTGGATGAATTCACTGGTAGGAATGAATTTGCGAAGAGGGCCTATTTAAAAAAAAAAGAAAAAAAAGAATTGACAGCTTCATGTCGAATGGAATGCAGGAGAGACAGAGATGCCACAGGAAGCACAGCAAAACACAACAAACAGGAGCCTTATCTGGACACAGAATGCTACAGTATCTTTATAAAGAAGTACAAGTTAACAGTTGCACTCAGGAAATCTATAATGATCCTTTGTGTGCACCTTAACAGAGTTGCCTGGCAACAGAAGTAGAGCTCTGCAGTGAATTTAAGTGTCAAACGAAATACATTTGTAATCCAAAGGCAACATGGATTAAATTTTAGACAGTAGGAGTAGCTCTTGGACAAGATTTCAATAGCTAAGGTGGGCAAAGTGAACTGGGGGAAAAAAGGCAAATAATCTTCTGCACCTCGATAACTTTCGGAGCGGCGGCTCCCACCTGAATGTGGACGGTTGAGCGAGCACAAAACAAGCACAACTAATTAACTGTGGAGCTTTAAAACGGGCCCTCTTAATGGATGCACTTATTCATCTGCCTTCAGCTGGAATCTCTGAAATATCACGAGGGTGGACGTGAGGCTGATAAATCATGATAGCGTATGGATCAGTGTCATACCTTTTTCCCTCTGAATTATTGATTCGCTCATAAGCAGAGCTGCTGTTTGAAAACACATTTCCTGCTCGGATTTTTTGGCCACTAAAAGCCGCTTGATAAATATCACATCAAAAAGGGACGGAGGGGGGTTGGGGGGGGGGGGGTCACAGAAAACAATGCTTCTAATATGCTTTATGTATGAACAAGATGAAAAATTCTCAGAAACACGCTGGTTATCCCCCCTCAGCTCCCCCGCCTCTCCGTCTCAGACACACGCGAACGCAAATGTTTTATAAGCAGACTGCTTATTTTCCGCTAAACAATGTTAAGCATTTACACAAAGGGACCCAAATGAGCTGCTGATTGACGATAGAATCGGTGCCCGAGCAGCCCATCACAGAGCCTCTCAATCCCACATATGCATGATTAATACATCAAACAACATCAATTCTCCTTCCTCTTCCACTTGTCAGCGAGCGTGCACGCCATGCATGCACGCACGCGCCGGCAAACCCACTAACGCACACACACGCACACAGACACAATGTTTCCAAAATCCTTACAGGACTGCGCATGAACACACAGAAGCTGCCCCCTCCATCATGGTTAATACATCAAACAGCATTAGCTTCCTGGATTCCTGAAGCTTAGACAGACACGGTTCTGACAGCCCATGATTCCTCACTGGCTGCCTCACTCCCTCCCTCCCCCTTACCCACCCACCCCCTTCCAGCTCCCCCACTTTTCTTTATTCCCTATGAAGTCTGTTTGGGTGGTTACAGAACACGCTGCCAAAACAGATTCACTTACATATTACCTTTTTTTTTGTAAGCTTGTATAATGTCATGTTAGAAAAGCCCATCCTCTTACAATAAGATGACACCGCCGAGGAGGCTTTAGAAGGCATCCGGAGATGTAACAATAATAACCGCGAGCCCTGATCAACAAACTCTTTATTTCATGGCATTTTCCATATTTTCTCTGACATCAGCTGATATTTTTGTGAGCGCGGATATCCGAGAGTTGCTTCTGTAGCGTCGGTTCACAAGAGTCCCCCCCATCAGCATAAAGCCGACAAGGCCATCAAGAGCATTCAAATCTAACCTTTACAATTCAAATATGTTCAGTTTTTTCTAATGGGGGGGCGTCTTGTACTGTAACATCGATGAATAGCTCTCCAAATGAAGAGAGCAGGTGGTCTATTGGGTCACGGTCTAATAAAATGGACATTCATTAGTATATCTTTAGCATAAAATGCCCTGTAATTACCATTAGAGGCCTCCTGCATAATGATCTCCATTTGATTTTTAACAGCGCTTTCAGCTGGATATTGATTTGATCCTCATTTTCCTGTAAATCAGTAAAACAGAATCTCCTTGTCTTCCTGCTGTGAAACCCGAACCGTAAAGGACGTGTTTTGTCGTAGTATATCTCCCCTAATACGATGGACAAAACTGTCAGTTTTTGTGATGCTTTCAACATCAAATGAATAAACATGCTGCTCCCACCAGTCTCCATCTGTTTTCATCCCACCGTGTGCTCTAACAAACACTAAAGCGGGGCGTAAGAAGAATTCTGAAAAAAAAAAAGACCTACAATTTAAAGCCTCAATATTTACCTCATTCCAATACAAACTGCACCGTGCTGTTATCCGTCAACTGGCGTGCTATCTCCTGTTATCTAATCTGCCTCTTTTTTTTTTTCTTAAGAGTGAACAAGTGATTTACCAGTGAGCTTCTGAGGCTTCGAAGACAGATGCCGCACTGATATTCGTCCGCCATACTTTCATTGGCTTGAAGTAGTAACGTCTAAGGCACTTAGCAGATTGCTTCACGATTTTTTTTTTTGAACGGTATCCAATGAGTATAACTCCTCAATAAATACAAAAACAACAAAAACGAAAGGGGAGGGTTGTGTGTGTGTGTGTGTGTGTGTGTGTGTGTGTGTGTGTGTGTTATGGATCGCCTACTGGGCTGCTGATAGTGTAGCTTAAGTGCAGAGAGAGACTCACATGTAGTCTGCTATACTGCAAATCCTCAAAAAGAGGATAAAGAGGCTTTAAAATCACATTTACAGCACAGGAGCAGCATCCCGCTGATAAATACAGATCATGGTGTTTGACCCTGTCCATCAGCACATTGGAAAGGCTCACTGGCTTCTTCACTATAGAGTCACAAACCGGCTTTTGTCACTAACCGATACAGGGCAACACTTGGATGGCTCTAAATAATAGCACCGGCCCGCGAGGCCGAGGGAACAACTCGGGGGCATGTCAGCTATGACTCCTGAATTTCCCAGAATTGCACGCAGCTGTTTGACCTTTCATTTGTATTAAATTAAAAAAAAAGAGAAAAAAAAGAAAAACAAAACATGGTCTTAACCCTCAGACTTGAGTTTTTCAAAAAGCCAAAATGCAGAGCCCGTTGCGAAATACCGTTCTGAGTCGCGGCGGATCGATAGACTTCCTAAAAGCCAGCGCGCCATATTTTGCTCCCCTCATAACATTCAACAACAACCTTAAATGTCAATACTGATCACCATCTGGTAGACATTTTCTGTACTACCTGAGCAGGAATTAGCTTTCACGAGATTACGGGAATCCGGTGGCAGCAGGAGCATTGGATCCCGCTCCTCGAGCCACGTTGTTATTGCTGAAACCAATAACCAGGCTCCTAAGACACTCCTCAGTTAATGGGAAACCTGTGACCTTTATTGGGCGAACGTGTCGCAACAGGCTTTGTATTTAATAATACAAACAAGATTCCAACTGTATGATTAGCCGTGGCTTTGCCGGAGAGAAAAAAAAATAACCTGCAGTTTTAGTAATATCTGGCAGAAAATTATGTTTTGTATTTATTGATATTTATCTCTGCAGAGGGGGCTCCAAGTGCAGAGCTGCTTATGAATTCATAGTTGTGTTTTCTTGGAGGGAAAAACACTCTCAGCGCCGTAATGAAAATAATTAATGGATATGGAAGTGATTTTTAAGGGTTAGTTTGTGTTTTATCAGCCCTGAAGTCGCATTGATTGGAAATATTTTATTGTCCCCCCTCCCCACAATCTATCGAGGAGGGAAAAGGCTGCGGATCGGCTCCTGGCTGTCTGTCTATCACATTTATCAGGCGCATTAATTGATTTGATTTTTGACGCAGCAGAGGGACAGAACACATACAAATCTTTAAGTAAAAAAAAATCTCGCCTGAGTCCAAATCTTCCTGTATTCTGTGCATATAATGTGTCTCTATGTCACGGAGATCCACGTTGTCAGAGGGGAATTAAATAATTAAATTGGATAAGATAAAACCATACACAAGCTGACAACTCCTGCTTATTTATTTATTTAATTTACATGACGGACACACAGCATAGATAATTCACCAGGTCACATGCTGTAGCATTTATAATTGGCAATTCCACTCCCTGCAGTGCGTATACAGTACAGTGCAATGAAAAATACATATCTAACAGTAGGAAATAATACTAGAAAAGTACAGGGGAAAGTACATACAATTCTGAGGGGAAGTTTGCCTGATCCCTTTGGAAACAGTTTAGTATTAGCTTTAAAAGTGTCCCCTGTAAAGAAGGGCCGCATATTTATCCAGCGAATATGGAAAAAAGTCCCGAAGTCACTGAGACGGAAATCCCCGAGAGGGTTTTTCGCCGTGTCGCCGAGCCCACTGAGCAGAACTATAAACTTTTATGGATACAGTAAGTTTGGCATCCTGAAGTCAATGCAGTTATCGCGCTTAATGTCTTGAGAAACATGGGAATAATGGAGGCCCTATTGGCCCGCCATCCAAAATCTTTACACCGTGAGATCTGCTGGTGACGGATTGTCTTAAGAGTCTTGGAGCAATTAGCCACGTCGAATTAAAACGCAGGAAGAGTAACTGTATGCATCGAGCTATTGTTAGCATGAAATGACTAATAGATCCTAATCTGTTTGTGAGTGAAGGTGTTGCTCCATTTCCACCTGTGAATAAATTAGAATCTAACAAGACCGTTCGGAGTCCAGGTGACGGCCAAGGTGGAAAGTGGTTATCTAAAGTTTTCTCAGTGTTAAGTGTTAGATATGAGTTTTTAAATCACGCCACTATGGATTGCAGACGCTTTATACAATAAGATACCTCTGCTGCTTATACAGGGCTCCGGCTACACATACAATAAAGCTTACACTTTCCATATTTTAACGTTAAACTGATTCGGGACCGCAGAGACTCAAGCACAGCGGATCACCAGACGGGCCCGGGGTTTGATAACCGTGTTATTTGACGGAGATAATGAACAGCCACTCCAGGAATTCAGCTGTGTTTTCTTCCTGCAGACATTAGAGGCATATGAGGGGAAAAAAATAGCTCTATTTCCCCGGTGGCATTTTAGTGACATTTTGATGTGAAGCGTCTCTGGTGAGTTGGGGCAGAAATCTAGTATAAATGTTCAGATAAAAAATCCACTGCGCCGCGTATCATCTATCTTGGTTCGATCGCCCGGGCCAAAAATAAAAAAAAAAATCCAGATGACCACCCTGAATCAATACGGAGAAATTAAACAGTGTGTTCTTTACCTAATCTTCATGGCATCTCTCTCTCTCTCATAACCAAAGCGTGTTTTTTTTTTTTTTTCCCATAATGGCGGCTGGTGGCTAACGCTGCTGCCGGGCTCCTGAGAAGGCGGTGGCAGGGGAGGTTAAGTTTTAAGAGTAAATATAGTCATGGCAGGTTTTCACGAGTGTTGGAGGTGGTTTGTCATGCATTTCCCCTTTTCCAAACCTGAATGAGAACAGACCTGGATGACTCATTGGCACTACAGTAGTAGGTTTCTGCTTTATTTATGAGAGCGGGTGGTTTTCTCCTGCGCGTCTCCTAGGCCCAGTGATTCATGAATGGACTAGACAGCCTGAGCCTGCAATTGTGGAGGTGCATTGGGAGCAGTGGATATTGAGGATTAATTTCTTTCGTGTCAGACTGTTATTCCCAGCCCCCATCAAATCCATCTCTCTCTCTCTCGCTCTCGATCTACAATGACTTTCCCATTTCTTAGTTTAATAGTGTGAAGCACAATTATTTGTCCTCTGCCTGACAAATGGTCTGAATATTACGATAGAGCAAGCCTCTGATATAGAGTAGTGTATATAATGTTGTTGGTGGTGGCGATGATAAACAACACTACAAGTCATATTCAGGCTTGTTTTTTTTTTCTTTTTTAAGCACACGTTGGGTTTCAAGCTTGCATAGTGGACCCAGATAGGAAGAACTCCTGCAGAGTGACGCAATCATAGGTTCAAAAAGGGAAAGTAACAATGTATCTGGTGGCGCTCAAAAAAAAAAAGTAAATAAAAAAATGTAGCAAAGCTCAATTATTGTCCCAGCGAGCTGGATCTGGGCATTTTCTCACTCACTGACTCGACTGCATTGTCCTGGTGATCAAATGTGAAATGTCCAATGACTCAAGTGACGAGAATCATGCCACGTCCTGTCATATTCGGAGCTGTTAGACAGTTAACTTGAAATGTAGCGCGTGTCTCCAGTTTCAGTGACACAGTAGGTGTCCAGAGGAATCTTTGAAATAGATGAATATGTCCTGGTTTCAACAGCGTGTGTCCCCAGATATTCAGTTTTGGCAGATTGTTAAATATTCCTTTCTATGTAATGCTCCTTCTGCATCCTGACCCACAAAAATCAAAACCATAAAACAAACAGCGATAACCCCATGTGGGGTTATTTCTGCAGCTGTTGATGGTTGCTCAGCTGCTGACATGCCAGTCAATCACAACAGAAATAGTTTGAAGCATCCTCACGACATTGATTCCGAAGCAGCGCCTGCTGTCTGACAGGAGAGATTGCTGACATTTTGCATTTCACCTCACCAAAGACAAATTGTTCAGCAAAGACCTCTCGCTAGAATCGTGTTATCTTTGGCTCATACTTAGGCAACTTACGATAGTCGGAAACAAAAAAAATGAGCTTTCTGTTGGTCTATTTCTGCTTTAGATAAAGGGAAGTTTAACTTCTGTTGTAGGTGCAGCGGGTAGAGATGGGAGGATGTCAGATATAATCTCGTATCTGGATGAAAAAAAAAAAAACTTGATCAGGGTGAATTTCCTCTATCAGGATAATCTTAAACATCCTTAAATCAGTGACTTGAAAAGCTTGATAACAAACACTTTGATTTCCTGACTTATCTTGGACTGCAACTTTCCCATTGCCCAAGAAACGTTAAAGGGGACACATTATGTTCAGAAATGCATTAGTTTTCTCATACTGTCCAGAGCAGCAGCCCTTTATTCCCATTCTGTCTGAAATACTCCATTTTAGCTTGTGTCTCTTTAAGGCCCCCCTCCCGAACACCCAGTCTGCTCTGATTGGTCAGCTCACAAACGCCTGAGCTGTGTTTTCAGCTTCTGGATAGCTTCACTTCTACAGTACATGTAGGCATAAATCTTGCACATGTAAGACAAAGTGGTGTTCCATGATGTCATGAAGTCACAAAAAAACAAACAAACAAAAAAAAGATTAAAATTAAGATTTAAATCAGATGTTTGCAAATAGCATGGATTCCATACAATCCAACAACATGCAAGGTAAAGTGATTCTGGTGTATTTCGGTTCCATTTTAAGAGTGACATTTTGGTGACTTTTTGGAATCAGCCAAGACGACCGTGGTATAGAATTCCATCCCATGCCCAACGGTGGGCCTGTGCAATGCAGTCCATTCGATTGTAAGTTAATCTATTACACACAGCAGTCCAAGTATTTGGAGTCAACTAATGGGATCGAGCTATACGAAATATTTCTAACGGGCCAAAAAAGGTATTCGTATTAAAAGAAGCAAGTTCTTCAGCCTTTCAAAAGACGGACGACACCGTTTTGTTCTGGTCCAGTCGATGCTGTTATTAGAATTCTCGGCTGATCAATGTGTTAATTTGATTTATAAAGAACAAGGAGTATCGAACCTAGCAATTACTAAGGGTTGCACAAAATGACTGCAGGGAAGCTCCACACACACCCACAAAAACCCATTTTTGCGTGGCTTTGATCTGCTCACATCCTTTACATCCTAATCCCATTTGGTGGTATAATCTGTTCTCCCCCATAGTGCTCTCATAGTTCAACAGTCATTGTGAAAATCTTGCTATTTTGACTCAAGAGCATGACATATCATGATTCTATCTTCCAAAATGTTCAGCAGATCAAGGTTGTTCCCCTCTGCTTCACATTATCATTTCTGACGTTGTTAAAAATGACTTCCTAGAAGAAAAAAAAATAATAATCATTTCACAACGCTAGGATTTGATACTCAGTTATGAAATGAAGTATTCAAGCTTTCTGATACACCTCGCTGGCACGGCTCATAATACAAGATAAGCTACTGGCTTGCAGGGAGCCGGAGCTAACAAATCTAAAAAACAAAACAGAAGAAAGAAACGCATTATGTGCCTGTTTTCTTATGCTGTCAGTGCGAAAATGGACTGGTCTGTGATAAGTTCAGTCATATTGCAAACAGACTAATACATCATGAAAAACAGCTCTGAAATGCAATGTTGCTTCCAAAGTCTTATTTATTCTACTAAACATAATGATGTTGGAGGCTTTAAAGCAAGAATACATTTGGCAGTAGACTCTCAGCATTATATAATGACAATAATGGTATTTATTTTTCTCTAATTGCGTAACACATTTGCAATTCAAGTCTCCAGCCTTGAACACGCAGAAGAAGAAGCATGAATTACGCTGAAGAGAAGGAGGGCATCAGTCTAACTGGGGTCAGGTGAAAGCCATGACTTTGTTTGTTTTGCCACTCAGAGCTGCTACATTATACAGAGTTGTGTGTCCTCAGATATGGATTGACATGTAACTACTACAGCTCTGCTAAAAAAATGAATATCAGATTAGCTAAGCATCTTTAGAAACTGTTTCATTTTTATTTTATTTTTTTATTTTTTTATCTTAGATGGATAACTCCCACTGGAAAGAATAAAAAGCAGCTTTCCTCCGTCTGAAGCCAGACCTAGCTAAATAGCCGGGAGGGGTTACGATGAAGAACATAACCAACAGAACTCGGATCGCCCCGGAGCTAACTGTGGGTTTATCATAAGATAAATATTAGACGAAAAGAAATGGAATAATTCCAAAAAAAGCAGCTCGATGGCAGCAGCACAACACGACCGTGACCCAGCCACTCTTTCTCGTCGTGACATCTTCGTCTCTACAGCCGAGCAAATAATAAGACAGACTTTCCCCCCCTCCACGTCTGTCCATGTCTCACTCTCTTGCCCCGGCGCTCCGTCACTCACTGTCTGCGGTCTGCTGGGTGTAAGAGCATGTCTGACACATTTCCATTAGTGGGGAGACTATTCAATTACCATAGCTCAAGATATTTAAACCTTGCCAATTACTGAACATCTCCCCCTTTAAATTATGCATACACTGAGCTGATAAGGTTGTGTGTAGTGATTTCTCCTTTTGACACGTTGCAGTGTGTTCCGCTGTGTCAGGCTTTGCCTCCTAAAAAAAAAAAAGAGGAGAGAACGCTACATATTTGTTTAATTCACACGTCCGCCTAGACCTCGGATTCTACAATTACACTGGACATCTGTAGCCTGTAATCCACAAGTGCCGTGGCCTAAAAGCTGTAGTCAACAGCTAAATGTTGTTTTTTTTTTTTCCTTTCTGTGTGAAAAATGTGTGGATGGTCAAACAATATGCAGCACTGTACACTTTTTTTTTCTTGGGTGGTAAAACTGCTGATTTTGCACGCGGCCTTGTGATCACAAAAAGTTGCTAACGCTTGCTAGTTTTCTCTTTAACAAGTAATAATCATTGGCTCTATTTTTTTTGACACCATACCGGGTGGGTTGTGCGCTCTCTCTCCAGGAGCATCTGATCTATTCCCTCGTATCCTAGCAACCCCCCCTCAATTTTCAAACGGTACAGTAGCGTTCGCACATCCTCCCACTCACCAGTCCCACATGCCCTCCGTCTCTGCACCCTGCACCTTGACCCAATCCCCAGGTGAGCAGCATCCAACAGTCTCCTTACCAGACTTTTCTTTTTCCCTCACCTTCACCCCAACCTACACATTGTTGCAGGGATACATACATAAAATGATAAACCCACTGCCTCCCTCTCTGACTGTACATGAACTCTACAAAACATTTATGCGCTGCTGACACTTGTGACACATGCGGCGTTTGGTGTTCAGCTAACAGAGAGATGTTCCCCGCTTTAAAAAAAAAAATTGCTTTTTCTTTCATACGCGCGACTCGGACGACAACGGAGGCACGGTAATGCTGGTTTTATAGAAGTGTCTGCACACTCATTGTACAAGAGTTTAAGGAAAACTAAAAACAAAATGAAAAAAAAAAAAAACGATATACAAAAGGGTTGAAGATATAGTGCAAGGTTATAAAAGATCTGCCGAGGAGTTCAGGATAGAATTTAATCAAACCGTTTCAATAGTGTCTGAGTCATTCTTATTCTTTCCCATTCACCAGTTTAAATGGGTGTTTCGATTTGTGTTAATACATAACATCATGTAATGCTCTAAAATACTTGTTCTCCATTCAATCTGCTGAATACCCAACAGGTACAAAGGTAGAGCACAGACAAATCTTGAGGACAAAGTTGACTAAACTCAATTTCACCAATTTATCCGGGCTGTTTCAGACGCCCGAATGTTTTGGCCTTCAACAGAACACAGAGGAAAATAGAAGTCGTGCCATTTACATACAGGAGTTGGCAGGCGACTGGCTTAAAGGGTCATATGGCAATTAACTTCATAAGGTCCCATGTACATTTTTTTTTTAAATAATATGACAATGTTTGAAAATAGGTGAAACGGTTAATCTCAAACAATTCAACAGTTCAGACTGAGGTTATAGATTCAGACACTTTCTATTTTCACATTTAGAAACTTCACAGAAAGCGTTTTCAAACCGCAGTTGCCATTCAGTTCATCTCACTCTGAACATAATTCATCATATTTTACTTGTTGCACAACACTGCCATTAATTTCCTCCACCAAGGAGGTTGTGTTTCTTTGTCGGTTGGTTGGTTGGTTTGTGAGCAGCATGCAGAAAAAAAACATTGAATGCATTTCCACAAAACTTGGATTGAGGACCAAGAATAGACCCCAGTAACTTTAGGTGCCAGATAAAGGGACAGATCCAGGAATTTCGGGAACAATGGGTGGATCATAATGAAAAAAATCTGGTAATTTAGGTGGCGGTTATCTATGAGATCTGGTAATTTATGGTGAAGCAGTTATGGTTGGTTAGAAATTTCAGAGTAATAAAAGGGTTATGGAGTTTGATATAATGCCATAATTGAGTCAAAGGGGACTGTTGAGCCTACACTTACTGGGTTTAGTTCTTAATGTTCTTAATTATCATCCTCTTCCTTCCTTGCATTATAAACAAAGTTTGCTTATTTTATTGATTATTTTAAGTGCCATTCAGGACAATTCTGTCGTTGATCTGTATGAATATTCCAATATGCTCAAAATGTTGAATACACTGTATATTCTTTATTTTCCTGCCCAGCCGAGCATCTTCCCGTCCAAACGGTAGTTTCGAGTGCACAGATATCATCAAAAATAGATCTAACAATGTAAAATCACCACATTATAACTTAAAGGTCCATAGCATGAGGCCTACTGTATGTGTCCTTAAATAAAAAAAGAGTTAAGAAGAAGAATTAAGCATATTAAGAAAATGTAAAATTTCATCAACAGGTCTAATTATACTAATGCTAATTATAGATTTGACTAAGACCATTTTAATCCAGAAAGCACTTTAAATGATTTAATCAATAATGCAAATATCTAATTAATTGCTACTGAAAGCTTAGTTAGATTATATCCCTTTCTCCCCAATGTTGATGCAGCAGGCAGTTGGTGCTCGGCAAACGGGAAGTGGTGACATCCAGGAAAGAGACGCTACCTCCACAATTCTGGTCTGACGGAGAGGAAAAAAAAAAGCCGATGAGCTGTGTCATTTGCTCGTTAGCCCTAATGACACGAAAAACACACCGTGTCATTTGCTTTCAGCCGATGGCCGTTTGATAGCTAGCCATTTGTCTACAATGAGTCTGGCGCGACTGTTTGCAGCTTGGACGCTTCTGTCAATGTCCAAAGACAACATGATGATGTAACTGTTATCTGACCATGTATGTTTGCTTATCTGCAATACTGAAATCCACCATGTGAGTGTTACCAAAAATAGATATGTTTCAAGTTCATGTAAAAGTTTCATGTCTGTGAGGACGATAACTGAGATAATAATCAAGTAATACCGTAACGATGTGAAGCTGTGACGGTTGTGGAGAGCATTTTCACTTACTGCTTCATTGCCTGGTGTTTTTTACAGTCTTTAGTTAACAAGAACAAACTTAGTATGATTTTTAACATGTCTAGTAAGACTGTGGATCAACAATGACACAGTATGTCGGGGGGACGATCCTAAACGATGCATCACGCCCTCTCTGCGGTTACCTTTGCAGACTCCCCTCGCCCAGAGATCCTCCTTATACCTTCCAGTATTTCTCTCACAAACAAATCCTTGTGATATGAGGTGTGTGTTACTTGCACTTGCGCTGTATAATTATATTTACATTCTTCATTGTGGGTGATTACATGAGGCACTTTGTTATTAACTGCATGTCCTTGACTGTAATTGTTTTGATGTTGTGTTCACTTTCCAGGTGCCGCTCACACAGAAATAACTTCTATATGCTAACTAACAATCTATGCTGCTGTAGCTCTACTGTATGTTATGTAATAGTACGGATGCTTTTATTGGTCATCTAACAGAATATTTACATGCAGATCCAGTAACTTATTACATGCATGCATCGAGCATTTAATTTACTTTTGCTCAAAACATACTGTGCTTTATTGCATAATAATTATAATAGCATATATGAAAACAACGTTATAAGAGACACTGTTTCTAGCAGCAGCAGCAGTGTAGTCTCACTCTAAAATGAACATCACGTACACATTGGCCCCGACTGGGTCATGCATGTTTCAAAATGTCAAACATGTTTAATGTATTGCTGCCACATACTGTCCTGCAGCGAAATGAGAAAAAAAAAAAAAGATGGAAATCACCTATTCTGTAATTATTTCTTAATCCATATGTTTCTGTGTGATGCCTCTGTCTCCTGAAGCTCTGCGTACGGTGGCAGCTTTGACCTTAGTGCTGCAAAACATTACAGAAACCTTTAATTATCAGTTGAAAAAAAGCCAAGCCCAAGGAAGCACTGGAACAAGTCCAAAAAATGCTCAAGGCAGGGAAACAATTAAGACCGGTATCCGTTTGCAAGGATTCTTCGCTACAAGGAAAAAGCTTAATAACGAAACTATAAAAAACTCGTACTGACATCGCCTCACCTCTGATCTTATCCCGGAGAGAAAATGACAGAACCAAAGAACCATTTTGACGAGGTGGGAAAGGCTTGAATATTTGCCAAACATCAAAAGTATCGTCGCGAAGCACGGATCCACTTTCTATTCCGGCGACTCTTTTTTTTTTTTTTCCCAGACACATAACCCTGGTAGTATGGGATTGTTGACATAACTGCAAATATCATCAAGATGCAGATTAGAGGTGTCAAGCTGTCTGCGGTGGTGTTGTGGCATATTATCAAATACATGTCAAGCGCAAACTGAAAATGTGAGGCGCATCTTCTTTCCCCCCCAAATATTCAATCATCGCTATTGTGACTGGCAGGAAGAAAACACTGGGAGTGAAAGATGCAGGAAACAAGACAAACACAAACACACACACACAAAGTTTCAGCCTGGGCTTATTTTGACATCCTGCTCTTCACCGGACATTTTTGATAAACAACCCCCAACTCATAAATCATCTCAAATGAGTGGAGAAGATTAAGGGACTTACATGGAACCGCGTCTCCGAGAAAGCAGAACAATTGAAGCCAACGGCGATGGCGCTCTCTTGTGCAAAACCTTTATGCCGTTCGTAGGAATGGAGGAAAATGAACTCTGTTATGCGTTATTACTTGTGAAATGGAGGAAATTAATTGAATTATATTCAAGTCATAAGGGTAATTGTTTCTGAGTCAATGACTGTTTCCGACAGCGAGGCTAAGACAAGCCAAAAGACACAAACAAGCTCCCAGCTGGAGAGATATACGCACAAAATCACGGATTCAAGCTAATTGCAGACGGTTATAATCAAATACACAGCCTGGCGGTGTTAGAACACGCTGAGCTCCGAAGATCTCTGGGATTTTTATCAGATGGATTTTTATCTAAACAACAAACCGGATGAAATAAACCCGGACCTCATTATCACAACCAGACATCTCGTACACCTGTGTAAAGTTGACATTTTGGCTTTCCCCAGTTATAAATACACAGAGAAAGGAGAAAGGAACAGTTATTATCATAACCCTTTGCTTGTCCCCTGACGGAATTAAGTGTGCAGTTTATAATGCTGAGCACGACTCGCGTGAGGAAACTTCCCTCAATTAAAGATGGCTTCTCGCTGAGGCGTCACAGGTGTCAGACACTACATGCAGATGCAGTGGCTCCCCGCCTCAAGAGAACATAGTTCACATTTTTTAACAGACACAGTGTTAGTCAGATACAGTGCTATGCTACAGCAGAGGACAGGTTCAGTGGTACAAGCACATGCTGTCTAAAGTCCCTCCTCATTACAAAGCAAAGTCATGGTACGAGACACTCAGTCGGCTCTGCGACAAGCGATTATCTGGAAAACTTAGAGAAATGTGCGCAAGAGTTTGGATCAGGAAGACAGTACTCACCGCACGGAGAACACAAAAGGCTCAGGCTTTATATGGAGGAGCTGCAGTCGAATGTGAGGCTTATCACACAATCCCAGTGCAATGATTTAAGACATATGCTTATCAAGCACATACAGAAACAGTATTAAACGCATAGGTTCACACATATTCATGGGTTGGGGGGTCTTTCTCAAACAGGCCCGGGAATGTTTAGGTTTTCTGATATATTGTATTTGAGCTTATCCATCTCTGCAGACCGTCTGCCGCCCCGTTAACAAGGTGGGAATAGTCAAAGGAAGCACAAATCTGAGAGACGATATAAGGAGCTTCTGTCAGATAACAAATGTACTGTTGTGAGCGTGTATACTGTGATATAGAGTATATCGACCGTGCAAATCAAGTAATCATGGATCTGTTTTTTTTTTTGTTTTTTTTTTTTTGATTCACTACGAGCTCAAAAGCAAATTACTGACTTCATTTCCTGGGTAAGCATTTCTGGCTTCAACCAGCCGCATCGGGAGAACAGCAATACCTGCGTGTGCTTTCTCCTAGAGGTAGTGGAACCTTTCAATAACTTTTTGTAATCATCAAAGCGCTGAAACTGCCCCTGGTGGGGCACTGTAACTTAATACCTGATGACTGCAGATACCTGCCAGCCTTCAGTATAACTACTGTTCCGTCTGAGCGCAGTCAACAGGAATGGTTACGCAACTGGAATTGGTGAAATGAAGAACCAGAGCTGCCGTCTTATAAGTCAGTTTTTGCTCGTCCTGCTTCCTGAATTGTGCACCGACATGCCTCAGTGTTCTCTCTCTTAATTTTATGGGCTATGTCTTTGTGTAGGTTCAATGGTGAAGTGGCCCTTTTTTTTTTCGCCTGCCTGCACACATTTTTGAAGAGAAGCACAGTTAGAGACATCACCAGTCACCCAGACCATCGTCTGCATAGTTTCTGCTTTCAGAAATAGATGTATTTCGGCTTTATGTGTTAACGAGTCAAGAGAATGTCAGGGAACATGGGGACAGAGAGCGGGATGACGTGCCGGGCAGGTCCCCTGGCCAGGAGTCGAACCATGGACGTTCAGGTTATGTGCATACAGTGCAGCACCTGAGGCACAGTGTTCACTGTTGACCTGTAGCAGGCATGAAAAACAAATATGTTTGTCCATACTGTGTTGCAAACATGTAAATTCTTATTTTTTTGCTGACGTTCTTAGACAACACCAAATTTGGGAATTTTAGTCTTATTGCATCCTCAAATAAGCTGCAACAGACTGTATTCGTAAATGCAGTGCATGTGAGCGAGAAAGGTTCACAGTGTTTTTTCTTTCTCTACATTACATTTATCCACAAACATTAAGCATTCATGCAGTGGTGCTGGGGCTGCCATGCAAGGTGTTAACCCTACTCTACCACCTGAGCTACACTCACCCCACATACAATCATTACTTATGAGGGAAAAAAAAGCAGTCGACTGCCAGCTTTCATTGTATCCAGAAATGTGAATCCTCCAAATAATTAAACAAAACTTTTCAAAAAAGGCAAATCGTCCGCCCTTGGCAGCCAATTCAGAGTGTTGTATACGTGCCCTTGGAACTGCATGTTTAATAAGGGAACAATAGGTGACGGTGCTTCCAATTCTCCACTCCATTACCAGGCTGTCGTGGTGGGAGAGCAGCACTGCTTTAAAAGGGGGATAAAGGAGCCAATATTATTGGCCACAGTTGTTATAGCCCCTAACAAACCCTTACAAAATCACCTTTTATGTATTAAAATTGATTTACCCTAATCCCAACCTAGCTGCTTCCACATGCACACAGAGGTGCAGCATGCCCACAGCCACAGAAGTACCACAGTTGTGTTGCCACTCCCTACGCACACTGCATCCCGACTGTGTTTCCTGTGTCTTGACTTAATAATTTAGCAGCCGTAGCCTCCTTCTGACCAACCGTAAAAATGCCTGAGCCTAAGAAGTTAAAATTAGCCCAATCATAAAAGTAATTCAATTTAAAAAAAAAAAATAGTTTTTGTTGTTGAATAATTGTGGAAGACCTGATATAATTTAGCCTACACGATGCCTCGCTCACTTATCAATGATTGTAAACTGCGGCACGGCTCCTGCTTGTGCGTATAAAAGTTTATTGGCGAATACCACCGTCATGTCAAGAGGCCACATTGCCCTACTTTAGCTTCAGCATGCTAATGCGACACCTACAGAAAGGGGAAATAGCATTTTAAGGCTAATGCCTGTATCTATCCCTTTGATTAATGGGTAACTTAATTAAACTGGAACTCGATCTCACCCCGGCGCGATGCCTCTGGAACGTCTCTGAGAACGACAGAGCGTTTTTTCAGCGAAGCATCATTTATTGGGCGGTGGTCGATTAATAATATATAGGTGTATATTTGGTCTGTCAAGGTTAAAGAATTATGCATATTTAAGTAAAAAAGCACATCAATTATGTTCTCTCTTCATCTCACCGGATATCTGTTCTGTCTTTAAGGGCTCTGGGATTACTTTAATGGTAAAACAGAAAGTAATGCCGCCTGAGGGGCCAAGTTCAGGATGAGACAGTCCCATAAATATGCTGCAGGAGATGGGAACTTTTTAATAGTCACGTAATGTGGACTCTACGCTGGCAGATACTGTGTTCAACTCATCATTTGACTGCAAACTAAGAGTACTAAACAGTCTTGTCTGTCAACAATGTCTGTCAAATGTGATTTGAATGCACAGGTATCGTCTCAGTGTCACAGCAATTAACCAAATTGATTCTTGTTTGTGATGAATATGTTTTCAAACTATACCAGTTTTCACACCATACTATACTTTAACGTTTATTCCACCTCGTGAATGCTGTTTGGCTTAAAGCAACATTTTTTCTTTTTTTTTGTGCCCATTATGGGGGAAGCAGGAAAGTGCTGCTGCAGCAAGCTGTTTTGTGGTAGAGTTCCTTTCTCCCAGTGTATCTCCATTTAATTTGGATTTTGGGGATGTATTGTGCCTTGTGATTGTGAATTCATTGCTGGAGCTCTGAAGGTAAAAAAAAAAAAAAAAACAGTAACAGCATGCTTACGGTGCTAACCACAGCCACACACACACACACACACACACACACAGGCCCACAGACATAGACAATGAATACATCGAGAGGATTTTACAATATGTGACGCATATTTCTATGATTATAACGGAAATAATCACAAATGTATCCTTAAGTACGCAACAGTGGCTGCAGCTGCGGCGGACGCATATTGTTTGAACTGAAGTGGAAGCTGGACAATCACCCTACTGTAGGATGCCCTCGAGCTCAAACTGTGCAGCCATGGAAATATCAGTGTGCCGGGCAGAAGGAGCCTTAGATGCAAAACCCACTCCAGCTGAGCCACCGAACCTCTCAGCAGCTGGAACCCGGCACTCGAACTTCAGCTGGCTTGTTTGATTACCAGTCTGCTGTGGCAAAAGTTCAAGGCTTTTCACAGGATAGTTTGTGAATGCATTAATTCTAAATTTAAAAAAGAATAATAAAACAAAGGAAAGATATGGTTTGAACACTGGGAACTATGAATCTTTGGTCTAAGAGACTGCTACAGATGCATTTATCAAAGAAATAGCAAGTCATGCTACAATCTGATCTGTGAGCAAGACTACAAAGGGGGGGTGGGAGCATTTCACCAATTCTGGTTTGCTAAACCTGCAGAAACAAAAGGGGATATTCAAGTAAGACATGCAACGCGACAGGTGAAAAGCTACATATTGTTTTGGAAAAAAACACGTTGACAAGCCGATTCCAAAATAGAGAATGCATTCAGAAATGACAAGAGAGATTTTTTTTTTTTTTCCTTGGTGTTTTGTGTTTATTTGGAGCCACATTGGCACTGGAGCGCCTGAGGGAGAGCTCTATAAAGACCTACTTGCAAAACAAGAGCCAGATGTGTGCAAACCCATGAAAACTGAAAATAAAATGAGTGTGCAGATGTGTCGCAAACAGTCCCTACCTGTGGTAATGGGGGAACGGATGTATCGTGCTAACATCTTCATGGGTTAGAAAACCGTTTGCGATGAGTTTGGACTACTGATTTTTGTTGTCAGTGTACATCCATGCATGCAAGAGGAGAACTGGACAAACACACATTAAAAAATGTTTGTCCTAATACTTTACAATGACAACATAGTGCGTCTGTTTGCTGATTCTTGGCCAGTGACACAGTATAATCAGTTTAATAGTATAAGAAGGCTGCCAGTTACTCTGACCTCGAGACAGTGGAGCCCACAATAATTCTTGTGGCAAAATAATTAGTTTTATCACACAATGACATGGGTCACCCGTAAGGGCTTGATTATAACAAGAGAACAATATAAGAAAATGTGCGGTTCAGTGAAGCTCTCAAAGGGGATTGCTTCTTCATATCTTGTCAAATTCCAGATGACATTTCATACAACTGCAAAACCAGAAACAATCCCCCCCACCCCCCCTTCGTATGAGCCGCTGCAGCCTCTGAGAGTCATTATGTTGAGAGCTGAAATTCCACACTGCAATGCTTTAGTCCTCGCTCTAAGTGCCGCTTCTGTACCAACACTTAGCAGAACGGGGGGAAGAGACAGGAATCGGATTTAAAAAAAAAAAAAAAATCAATGCCGGCTGCAGCGTTTTCTCAAGTAAAATATGCAAATGTCATATAAATATGTAAACAAAATATTGAAATTGTATGAGCTGGCTTGTTTGCTATTAATATTTACCTCGAACTGATTGACAGTATTTATATATAAGGTCGTATTATTCTTCACATTTTCCATTACCCGTGGCGGGCAGCTCTTAATGGCACTGTATATTGTGCCCGTCCAGAGGAAATGGCGTGGCAAACATGCACATTTTGCTTTTTTTTCCTTTTTCATCTGACTCCCAATCTGTATGGTATTGACCATACGTTGAATAATATGGCCTAACATTTGTTATTCCAATTACACTCGGTACACAGTATTTTTTAGCTCTGCCTGATGGATTTGCACTCATCTAATGTGCGCAGTGTACTGCTGCTTAACAGACTCAGAATTTGCATTATAATGATTTAGAACACCAATGCATTTTTAATGCTCATAAGCAAGAGTGTGCACTGTGGCTTTCTTGGGCGAATGTGTTTACTCCACTATTTAACTGTATATGGTCGTGACATTTGAAGCAACTCGGTACAAAATGTGCTCCTGCTTTCTATATGAGACTAATCACAGCGGATGTGCAGCTCAGCTGAAGTACAAAGACGGACGCTTAAACAGAATTCGAAGCGTCAAAATGACACTGACTTTGGTCACAGCCGTGACGCAGCTGTGATCTCGGTGTAAGCTTGCCTCCAAGAGAAACTTCTAATTAATAGCGCGCCTCTTATCGTAGTTTCTGAGACCCGGTGTTTTGATACCGATCAGCTTGACGGATTTACGCATGTCACCGGTGGGTTTGGGTGTTTTTTTTTTTAAATTGTAGGGGGGGTACTAAAGCATTCATTCCTTCCTTCAAGCATCACATATGATATTTCAGATAGCACTGACTGAATTCTGCTCAGTAGAATTTGTATTTCACTGCTCAGAAGATGGCCTTTGGGGGAAAACTAGACCGCCTAAGCAGTGTGAAAGGTGCAGATATCTTTGAAATAGGTGTTCTGTGCAGAAAACAGAGGAAAAAAAGTGCAGTGGCGCTCCCTTTCGAAAACCTTCAACAACCAAGAAAATTTCCATAGGAGTCCAATGGACAGGAAACAGTATGGCAGCCAGCAAGTAACCTATAATATTGTATTACATCCAATCAGCACACTTGTCTATTTCTTTTAGGTGAGAAAGAAAAGATGAACAGGATCGTCGTTCATATTCATAGTTTGTCAGCTTCAGTTTTCACAAGAAATGAATAATATGGCGGCAACTGCCAGTTCATATCTGTTCTCTATAACAGCTAAACAATATGCTAAAATCTGTTTCTGTAGGTCAGAGAGGCAGTGTGGTAATTTGGGTTTATAGTTTGTCAGCACTGCCTAGCTTTGGACAGTTTGATCAGGATCCAAGACGATCCTTCTATACTCTTACAAACATATGAAATACAGAGCAGCAATGTCTGGTTGATACAATAGTCTTTAAAATCCTTCAGAAGACATGTTTTTTGCATCAATTGGCAGATTTTCGAGGGCTCTGGGTGCAGGCATAATGAAGATACGATTTATCAATGTTTGCTTGAATAAAACTACCAACTTGCGAAGCTTCTCGACAACCGCAACAGTTCCCGTTTAACAACCTGCCAATGAAGCGAGGAAGGACGGAGCATGCATGACACATTCCTCCCGCTATTGATTTGTGTGTATTGGAAATGTGATGTCTACAGTCAGTCGCTCTGTCACTCAGTCAATCTAAGAACAGCGAGTGTTACCGCGGCTCGACAGGAATATCTCCATCTCCACGTGAAAGTATACATTCGCTGTCCAATGCAATTTTCTTTTGTTTTCCTTCTTCACATCGATTTAAAAAAAAAAAAAAAAAAGTCCACCTGCGGAGCATTATAGGATTTCTATGCCAAACACCAACACAGTGCAACCTTACTCACGCAATGCACCCACAAAAATAAAAATTAAAAAATGCAAAGAAATAATCAGATGAGTCTCTAAAGGTATTAGGGTGGCCCTGAGCCTTTATCTTATCAGGTTGCAGTCGACACACAGGGGGGATGAGGGCGGGGACAGAAGGAAGCCAAGCAATTAATTGTCTTCTCTGCTTGGCATCTCATTTCAACACCCCAGAAGGTCTATTACAGGAGCAAGACAGTCATTAAACCTTAACAATAATCACTGCTGAGCTATGCCTTCATCCTTCGTGCTACTTCAGTGTCTACTGCTTAATAGCAACCGCCTATGACAATCCCACTCAAAAGCAATAAAAGTTTGATACATGCAAGGCAATTTATAGTTTTTAAATGTCATGTTAGTCGCATCGGTGACATGAAACAGAAGCGGTGGAAGTCATTACTGTGTGCCGGAGTCAGTCTATCTACTAGACGGACTAAATAATCCACTTCGTAATAGAATGCAGCAGGACCCCTTTTTCAAGAAGCAAAAAAAAAAGAAAAAACCTCTGATATTGCTCGAGCAACAGGGTGAAAAAGAGAGAATACAGGAAGGTTATAGCAGGAGGCAGAGCAGTAAAAGAGCATCACAAGGAGCAGGAACAAAAGGAGGGCAAAAAATATATAACTGAGTTTGGAAAAAGAGCTTCGTAGGTGAAAAATGAAGAAGACAGGGGTTGAAAAAGCTCGGAGAGAAAATAGCAGGGGGATAGGGAAGAGACTGAGGGTGGGAAAAGGGAGTCTGATAGGAAGAAAACTGGCAGTTGGGGAAGAGGAGATGGTTCATTTGTCACTGTCAGATCAGTTTGTTTCTCCTTCATAACTGCAAGGACGAGATCTGGCCCATAACCCGGCCCCTCGATCCTCCCCCGTTCTTAAGCCAACCACCCATCACCATCTATCCTCCAACCTCTGCCAACACCTGCCCTCTCCCCGATCGCTGGAGATGAGGATGCAACCCATGCTACAGTGCACTCTGTACACACACAATTTTTGCCTGCCTGCGTGGACATGCTCGCTGAGCCTAATCGAAATGCATGTCCCAGTAACAGTAGCAACCTATAGCCTGGAGTAAAACCAGCGTCTGAATGATACTAGCATTCATTCGGGGGGTCTAAATTAATCTGTAATGTGGTGTATCCTTTCAATTGTACTCTTTTTTTAAAAATATTTTTTAAAAAGCTCACAATTTGAATGGAAGTCGGATGCTTGATTTAGACCAAATATCAGAGAGGAACAGCTGCTTATAGCTGGGTTTGACCATGCCCCCTCGTTCTTCTCTATATGTACCTCCTGCAATGAAGCCGAGGCAACATGCTGATCTAGCACTCCTGGATGCATCACAGGCAGAATTCGACAAACTTTTATTGGCTGTGTGTCTACCTCCAACCTGAGCCCTATAATGAGTACTGTGGCGAGGCTTCCTCTGTGAAAAAAACAAAACAAAAAACCTCTCAGTTGGAGGTTAAAAAACACTTTCTTTGGCTCGTGAAGCGCGGCGTTGTCGGCAATCATATTGCACGCTCGGTCCTCGGTGGGTAATGTGTGTACGCATCCTTCACCAGGTGTAATTAACCTGAATTGTCTGCGGCGTGTAGGTAAGTCTGCAATTACTGCATCTAACTGCGAGATGTTTCCGCTTGCTCTTGCAGTTATCTGACAAGCAATTCTGTCTCACGAATGATAAGAACGGTCATAAGTGTTTCACGGGGATACCATTTGTTACTCCGGAGCATTTTGTTGGCTTTTTGAATACAAGCGTTTTCTCACAACCGCGAGGCTATTTAAGTCTTTTTTTTTTTTTTCCGCTTCCCGCCCAATTCCTGTGCATGTTACTTTGATTTCTTTTCATCATTACATTGGTATACGTCAGTATCTGATGTAAGATGGATGACTCATTCATCCACACATACCGCATTTCTACTTCAACAATGTTGTAACAGTGCAGCTTTATGCAACAAGTCATTTCTGAAAAGTGAAAATCTGAGAGAACATTAAAACTGTAGAGGTAGGCACAATGTTTTTGAGACATTTGCCTGGATGAGAGTAAAGTTAGAAAAGCAATATACTGTGTCTAAAATGACACTCTGTTTCAATTATTTATAACTGCCTGTTCTTTATCTGTAGTGGGCATTAAAATCATCGCATTTTGCATCATCAGAAACACAAGTAGGTTATAATTATTATCGTTTTCACATCTTCAAAAATGTGACACACTGCATTGTGGGATTGTTCGCGGGAAGCAGCGCATGCAGTGTTCTCAGTCCAAGTGCACTATATATGTACCTCCTGCCGTTTTATCTAATAGTCCAGGCGTGTTAGCGAGATGTCGTGTGACAATTCACACAACGTCTCACTAACAATAGATGCAAAACAACGGGCACAATTTACTGTTCGGCACAGTGAGAATGAAACAGGAAAAGAAAAGGATGCTAAGATCAAATGGGGAAGAGGTCATGATATATATTGTATTGTGTGATTTTGGTAACATGTTTTTACATTTGGTCGAGACTTGAGGCTCAGAATTTCACACAAAATTGTTTAGTGTTTTTTTTTTTAGTTGACTGTCTGACAGTTTTGGGGGAACTTGGCTGTCGATTCTTTTCAACCATACAAGTAAAAAAAACCTAAACTGTTGACATTAAAAAAGAAGGAGCAGGCTGGCCAGAGGATGCCTACCAGCCAGATGGCTACCATCTCCCTCCGGCTCTTAAGAGGATCTCGTGGAGCTACAGGTGAGTCAAAAAATGATTGCCCCGAGGCCGTAAAAAACACATTCACGGGGGGGCAATTTAGCTTAAAAAGAGGTGCGATGGGTCCCACAGATTCCAAAATCTTATTTTCCTGTTGGATCTTGTCAGCTTGCTAGCAAGATAGTCATAATACATCCAGCAATCAGTTTTAAAGGTGCAGTATGTGGCATCTAAAAGGCAGCCAGCCTTTAAATCGCTCATCATCCAACCCTCCGCCACACTGACTGAAAGTGTGCAAAAGGCCCTGTTGAGAGCTGGTGTTCGGTTTGTCTGGTTCTAGTCAACTGCAAAACATTTTGATGCAACATATTGTACTCTGTGAGGATGACCTGCTCCCTCTCTGGACACAAAAGGCTCATTCTAAGGCAACAAAACCCTCCAGGTGATGATACACTTGTGAAAAATACAGTTATGATGCCTCTAACTCCTCAGCTGAAAAACTTTTCCAGAGCCAAATGCTCCATGAGCCACAATCTTCTTCTTTCACACGTGTTAAAAACACATACGACGTGTAAACAAGACCACCTTTACAGCTTTCAGCTCACAGCAACACGTCGCAGAGCTGTCCCCGCAACCAACGTACGGATGTGACACTTGTGTTCTAGTCTAACTCTTGGGGAAAAACAGATAACAGAGACATCCTAAAATATCCACATATACCTTCAACGTTTTCACAGGTGACAACTACAGCCTTGTCGGCGTGTTCACAAGGGCTCCTTTGGCAGTTCTAACAGGTTTAGAACATGATCAATTGCCCAGGGAAATTAAAAGTTGCATACAGTTGCACATTATCTAAATGTGAAATGAGCTGTTCTAATTGCTTAATAGTTGTCAAAAGTGTTGAAATGCGTCAAAACCTTGGTTGCTCCGCTAATAAAGTAAAATCTTTGTGAGAAATCTTGATGTTACCTTTTGATCCAAAAAGAAAGTGAGCACATCAAAATTAATGAGATGATTTTCCTCCTGACATGGTTCCTTTCTTCCCTCTGTCTTTTCTTGTTTCGATTAAAAGCATCGGAGGAGCAGGGTCTCTAATCAGAAATGTAAACGGCATAGCAGCATAACTGTCGCCCCCATTCATTCGGCTCTTACCGGCTTACAATGCATTTCAAAATCCTATTGATAACACTTAAGTGCTCATCCATTTGGAATTAATGTTAGCATAAAGTCAAACACGTCAAAACCCCTCTCGCGGAGCCGTTCTTCATTGTTCTAACTCGCTCTGATTGCAGAGGCAAACACACTCAGGATAGTATCACATCGCTGTTGATTTTCTTTTGCTCGCTAACTCATCAGTAAGCTCTCTGCCCATTAACCGTGTATAACAAGTTACAAGATAGATACTGTAAAAGCCCTTTGCAAATACTAGATATAAAATGCAGTGTGGCAGGATTCAGAATAATTTGAACAGACATAATTTTCTCTTAAGTGAAAATATTCGTGCAATTAGTGAAAACATTCTGGAGTTATAATATCTGTCTAAGTGACATTATGGCTGCGAGAAAAAGCAGAATGTGATAAAAGAAAAGAAAAAGAGGGATGAAAAGTGCATATCCACTTGAAATGTGAATTAAAAAAAAGAAAAGTCTCCTCTGGAACACTTGAGGCGATGTGTTTCAAGTGGTTTCCCTTCTTCTGAAGTTCATTTCAATTTTACTAACATTGAAAAATAATAATGTTTATATAAATACCAGAATACATTATTCCGTATTACATAAACACAGGATTATAAATGGATGTTTTTCCATGTAACCCTTCAGGGGCCATTTTTAAAACATCTTAAGTTTATTGGTCCCCCCCTCCCCCTCGAGCATATAGAGAATAATCCTCCAATATACTGTAAACATAAATCTATTAGAGCCTCAGTCATGCAACGGGAGAACTAAAAGCAACAGAACTGCATTGCGAGTACAACAATGACCAGTTACACAGACTATAATGCATATAAAGAACACAATTCAAAGAATGTAACTCGTTTGCATACGTTTATCCATCATCAGCTCTTTATGAATAATAAAGTGCAGCAATACAGCAGAAACAAAACAAACAAAAAATGTGTTCTCACGGGTGAGGCTGGAGGAGCAAAATAATGAGAGTGAGTTCTCTCCCTCCCCTTCCCCCCAAAAAAACAAAAAAACAAAAAAAAACAGAACACATGAAATTAATCATAAACTCACGACAGTTTGTCACAAAGAGGAATGTTTCCCCCAAGCTAATTAAAAAGCACTCATTAAGCAGTGCTCCAAAACTCGCTGGCAAACTTCTTTTTCGACAGAATAATGTGGGTTTTGACATATATATTTGTAAGCTGTTGACGATGTTCACTAAATGCTGTGAACATCTACCAAAGAGCAAATTGGTAGATAGGATTTGACGGTCCTGATGCTGTTTTATCTTTCTGTAATTTATTTATTTATTTATTTATTTTTGCCAAAGAAATGCACCAGATACTGCAATTTACGGCCGAGTCAGGGATTCACCTTTTCGACTTGATCTCGGATTTGGACATTTTAAACTCACTCTGAAAAAATGTGTCTGCATTTGGAAGATTTGGGTCAGGATCATCAAACGTAATAAGCAGTGCTCTGATCACATAAGAGTCAGTATTGCTGAAATCTCTCAGCTGAATGCAATTGTTCCGGTGGAAGGAGGGTGAAAGAGCTGCCATTTGCTTGAAGAGCAGCGACAAAAGACCGAGGGGGGAAATCTCAGCAGGGATCTCTTTTTGGGCACAATAACGTTTATGCTAATTCCTATTTATTGTGAAAAATGTACATTATGTGCGCCATAGCTGTATAGTTAAACAGCTGTCACCGAACATCACTGGATGCAGGGATAATTAAGACTTACTGACAGAGATGCAAATTAAGTTTCAGAAGCTATGTGGGAAAATTGATGACACATAAAACAATGCTTTTTCTGTAACAAAGGAGAAGTGGCTCTGAATAAATATCCAAAGGAAAACATGGTGTTTGAAAAAGACAAATCAAATAACTTTTACACCATTTGTAACTGTGCACCTTTGTGGCTGACCGGACTTAAAGGTGTCTCTAGGCCAGAGCACTTCCCTAATGGACCTTAATGGGTTTTATGGTGCACTGCAGGCTTCTAATGGGGTAGTATGTCTGATGGGGATGCTGCTCTCTGGTCCTCCAGGGCCCTGTCTAGGTTCCTAATGTGACCTGAAGAGAAGAATACATTATGTATCACGGTTCCTTTTAGTCAAAGGTTAATACCCGGAGTTAAAGAAAAGTGGAGATATTTTGGGGTGTGAAAACAGGGGAAAAAAAAAAAAAAAGTGAGGTTATGAGAATGTGTCAGAGCAAAAATACACAGAAAAGAGAAGCCCAGGAGTTAAAGCAACGGGAGGGAAAAAAAAATACCATGGCATATTATTGAGGGACACTTTGGTGCTAAGCTGCTTATTGATAAAAGCACTAATCTGCCTGGCAGAAGGTAAGGAGGCTGGGATGTTTGGTGATATAATATCTAAGCTAAAGGCAACGCCATCAGGGAGCTGAGCCTCCACACGGCTTTACCTAAAGGAGTTACTCATTTCATTTTATTTTATACATAAAAAGACGGAATCTGACCATGTGCCCCCTCACGGAAAAGCGAAAAGGAGCCCTGAGGAAAAAATGAGAGCAGATCATTGTGAACGACTGGCTTTTCATCAGACATTTCATCAGGCTTGATCGATAGGGACGGGCCATCACTTTTTTTTAATACGTATATAGATCACCAGCATCACTTTAATTATTTTTCCTCTACATCAAAGAGCGAGTCAGCAATTGCTGGGCATTTCTGATGACATCAAGAGGGCTCAAGGTTGGCGGTCAGGGCAACCGCACAAATAGTTCAGTTACAACTGCCATTCATCAGGAAGACTTTTGTCACTGCCCCTTTACCCTTAAATCAATACGCTGCTACATTATTAAAAAAAAGAAAAAGAAAAAAATCTTTTATGCATAAGTCAGACAATAAAGCTGACATCCATGAAACAGTAAACAGCTGGGTAAATAAAATATACCACCGCAACCTCATATAGTTACCAGCTGTCCTCTATATGCTCATACTCTTATTGATATGGTATAATTTTGCATTCCGGATCCAGATAGACATATAGATGAAGCTCTGATACTAACAAATCTTTTATCTACTGTTCTGTGTAGACTGATGCTGACAACATGACAACACTGACCGCTCCCTTTTTTTTTATCAAAGTGTCATGGTTTGGTAGATTCTATCAGCTGAAGCTAATCGATGGGAATTCTATATAGTGGCGGGCAATCTGATGGTTTTAAGATTGAGATCAGCGTTGAAGGTGCCCATAATCTATTTGTCAGGCGAATCGAGATTAGTGTCTGTAATATCCTCTTACTTCTGTTTTCCAAACATTACATCGACTAGCAGATCTTTGATATGAGAACGTACCAATGATGTGGGCGAGACTGGATGGCTATGTTCAGACTGGAAAAACTACTTCACACGTCTCTTCCTTGGCTGATTTAGTTATTGGAGTATTGTGTTTTTGTATGCACATTAAATCAATATTTTGACCCTCGTAGTTCTTAAACAGGACCTATTTTATTTGGACATGGTTATTAAGTTTGTGAGAACAATCAATATCGGTCAACCATCAATGTTTCATACCCTTTGCTGCTCATAGCTACGGGTCATGATAGCTTAATTCATGTCGATGCTGATACATTTTTGGTCTCTCCCAACAGAAGGGTCCCACAACTTAATTGAATCTGAGCTTGTATAGTGATGGCTCTTATAACATTACTTATTTTGCAAATGAAGCAAGAGCTAAGAGAGTTTGATATTGGCGTTGGATTTGCTGAGATACTATCAAACCCCAACACCACCTCAGTCGGAGACACTCGATACACTGCTGTTGAAATTTTAATCACCTCGCTATGTCGCACCAGTCCTGGAGTACAATGCCAGTAAAAAATCTGTTCAAAACAACAGGCGAACTGGAAGTAACATGTTTCACACAATGTTTGTATTCTCATACCCCTAAAATAAACAGCATGCGCCCAGTGGTATCACACTTCATTGGCACAAGTTTTTTTTTGCAATGTCTTGTTAGAAAAAAAAATGAAAGGCTCTCCAGACAGCAGCCGACAAGTATGTTAATTATGCTTTACATACTGGAAAGTTTACGACTCCCTTGGGTTTACAGCCTAAGCACATAATCTACATCTGTCTGTCTTGCTACACTGCTAAAGGCTGAGCCAACTAATCTTAGACGGCCAAATCATTCGGTCTGAGAGTGAGGTGCAAATGAAATCAATCCTCATGTCCTAGTTCAGAGAATGCTTCTCTCATTAGGACAAGCCTGCTAATTGAAGTAATTTGCCTCTCTGCTGTCTCTCCTGCCCCTCGCCATGTTGATCGTCCCTCCAGTTAGAGTCACTTTATCAGTGGCACCGTTTGGAGTCAGTCCCCGGCTCTTTTACCTGGAGTAGTGGGAACTAGATAAATACTTTTATGCTCAACAATGGTTTGCACATGATTTCTCATCCGAACACATTGCACGCACTATCAGATTCATACGCAAAACAAATATGGGGCCCCATGTCACAAGAGTAAGCATTAACTGATGCTAACTGTAACTGCCATCAGGGACCAGGGGAGTGCTGGTGCTGACACCGCTGGAAGGATTCTTGGTCCGGGATGATCATTTTGCTGTAATTCTTGAACGTTTTCAACAAAAAAAATTGTACATATTGCCCATTTAATTGAGTTCAAACTTATTCTAATTTCTTAATGGTAACCAAATGAAAGAAATAAGCAACCCCACACATGGCCACTGGTATCAACTTTACAATTCCAGCCCACACCAGTCTAGCACTAGTCAGCAACGGGTGTTAATTGATGTCTTCCACATGGTACCATATATACACACTCCTGAAAGACCCCAGTGCCTTTGAGACAATTACATATCTGAATTAATTAAATGTATTGTATGAAGTAACTACATACAGAATGTATAGACAATCCATTTCAGTACAGTACATTTTGTCAGAGACACAGAATGTTATTCCTAATGTATTTCTAATATCTCAGTAATTTGTAATTTTGTTTTAATTGGCGAAATTTTTTCAAGTACAAACTCAAATTTCATTTCTACTTAAGCCCCGTGATTACTGTCAGATGCGCAGCTTCAGGTGAGGAATATGTAAACCCAACTGTAATCATGATCCATGGATTCTGACTTTGAGATGACTCGAATTTTAATCTTCTCTCCTCAACTACCTGGAACCCACCAATAAATCTGGCACCACCATTGGTCTGTTGGTGTAAAAAAAACGAGAAATCTGCATGCTAATTAGCGCTGAACACATCAAATAGGATTTGACTTGGTTCAGTCACAAGAGTTTTAGAGAAACTTGGTCCCTGTAAGTTTCGACAGTTGATTGGCGCCTGAATAATTAGGATGTATCCTGATATTCTGGTGCTCCAGTCTTTAAATCAACATGAAACAAGACGGCATCAGAGAGGGGAACATGGGGGATGCCAAGAAATTGTAAATGTGCTGAGTATAGCAGGCAGTCTGTACACCGAGCGTTTCCGCATAAGCCTTGATTATTGAACGGTGCCATCTTTTATACTGCGCGGAGCCAGATCGCACAGCTGACATCCGTCTCCGTCTACTGTAACTCAAGGTAACACACACACACACCCTCTCTACCCTGGCAAGATACTTCAAAGGAAGTCTGAGGGATGTTATGTGAATATTTTTGGCCTCAATCTCCACCAGCCCTGCGCAGTTTTTAATAGCAATGAGCAGACACACCAAAGAAGACATGAAGGGGCGGAGTTTGAGGATCTCAGGCTCAAGGACTCGAGACCTATGCGGCATCAGTATTAGACCTGCATAAATAAAGTCATACCCAAGTTGGATCACTTTGTTGTGGTTGTTATTTAAATTCGGTCATTGAATTCAACACTGCTCCTCTTCTCCTCGCAGTGTAGCGTTAGCAGACCTACAGGAGATTATTTGATATTGTACACCCAGTCTTTCCCAGGCTTTGGCAATCTAAACACAACCCTCCTCAGTGTCTTTTCCAAAAGGTGGTGGTGTGTTTGCAAAAAAAAAAAAAATCAATACATCCAGCTTTTGGATGAGATACAGTATGTTCATAGTTGGTTAGCTATTTTTGTCAATGAGCTAAATGTCTAAAAAAGATACCTGCCTGGCTGTTGCGTAACTTCAGCTGCTGGAGCAACGGCAGCTACGATTCCTACAGGCATGTCGGGCACGAACCCCTTGATTTTTAAAGCAACACTGACGAAACTGAAGGAAAAAACAAACATCAGAAATTGTATTTGACATCCTTCATACATGTTGTATGTTACTATAAATCGCTGAGCAGGGAGCTGTTGAGGAATGTGAGATTCAAGTCTGCTGCAGAGACACATAACGATTGTAGCCTGTCTATAAATTAAAAATAGCTTGCAGTAGCGCAAAAAAAAAAATCCTATACAATGTTTTCATATATTTAACTTTTTCAAGTATTTAATGTATGTCTTTCCTGTGAATGTCTCTGTGTGTAGATAGCCCAAATCTTTCCAGGATGTGTGGAGAATATTGTATTATGTTTTAACTTAATTATTGTCCCGAAGGGGAAGTTGCCAGTTCAGTCTTCGTGTTCAGCCATCCTAAACAAAATGAAATTAGGACCACACAGTATTTAAAGGCAATGCTTCAGCAGAAAATAATGAAAGCGCTCCGGAGACTTTGGCTTCATTTTCTAATGGGAGAGGAAGCAAGTCTGGGTGGGAGCGGCTCAGCAATACAGAAGACTCGTGGAACTGAGCGGCGTAATGTTATTTAGTATTTTCCTCGTTTCTTACAGGCAACTTGTAGATGACAAAAAAAGGGGAGTGGAGCACACTGAGTGATTGCTAAAAAGCTTTCAACACTACTGTCTTTATCAGGCATTACACGAGGTAAACACACACATATGGAGTCTACTTTGTACGGGAGTACAGTTATTAGCGGATAATGGGATGAACTCTGGTTGTTCTTTTGTTTCTGATCTGATGATTAGCCTGTTTACACAATTAAAAGCTGCAAATTAATCAGCGCACTACAGTTTCCCTCGCTGTCCTCAGTAACCTGTTTTAACTAGAGCGTACCTTTTTATCGTCTCTTCGTCAGCGGTATCATCCCAAAAGTTACACTTCACCAAGATCTTCTTCAGTCAAGCATACATTATGCTCTACTTTGTATTGTCCTCTATTATGTGACCTGTAACCGAGTCCTTCACCAGAAAACTGAATATGCATACAAATACTTTTTTTCCTCCAAAGTCTACCTCTGATACAGTCCAATTCTATCTCGAGCACAATCGCTTGTGTTGCTCGTATCTCATTTTCAATGCTGACTGCAGCTCAGCCACACACACACACACACACACACACACACACACACACACACACACACACACACACACACACACACACACACACACACACACACGGACACACAAGAGTCACTGTGCTCCCCGCATCATCTCGAATCTCCTCCCTCCCTTTCAGATTCACACTCAGCCTCAGACTGTCTCTCTCCTGTCTCGGTGTATTCGGCGTCTTCCTCTTGCTGTCAGTGCTCCCCTGCCCACAGTTTCCCTTCGCTGTAGGTAGCCCGACCCCATCACTTGTCTGCCGAAGCTGCTCCTCATCAGCAATTAGTCCCAGTATTTGTCGAGGGCTTCTCACAGCCAGGTAATGTTACTTCTCAGTCCAAACATTTCTCTTGTTACCTGTTTGTCTGTCCCATTTGCCTGCTTGCCTGTATGCCTGACTCCCAGTTGTTCATGTCCTGCCTTTCTGCCAACTCTAGTGCTGAGGGCTAGTAAATTGCCCTTTAACCACCCTGCTGTGCATTAGTGTCTGCATTCCAGTCCAACTTTCTGTGTCAGCAACCCGAACGATGACAGCACGGTCTTGCCAAACTATGGACCGAGCAGACTCGATATTTGCCACGGAAGACAGAGGGGAAAGGTAGATGTATGAAGCATCACGACAAACATCTCCACTGTTTACATTATCTGTACCCTCATGTTATATGCTTTCTCCAATACTGCAAGAATCCCAATTAAAATGTATTGAAACCTATGAAAGCCTCCTCCTGAGGATCGGCTTCCTGTCATCTTTATGACTGTTTGATCCAGCCATGCCTTGGCTCCATCAAGCCTGGATCAAAGTAGCATGTAGTGCATTCATTACTGGCTGCTGCTCTTGAAAAAAACAGAAAAAGAAAAAAAAAAGCACCTTCGGTGTTTGTTTTCCATGTCAGAAACATCACCGTACCTGAGCTGAAAGTAATATTCCTCCTGTAATAATCAGTTAGTTGCAGTAACTCATGCAACCTTTAGATAAAAACACTCACTTCATTATGAAATTATATAACATGCAGGCACTCAGAGCAGATGATGTGTTTAAATGCTGCTGAAAAACCTCAAGAAAAGATAAAAGTGTATTACAAAGGCAACAATAATGGAACAAAGGCTCACAAGCAGATTTAAGTGATGATGGCATGTAGGTGTGTATACTATATATAACAATACACTGGAAAATAGTAGGTGTTTTCTAGAAAAAGTTAAGTTACATAACTGTACTAGCAGCGATTCTCAGAGGTAATGTGCTCCAATTATTAACAAAAAAAAAAAAAAAAAAAACATTGAGTACTAGGCATTCTATATATATATATATATATATATATATATATATATATATATATATATATATATATATATATATATATATATATATATATAGAATGCCTAGGTCACCGGGCTGTGTATAAGAAGGCTTGGCAACCGAACAAGCATAGTAAAGTCGGGGCCAACATTTGGAAACAGATGTGAAATGGCAGCAGCACCAGTGACTACATAATAAAGCATTTTCACTACAATGCAGTGTAAAACACAATGCATTGACTCACGCATTTTGTGCTACGAAACAGTGAGAAAACATGCAGCACAGGCAGAGTAAATTATTCCAGAATCTACAATGCTTTCATTTTCTTTTTTTTTTTTTTTACCTCACTTTCCTTCTAGCATTCCTTTTCTGGGTAATCAGCCAGGGCAAATATGCAGTGCACAAAGAACCGTGTGTGGGTGTCTTTTTCTCTGCGTGTGTGTGTGTTGGTATATGTCTGTGTGTTGTGCCTGTTTGAAAAATACTGGAAGGCAGATTGGAAACCAAGATAGGAGAAGATAGGGAAAATAAGTCAGCCACACTCCCCCCCCCAACCCGACTACTCACGGAAAATCCAGATGGCATATTTCCGATGATTTCCAGGGTTTCACTGGTCTTGAGCGGAGGTACGAGAGAATAATGTGTCACAGACTTGTAGAGCAAGAGCAAAAATGTTGCCTCCGGCCTAGTCTGTAACACACCTCTGCTGGGTTCAAACAGCAGTATTGGGCTAAATTGGGCTAATCCCAGCTCAAAGGGATGCCTAAAGTTCACAAAGTGTGGGCCCTGCTTAACAAAGAAGCAGGTTAATTAAGACTCACAGTGACTCACTCTATCCCTTTTCCTGCTCTAACAATCCGCCGGAGTGGCTTTAGGTGTCTGCAGTAAGGAATGGAGATGAATGAGCGGCCAACGGGAGGACGACACTACATCTATTTCTGAAAAAGAATTTGACTAGTGTGAACGTACATTAGGGATACATTTACCGCCTTCCAAGTAGCCGCGATTGCTGGCTTAGTTATATTTCCCTGCGTTTCCTACCGCTCAACATCGCCTTGTGTTCAAAAGTAGGATTCTCATTAAGTGAAGTGTGAAAAAAAAGGTGCTAGCTGTTGGACCCAAAAGGGCTAATTATCAGCTCTAATGGCCAATGTAAGTCACTGGTTTCTCCAGCAACCATCATGCAATATCACACATTCGGAGGTGACGAAAGGGGGAACTTAAAAGCACAAAGACAGTTCTTGTTTTTAGCTCACCATGTCAAGGCAGCATATGAACCTCAGTAAAGAATTTCAACATCCTTTTCTGAAAGAATCCTTGAACTTCCATAATGTTTAATGTAAATGCATTAATGAGCCTCTGCGTTTGTGTAAATATATTGTTTCTTTGTTACAGTATAGATGTTGGTAATGTTAATATGATATGATATTACCGTTTCAATGTATGTGAGGCATATGACACGGTGTGCAGCTTTGTATTCACACATTATTCACAATTATTCCCCTTCTAATATCCAAACGTTTCCTGTATGTAAATGCCTACCCTGGCTCAATAACAGAATTGCAGCATCCACCTGAGAGCGGTTAAACTTGCCAAGACCCTGAGGGAAATTCCCAATGTCCCCACTTTAATTACAATATAACCCAAACAGGTGCAGTATGGAAGCAATTGTACGGACCTCTGTTCAGCACAGGGGAGCTACGGCACCTTATCATGCAGACAGCTCATCCTGTTTGTTTCAATCTGGCATGGAGAGACATTTTTGGGTTTAACTTGATGCTACATTTGCACTTGCTAAGGCTTTTTCATGCCAAAGAAATTGGTTTTCAATCAGGACTAGGAGAAAGAATGGCTCAGGTGTTTTTCTGATTTTCTAGGTGTAGGTGCCTTTTCAACACTTTCAATGAAAAGCAGCACTTTTTTTTTTTTTTTTTTTTTTTTTAATTTAGCATTTCAAACATTTAATTAGTGTTTGGTTAAATTCTAAAGAGTGTTTACAAAGGGCCGTAGAGGACAGGAGTCTGTCTATATCAGCCTCACAGGGGCTTGTCATCTTTCTCTCCGCTTGTGATGCAACCGTACTCCATCTGCACAGAGGCTTTGGAAGAGTTGGCAGCAAAGAGCACTGTCCATGGTTCTGAATTTCATTGGTTCTAGACACATACAGTACATGACAACCGCTGGTTACAACTGTGGTTTAGGGTTTTGGGTGTCTAAGTCTATTCCTGTCATTTTCTGGTTCTTTTTTCTTTATTTATTTTTGGGGCGTTTTAGAAAAAAAAAAAAAAAGGATTTAGTTTGAATATGCTGTGAGGCAATGGATATTTTTTGCCCAACTGCCTTCAACTGTGTTTAGAGGAAGCTTGCTTGTTGTAATATATTAAAGCCCGGAAACGGCATTTCAGGAATTCTGTTCCAAAGTGGGTTAATCTAAAGCAATTACAGGGCTGAAATATTCCCTGCAGACTCTTGGGAGAAGATCAAAATGTTTCTGAATTGATAGCAGAACTAGCTCCGAGCGTAAGAAACAAAACAAATACTGCTTTGCACATATAGCTGGCACATGCCGAAATTATGCTGCGATCAAATTAGGACATCGGAAACATCTGTTTGGGTTTTGGCACCCTTAACTAGCCATTCTCGAGTATACAGTATAAAAAGATTGCAATATTCAGCCTCAGGCTGTACTCAAGGCGTGCACTTATAGGTGTGGATGTTCCTGTAAAATGTGTATATTCTATGCTGGATAGATTGTAAAAAACAATGATTATGTGCAATATTCATTTTCTAGAATTAAAAAGCTGAAGCAAAGAAGGCTAAATAGTCTCATATCTGAATAGATATGAGGGCAGTGACACCCTCATGATAAATTATGTACTGCCACTGCCTATCAAATCAATAGCTTATGAGCCTGAGTGGGGTCATGTATGTGGACTGTGTATGAGGCCTCATGACATAAGGCATTCTACAGTCTCTTATCTTAACCTGAGCCCTTGATGACGACATGCCTTAACCCTTTATCCCAATCTCATTCCAACCTGAACCCAAAAAGCAAGCTCTTGAAAGATGTGTGTTGGCAAAATGTTTTTTTTGTTTTTTTTTTTTTTAAACTCACTGTCAGTGTCCAAAACTCCAAAACTAATCCCCACAACAACATAAGTAAAAAGACCCACACATACAAATATCTTTTTTTTTTTTTAATAGTTTCCAGATCAGACTCATTTAGTTTGTTAAACACTGACTCTGCTTTCCCGAAACAATAGACCGGTATTCATAAGTAAAAATGCCTTTAATTAAAGCCTGAGAGAGTTGGCGAAAAAGAGCGATAATGCTGCAGATAGTTACGGAGCTTAGCTTTGTGGTAAAATCCTTCAAATGCCTTCAAAAAAAAAAAAAAAAAAAAAAAAAAGAAGTGCTAAAAATGCACGCTACGTTCTGTGTGCTCATAATCTGTTCACACACAAGCTGTCAGACAAAATATCAAGAAGTTTAGCACAAACCCAGACACCTGACCAAGTTCCCAATGAAAAGGCATTGTCGAGTGTTGCACAGTTAATTAAAGCAAGGGCACCACTCTACATCTGTCACATCACTTGGCAGTTACTTAATTATATATTTCGGTCAATCTGTTCTTCCTGATGTGAGAGGGGATGCCATACATGAGACAACATCTGCTGAGGTATGTCACATGAGCTTCAACATCTGTCCGTGTTTTTGCACAGCCTGTCAATCACTTGAGTCATGTCTCATACGCATTTATGTTATCATATTGAGAAACCGCAAACACTGTCAAGCGCTGAGAGCTCACATCTGCGCCACAGCTACAATTAACACTCTTTTTGCTAAGCCCCAAAATCTACACACAAACACAGAGATTGGCACTACACACAAATATCCAGACACACCCTGTGGCTCGCAGTCATTTCGGTCCCTTATGTTGTCCATCACAGAGACAGTGGTGACTGTTCTCTAAACTGACTCCACCCACAAAGGCTTGTGATCACCTAAGCTGTCAGCAAGCATCTGCTGAAACTACCAACCAGCCAACTGTGATACTGGCTCTGAAGATATCTCCACAGAAAAATGTGTCACCTACATGCGTTCAGAACTCAGCGGCACATTTTCCAATTCTGTTTCTGCTAATTTTCATGCAGCAAACTTTATCTGGAAAGCCGAGGGGGATGTCAGTAACACAACGGTTCTGTATGTATAACACCATGATTTGATGTATGGAGGTGTCTGAAAAGCCGATATCAACTTGTATTGTATGAAACACAAATTGCACATGACAGAAGCCAAATATATTTTTGAATAAAAAAAACAATGATGACCATCTTCTAATTCCTCTGTAGCAGCAGTAATAGTGTTTTGTTAGAGCTATAATCTGTGAGATTTGCAAATAAATCAGTTATCACTCAATAAACTCGGAGGCAGCGAGAACTGTAAGACACGTTCATTTGCTGGTGATGGATGAACTACATTTATTTGAGCGGGAATGCCCCTGTAGTAGGCAGTCTTTGGATTTGAGAGGCTCTTTGAAGTTATGTGAGACTGTGTCTACCTCCTACAGACACCAGGGGATATTTTTTTTCCTCACGCAGAAGAAAAGTTCAGCAAAGTGGTTGTTGGGAAATGTGAGATGCATTTTAAAAAGTCCATATACAGTACAGCTGTCTTGTTAACTGGTGGGATCACAACATATGGACATTTTACTGCACGATAACTGGTTATACTATACAAGCGTAATGGTGTTCAGTATCCCTCTGAGCACACACACATACACAAACACACATCTGCAAGTCCAACACGCACATTCACATGCTCGCAGATGACACAGAAACCTAGAGACACACTAGCTTTCTATCCCTAGACTCTACAATTTTGCCATTCGTAATCCCCTCTGAGTCTATTAATATTTCTGTTTCCATGGCGATTAGAGCCTTGCCAAATGTTGTACCGATAAGAAGAGATAAGAGCATAAGGGGCAAGGAGATAAGAGCAAGTGACCTGCGGAGATCAGAGCACTAGAGGTCAGGCAGGAGAGCATAAGTAAGTCACTGAGAAATGGACCTTCCCAGTTCAACTCTACTGCCAACCTGATGGAAAAAAAACAAAACAAAAAAAACCTAATTAAAAACATATGAAGAGCCATGTAAATTTTTCTTGTAGTGCAATGCTTAAGCTTTGTCTCTGTGACCATGGAAACTTTTTAGTGACACGCCTTTCCAACTGGAATAAACATTATGCCTGTCCTTAATCTGTCATCTCTCACATTATGCACAGTTTTTTTTGCAGATAATTAAATCAATCGTGACTAAGGAAGAAGCGATAGTCACAAATCTGCCATACATTCTGAAGTATCATTTTTACATTTTCACAAATTGGACTGATGGTGCAACGATAACAAAAGCCATTCAACTTATTCAAATTTTTTATCGTGTTATTGTCTTGTAAGTCATTCATGGCATATTACTGCCACTGACAGTAATAATCCTCTATGAGGGTTGCTCCTAATAAGAATAATATTATAAGCTTATTATTCTGAAATTGAATTTAATTATCCCTCTTCAGTACCCCCAAACAATGCGACACACAAACTGTCCACTCCTCTAACACACCATTGAGACAGTACATCTGGAAGGCATCACTTTACCTGTTTGTTGTTGTACTTCGGTTGGCTGGTCTTGTAGCTGTAATCTGAGTACTGGTCTGAGCCGGTGGAGTTGTCGTCTCCTCCTGTTCCTACAAAGGTGTTGGCAGCAGGGAGGTCCTGGACGGCCTGATGCTTCTGTGAGGCTGAGGGAGATTGGGCCTGCAGCTGGATGGAGGGTAAGGGGGAGTTGGAGCGGTAGTGCCTGCCGATATCAGGGCTTCCTGGAGAATATGTTAAGGGCAGATGTATCCTGGGGCTATCATTGACTCCATCAAGGTTGAACTTGAGACTCTTTTGAAGGCTGACCTCCTCCTCTTCCCCGAGCGGTTTTGGGGACTTCTGGGGTTTGCCTTTTCTTCCTCGTTTGCCTTTGGCATTCTTTGGTGCCTGTTTTGGTGCGTACAAGTCCTTTGTTTCCTTCTTGCCAGCCTGATACCCACTCTTAGTTTCTCTTTGGATGCGGTGTCGAATAAACACCACCACTAGGATCAACATTACAACACCTGCCACACCAGCAAGGCTTCCAAACAAAATATTACTACGCTGTGCTGCAAAACCACTGTCAGGATCACCAGCAATGTCCCTGTCCAGTGGAGTGTAAAGACTGTGTCCAACTAGAGCCTCCACTAAGCTGACATTTGAAATGGTTTCATTGACATAGATGTGGACCAGGGCAGTGGCATGACGTGCAGGCTTCCCCCTGTCACTCACTCGCACCACTAGGCGATGTAGTCCACCATGTTTCCGGGTCATCTCTTTTGCTAGAGTGATCTCCCCACTGGAGGGGGAGATGCGAAATAACTGGTAAGGGTTTCCACCAGCAATACTGAAGACCAGCTCTGCATTCGGCCCACTATCCAGGTCTTCAGCTTCTACTACCTCAACATGGCTATCTGGAGAAGCTAGAGGTGACAGGCGCTTGAAGGAGGAATTGGAGGGCTTGGTGATAACGGGGTCATTGTCATTTTCATCCAGTACATTGATGGTAACACCCACATATGACGACCTGGGCGGCTCTCCTCCATCCACTGCTTTTAGCCGGAAGGTATAGCTGCTCTCTTTCTCCCTGTCAAACGAGATGCTTGAAAGAATGGTGCCTGTTCCATTTTGAACAACAAACTTTCCTCCGTCTGGCTCTACAGAGAGGTGAACGTGGGCATTCTCACCTTTGTCCACATCCAGGACCGTCACCATGCCAACGGGACTTAGAGGGGGCATATTTTCTAAAACTGAAAAGCTGTACCCACTAAGCATGAACTTGGGGTCATTGTCATTGCGGTCAAGCACTTTTATCACTACTGTTGCTGTTCCTTTATGAACAGGTGACCCTTTATCTGCTGCGGTGACCCGAAACTCATAGCGCTCTTTATGCTCACGGTCAAGTGGACTTCGGGCTCTGACTTCACCTGTATTTGGGTCAATCTCAAACAGACCTTTGATGGATGAGTCAGCCACAATATTGTAGAGGAGCTCCGCATTAGTGCCACTGTCAGCATCCGAAGCCATAACATCCAAAACCTTCTCTCCTGGTTGGTTTTCTTCGGCAAAATCTACTTCAAACACGGTTGGGGAGAATATTGGGGAGTTATCATTCACATCAGTCACCTGCACCTTCAAAGAGTTTGTACTAGAGAGCGCTGGATTTCCTGAATCGACAGCCACGATCTCTACCCTGTAATCCCTAACCCTTTCAAAGTCAAGGGGAGTGGTGGTCTGTAGGAAATACTTCCTCTTGTTGTCACTGGATGAGTCGCTGGCAGGGCGGAGTTGGAAGGGCACATCCCCTGCGACCACACAAGTGACGACGGCATTCTCTCCCTCATCCTTGTCAGAGACTTGGACCAAAGCAACGGCTGTTCCCACAGGCATGTCCTCTGAAATGTTAGCCTTTCCTTCACTGTGTGTCACAAGGCCTATCCCCCGGATCTCGACAGCTGGAGCATTGTCATTTTGATCAGTCACCTCAATGGTTACAAACGTCTTAGAGCTTTTAGGTTGAGGACCCTTATCCCTTGCCACCACGTAGAAAGACAAGCTGCTGATTTCCTCCCTGTCCAGTGGTCCTTTCACATAGATAATGCCTGTGGACCGATCGATTCTTAAGAGTTTCGGCACTGGTTCCACTGCTTGGTGAAGGGTGTACTCAATTTCTCCATTAGGGCCCATGTCGGAGTCATTTGCTTTGACCTACAATAAAAAGAATAATGTGGTTAAAGGCAAGATTTATATCCAAATGATTTGGTGTTAGAATTAAAAGGAAGCCAGTGTAGGATTTTCTCTACTAATCATCGGTCAATGAATGAATAAATGAATCAACAGATGTCTGATCACTTCAAAGCACAGCAAGTGAAGCTTTATTTGGGCATATTCCATTACTGCGTTTCCCCTTTGCTCTTGGTATTTATGCTACGGGCAATTTTCCCCTTCTTCCCGCCTTTCTTTTATCTCAGAAAATGGAGAAAAGGTTCACATGACAACATGGGGCAAAATATTAGAGCTGCTATTTCTTTCATCACAGTCAGTGCAATTTCACAGCGGTATGTAGAGAAAATCCTACACAAAGTGTCTCACTCCTACACTCAGACATTGTGTATCTCGAACTCAATTTCTGCAAGCACAATGGCACAACAAAAGCAATAAGCAGCTTAATTACCTGTACAAGCATATCATGCAAATGCTCTAATACTTTAAATATTAATTAATATTAGTCAAACAACTTGCATAAAACTAATTTTAAAAAGAGGAATATGATGAAAACATGTAAAGTGACAGGGAAATCAATTTGGCCTTGGTTTTCCCAGGAGCGTTATACTGGAGGCTAAACTCTGAACATTCAGAGCTGTCAAGTTATTTCTAAATATTTTAAAGCACAAAACCATAAAAAAAAAAACAAAAAAAAAAACTCCCTCTGATATGAAGTTATGCATAAAGACTGATCTTTGGAATAAAACTCTGCACAAACATGAGGCACAGACTAATTTTCAAAAACATCTTGATAAATTGGCTGAGCATTGTGGTTTATTTGGTGCTGAATATAGAATTCAAAACAGCACATCAAGCAGCACAAACAAATATGGTTTCAATTTAACTTGTCTCAGACTGCAAGTTGATTCAAAATGAAAATAAAATAAAACAAAATTGTTTAAAAGCAAGTCTCTTTTTGCACTAGAATCTTACCTGCAACACAGAGTGCCCCACTGGACTGTTTTCCGACACCTCCGCTTCATACGTGGACTTTTCAAACTTGGGAGCGTTGTCGTTGGCATCAGTGACAACCACCCTCAGCAAAGCGCTACTGTAGCGCTGAGGGTTGCCTCCGTCCACAGCCTTGATGGTGAGGTCATAGGAATCCTTTAACTCGCGATCTAGGTTGCCCAGGACAATAAGCTGTGGGAGCTTACCCCCCCTGTCGTCAGCCACCTGTAAACCAAATAGGGTCGCGGCGTCTGGACCTGCAGTCAGAGCATAATCCGCCACCCCATTCCTGTCTGAGTCCCTGTCTGTAGCTAGAGGTATGGAGAATAGTGCCCCCATGATGGTGTTCTCGGGGACAGAGATGGTGAGAACAGAAGAGGGAAACTGTGGAGTGTTGTCATTGATGTCCTGTACCTCAATGCGTCCTTCAATGAGTCGTGGGCTCTGGTTTTGTATCAGATCTGTCACTGACACTTCAAATTCCAGGAAACAGGGCTTACCCTTAGCTAGGGTTCGGCAGTCTCTCAGGGTCTCTCTGTCTATGGGAATCTCTGTGGTGAAAATGTCTCCCGTTTTCCCATCGACACGAAGGTAAGGAGCACCCACCTCCAGCTTGTAGAGATGACCCGAGTCTGGCAGGCCCTGGTCTGCTGCCAGGCTACCAATGAGAGTGTTGGGAGGCTGCTCCTCCTGGACCCGGTACAGGATGCTGCCTTCAGCAGAACCACAGTGCAGCACCAGGACCCAAAACAGCACTACTCGTAAATTCAGTTCCATTAGGTCATCAGAAGATCTGCCTGGAAATTAGAGGGAGAAGAACACTTGTGTTAGAATGCTGTTTCTGTTTGGAAATCATGTTTAAAGATTCAGCAATAAAATGCCTAGCAGTTGTACCAGGCTCCATGGGCAATAATTACCAAACACTAATTATAAAGGAAAACAACAGAACTCACATCAACAACTGTTTCAGAGGAGAGTGATACATTTAGTCAGCAGGAAGAAAGACTGTCTTCATTGCATTGTTCTATTATAACTCTACCACTGTAAAATGAATTATTTTTATCAATAAGTTGTGCCAAAAGCTACAGCAGGCCTGGAAGCACAATATCACAATTAGAGAAAAAAAAAACAACAACAAAGGGAAATTATGCATTAAAAAAATAAAAAAAAAATTCAACCACAACTCTATCCCAACATGGTTTCCTTTCTGTCCTAGGGCTTCAATATCTTCACTGAAAGTCTCAGCTTTGCGAAATTTCATGTAGAAATTAATGTAGGAAGGAGGAAATTATATCTTGTGTACAAGCAAAACAAACACGAGGGCCAGTCTGGATTGTTTCAGCTGTATAATCAAATAAAAATGTAATACCAAATCCGATTCAACGCAGCCTAAGAGACTCATTATTTTAGTATTACACTAATAGACATTGAGTGGTGAAGCAATGTAGCTCAGAGGTAACCTACGCTATCAAACATACCCTAAAAATAAATCCTCGCCAACCTGCCATGATATTGTCTATCGACAAATTTGAACTGTGTGACTGTGTGACGTTGCCAGAGAGTCCTCTGCAAACAAGCCACAACAAGGGCTTTCATTCTAAAGGCCACAGAGGCAGTGAGGCCATTTCTTCCCATGCAGATTATGCAACTTCGCCGTTATCATCACATGCAGCTTGCAAACAATGCACAATGCAGAAAATTCCAACCGTGCTCCATTGCTGCTGGCCAACTCAAACACTGTAATCATTATGTTTGATTTTGAACCTTTCAACTTTGTAATTACGTCCCATTATTTTAGTGTCTTCTTTGATCTGTATTCCCCCTAGCTAAAGAATTCTGTCTTTTATCATGCTACAGTGATTTTAGACTATAATTGTTTCTTGTGTGAATGTGTGTGAGAGTGTGTGTACGTGTGTGTTGGTAATTGAAATGGGAGCAGACATTGAGGTTAAGTATCAAGGTCCAGTGTTCCGGAAAACTCAGTAGTGGCAACATTTTACCAAATTTCACGTGATGTCTACTCACCAGTCATGAAGTGCTGATTTCTGTGTGTGCTGTCGGCGCAGCCCGTTTTGCGCCGTCTACTGCAGCATGTTTGTGTTACTGATTCACTAATCCAAAATACTGATTAGAGTTGGCTACGATCCTGACCTTATTAGACAGATAGGAATTTTCCCAGTCTAGATTAAACACTGCTTGCATTAGTCACTTCTCGACAAAGTTGGAACAGTTTCTTTAAACTTTCATGAATCACGGAACCCTTGAAGCCTTTAAAGAACATTTCAAACTAAACATCAACATTTTTTGTTAAAAGGTGTAATTGAGGCGCCCATTAGCTCAGATGGCCTGGGGCCCCTTGCCGAATATCACCCAACACCCTCTCTCTCATTCCATTTCCTGTCATCTCTGAACCTGTCCTATCAATAAAGCCATACAAAGGCCAAAAAAGGGCGATATGTAATTGAAGCATAACGTTAAATGAAGAATTTAACAAATGAGGGAAAAAAACAAAAGGAGTACAGGTGCCGGATCTTGTATCGACCGTCGCACTGAGATTAGGGATCAGTGATTTCTTGGCTTTCGTGCGTTGTGAGAACAGCCAGAAATATACACGAATATGAGCACGCTGTGTTAATCTGAGTTCAAATCGGTACATTCTGCACCTTCTTAAATGAAACAGTGTTCCGCAGAGGAGCAAAGCAAATGTGTATTAAGCTAGACAGCAAAACACAAATATACAGAAATCCAATGAGAAATCCAATTCCTTTTGAATACATTAAAATTGGAAGTGCAGGTTATTGATGCACTAATTGCTCAGTTATCGATGTGTCCCTTTTTACATTCGCAGGGGCGAGCCTTTAGTCGATGTGGCGTGAACAGTGAGTGTGCTTTGTGTGTTCATGTGCGCAGGGGGGAAAAAAAGGCAGGCCGGTGTAAAAAGATAATCAGCGGATACACTCCAAACACAACAGACAGTTACCACTGTAGCATTGTCATTCGTGATATTAATAAAGTTATTCTCAATTCAACTTAAAATGCAGTGTTGCTGTCTTTACTTCTTAAAAGCTTGTGAAAAAATATGGCCATTAAAGAATTTGACTAGGATCTTCATCATGGTCACATTAAAGTGTATTTGATTAAACTCTGACTCAGCAACACTGCACTGTTTGTCATGTGTGTTTCTATTTTTACATTTATTATTCAAATGTTTTTCTGTAGTGTCTTACTTGTGATTTGTACTACCATATGTGCCTCTGCAATTCCCCTTCAGGCACAAACAAAGTGATTTTAATTTGATTTAATTTAATTCAGTTAAGCCTTTTTGACACTTGCATAATCTCTTGATCTTCTCTTTAAAAAAAAAAAAAAAAAAAAAAACATTCACTGTTGAATTTAAGTTTGCAAAAATCATTTTTTACAAAATGTCCATTTAAAAAAATATAATTCAAAATGATTTGTTCAGCTGTTCCCATCGCTCTGCTGTTACAGCCACTTCCAGAATGAATAGGCGTGCTTTGATAGTGACATGATTGTTATGGTTGATGACACTCATGACTTAATGTCTTCCAGTTGGCCTCATGCCTGTCTTCCAGATGGCACCATGCCTGGCGGCCACAGCGATTCGGTGCTTTTCTCCCCCCCTCCTTTGTTTACATTTACATTAAAATTCATGTTGTTAGTGAAACATGCGCTTGCCATCACTCACTCAGAATCTCTGATAGGCTGAATATTATTGACACCGTGCGTTTGGATTTTTATCTCACATTTCTCAGCTGTCTCACAAATATTGTATCAAAAGATTTGACAGCATTGACTTTTTTTTTTAGGCTGTGGCGAAGGTTGAACATGTGCCAAGGTTTTTTTCACTACTGGACTAAAGCATGTCTCACCAAAGTTCACTACCTGAGCAGCAAAGATAGATAAATTAGAACTGCTGAACACAACTGGGAGTGACATGTTCCAGCATCTCAGCACTTTTTGCTCTGAAAAACTTGGTTATCATCTGCCATCCCAGATGGTGCGGTAGACCCACAAGACTGCAAGCTGATTCAGGCAGATCGCGATACAGAACTCAGCATAAAATCAAAGGGGCAAGAACAAGAAGTTAGTCCTTTCAGTGTGCTCAGATGTTGTCGTATCACAATCATGGCTTACCAACTAGAATGCTAAACAGTGGGGCAGATATTAAGCTGGCTTGGGCATGGCAAAACTAAAATCTTCAGAAAATGTGAGGCTTGGAAGGTGAGAGCTGTTTGGCTATTAAACCTCACCCTGTACACGGCGCACAACTGTGGCAGCACAGTGGTGGTTGTCACTGCAGAGACCATTTCATCCGTGCACTGACTGCCCATTACTACAACTACAAAAATCGCAGAGCTACTTGCTACACCAAAGCACAGTTTAGACCCAGCTAATGCTTGGGTGACCTCTACTGTACTACAAGTTGCATGAGTGCAGTACACACTTTACTTCCTTCGTGCAGAGCTATTAGAGCTCTGCAAGACCTAAAGGGCTCATACTGTAAATTCCCTTAAGCGCCGTGTGCCGCAAAAAGCATCCTGCACAAAAACACATCGAGCCAGACACTTACGGAGGTGTCTTCTGAGCAACAAATATTTCTGGAGAAATATCTTTCCAAACACAATCAAGGCGTCCACTGTCTGACTGAAGAGAGAACTTTAACTCTACCAGCGAAGCAGCATTCGCCACAAAGCCTCACGCTGTGATCCTGCAATGGTCCAGATGGTTCCTACATAGAGGAAAAACTGTAGGCAGCCTGTACCACAGTATGGAGGTGGACCTTCAAAGCCACGCTCAAAATCGCCTGATGGGTCTGCTATTTGTAGTATCTCTTGTTAAGATGTTTGACTCTGCAACAAAGAATACAGTCGAGGCAAAACTACTCGGCGATGGAGTTTAAGACCCCGAGGAACATCACAGAGTAGGAACGCCGCCGGGCCAAAAACCCAGCTTATTAAGACCATCGGGGGTGCCAAGTATAAGTACAAGAAGGGACCAGAGAGTCAGTGTTTCATGACTCATGCTCAGCGTGGCCATCACTCCACACACTCACAAGCTGCAGGAGAAGCTCACCCAAGCATACCCCTTCACCTGCCAGTGACCTCTATAGATAAGAGTGTCGCGAGGAGAGGAGGGAAAGTGGTTCTCACTTCTGCCCACTGTGTCACCTGGGAGTCCTGTTGTCGCTTATATTGACATTTTGCTGAAATATGGTGTCGTGCTTGATCAACATGACTGTTTTACCTAAGGGTAAAAAGAGAAATGTTACGACCCGGTGCTGCAGTTACGAAGAGGCTAAAAGGGCAAAAAGAATGATATAAGTATTTGTGTAATGTGCTTCCACATTCATCAAATGATATGAATGTGAATGAGTCTGAATATGTCAAATGTCATTTCTGAAAAATGTTCAAACACTTACACAGATTTATGTCACTAAAAATACAGAAATATAAATAAAAAAGAATACAGAGATAACTGTTTTGTTTATACAACCATATAGCCTCTTAATAATTAAACCAAAGTGGATTTGTCTCATCAAAAAATATGAAATACGCAGAAGGGGACAAGCGAAGATAAAGCGGAATACTGGAATAGTTGCGGCAACTTCAAACGGGAAAAGAGTGAGACCTGAATCCCACCAGTGGAGCAGACGAAAGGGGGGAAATCTCTTTCGCTTTGTGGCTCCATTTACCTTCCTTCTGATCTCTCCCTTACCTCGTGGATCTGTCCATTTCCTCAAATGCCATTTTGTGTGACAGTGAACTCCTCAATTCCTCCCAGGAAACCTGCCTACAATCCTCTATCCCTCCACTCCTCCCTGAAGGCTCAGTGCCCAGTGCCGGCGCTGCTGCTCTCCTCCTCACAGAGGAGAAGGTGAAAGACTTCACTGGCAGCTAAACATCAGTCAAACTGCAAGGTCTGACTGAGTCTCACCTGTAGCCCTCACACAGTGCACCACCCAGCTGTACTCCCTGTTCCAAGAGAACATTTCCAGTCTTGCACGTCTACTATCACCGACCCTCCCCTTGGCAAACCTTCGCACAGTTGGTCTCATTCTCAAGAGGGGATTCGGTTTTCTGCCAAAACGAGGCTCGGGCTGAACTGAGTCATAACACTGAGAAAGTGGAACCGTCTCAGTTTTACCAACATGTTTGCGTTTTGGTCAGTGGTCTGTATCACCTCGGCCCCTGATGGTAGGAGCCTGTTCGCACTGTCTGCTTTAGAAAACCATCATCCTTTAAACTGTTCCACACATGTTCTGCCAAAATCCTTCTGCACCCCAGGCAGCTGTCAAAATGTCTTAGGGAACGTTGACATTTCATAGGTGGGAGGAAAGAAGAACATAAGGTTAACTGGTGCATTCCAAAGTAAGTGTAATGATTTATTTAGTATCTTTTTTATTTTATTTTTTTTTTGAGAGGATTCCATGTTAATCAAATCTTTCGAAGCTTTGTGGTTATAAAAAAAAAAAAAAAAAAACACCATAGGCATCAGTTGAACTGGACCAGGAGATTCCTGTTTGCATATTCTCGATCGATTACCAATGTTAAAGGGACACTACGTAGATTTGTAGGAAACATCTGATCTCAAAATGTGTCTATTTGTGGTATTAATGAGTTAATGATACAAACTCAGAAATATTCTTTCTTTGTTCATAAGTGAATAAACAAGCTGTTCCCAGAGGAAAATAAAGTCCCCGTGACACTGTTTGAAGCTAGAAAGGTGGCAGGGTCCGCCACATATAAACAAAGTAAAACAGCATGAAATTGTGTTGTCGTTTCGAGTTTGTTATTAGTTTGTTTAGACATAAAAAAAGACCTTTCTCTTTGGAATAACATTTCTTGCCCAAAACTGCATACTGCACCTTTAATGATTATTAGAGCAACTATAGGGTTGAAAATAAAGAAGTAAAAGGACGAGTTTGATCAAACAGACACATTTGAAAGATTTTAAAAGGGACATTACATCAGCAATCCATCAACATCATCATGTATTTCCTAAATGTAACGTCGATATTTCACCATTTGTTTGCAAAGGACAATTACTTGTAATTATATCATATCAAATTATAGTATATGATCATTTTTAAAGGTATTACATATTCTTTTCTTTTTTTTTTTTACGATGCTATTTGGCTTGGCGTACGACAAGTTGAAGAAGTTAAGTCTGTGGCCACAGACATGTGACTGTTTCCGTAACTCATTCAAAGTTATAGGTATGCAGTGGGAGAATATAATTGTGTTGCGGAGCATGTAAGCCTCTCCTGGTTACCATAGAGACAGACTATCTACCGGCTGAGTCAACTCAGTGACTGACTGGGTGACACTTGCTCTTTAAGTTGGAGCTTCTGGCTCCACAGGTCCAGCAGAAGTGACTCAAGCATGGAATCAACTGAGGCAAAAAGAAAAAAAAAAAAACGGTGGATCACTAATACGTCAAAGGGTGTTACGACATTGTGCCTGAAGGGGAAAAAAAAGAACACTAGAGTGCAGGAGTGAAACTTATTATGTGCTAATTGATTGCTTTGCGGGTAACTGCAGAGAAAGATTATGATCCAGCACCACCACAACCACCGCCAGTCTACCTCTGCAGAAAACCCCCTTGAAAATGTTCATCTGTTACTGGGAACACATCAAGCTCATGAGTTCCTCCTGTATGACGGCGTACTGCTCGCCTCGCTGAGTGTGGAAAAGATAACAAATGATTTAATGATTTTCTCAACTGATGTGATTTGATATATTGGCTGACTCTGCGCCTTTAGCTAGTAGAACAGGTAAAATCCATTAGCCTCCCACCAGCATGATTTATGATGGGTAGCATCACAGCTCAGGTCTCCAGCACCGCTGATCCACCGGTAGGAAATTTACTGCAAAATGTTGCTCTGCACACTTGCACACTACTGACTGCAAAACCCCTGGCCACTGGTAATGAGAAAGCAATGGCCCTTTGGTTGGAAACACTTGCTGAGGGCACGAACGTTTGATTTAGCTTATTCATGTAGGCCGCTCGGCACAAAAAGCACTGATGGAGGGGTCAGTCCAGCCACTATAAAAAAATAAAAAAAACAGCCCATTGAATGCACTGAGATCAGAGAGGCCGCAGTCAGACATCACCAGAGCGTCTAAAAAGAGAGATATGAGCGTGCCGACAGGTTGTACACTTTGCATTCCTCAGACTAACACCAGAGCTCAGTCAGATTTTTCTTCATTTCACCGCTTTTGTGTTATTCCCGTGAAGGATTTCGCACTCTTGAGCTCAATTTCATGTCAGAGGACTCCTTCTCTGTGATTTGATATGTCTAGCAGAGAGTTAGCCTTTTCCAGCAGCTCCATCACATGATGCACAGATAGATAGATAGATAGATAGATAGATAGATAGATAGATAGATAGATAGATAGATAGATAGATAGATAGATAATCAGACAGTCATTTATCCCTTGCAGAGCTCCCATCTCACACAGCTGCTTTCATAATCAGCTGGCTCCCCATCGCCACATGCATCAGGTTTGTGTCTTATGGACAGTTTGTGGGCCAGATCTCGGTCGCAGGCCTGCACTGTGTTGTGACGGTGGCCTCGTAGCCCACAGTGAGCATCTGTATGTGTGGGAACTTGGAACCTTAGACATCTATGTTGGAGCGGACTAGTAGAAAAATGCGCCTGGTGGTCGGCGGAGTGACGACAAAACAACACCCCAGACTCTCCGGAGTGCAGGGTGGAGGAGGGGGGGGATGCGCTGATCAAAGATCCCCACCACCACCACCCTTCTCTCTCTCTCTCTCTCTCTCTCTCTCTCTCTCTCTCTCTCTCCAATTATACGCGCGAATATCTCCATAGGAAGAAAAAAAAAACTGCCGATTACTTATGAACATGGCAGCCCTGAGTGCGTCAGAATAATCTTCGCAAGATAATGACAATGATAATGATAATAATAAATATTTCTCGCGCGTAGACAGCTCCACTAATAGAGGCAATTAGCGCGATGTTTGCAGCTAGTATGTAATAAAATAAAGGCGAGAGAGGGGATGGTAACCAAATGGATCGCATTCTCTCATCCACCGGATCGTAATGCATGATATGGATGCAATTAGGACGGATCCGAGTGAAGCGTATGCGCTCATACTGTGAGGTGAAGTGCCACGATACGCACACCTAATGACTCAATGCCATTAACGCAGGCTTGAGCGCCAGTCCACTCAGATGTTGTTGTTTTTTTTATTATTATTTTTTAAATCTAATTGCGATGCATCGTATTATCAGTCGCGCAGCGCACCGCTTGTTGCGGGGGTTGACGGATCTCCACCGCTGCGTCCGATCAACCTGTAACACCGAGCAGCCGCCGCCGCTCCGTCAGGCTCGGCTGATAAAGTGCACCGCGGACAACTTGTTGTATAAAACAGCCTGTATTCGGAGCCGTGGCCTGCGCTATCATGGGGGGGAGCTGCAAACTTCATTCACATCGCAAATAAACACAACTTATTCTGCAGTCGGTTTTCAGTACCTGAGCCGGAGACTTTTTTCTCAAAATCGAGCGCTTCGACGCGTCCAAAGCCAGTCCCGTCCTGCAGCTGATAGAATGTCCAACCGGTGATCCCAGAGGCAGGTGTCTCACCCTCAAACCTCCGTCACGGGAGCTCTCATGAAAAAAAAATTATAAAATAAAAATAACTTCAGCAGCCGCGGAATCCGGTCACAGCATTCGCAACTTTGCGCATCAAGATTCGGGGATAGCGTCCAGAGACACGCACACCGTCGTCCCGGCACTCTGCTGGAGGAGATGACGGCGTATATATATATATCTGTCCGTGAAGATATCAGAAGTTAGGAAAGCTGTTGGATTATTATTTATTATGACAGAGCTGCGGAGCGAGGAGTCTCAGTCCACGGGGATAGCCTACAGTGTGCCATGTTTTCTTCTTCTTCTCCAATCCTCAATAACTGATCCCTGCCAAGATATGCACTCGCTGGCGCATCCCTTCGGTCCAAGTTTCTTCCCGTGCGCTTCCGCACCCCCTCCTCCTCCTCCTCCTCCTCCGCCTCCTCCTCCTCTTCTTCTGATATTAAAGCAGCCTTAGAGCGCACTCTGAGGACGCACCGGGTGTCTGAACGACGGCAGCGTGGATGTCATTTTCTTTTTTTTCTTTCTTTTGCAACGTGAAAACGGAGCGCCGAGAGAACGAGAAGCCCATCTGAGAGCGTTTTCCAGAGAGCAAGTGGTGAGGATACTGTGGGTAGGTTAGTTGCTCTCTCCCCTCTCTCTCCTCTCTCCTCTCTCTCCTCTCTCCCCTTCCCTCTCTCTCTCTACTCGTCGGAGCGTGGGAGGAGGTGGGGCTCCCATCCACCGCAGCACACAGCAACTTCACACTCAGCATCACATTATGCCTGGGCTGCCGACCAGGAAATTGTGTGATTTCCTACAGTTTAAGAAGATCTCATCAAAGTGGGTCAGCTAAAATGGGGGGGAGGAGGAGGAGGAGGAGGAGGAGGAGGAAGGGGGGATTGCACCTTATTAAATAAGGGTGTCACGCAGGGAACATGCCCTGCTTCTTTTATTATTTTGTGCCTTTTTTTTTTTTTATCCTTGCTGCAAAAAACGACTCATGCGTATTTTGGTGCCAAACGCACTGATTTAGACTAATAGTCTAAAATTTGGTGTTTAATCAGGTAGCGCACCCCTCCCGAAGTGACAGTTTACTTGTTGATATGCATTCAATGTAGCACAAAAAAAAAAAAAAAAAAAAAAAGAATGAATGGCCCTTAAAATGGAGAAGCAGGTTTGACCACAATTTATTCATTTGGCGCCACCCTCAGGCGGTTCTAATAAGGAAAAAAAGGGGGGGAGTGACACAGTCTTCTTCTTCTTCTTCTTCATCATCATCAGAAGAGGGAACTGATAGGTTAACAGTTGCATCATGTTCTGCACAGTTTATTGTTGTGAAGGCAGTGCCTATCAATTACGCAGAAAAAGAAAAAAAGAATAAAGAAAAAAAAGGGCTGTGCTGTTGGTGTGCATTGAATGAAACTGGTTAAAATCTGACATCATCTGCCTTCAAAACTGCAGCAGTGTAATTAAAAAAACAAAACAAAAAAAAACACAATACATTCGGCTCAGGGCTGCAAATCAGCATGGCTCAGCAGGGATGCGAAATCCATCCCACGCCACAGTTATCCTCCTGCTTTTTCTTTCCCAAAACACTGATGCCAGTGATCATAACTGCTGAAGCACAAGCAATGGACCAGGAGCAATGAGTCAAACAACAAGCTCCGTCACAAAGGAAAGCCTTGAGCAATGCATCCCCCCCCTCCCTCCCAACCCCACTTTCCTCCTCCACCTCCGGAGAAAAACTTGATTTCCTATCTCCCCTCAGCCATTCTCTCCGAGCAAAGAGTTTATCAGAGTGTTTCCAGCGTGTGATCCTTTTTTTACTCCTCCCCCATCTCTCATTAGCTGCAAACACACAGCTGTTGGGTTACCTCTCCAGGGCTCCCATTAAGGGCTGCCAGTCAGGCTCACAGTGTCCCTCAGCCAATCATATTAGAGCGCCCGCCCACGCGCTGCCACCGCATGCTGCTCCTCACCCAGCCATACTAATAACGTTTAAGTATTTCTTTCACAGGTGGCCCATAAGTTGTCTCTGAGAGGAGACAGAGAGAGGGGAAGGATTGTTAAAGGAGATGACAGTGACCGACGAATGAAGCAATTTGATTTCCCCCCTTTTTCTTGTTTGATTATATTTTGCTGTGGAATTAATAATAATTTTTTGCTGGTTAATCACACAAATCAAAATGTGCATGGGGGGGGTGTTTTAAGACCTCACCTTCACTCACACAAGTCATTTATTTTAAAAACTCAACGCATTTCGTGGGCAGACCGAGGCTCCAATCCAACAGAGGCATTTGTCTGTTCAGTCAGAACCGTGTGGGCTGGAACGCGGCTTCATTTGATGCCTTTATAAGTCAGTATAAAGAGTGCGGGTCTGTTTGATTCCTACTCACCTTCTTTCCTGGTGGCCATATGAGAGAGAGGTAAAACCGGGACAAGGCGAGGGTAATCGGCGCATCAGAGCAAAGGCAAAAAAAAAAATGCCCTCAGACTCTCTCCCGCATTCCCCAGAAGAGCCCGGCCCCGCCATGCTGTATCTGGCCCGGCACATTGTCTGTGGCCGGTGCCCTGAATATTACACACTGGCACTTTGATGGAGGGGGCTGATTCTTCCAAATCCGACTTAGCCGGTCGCATAAACGCATTCAATGAGCATCAATTAAATGTCTGGCAAGTTTTCCTCAACAAAAAAAAAAAGAGAGAGAGAGAGAAAGAGAATGTGTTTTTCAGACCTGTCTCCATTTATGCCTATTGATGTCTGAAAACCTTGAAGCTTCGGGAGGCTCACTCGAACTCTCCATAGGCGGACGGCGATGTTATAATTCCAAGCTCATGGCTTGTTTGCAATTGCAGGCGCACCAACAACACGGCGTGCGAATGTGATCCGTATATATTTACATCTATTCTCTTATCACATACCACACCTGGAGCACCCCCCCTTGCCAACACACACACACACACACACACACACAGGAGGCATATACAGAGAAAAGACAAAATAAGACACTAACGCACAGACGCAAAGCTGCACACACACACACACACAGGGGTGTGGGGGGGGATACATCTAGAGGGAGAGAAATGAGGCAGAAGAGTACAAGTGCAGCAAAAGTTGTCTGTGAACATTTTGAAGAGTAAATCCACACTGAATGCGAACTCCGCGCCTCTCTCTGTAAGTCCGACTGTGATAGGATGCCGTACCTCTGGACACGCCCATGTTAGTGATGTCACAGCGGGCACCTCACCTTCGACAGCTGATTGAAAAACACCCGCTGTGACGTCACTGGGGTGTGGCCAACAGTGCTAGCACATTTAAGCCCACAGGTGGGATTTTTTTTTTTTTTCCTGCGGATTTACTCTTTAAATGTCATGATGTTAAAAATAGAGCCTGACATATGTGAGGGAGGAAAACATCCTCTATCCAACGTGTGCTGTCTTCTCTTATTGTGTGGACGCCGAGTGGCAGAATGTGTTGGATATCAGATTTGTTAGCACGTCCTACTTGTGGAGCCGGAGCAGTTACAGATGGGTCAACGGAGGGATAGAAGGAGCGGCGATGCGGAGAGGAAACTTTTCTGAATCCCACAAACTGTTCAGCTCGGGGGACAAAGCCAGCGGCGAAGTCAGCAGTTCATGAAGCAAATTTTCCACCGCCGAAATTAGGCTCCCATTCACTCGTGAGTCCGCAACAAATTAAAAAAAAAAAAAAAAGAATAATTTTAGAATATTCCTGAATGTGGGCATTGATTCAGTAATGGCGTCTATTCACAGAGTGCAAAATAAGCCTATCTTAAAATGGCAGCTGTGGTCAAAATAATGGCATCCACAAACACCAGTGATGTTCAGATCTTGAAACATAAGATACAAGGGATGCATGTGTTTGTTTTGAGTCAACTCAAACAAGTGTGAGTGTGATCACTGGCAGGTGAGTTGCAGAGAGATCGATCAGAATCAGAAGTCCTTCATTAGTCTCGCAAATGGAGGAAATATATGCGTTGCAACAGCCGCAGGACGGTAAAAATACAATAAACAGTAATAATAGTAAGAAATAAACAATACATTAAAAAGGTATGACATAGAAATAGACTTGTATATACATATATACATACATATGTACATATATAATATTTACACAGTTACAGTAGCAAAAGCACAAATGATTGAAATACTTGAAGGTGAATTTAATGACTAATTTGGTTGAAAAAAGATTATTTAAGTGAGTTCAGTGTTGGGTGACCAGTGACATAGTTGGTGATAAACAGCTATATTCTTAGCTTAAATATTTGATGATGGTTGAAATAAAAGATGAATCAACAATGGAAATAAATAGCTCAACATAACTTTTACGGAAAAGCGAAACATTATCGATGAACTGTTGAGACTGAAAACTAAATGAACGATAACTATTTGCAAAACAGAACTTGAAATTGGTTGATTTTGAGATGATTAAGCAGACCTTGTTTTACATAACTGCATAACTTAACTTAAATTTAAGGAAAACCAGTTGAAATGGACACATCTAATGGTGTCTAATGGTACTTCAGTTCAATCTAACTTGATAATGTGGCAGAAAAGCAACGTTGGGTTGAAATTAGTTGAGATGCCATCAATCTTTCACATCCATTCATCATTCTGGAGTTTTAATTCCTAGACTTCATGGCAGTAAAAGTTTCATCAAAACTCTCTTTGTAGATGTAGCTTGTTCTATATTCAGGTGCTCGATCGATGTAACCTCCTCATAATGTAATTATCCATGGTCTGAAAGAAGCTTCTCAGAAGCTCTGAGCTGAGCAAATAGTATCGTGATATTACGATATAAAATATTGTATTTTGGGGTTATTAATTATTACACAACTCTCAGTTTTACTTGGTGGGGAAAGTCAGAAGTTAGGTCGGATGTTAAGCAAGGTTCGCTTTGTAAAGGACAGAGGTGTGAATCTTCACCGGCCTCAAGATTCGATTACAATTCACCTGCCAGTGGTGAACAATGTGGATGGACAGTGATTCTCGATGTGGGATTACGTGTACGGCATTGTCAATTTGTGTGTCTCATCCAGTTTGTGCTTCTCTCTGAGTTAAAAAAAATCGTGCCCAGATGTCTGCGCTTAAACTACTGAGTGTGTTTTTTAATCACTCACAGCTGATATCTGCCTCCCTCCTCCATATTTCCTGACATCAGTAACATTGACATTGCAACTTATTTTTGGACCATCGGAAGCTGGAAAATCAACAGTCAACGTTGGATCGTGATGCATCTTATAGTCAAGAAGTCCCAACACCTGCTTAATGAACATGTTGAATACATCCTTGACAAAATCCTTCTGATGATCTGTGTATGTTTTAGATAAAATGTAATTATCTTCAGCACATCATTACATTACGAATCTCTCTTTTTTTTAACTCTACCATTTCGAGAAATAGAAATGTGAGATATGCGTCTAGTGCTACACTGTAACTACAGCATGGATCATATTAACTAACACTGCAGTATGTGATAACTGACAGTATCAATAAACACCACATCAATAGGGCGCGTGATTTTGCACGGCTGGTTGTAGTAAGTTCAGATTCACATAGACAAGAAACAGAAAAGGACAAACTGTCTTATGCTGACGGTTTTGACATGACTGAAATGTGTTAATGGGCGACTGATGACCTAATTGCACCAGGAAGGTGAGAAGATTTACAGGTGTGGTTGTGTTTATGTAGCTGTCAGCGGCAACATGAATAACTCACTGTCATGCCCGTCATGATTTAGCTCCGCTCGCTCGTGCGCCCGTGATTGGCAGTTACAAAGGCCGAACAATTTACCCGCTGATAATTCAACCGGCAGCTGCCAGGTTCAGTTATCACTTCACCTCCTGCACTCTGGTTTACCTCTTTCCAAACAATGTCATGCACGAGGCGGGGCAGGTGGAGGGGGAGCTTTAGCAGTAAGAAAAAAAAAAAAAAAAAGACACTCAGTAAGGTGACGAAGCCAGCGTGAGTAGGAAAGCAGCGATGGTTACAGCTGTATGGTAAAACTATACTTATGCGGGTGCAATTATTCTTTCTGCACGAGGTCTGACTCTCAGTTCCCACTTAAGAGATCCCCCATTACAGGTATATGTATGCCTTTTTTTGTATTAATCTATAGCCTTGACATCTAGCTCTTACTCATCGGGAGAGTGTACAGTGAACTTAAATCAAAAACAAGAGGGAGCATTTGGACTTATGTTTGGCCCCGTGTGGTTTGGCTAATTAACAGAATGGGCTCTCTCTCTCTGTAGCAGGAAGAGAGCGTTAAGAGGTGGGAGGATCCGCATCACTCCTCCCCATCTCGTGGAGATAAAAAAAAAACAAAAAAAAAAACGCAGTGAATTTGGGGAAAACACGGAGCTCTGGAAAACTGTTTCTTTCATCTCCACAAAACTGTGCAAATTGCATCTGCAGTGTGCTTAAACCATGCAAGGACATACACTAGTTTACATTTCTTTCCTTTTTTTCCTGTTGATTGTTTATGTTTGCCACCGGGGTTGGAATTATACATCCACGTGATACCCGACAGTTAGGAATGCAATGGCACCGACAACAATGGCGGTTGCGATAGTGAAACAGTGGGCTTTGAAAACACTCCTGCAGTCAGCTTCTAACCCGACAACAGAGAGAGGGAGAGAGAGCAAATTAAGCTACTTAGCACTTTGCGTTTTAAAAAGATTAAATTATGAGACAGTCGTAAATACATTCCTCAGATTTGAATGGATTAGCAATTGGCGGCACTCGTCTTGGTTTTATTTTGCAGATCGAATCCAGGATTTACTCGTTTGATTGCGACTTGAGTTATTTTGTCTCATTTTCCGAACTTTTATTATTATTTCTTTTTCTTCCGCCGTGTATCTTGCCAAACCACTTCGCTGATTACAAGCGCGCCCTCAAGGAGATGGAAAATGACTCAGTTACATTTTTTACTTTATCTTCTAGGTGATCTATTGGTGAGGAAAAATAGCAGAGATCTTTGAGCTCTCTCTCGGCTTTAAGTATCGGTGCAGCGAAGTATCATCCACTCGGTAACTGCAGTCTGTAAAGTTGACTAGATGAAAAAAGAAAGCAGGTTTAAGTGTTTACCGAGGGGGTTCAACAGACTGGACGTGTTGCTTCAGATGTTTTATTTGCTCATCTTGGTCCAAGTGAGAAAAAACAGACCAGGAGGCAGCTCGCACGCAAAATAATCAGAGGGATCATCAGCCTGCGCCTTCATTTATTATATAGACAGCTCCGCTTGCACAGATCATGACCTGTGGTTGAAATGAAAACCCTTTTTAGCTTTCATTTTAGGCTGAAGTGAGTAATATATAAATGATGTGCTTTAAATATTAAAGATTTGACAGCATCAAATCAAATATAAGGCTGAAAAATTCCATGTGGTGCAATTTGTTATTCCATATAACACCGAAATGTGGTATGGGTTGTTAGGACAGAGACTCCAGTGGACTGATAAAGTGCCTCTGCGTAAAGTGTATTGTTATTTTCATTATTACATGCTGGTAAAACGAGTTCTCATTTCCATGGGGTTTAATATATTCAAAATCAGATCTGGGCCCTCTGCAGAAATTTGGGGAAAGGGCTACAGCAGGAAATCACTTCTTTTTTCTTCTTCTTCTCATTTTCAAATAATTAAAGTCGACTTCATGAGCATTGTATTTATATACGTATGAGATCATAACAGAGATTCGTCTTCATCTCTCGGCCTGTGTTCGTCTGTTTGTGTTCAGGCTCATCGGTTGGGCCGTCGACGCAAACCCTGTTGCAAACCAGCAATAACACTAACAGATAAGGTGTTTTAAAAAGGGGCTGCGGCCTTAGACCTCCACCTGCCAATTAAGAGAATTTGACCCACTCACTGGTTCATTGGTTTTTTTAGAAAAATGCTACATCCACTAATTGCCTTAGCTCCCTGTAGATATTGGCTGAAGGGAGAATAAATGATCTGACGGTTTTCGCCGGCACTCACCCACTCAACTTTATTCAAAGACTCTGTAGGCAGGTAAAGGCGACATTACACCGTTTCCAGGTTTTAATAAACTTGATCTTGACCTTTCAAGCCACCTACATATCCGACTTTATCTCCGGCTGGGTATGAATTTGAATTAATGCGATTAAAACCCACAGGTTTTTCCTCACACCTGCAGTGCAACTACTATGGTGTTAACAACAAAGACACATTATTTTGAAGCGTATACACACATGAGCTTTCTCAGTATCACGACAAAAGGTAGGTCTGTAGAAAGGTAGTTTGGCTGAGTTTGTATTTGTCTTTTAGCAACAAATTAGGCGAATTCATTTGTGTCACAAGGATTTGCTATTCCTCAACATCGTCCAGTATGAGGCACAGTTAGTCACGGTCAGGCTGATGGACTTTAACGTGTGCAAACGTGAGTTGGACAGAAGATCAATGAGTCAGAGAGAGGAGACTAACATACTCAGCAGAACGTCCCCCTCTGGGACAGAGGGGGAGGAGGGCAGGTTAACAAGGGGGACGGCCTTCCCTCCTCACCCCTCCTCAAATCACCTTCTGCCTATAGATAATTGATCATTACCCCAGTGCAGGTAAGTACGACTACAGCACACCCACTGACAATACCTAAAAAAAAAACAACAACTTTAATTTCTCTCCTAACTTTTTGAACTGCATTATTTGAATTACATAACCATCTAGACAACAACCTAAATGGACCGTTTCGTTGTTGTGATCACGGATGTTGACACTTTCAAACCCAGTCCATTACATTCTCTTCTGCGATGAAAAACCGTGTCCTTGGTAATACATATCACAGCTTGCTATTCCTTTCATAATTCGGCTCCCTCGTCTTCTTTTTACTTCCTGTCTAGGCAGCGCAGACTGTGAAGGGTCTTTAGAAAGCAATCGTTATTTGCACTTTATCCTGAATATAAAGGAACTTATAGACTGGAGTTCAAGAGGTGCACGCCTACGGTTTCTCATCCATCAGACCTGGTGAGAGTATTAAGCGGAGTCTTATGAAACTGTACAGGTCAGATCCACAGTAATTGTTGATGCCATTCAACCTTCCGAGTCTTTTGTTAACGGTGTGTTACAAACGAGGTCCGATCCCTGCAGAAAAAAATACGATTGTCGTCGTCTGCTGTTGTTTATCAACTAAATTTGCATCGCGCTGTTCATTCTGCTTGTTCCAGGTTATAATTTGGCACAAACCTAATGCAGGAAAAGAGACATTATTTTTCAGGGGGGTGGACACAATAACAGCAACAATCTAATGGAATCTAATTAACTTGAAACAGACAAACACCGTCTTGGTAAAGCTTATATCATTGTCTTGTCTTGGGGGAGGTGATTAGGCTCGATGGGAATCTTCTGAGGCTGTGCTTTATAATGATGTTGTATTGGATTTTTATGTTTTTGTTTTTTTTTCTTCTCATTTTATTATTTTGCTCACAACCTCTGCAAGGCTGTAAGTTTTTTTAAGATTATAGACGGATACCTATATTCAGTAGATAATGCCAGTTTGAGGCAGATAAGTATACTGTAGGTGGTATTAAATCTACCACCCGTGCAGTCTTCCCGCGCTCTCCAAAAATGAAAAGAAAGCTCATTCAGTCCTTAATGTTAGTGTGTTAAGCGTGATCAAATCTTTAAGCGAACACCTCCAGCTTTTTTCTAAGCCCCAAAACCTTGGCGTGCTACCTCATGTCACAGATAGTTATACTATTAAACAAGTACTGTTTTCCTCTCCTAAATGAGAGCCAATATGGCAGATAACCAGAAGGAAGAGACACAAATCGAGTGTGTGTTCACCAGTTTTGACCAAAGCAAAAGAGAAATAATATGAGAGGAGGCCTTCAACGGCGTATACCCTCATGGTCGTATAGGGCATTTTGTGATGAAAAAACATTCGGCAAATGACAGCTATATAAGAATATCCACTGGCTGAAAATGAAAGAATTCTTTCTCGCTTTATTGTGCATCCAAATAGCTTCTTGAAAAATACAGAGGCTGGAGGCTGCCAATAGAATACTTCGGGGAACAGAGAGAAGGCAAAACATCTGGCCTCCAAATTTTAATTAGACTTGCCATTGGGATTTCTTCCATTTTACGTACTCGGGTAGTTCTTTTTCCCTGAGGAATACTTGACAACATGACGTGAAATGAAATAATGAAATACAAACTATTCATTTAAAGTGGAATACTATTTATTTAGGAGTCGACCTCTGAGAGCAGACCGGACCAGAGCAGCGATTTCTGAAGATCCTCACACGCTGAGAGAAATTTTGCAAAGAATTTCAGACCAGTATTCAAGAAGACGACACGCTAAGACAAAGGCTTAATTGTTATCACGATGTTTGAAGCCACGCTGTAAACAAGCGAAAGTTATTTGTCAGTTTGCTTGTTTGACTTGAGATTTTATGCGCTCAAATTACTGGTTCAACTAAAGTGCATCTGGCACTGGAGCAGAAAATGTACTCTTATCTATAGAAAATACCCTCGAGTGAGTTTTTACATCACACAGGGAGGAAAACTGCTTCTTCACTGCTGGAAATGGGTTTTGTTTGAAGCATTAATCTTTCCTCCAAGCATTCTCTGAGCAGTGTGTCTCTCAGTCACCACTGTACACTCCATTTCAACACCAGGCGAGTCCTGCCCCTTGCATGGGTTCAAGTAGGACATACCTTTTTATTTTAAAGAGGGAGGCACTTAGTAAGCCTTACTATTTAAGCTGTAATGTGCAGCTCAATTGTGCCATCGAGTGAGTTTTTTTCTGCTGACTTAAGCTTGGACAGTAAGAAAAAAAGCCTTCATTATCTCTGCTCCCTGTCCTATAGGCTCCTAAAGGCACGGGAATTAAGTCACTGGGTCTAATAAAGTGCGTTAAGCAGTTATGAATGTATCAAAGATGCTTTATTGGGTGAAAGTGAAATTAAAACTAATTTAACCAAGAAATCAGTATATATATATATATATATATATATATATATATATATATATATATATATATATATATATATATATATATATATATATATATATATATATATATATATGTATCTTTGTTGTTTGTTTTGACTTGTGTGTCGATTTATTGATCCCCCTCAGGAGAAATTCACAGGTAACACAACAGTACAGAGGGAAATAAGATTTAAAAAAATAGAAACAATAACAGGGAGATATTCGAAAGAATAAATAACAGTTAGAATAAAATTAACAAGCTATATACAGTGACAGTCCTTGTGTGTACATGACGTGTGCAATATATAATAAATGAGCCTGTGCAAATGTGCAATGTGCAGGGTTCCTGAGATATTAAATAAATGTATGTGTGTATTTGGTCAAACTGTTATGACCAAAAAGTGCAATTACATCAATTACATTTCTGAACTACTTTTACATTATTTAAGTATTTACATGTTCTGCTGCTTTATACTTTTTCATTTAGGAGAAAAAAACTGACTTGTGAATTTTAGGCACTTGTCGCTTCGCAGATTGCAGAGCCATCGGAGCCAAAGTAACACTTATTATAATTCAGATGATCTGAAAAATGCTTAATATCAGATGTCATCATTAGCATCGGTGCTAACTGGTTGACGCCTAGTACACAGAATGTACACACATTGGCTGTATGAGCCTTTGGCTATCTTACAATCTGATTTAATTTGAATTAGAATCAATTTTTGAAACAAAGCACTTCCCAAATCAACACCGTTTCTTTGTTGATTGAAGGTATAACATGTTTTCAGTCTCTTTGCTCAAACATATTCACTGGTGTCCTTATCCACAGGGATACAATATTAAACACAACTGGAAATTGGAGATAAACTGATCCGGAGCCTTTTCCATTTAAAAAGTTAACAGCATGGTGAATGAATTAATTTGAAAGCGTCTTACAGTCGTGCCTGTATTTGAATAACAGAATGAGGGGGGAGTGTTCCTCTGTGTTATTACCGTTACGTCCAGCAGTGTCCGGTCCAGCCGCCCTGTTGCTCTGCTCTGGAGAAGGTCCAGATTTCCGGTTGCTGCACTGAGTTCTGCCTTTAATCGCACCATCAGTGCCGTGTTATTGATTCACATTTAGAAAATTAATTTTTGACACCTGTGAATCAATTCTGAATCATGGAAGATGAGACTCAAGATTCATGTGGATGGATTTGATATCCGCCCTTACATCCGTGTAAATACATGTACAGTTTACTTTCACTTGTGCTTTTAATACTTGAGGACATTTAATACCAGACACTTTTCACTAAAGTAATATTTTAGCAAAACATCTTTATATGACTTTTGGGTACAATATTTTGGCTTGTTGCAAAGGAGAAAACATTGCTTGTGTCATTACTGGTAGGCCTTACAGGTCTATGATGAGCTGTAGTAGTCTATAGACATTGACAGCATGTGTCTTATTATATTGGCTGTCAGATGTCAATCATCTGCTGCCCTGTGAAATGCCCTTCCTGAGGCACGATGCCTAGACACAGTGCAGTATATACAATTATTCTGAAAAAGTGCACAAGAGCTGCGGCATCATTACACTTTATTACACATCTTTACACAGAAGGTGAGGAGAATTACAATCTCAGTTTGGGGTCTAACGATCGGCAATGTCAATGTTCTCTCCTAATATTTATCATTAAATGTATATTTCCACCATCGACCCGACTGGTCTCTCTTTGGAAAGCGACTGCTGATCTAAGACTTGGATTCACCGTGTTAAATGTAAGTTATGTGAATAAAGTAAACGGAAACACACAGTGAACTCTGTTCCTTATCATGTCTTTTAAATGTTTTAAAGTTTTAACTAGTGCACTAAACTTTTCTTAATTGATTATTTCTTCAGTATTACGTTTCTGCTTTTTTTATGATAGCACATCTTGTTCTTTGCGTTTCTTTTTTTTTATTTATTCCAGTAAATTACAGAATTAAGGAGGAGAATTGTAATTTAATGACATTGGACGGCACTGTTAAAATAGGGATTTGTGTCTTAAATGGATAAACCCTACCTGACCATATGATTACGAAATCAATGATATTCTAATTACTCTGTGCATAGTCACATCATGAAGAAACCATGAGATGGGGCTGACTTTTTTCCAATTCAAACCTCAGGTAGGATGTTCTGAGAGCCTGAGGGCCTGGAAAGCTTGAATTGCCCGTGGTCTTCAGTCTAGACAAGAGAATGGCCAGCGGGGTCCTGTCGTAGTCTGGTTAAAAGACTTGCTTAGGTTAGAAGATCAGAGATAGCTTCACTCAGACACACCAAAGTGTTCCGAGTTATCGCTACAGCCTGAAATCAGAAACTCAAACAGTGTAACATTTACAGACAGAGAGAAATGGATAAACTAAACTGCTGTGAATCTGTTTCTTTCAGCAGCTTCTGCTACGTAAGTCTTCCAAAATGAACACAGGGCCTTAAATGTGTTGTCATAAATATTCTTTATGTGAGCTGGAAGTTTACTTAATACTTTGATCATCTGTGATCGCAGTGGAGCAGTGACTGTACTTGTTTTCACAAAATCTTCAATTTTCCCTGTCAGCTTACTTATAATGAAAAATTATTCATGGCCTTTAAATGAATTTGTGAATGCAGATGAGGCATTAAATGCTGGATGTGTGTGTGTAGTAATGGTTGTAATTGTGCCAGCATGACTTGATAAAATGAGCTCTAAACAAAGTACAACTCGCGTAGTGTTTGCAGACACGGGGGATGAAATTCAACAGCATTTGCGAGTGACAGTTGTTAAAAGGCGGTAGTGCTCGTCGACCCTGTGAGTGTGACGGGCCCTGGAACTGTGGTCACTTTCAAACAAATTGAAAAAGTGCCACAGCTCCAAAGGAAAAAAAAAAAAATTACATGGATAAAATGTCAGAGGTTAAAGTTATTCAGTCCAATTCTGAGGTGGTTGGTTCGTCACTCGAGCTGTATGTGTTTGACACATTTCAATGGATTTCACATGGATTTAGCTAAACTGTGAGGCAGTTACCAAACAACTCAAAAAAATACATTTACCAGAGCTGCCCACCAAGTAAGGAAAGTGCATGTACACCAGGGCACAGCGTTTATCCATGAGCAGTGTGGCTGGTCGATTTAATCATTTACTAGCCAGAAAAAATGAAGGTGATCTATAAAGTGGCTGGTTAAATTAAAACTAGCCATCACAAGCAGGACGTAAAAGTCAATTTTTGGATCCTTATAGGTTCATCATGGTGTTTGGCAAGCATGCTGAGCAGAAACCAAAAAGAAAATGCAGTTTTCTTCCTCAGTTGTACCTTATTGTTATCATTTCCTTGCTTGATCATTATTGGTCTCGCCAATTGTCCTTCCTATAGGATATATTGTATTGTATTGTATTGGATCTCAGACAACATGGCTATATCCTCGTCTGGCATTGTTGTGGGAAAAACAATAACCGCAATGGTGTTTCTGCTTGTATGCTTATCAATTGAAGTGACACAATAAACAATAAAAACATATGACATTTGTCCAGAGTCAGAAAAGGTAAATCTGGAACAATGTTAATGTCAAAATACATGCGATGCTAAAGGGATGAAAGCATGAAATAAGAAAATAAAACTGTGAGTAAGCTAAGCGACACAGGGATTTTCTAGGCGATGTCCAGGGCATTAAAATAAAAAACTGCCCTCGGGTTCAGCCTCACAGGGCTAATCTGTCGGAAACTGAAGCCACTGGTAGAAAATGTGAGCACAGGCACACTGAACACTATACAGCGAGCAGTTTTGATAATGAGCAGGCAAAGCAATAGGGGGACATGTTTCACTTCATCTTTCAGCACATTCGCTGCCAAATTAATTTGCATGTCATGGAGCAACCTCTGCTGATAGGGGCGTCCACAATGTGCTTCTGGTGAAGGATGAATCAGGAAGACAAATGTGCATCGGATGACTGAATGATGGAAAACTAATGTTTGCTGATGTAGAAACAGGTGTTTTTTGATACTGAACGTGACATTATACATGAGAGTGTGAGTCAAACTTTGGACTGATGGTGACACCAGGGGAACTGCTGGTAATGAACATACAGCTTTTATATGTTAGTGCAAAATGGTGTTTATGACTAGGCAAAGTGTACATATTTTGAACCTTTCCGCCAACAGGGAGCGTTCACTGGGGTTCAAGAGAACGTTCTCTGATGGTTCTCTGACGGTTACACAAAATATCTTTAGTGAATCTTTGGGGAACGTTCTCTGATGGTTCACTCAGTGTTTTTTTTTTTTTTTTAAGAAAAACAAAAACCTTAAAGAATGTTCCTAGAAGGTTCCCTAAAGGCGAAAAGAAGAATCACCTTTAGGGAACGTTCCTGAACATTACCTGTCTACTGGGTACATGTAAAGATATCTTTAATTTCCTCGTACTCTGCATACCGAAGTACTTTTACTGCCAGAAAAATACCTTGAAACCTGAAATACATTTAATATCAGAAGACTTTTATCTTTATGTTTGCCAAATAAGTGTACCTATTACACCATATCATACCAGTTTTGATTATTGATTCTGTTAATTAGCCACATTTTCAGGGATGCTACCATGTGTACAGCGGGTTAACAGCAAAGGACATTTTTTTTAAAAGTGAGTCTGACACTTTGGCGCCCTAATAGGAAATTCCAGTTTGTCTTCTGCTGCAAAATGATGGATATTCAAAACATGGCCAGCTTTTGCCAGTGCACCAGATGGGCTCTACAACTGTAACCGTGCATGATTTACAGGCAACAGAAAAACAGAATTAAGAAGGTTTCAAGAGGCTTTTCTTTGAGAAGGTAAAGATGATGGTACTTCAGCTTTTGAGCGAGAATGAGTAATTGTGACTTTCCAGAGCCGTCCTGGGTAAACCTCAGGGACACGGATTAGCAGTTTTGTGAGCAGACGGCTTTTGTAAATGCATTGCTGGAGTCCTCAAATACCAATTGTGTGACGCTTTGTACCAGGATGTTTTAAGGCACCAGTCTGTTCCATAGGGTCACGCCGGGTTCACACATGCAGCTATTTCAGGCGTTTTATTTTAAGAAAAGACGATAAAGTGAGTAAAGTGATAGAACACATCATGAACGAGGGAGTTTCTACTGAACGTGCGTTGTGAGATATCATGATGATGAAGACTGCCATTACCACGAGAACTGTCACTCCGCGCTGTTTTGAAGTAGACGCCAAGATACAGAGGAAATGAGAAGCTTTTCATGTTTAATTAATAATGCTAATGAAACTTAATTAGAGCAGCTTATGAAAAATGCATTCAAATGAGAGATGAGCTTTATCCTTAAATAACAAGCCTCCTGTGCTGGATTTGGTGTCCTATTACATGCTAATTAGACGGCACTAGGGACTGTTAATGAGCATAGATCATCTCAATCGTTAGCGCAGCGGGGCCTCCACCGAACGCTTAGGACCATATATCTGGAAATCTCTTTTAATATGTTGTTCGTATGTAAAGAATACAGTATTTTGGAATTATCTGGGCTATTGCTATTAGCCACAAACTATAATTATATGTGCATAATTCATGCATTAGGCCATTTTAAGTTTATTTAAGGACTTAATTTCATATCAATGACTGATTAACTGACTCTCTCTGATGATTTCATGTTATCTAATGTGTTTTAATCATGGTGATTTACATTGGCAGCTCAAAAAAAGTACAAGCCAAGGCTGACAAGTGCATCGTAGGATAGCTCGGAGCTTTTGGGCATTCCACGATCCTTTGGGAGTGTCTATTAAAAAGACCTTACAGACTGCAGGCTATCAGTTCACAGTATACGGATCTGGATTTAAAGAAAAAAGAAAAAAAAAAGACATATCTTCAAACAAGCCAGTGCTGTTCATTCTGTGTTCACAGAATCCCGTCCAAAAAGTACATTTGCGATTTTTGTATGTTAGTCATGTCAATTATCCACATTTGGTTTTTCCTGCTCTTTCATCTAAATGTAAAATGTCAAAAATGATAGATTTGTAACGCTAAAAAGCTTATCTGTTGATGCATGCTGTGTGCTGAAAGTACATGGACGGTCTTTATGTAGAAAGACAGTGTTGAACTGTCACAGCGTGTGTCATCTCCGGCTCTCTAACAGCTTACTAACATCACAGCTCAATTGTTGAAAATGCCTGTATACCCTGCAGGTAAGGGTCTATTAAATCCTCCTACACTGTGATCCTGCTCCTACGCCTGATTCTATCTCAACCTCTGGGGCTTTTGGTCAGCAACACCTATTGCAATTTACTTCTCTTGAATTCCAGCAAATTAAGCCTTGAAAGAGGGAACAAAGCATTCAGTGTTTTTTACAGCTTAGGCGTGACACTCTATACCAGCTGCTAAATGATCATCATAGAACATATATACATAAACTAATTGACTATATAACCGGTGTCTCTGTGCTAAAGAAAGAGAGGGGGTTGGATGAATGGGTGGATGTGTGCGCTCTGTTTTACACTGTCAATTTGGCAGACGCTTGCAGGGGCTGGTGTGTTGCCATGGTGATATGAGCGAGGCATGAAAGAGCAGCGAGGTTTGCCTAACAGGACCAGTCTCATAAGGGCTGATAAAATGAGAACCTTTCTTTGAGAGTCTTGCATACACTATAAGACTGTTCAGCACAGCCCTGAGCGTCGCCTCTTAGGCATAACACCGTTTGCAAAATGACTGAATCACACCTGCCCGTTAACACGCTCGAGTCGGTTAAAGAACATAAATAAAAATCTGCTTTCGCCCCAGCCTTCGTCGTCTGTTTCACAGATGCTAGTATTTTAAGGGCTGGGTTGCCGATCATTGGTCTCACTAAGATTTTTGCCCTCGCCAGAAGTTTGAATTATAAACAATTTGTTTTGTTAAATTGTTATTTACCAAAAGGACCACTGCGGTCTTGAGCTGGTGACACCGTCTCATCCGCGTGAGTTATCAATGCAAACTGACCACTGCCACGACTGCGTCTGCCACGACGAGATTACACTCAAGTTAACAATGTAAGTGAGAGAGACAGACAGTTGTGGGCGCCCACAAGAGAGAGAGAGAGACGAAAAAGATGAAAGATGCATCATTAAGTTAGTCTACTTCAGCAGAAACTCTCCGCTCAGCGCCAAAGAGACAAAAGGGGAGCAGTTCACCAACCAGTGTTTTCTCACACGACTTCACTTTTTCCGTTTCCTGCCGTTCCCCTCCTGCTTATTTCTCTTGACTTTTAATTAATTTTCCCAGCAGCTTGGGTACAGCGAGATATGACTGAAGAGTCAGAAATACTTCTTAAAGTAAGTCGCTGGTTTTATTCTGTTTTTATTATTAACAGCTATCTAGACAAGGAGCTTTCAAGTTTTGTCAAAAATCTCACGTAATTACGTGAGATAAAACTTTGAACATGAAACTTTGAAACTGACACCAAATTGACTGCTTTAAACTGTTGCCTCATTTATATCAGGTTGACATATATCTGGCTGTTAGTGTAATCTCTACAAACAGATACCTACCTCTGAATGAAGAATCTGGGGGCGAGGGGACAAGAGTTTGGTATCGGAAGTGTTCTGGTTTTGTGTTTGTAGTCTGACTTACTGTTGACCAACCCAGTGAAAAGTCTGTGTGGAGAGCTACGTCCAAAATGCAATCTCACAATCTATCACATAGCATTATTATGATTGTTTTATTGATTTATCTACATTTATATGCAGATATACATTTACAAAGATTAGCTAAATCATCGTCGGATGATAGCCGGTTGGTTCTGAGAGCTTAAACAATGACTGGCGCATATGAGAGAAAGTCTTGGCCCAGAGATCTGTTATCCGTTTTCCAAATAAACGCTGACTACACTAGAATCCCTGACACAGCGGTCGTTGCCCTAGAGCCTAAATTATCGCCAGACGTCAACCGATGGGTTCCCAGATTGCTTTGCTCAAATGTGCTGCGACCGGCCGAGGCCTACATCCAGGACGTGTTCGAGCTACACAGCCAAACCTGTCCACTACAGTCTGCTACCACCTACCGGCTTGTTACTCCTTCACTATGCGGGGGGCCCCAGATCACCACTGGTGGCTGTCCTGGCTGCACAACAGTGTAACGAGCTCCCCACTGACATGAGAACAGCTCACACTCTTACTACACTTTTTTCCTATTACAGACTGAAACATCACATGGGTTCTTCATTACTTTTTATTATTAAATATTATGTTATTATGTTGTGTAATTGCACCACTTCTCACTTCGATTAAAATAGCAAAGTTCAAACAAGGCTCTGTAGACTATGACCTTAGTTCATTCTAATAGAGCCGCAGTGTAATAGAGTACAAAGCAAAGCAAATAACTCGAATCAAGAAGCAATAAAACATTTTTACTATTGATTCATCAAATTCATTTTTGAAATGCTTCAAAAACAGGAGGAGATCTTTGATATCTACATTTGAGGAAATCACATTTTGTTAGCTGAATACAGAATATTGAACCCACATTTCATTAGAATACATTTGTTGCTCCGAATACTTGACCTCTGTCTTGATAGTGATTGAGTGGTGGTGATAAAGTGTGTACAGGAGCAGCACTTACTCACTATACGGTAAATGCTCTATGGCGTTTTCTCTTGGTAACACTCCTTGATTTCATGCCTGCATTTCAGAGAACACTGCTAAACATTTGCAATGCATTTTTCCAGCTGTAGATTTTAGTTTCAGCTGTTGTTTTAGTAAAAGAAAGAGGTGCAGAGAATGAGATATGTGCTGACCCATAAAGACAGACCTAGCCCTTCAGTTTATCGTATAAAACTAAACTGGCAGATGTATGATTTCCACTGAAAAAGAAGGGTCCAGGAAAATGTAATCTGAAAAGTAACTAGTAACTAAATCCAAATGTAGGGTACAAAACCCCATGGATGGCCCTGTGGTTCAGGGGTAGAGCCAGCGCCTTGTTATCAGAAGGTTGCTGGTTCATCGCCATCCTTTGGCAATCTGTACTTTAAATGAGCTCAGGAAATTACTCATTTAATTTCCACCACTGAATTTAACCCGTGATGGATGTGCTGTATTGCTTTTACGACGGCCCGACATTGTCATTCATAGAGTCACACTAAAAACTGGCCATCAAAAAAAGAACAACCTCACACAGCTGTTAATGCAGATATCCTCGCTCAGTCCCCCGGCAGTTCTGTCCTGGCCAGACGCCTTATCGAACACATCTGGTGGTGGACCCTAAGTGGGAAGTCGGTGAGAGATCATATCCTTTCCTGCACTCACTGCTACTGCTGGCTTGAACAGAGTGAGATCTTTAAGGCCAGATAGCGTGCCGTGAAGCTCCGCGTGGATTCGGTCCTGCCAGTCAGGCCTCCTCACCGTCGGATGAAAAGGAGCGGCTGATGCAACTACATGCAGAGGTGACCGTCCAAACCCCTCGATGGGCCGACGGCGCGAGAGTGTGCAGGGACGAGGAACACATGGCACAGTGAATATGCCATTCCACACGTAATGTATGGTCAGCTGGTGACATTTATTTCTGAAAGCCTCCGGTGTATACTTCATGTTCGTGGTGCTCAAGAAATTAATAGGTATAGCAGTCGCATGTGGTGATCCCATTAAAGGTGAATATGTTTTTTGTTTTTTTGTAAATAGCTGCATGCAATTTCTGTTTGTCTTTCTCTGGCCCTCTCTCTGTAAGGGTGACTGTAATTTTCCCTTTTAGATAGCTGAACAGGATAATGGGTAGTGTTGTCTTTTATTGCCATTTTCAAAGAATTCATTCAGAGGTAGGGTTATCTGCAGTCGATTTTGTCTCCTTTTCTTTTTTCTTCATCGTATGAATTTCCAACGAGCAACCTTCATCACTCAATTAATCCTTTGAGTCATTTCAATATTTTCTGTTTGCTTTCACTGTGTCAGTCCCTGTTTGTTTCGCTGCTTTTATACCGTCTCAAATACTAGCGTGCCGGAGTGTGACGGGGTTCGATCGACAAGTCGTTAACTATCGCTAATTGTTTTTAATGTGGTGTTTTGGGGTTTCATTTGTTCTAATTTTTTTTTTTTTTCTACACAACAAACTGGATGACTTTTTTTTTTCTAAATTGCAGATTGCTTTCCTATAACCTTGCCTCTTCTTTGCCATGTTGAAAACTGTATTACACTCTAACCAGGCTGCGGCACAACTTCTTTTATCTCCTGGCCATGCTATGGAACAATTGACTGTTTACTGTTCTCATTAGTGATCTGCTACGCTCCACTCATTATTCCAGCTGACAGGTCAGTGTACCCTTTGGGTGAGCCTGATTCGTTTTCATGCGTGAGCCTAATCATTAATTCGACCAGCAGACATGGCCCGCAGCTTTAGAGAAGACAGAATAGTGGATACTTTTCCTGCCTTTCAGCAACCTCAGAAGCCCCGTAATTAAGAACTTCCAGCCAGGACAGGAACACTGGAGTGGCATGCTAACTCTGATTCACAACCGCTGATAAAATCCACAATACCGTGCCCAACGCAAGGTTTAATAGGCTGAAACATCCAAGTCTGCTCATATTACTAACAAGATTTAAAAAAAAGGCTTTTTTGGAGGTTCTGGAATTCATTGAATATTGATAGTCATGTGCATTAAAAATGATGGATCAATCATCCTTAGCACATACAGCAACTATGACTAACACATCCACAGCTTTGATGTTTCCAACCACACCAGCGCTGAGAGTCTCTTTAATGGTGATGATGATCCGAGTACGAGTTCCACCATCATCCAGAAGGAGCTGCATCGCACTCAGCCACCTCTTCTGTGTGTCAGCTATTATCAGCCGCGTTCGTCTTACCAAACCAGCTGTCACAAAAGTGGAAAAGAGTCACAAAACTGATCCAAATGCTTCAGTCGTTTTTTTTTTTTTTTTTGTGAGGCCTGAATCAACTCAGAATACATGATTTGCACATCCACACACTGAGAGAGCGTACTTCAACCTATTAAAGATGCACTGTGAGGCAAAATTGCAGCTTGAATAATACTAAAATCGGGTAAAACAGTGGGGATGCAGACATACACAGTATCTGAGCTGACATTTTTATCACCTCTGTGTTCTTACAGCATCAAACGCAATCTTCTGCAACGCTTGAATTAAGAAAACTTTGGACTTAAGACTCACATTGTGCTTTTAAATTTATGGCACGATCTTCCATCTTAAAGTAGAGTTTGAATCTTTTGAGATTAATTGCTTATAGACCTACTAGTTATATGCGCTCGTGCCAATTTAGAATTAAAAATCATAATTATTGATTTACACATTTTAGGGCACTTTTAACTTTGTCCTTTATTTCATCCCCCTTCAATTACTCAACAACCTCCTATCATTTCTTTTTATGTCTTGCTGCTTCTTTTTGGCAGATTCTTTACCTTTCATTATTCACTTTCCTTTTTTTTGGCTGTTTGTCTCTCCCCCTCCTCATCTTATTGCAATATCCTCTTCCCTACCGCTCCCTCTTATTGTAAAACCGCTCCTTTTCTTAATTCTTCCTCTCCTCTCTCTTTTGTCTCCTCCTGTTTTATTCTTTGCGTCGTATCTTTCCTCTTCGCCTCTTCCCTCTCTTGTAATTCTCTCCCCTCCATCCTCCCCTCTCCTTTTGTGTTTCTCCATTGCTCTCATTTATTCCTGTCCTCCAGCTCTCTTTTGTGTTCATTACTGCACTCCTAATCCTGCTCTTTCTCTGCCCGTCCCCTCAATTCTTTACATCTCCTCTTTATTTTCCAACTCTATAATCTTGTACCCCTTAAATTAACAACAGTGGATGTAAGCAATAACACAGTAATAGTTGCATTGGCTGTTAAGCCGTCACTCACCCTTGTATTGGAAGTTTACAGCCGGTGCGACTGTAAGTCGAACGCGCCCGACAACTGACAAAGCAACTAATTCAGCAGCAGCAGCTTTTTTTTTTTTTTTTTGTCAGATTCTGAGCACTTGAGAATCTCAGGAAGAGTTTCACCAACAACTTTTTGGCTAACAGGTTTCAGTGCACCATCTGCACACCTGTCTTTCAGGAGTCTTATTGACGGACCGGCAGGAACGAGCGAGGGAGTGCTGAGTCTGATTTCACTTGTACTGTAAAACATGGTGAGTAACAGGGCGACACTTCAAGGTCACATCTAATGGATTTCTTTTACTCTTCACCGAGAGCTGTTCAAGTGAGGGACACAAACTGCCAAACTTCACTATGCAATGTGCAGCTTTGAAGATACCCGGCAAAGAAAAAAAAAAAAAAAAAATTGACGACTCGCTTCAATCTTAAGTTACACGTTCTCTTGCAACTCACAATTGGTCCTCACCCTCCGTCAAAACTTGATCTGCGCTTACTCGTCCGTCCCTTCGCTCAAACCTTGACATGGGAGGCTGATGTCAATTTAGATGTGTTAATGGTTCTGTCACTAATAAGCATCCACAGCTGACAGGTACCGGATGTGTTGCTTAGGCTGAATGATGCATTTGCAACCACGGTTTGTTTTGTGAGTGGCATATTCTATAATTTGAAGCAACTTAGCGAGGGAATAGTTTTGGTGCTGGAACAAAACTGTCCCCCGTCTTTTGTAAAAAAAAAAAAAAAAAGATGAAACATTTCAGAACCTGGCTGGTCCCTTTGTTGATTTACACTAAGGTATAATTTTTCACTTTCTTGCACTGTGTGGAACACCATGCAGTGGTTTCCTGTAGTGATCTGGACTCATGACAAGCTTTTTTTTTTTTTTTTCTGGAGGCGCTGAAAGCCATTGTTGCATTGTAATTTGACAACTTGAAATCTCAGCTGGAGTTATCCGATTTGTGCTGAAAACTTTCTCTTGTTTATGTTGCTGGAAGTCTTCAGTGACAGCGAGGTGGTTGATTAAATAACTAGAGAAAAGCCATTGCAGAGTCTAAAAGTTTCTATACCAGGAGGCCTGCACTATTTATCTTAACGTTTTCTCAATCTCACACATGAATGCTGGTAAATGTATCATCACTCACTAACGAATATCTCCAGTGTCTGTCTGTTGGATGACATATTGTTTGCTACTCTCAAAATCTCCATATCTTGCACATGCGCACTCACTCGGCCTACTTACACCTGACTAGTATAACCTGGGGACTTTAAGTAATTTGTAATAATGCAGAGGATGTCAGCCTAATCCCAGGCGAATCTGCCAAGTCTGTAGTTTGTAAAGTAAAAAAACGATCGCATATTCCACACTATATTTTGCCAGATGCAGAGATACTAGTAGCCATGTGCGTACCGGCATGTCGGCGATTTGGTGTTGTATTTCTTCCAAAACATCAGAGTTTTGACAAGAGAACTGAGAGAAATTTCATCACAGCTTATGATATTTTCAACAGCAGTCAACAGCTGTGCTGTGGGATCGGCTATATTGATGTTTAAAAGTGATGACAGAAGGTTAGGAGAAACAAAACTTGTCATATTCAAGCACAGCCATAGAGCATCTTTTTAGTCGATCTAAATGAGCTGCAAATGCGCATTTATGCTGGTAACAGATGCAGAAAGTGGGCAAATCAAACTCTAAACTCTATTAATAAGGCAGCTGCTGAAGAACAGATGCTCCACTTCTGAAAGTTGATGCTACACAGAGTCTTGACTTCATCCAGGATGCGAGTTAAATACAAATGGATCTCCCGTAAATGTGCAACACAAAACACAAATGTGTGGTGGCAAACTGCAATTCCCTGGGTTATTATTAGTAAAGTGTAAATTGGTCTTCAGATGGCAGATAAAGAGTTTTCAGATGATATGTTAAATAACCAGAACTCAGCAAAAAATCATTATCATTGTCATGGTGGAAAGATCCCCATATTTTTGTGAATGCAATAGTTTTATTTCAGGTTATTTCATTTTATCTCTACTTATTCTACTTATTTCAGGAAAATACAGCCTGTGATCCAATTCCTGGACATAACATGGTTCTACAGTATGTCTTAGTATGGTAATCAGTGGGTATGATACTGTATATAGGAACCATTGTTGAAATAAAGCTAACAATCTAAGCTGACCTTGTGATTTTCTGCTTTGCAATTCATGGGAGAAAGAAAATGAAACCAGTGTGAGGTTAAAAAAAAAAAAAAAAAATCAACTCTACAGTTGCACTTTGGCTTTCATGTGCACATCAACACTCCGGTTTACAAATCCAGAACATCGGGTGAAGACTAAAAGACGGGTGATGAGCGGTGTGGTCCCAAGCTGAAGAGACTCTTCAGATCTGGTGCAGCTACGCTTTCCTTCAATTCAAAGGTTTGGTTTGGAACACCAGATGAAACGAGAGTGATCTCCTTACTCTGCAGGCCCTTTTTGCTCTACATAAGTGTCTTTCAGCTACATGTTTAGGTTGAACAGTCAGCATCTTTATTATCTAGTCTTACCATTCTTATAGCATCATTACATGCAACAGGAATCTGTTTTTTTAAGCAACTTTGTGTCTAGACGGTGAAGAAAGGGAAACATTTGGCAGCTACAGAGACTGATTTTTTTGTTGAAAGTAGAGGAGATAAAAGGAGAGTGAATGGTGGACAGACTCAGTTTTAAAAAAAGCTTTTTGAATGCTGATATTGTTCCTTCTACACTGGAGACCTACATAGATGACTGTTTGAAGCCTGATTCCATTTTGATGTGTGAGTCTTGTTTGGCTGCCTCCAACTGACCAAAGTATAAAAAAACTACCATTCAGTAATCATACTGGCCCAGGTTCTCACAGCACATTGATGTCATTGGACTGGAAAGTTGAATCTAAAGTATACTGCCAAGGGGGGAAATGCAAGTTTTACATACAAACATTCCTCTTTAACTAACATGACACGCACACACATCCAGTATTGTGGGTCTTGGCATCAGCACATGGTGGTATCAGATGACCTTTGTGTTAGTTGTTGCAGCTAACAACAGGAATTGGCTTCCTTTGCTTACACCTTCCACATTTCACACGACTGCAGACTGTGAGGTGGGTGGTACTGTAGCCTAGATGGAGGAGGGTCCCCTAGCTGGAGGTGGTGCCGTGTTACATGTAGTGATTTAGATAGTTAAAGGAGTGAAGGCTGGACTGGAAATGAGGCGTTTCAGACAGTTCAGATGTTTTCTTTAGCAGAGAATAACTCCCTCTTTGTGTAGATGTTGGCCTTAGTAACTTTGCAGATGCTTAACATGCACGACGCATCTATAAAACACACCTCAGGAAAGGGAAACAATCCAAAAAGTCTAATACGGCCTCTTTAAATGAGCCTGACAGACAGGTTTACAGCTCAAATCTTCAATTTCCCAAGCAGAGGCTCTGTTTTTATTTGCCAATATATCTAAATCCAACACTGAGGACCGGGGACATTAATTACATCAGTTCAAAAGAATCTCAGAAATGAACGCAGAGGTTCTCTGATGTGGCAGAGCAAACACTGTTCATCAAAACATATGCAGAAGTCTTCTTTGAGCTTTTCAAACTCCATAAAATTGCAGTTGAAATACCACAGCTTCATGTTAACAGAGTGGAACCCTGAAATTCATCAGAACTCATGTTTGGTCTACAACAGCAGATGAGAGAGTGAGTCACTTGGTCGCGTCTTGAAGGGCGAATGCGTTAAAATACGATTTTGGTTGGAAAATTTGCAAGACACTTCAAAAAATGTGGCCCAAGCATGGACACACTTTGAAGGTCTTGAACTGCCACTGTCTTAAGGGCAGCATTTTTTTTTGTAAAGTAGTTTGATATTTTTCAAATTCCATTTTAAACACAGGCCATCCAACTCTAGTCAGTGGGAGGACGAGCACCCGTAGCAAATCTCACTGGGTCACAACAGTTGGTTAATGGAAGCAGACGTTGGTAAGAGCGCTGTGCAATTGGGGAAATAACAACTCTATCAAATCATGAGTCAAATAATAAGAATGTTTTTGCCGACAGAAAGACGCCCCGAACCAAACTTTGTTTGTTGGTGAGAGTTGTTAGGAGGCGGCTATGCAGTCTGTGTGTGGGCTGAATAACCAACAATAAAGCTGGAAGTGGCCAAAAAACTCCTCAGAGCTGCATAGCTGTTGTGTTATTTTTTGCTGTGGTTCTGACAGTGTAGCAGCCCTTTTTTACACAGTTTAATGGACTTTAATATAGAAAGATAAGTACATTTTCAACAACAACAACAACAACAACAGTTTGTAAAAGTTCCTATCATCGACTAGTTGGTTGGTCTAGTCCGGACCCACCCTTTCTGGGAAAAACAGAGTTGTATCATTGTAAACATATCATTTCAAATGATACAACAATGTGCATTCAAAAGACGTGTGCTACTTATGAGGTAAAACAATATGTTTGTAAGTTTTTAAAGGTTCACATTTGGTCCACTCTACCAAGATGCACCATAACATATCAGCGCTCTGTATGCGTGCCTGCGGGGCAGTCTGTGGGAGTGTTGTGGTGGTGGTTGCTGATTTCCAGAAAGTAGCTGCTTTGCAAAAGTTAACTTAAAAAAATAAGTTTATTTACTTCTACCACCGGCTATAACAAAAAAACACTGATAGTTACAGCCGGACAGCATTTAGTTCAGTCCGTTACCTCACGGTTGATTGTTGTGCATCAACGGCACCACGGTATTAGGACGTAGCAGCTGCAGCATTGAACATGTCACCAAAACCCTCAAGTTATTTACCTTTCAATTATCCAGTATAGATTAATAGTCATCAGAGTGTCAGTGTGTCCCCCCTCAACACTGAAATGAGATATCCACCCTTGTTAGCATTACAGCTTTAGGGCGACACACTCAAGTTAATCCACCAACAAGCTGGGTGACGATGTCAATCACAGAATAAAACACTCCAAAAATTTGCTGAAGTTGACTAAAACAACTGGATATGTTGGTTTTATCGTGCTTTGAGGCAAAGTTTAAGCTGCCATTTGAAACACACGCAGCCAACTAACTGAATAAAAGAGCAGCAGCCGCGGTTGCCAGACCCCCTGTGGCTTCGCTGATGGCAACACTTTGCCTTCCAAAACATGCTAAGGCAAGACACGCATGCATACAAACAAACAGACGCACACAGAACCCACATAAAACACACAGCTATATGTAAAACAAGTCCCGCTATCATTTCAAGTTAAACCGACAACTCAGCTAAAAGCACCAGTGTGCCTCAGGGTGTTAGCCCTACGAGCATACCAGTGGATGTCTGACAACATAACAGCAGATAATAGCCTACATTTGTGTTGAAGCTCTGAGCATCTCACTATGTCTGGAGGGGAGGTGAGCACAACAGCTGCGGTGCCAGCTAACGGGGGCCTGTAAGTAATTGGTGGCAGTGCTGTGGAACAATCCATACACACAACGGCAAACAATCAGATCAGATAAGCAGAATTTGTTTGTCCTCTCTGTGCTTTCCGGCCACAAAGCAAACTTTCATACACAAGCCACTACGAGATGTCTAGTTTGATCCATCCAGCCTCTGCACAATTTCCATTTCTACACGGGGGCCGTTTTCCACTGTATTATCTCCTGTAGCATGATGGGTTGAGGCTGGGTTAGTAACTCGGATGTTTGATAGTTTCCCATTATACATGCAGGCAACCTTTATGGAGAAAAACAAAGGAAATTGGCAATGCCTTGGATTACAGAATACATCTTAATTCTTACCAATTAACAGCATAATGTTTAAATGTACAGTGGGTACAAGGGGACGAGGTGTAACTATAGGGAATTAAGGGCTAACAATTTGGGAATTCAGTTCAGAAATCCGAAAATCAGATTAAACCCTTTTTCAACAAAGGGGAGTCTCCTCTGTTATTACAGGCTACACTTTGACCATTACTGGGCATCAAAGCCAGAAGTTTAGGGGAAAATCGGGTAATAAGTTCAATGTAGCATTTTATAAAGCTGCTGTATTATTACCAAAATGACCATGTGACAAGAGGCAGTTATGGAGGATGACAGGCTGTCCTGTCACAGCGTCACGAACATTATCACAGTCAAAATACATGACGGGTTTTAGGTCATTATATAACTTTAAAAGTCACATCTCACCTGAAGGTAAATAAACTTCAGACAGTTTACACTCGCATCCAACACCGCATTGACGTGATGCTAAAACAACAGGCGAGACCTGTTTCAATGATCTCTATAGCATCTCTACTATGTCTTTGAAAATATATTTACAGTATAATGCAAATTCATTTTGTCCCCCTTATTCCTGGAGTATACATCTTGTCCCCCTTGTATCAACATGCATGTATCAGTATGTGTTGTACTGATCCAGAAGGAAATGTCTGATTTGATTTATTTGGATTTTCTTTTAGCTTATTGGCTAATATTCCAAGAAATACAATTAATCATGCATGCATTCAACACATGATTGTTGACACAAGCATACATAATTGCATTTAACCTACATACAATTGCACATAATGTATGAATACTATAACTATTTCTACATATATTCAACTACATATGTTCACAAGTAATAGTCTAGTAGGGATGTCGCTGACTGATCATTAATTGACAAAGATATCAGTTAAGAATTCAACTGGTTCAGCAAAGTACATTGAAAGTATATTAAATGTATCTAAATACTTTTTTCTCATGCAATTATTTTGTATTTTTCAAACGTCATCTGTGATTAAAGGAAATACAAAAAGACATTCTCACATTTTATCCATTGATTTGCCTCAATATGGTTTGGATTTTATCTGGCCGTTTGATAAAGAGTGACAGATGGGAGCTTTGCAATTAAAAAGAAGTCACTATATTGTGTTGTTTATCATTTAACTAAATCTGTGTTCACTTTATCTGATCCTAATGTAGCTGACTCTCCTGTTGCATCAAACACACATCATGTCCACAGTTTTCCAATGGAAAAAATTCTAAGATATTTAGTTTATCATTAGGTGATATTGATTGTCAGGGCAGCCAGCTGTCTGTTATAGAAACTGCTTGAACTTTGCATCCCTGTAGCCGACCACTACCTCCTGACAACATAATACAAGAGTTTGATGGCAACTACATCTTGCAATCAACAATCCAACTGTGGTGCTGTTCTTGAGTGAGTTAATATAATACAATGACATTTAAACAAAAGACAAATAGATGGTTTGTCTTCAGTAATACCAACAGAATGCTGTCTCACATGCTCTACGACTGTGCCATCACATTGTCTTGTGTATATCACTTGTTTTATTTCTAACCGTCACCCTAACCGCATTTTTGCTGCCTTGTTTGGGGTGATCTGGGATCTCCTCATATCTCTCTGAGCCACGTTACCCCACACTGCACAGACATAATTAACGTGCCTGCAGATCAGACTGTGAGATTATTACCATGAGAATGTATTTAGATAAAAAAAAAAAACTTTTACAACTCATCCAGCCATGCCTGCCACTTTCATCTCACTTTTCAGACAGATCGGTTACATAAGCAGTCTATGTAAGGTTGTTTTTCTTTATTTAAGCTCTTAACTATCTGTATTGTTCTACCTGTAACCTCTCAGAACACGTCCATGTGTTAAACAGCACAGCGTTGATTTTCTATCCACTTTCTTGCAGCACATAGAATCATATTTTTAAATCTCATTTACATGTAATTCCACCTATTTGATGACGCATCTTAAAATTCATTCGATAAATATTTATGCAATTGAGTGTGCAAATCTGCTCCTGGAGTGATTGCTGTGTCATTTCTAAAACATATGAGCATTTCAGTTGGCTACCGCTAAAGGGAAGCTATTTGTGTATATACAAAAACAAGGATGGTCTGTGGCGACCCCCTCGTGGGACGCCACATGCAGGATAGAAGAAGAACCATTAACCCAGACGGATTGCTTTTGAAAAGATTTGAATGGCACTACTGAAGCCGTGGTGAATTATTTTTCAATGTACTGAACTGAACATTGCAATGAAACCAGGAAAAAGAGTAAGAGTAAAGATATAATCTTGATGTAGGGTACTTACGTTGTGTTTAAACACTGTTTATTAGAAGCATTTTCAAGTAGTACAAAACAATAGTAGTACAAAACTAGTACTTTGTCTGAGGTATGTTGATATGTGAGATATGTACCATAAAAGCTTCAACTGCCCGATATCAGGATCAGAATCAGAGATCCTCAAGAGATCTCATGCGTTATAGCTGCTCCAATTCACAAATCTTAGAAATATGCAGTCAAATAAAAAAAAAACTACATATATAAGTAAGAAAAATAAAAATAGAATACAAATATAAGTAATGTATATTCTACTAGAAATAGATCTATATATACAGTGATAGTACAGTTGAAATGTGGGCTTAATGTGGCTCAAGTAAAAACATGGATCCAAATTATCTGTAACTACCGAGACTTTGTGAAGAAAAAAAAAAAAAAATACGTCTGACTGGTGATTGGTGTTCAGTATTCAGGTCATAAATTCAGATTAAAAAATGGTGAATAATGGACAATATGAATAATAAAGTAAGCAGGCCGTGCTTACACATCACATCTGAGGATTTCAAATAGCAGTAAAGGAGGACAAAGAGACACTTAGTTATATATTGATTTACACATTTTGAAGAAGGCTCCTCCTTAAGCAGCCGGACTGCCTGACAAATGTTTTATTTTAAGGCCATGTCAACTGAATGTGTGGGAGATAATGGGCTCTATCTTACAAGGGGCACAAAGCGACACAAAGCACAGCATTTCTAGTTTTGTCAGTTGTCATTTTCATGCCCAGCGCCCACATTGTGTAAATAGCAAATGTAGTTGCACTTCCTGTGTGATGGTCTTAAAGTGAGGCGTGGTCCACCTGCATGGCCAAAAAAATGGTCTGAATTCAAAGGGGCAGTATTTTTTCCTGCCATTTGAAGGAACGAACTATTGGGACAGTAAGATGCGCCTGCACAGGTGGGTTCACAAAACACGAACACGATGATTTGTTACTGTAACAAATATTGTGGCACATATAATCAGCAAAACTAAAAAAAGATGTAGTGCTAAACTCTCCAAAGGAAAATAGAGTTAAACATTTAGCTTCTTAAATAAATATTTTTAGACCGAAACTCAGGATTTATCAGGACAGCTGCGTCACTCCAAACTATTTTACTGTATGAATTCGGACGTCGTGTGTGATCCAGTGTAGAAGAGCACGTTACATGAATCCTGTCTGCGAGTCAGGAGCTTTGAACAATCAAAGAAGTTCATCAGCTGCTCTTCATGCAAAGAGATTCACACATCATACCAAAATACACCCATGATGAATGAAGAATCTAAATACAACCCTTTCGCACAGTGAGCCTTACTTACGCACTTTTAGACTAAGCACTATGTATCGTTAAAATATCTCTTTCCTGCTTTATTTGACAGTGGAAGGCAGAGAGAGAGAGCCTGGAGTATGACATGCAGCAAGGCTGTCGGGCTGGAAATGGACATGTGGCCATGTGGAGTTGTGACCGCCTTAGCTGCCATGGAGCTCTACCCGTCATTTTTCTAAAAATGTCCTGCATCACACTTACACAATGTCACATATTCACACCTGCCAATTGCCAAGTACAGCTGCAGTCTGGAGACTGACTGGCCGAGAGTTGGTATACAGCAACTGCTCTGCTGGAGGACACTTGAGTAGAGATTATTGCTCATTTACTGTACATTAAATACAAAAACACAGATTTCCCAGGACAGCACAGGGATCTGAACAAGTACCTCTCACTCACAAGCCTGAGACTTCAACTAAATCAAGCAGAATTAAAAAGGTTTATTTCTGTAGATGTAGACAATCGCCTCATCAAACTGAGCGCGGGTACATTAGATTCACTTAATTACATTCCTTCGCTTGTGTCTTCTACATGCATCTCAGCCCGTACCACTGAAAATTCCTAGAAGAAATGAAGGTGATGGGAACAGAGGAGGCTTGTTTTTCAGAGAGGAGACAAGCTTTTTTTTCTGAACCATCATCTGAAGGGATGTCAGTTTTTCATGGCGGTGGCACAGCAGGATCACCTGTCACTGGCTCCAGCTCTATCGGCTCTGAAGTGAGCTTCTGATGGTTTGCCGATTGCAATTCACCGTATGCGCACTGTCCAAATAATAATAAAGAGCGCAGAATTACCTCTACCAGCATAGCCAAAAAAAAAAAATGTTTTTATTTGTTTGCATGTATTGTGGAAAGTTGACAACATGTAAATATAGCGCAGTCACACCTGATACAATTTCTGCCAGATAGTTGGGGATTGGGGATTTTCAGCCTCATGTGACTGAATGGAAATGAGCACAGGCAATTCAGCTGTGTTCACTGATTAAATACTACCCTGCTCTCTCCTACTATAGTATTGTCTATGAAATAGGAATTTACAGGGAATGGGAGAAATGTGTTGAGTAGAGTTGGTTATTTGTCCAGGTGTATAACTGAGGTGATGTTGTGACGCCATTTCAGAGCAGTCCATCAGCTGCAGCACCCAGTCACTAACAGATTACCAATAAAGGGTCTGTGTCGTTCCAGCAAAAGACTTATGCGAAGGCTGGCGTTGCGTATCCTCACTACTCTCTCCTCGGTGATCCCTCCTCACTGCTGGCGGCGGAAGTAAGGGAAATATAACGTCATTCATCCTGACAGAACCGGAGCGATTTCTGGGTCAGGTGAGCAACAAAACAATCAAAAACAGTTCATCTGGATGTAGATGTACCTCGAGACTCTCGCTGAATACCTGAATCTTGCCAGGCAACACTAGGAGCTGAGCTTTGAACAGTTGTTCATGTTTGACTTATCTGGCTTTTTAGATTGACCATGTTGTGTAGAGCTAATATAGAATACTATCTATCAAAAATACAAAAACACAAACACTGTAAAACTGAAAATGCAATTTGTTGGTCTAAACTTTTTACATGCACAAAGAAAAGGATTATAAGGCTAATAACAGTAATACAGTAATAACACAAGTATGTAACCACACACCAACCTCAAGCTAATCCCCTTCTTTTGTTTCCCCTCCAAGTTACACGGCTTCCTACAGTTGAACTGAGTGGCATTATAAGAGCCGAGCGAGGGAGTGAACGAGCGTTAATGACTGAGGTCTATTTGTCAATCAGGCCTAACGCTGGTATGTGCACGGCTTTACATACCCTCCCCACGGGAGTATCATATCAGGGCATGCATTCTGTGTATTTGCATGGCGTATTGCCGCGTGCGCTCTCACTGGTGCGGATATGTCTGTCACTGCCTCTCTCGAGGCTGCATCCAGGAGGAAACCATCTGTTTATTTTGTCCTGACATCACCTCAGCTTATAATACCTCAGAGGCTTATGCCTTCTGAAAAGGTGTAATATGACTTTTGGGACGGATAACTTTTTTTCTTCTTGTTTCAACATAGAAAATAGTCATCCACAGTTTCATTTAGCTTTTTTATGTAAAAAAAAAAAAAAAAAAAAACTTTGTCAGTCCTTCCTTTGGATTCATAGCCAAGCAACAGTTTCAACACAACAATCCCCTCATGGTGCCTTTCTCGTCTCTTTCTCTCTCTCTGTCCATGTAGCCAACATGTCATGGTGCGATTGTGTACATTTCTATCACCTTCCCACTCATCCTGCTGTTGTCAAAAACATGTTCCCGCTGCAACCAAACCGTGATTTGACAAAAAAATTACCTCACATGAGAAAGAAATGTAATCAATTACTACAGGATTCATCAAAAGGCTGGCTTTTTTTAACATATACATTGTCCACGGGTGTGTTATCTGCTGCAGCATAAAAAAATGGAGTACGCTGGCTGCATCAGAAGCTCAGACGGATTGAGATAAACCAAGACGAGTGCTGATTTTGTGCGCTTGAATTATCTCCTGAGCCGTTAATTGCTTTTTAAGGGGAAGACAGAGTGTCAAACAAAGCACTTCGGGTGTTGTTTTTGTTGTCGTTGCACCTTCTTATAAATGCGAATCATCTTTTTCGGCAGATATAAATCATGCGCCGGTCTGTAAACAGTAATGGCTAAGTTACGTTCTTCTTCTTCTTCTTCTTCTACTCCTCCTGCAGTCACACAGACAGTCATTATGTAACACAAGTGGCTATCTTGAATTTGAAATGGATGGTGTCCTTACTCTTAAAAGACCTCTATTAGCCTGCCAAAAAGTGCAAAGATTGCCAAAGATGATGGAAAATGAATATCAAGTGCAATACATCATTCTTGTCCGACCAGAGATATGGCAATCCTGGGTGGAAAATTAATTTGATTTCCACTACAGCCTGACATTGTAAGATGAGCAGCAGGAGCACTCTCTGTATTTTCTGCCAGCACTGATCATCACAGTGTCAAGAGTCCCACATTTTGAATACATTTTCATAATTTTGTGTTCTCTCCATTTGTTTTATTCAATGAAGGGTTATCTCATTTTTAGTTGGGGCTCTTGATAAGTTATAAAAACACTATAATATTCCAGCCCTCCAGCTTTGAAAGCTGTCGCGATGCCAGGATAGCAGGGACATTTATTTATTTATGTAGTTATTTTTTATTGGACTGTAAGTTGGACAAAAAAAGCTATTTGAAAATGTCACTTTGGGTCCAGGGAAGATGTGCCCAGCATATTTATTGGTTTGTTTGTTTTTTTTTACATTTTATGGGCTAAACAAATAAACTATGTATAATTTCAATATGGTGATTATTAATTAAATCATAGGAGGAACAAATACATATTTTTTATCCTGTTTGAACTACACATATGATGTTTGTGAATTAAAATTAGCTTCATTAGTTTGACGACTGAGGGGGACTTTCTCAAGTTGAAAAATGATCCCTTACATTGGCAAACATGATGTGTGTAATTCATGGCACACTTCAAGCGGATCAATGAATGGTTTTATTTCTCGCCATTCACTACCATACAAAGTTTCTCCAGAATGAGGTCCAACAGGGCAAACCGGGATGGGAGAGACTTTCAGCTTGCTATGACTTATGCTGCATTCAAACGCTCCATCGATAGTCTGACTTCCTGAGCTGGAAAGTCATTCTTCCAACTGCAGTGTGTTCATGTGCGTAAAGTCAACAAGAGGGAGCAACATGGACGCCAAAGTGAAGTTGTGTGGCATTTTGTCGCTTAGAGTATTCAGTGGTTACAACCTGAAATACTATATTACAGATTAAATGTGTGCCAGAACTTGATATGCAACATATGACTTGAAATATGAAAAACATTTCTCACCGTCAACAACATTAACACTGTAGTCCACCATGTTTCAGCGGCACATGACTTCAACTCGGCCTTATAACGTAATTTTCGCAGACTTTCTGAGTCATTTATCCAACTCGAGAGGAAAAACAATTCTCTGATTAGTCTGAACACACAGGAAAGAAAAGGAATACATCCTGAGAGGCTGGAGCCAGCAACCAATTGATATAAAAATAACTGGGCACTTAATTGACAACTGGATTGAAAGAAAATTAATTTCCAATCATGCAGCTCTACAGTAATCAAATAACTCAAAGCTGTGTTTGAGCAAAAGGTTACAACCTGAACCACACGTTCCTACAGAGCAGCTTCACCGTGACAACTCAAAACACAACCGTATGGAAAGTTTGTGATTCTGCTTCATATCAATAAACCTGACAACTGAGAAAAAATGTATGTGCACCAAATATATTCAGCACAACAACCCCACAAGTAGCAAAATAAGATCAGTGTTTCACTGTGTGAGTATATATGCTTGTATTTGAGGCAGCAACTGAAGGCCAACTGGTAAATTTAATGATGCCAACAAGCTTTTTCCACGCTACACAATCTGCCTAAAGCTACAACCACAACAGTAGAAAATATGTGAAGGTAACAAAACCAGAATCGCTGTCAATTCTCAACTGCACGGCTCCGAAAAAATGCAAACAATGAACCTGCCACAGCCGGCACTAAATCTCACTCGCCAGATTGTTTTGTACGGAAAATCGAACTGAATATACATGTAAATAGCTTCTTTATTTCACACTTATTTATGTGGCGCGTGACACAGCTGAACGGACGGGTCTGTGAAATACACCTCGCACGGCTCAACACTTAACAGAGCTCGACAAACTGCCGTTCTCTGAACTCTTAACTGGCTAATTAACAGCCTGTCAATCACGCAGCAATGGCAACATCCAGCAATTCATATTAAAAGAATTCCTTATCAATGACAAAAACAAACTGCTCAATGTGGAGTTTGTACCAGAAAATATAGAAATATACACACATGTATACATTTTTTTACCAATATAATACATAAAGCACAGTTTATGTATAATCCATCAATAGTGTTGCGAGAAATCGATTAAAGTAACTGTGAATTTTCAATGAACAGACACCTTAGAGTTGTGATTCATGCTAGTGAAGCTTTCTATTGCAATAACTACCTCCTCATCCAGTTTAATAAGCTCAAGGCCCTCAGTCGCACATGCATATGCCGCAGTGGGATGATGAGCTAAAAGGAACAGGCCAACAGCTTCTTATCACAGCTTCAGGAGTCTTGTGCACGCTAGATTCATTGTAGGTGGTCATGCTACCAATTGAGGCAAATGGTGAGTGTGCATTTGATGTCAGTGTTGCATCATATCTCTGCTTGATTTCCTTTCCCCTCAGTTCCCAGTCCATTTATACCAAGATTTCCACATCAGCTGTGTAGCTTAGAAACAGTAAAATGACAAAAAAAAAACAACAAAAAAAAAAAAAACATAGAAAGCTGCATGCATGTGTGACTCTGCCGCTGAGTGACAGAGAGAGCAACGACCACGGTGATTCAATTTCATCTTCAGCTAGCCTTAATAGCTGCGCGTATAACTGGTGAGCAAGTGCCGCTGCTTTGAGGGCAAGTTGGAATGCATGATGAAAGAGTCAATTAGTGCTTACACAATCAGAGAGGAAACATATCAGCAAAACCCCAAAACAGCAGAGACTGATTGGAGAATTTATTTTTGTCATTAGAGGCTGGCAAATTAAATCAGTCCTCTAGACCCCGCTCCCTTCTGAGTACCTCAGAACCCCGGCTCTCATTCGACAGACAACATCTGAAGGTCTAATCATGCCAGTCCCACAGCCTGCAGTCAGGGAGAGCCACTCCATTCACATGGTTTTTAAACTGCATCTGTGACACTAGAATCCCCAGGGCGTGCTCTCCACAGATGCTGCTGCCAGACTAGCTCTCCCGTCTACAGTCCCGATTTGGAAGGAAGAGATATGCAAGGGAAAAAAAAAAAAAAAAAAAGAGCAGCCTTCTTTATATCCCTGACAGCTCATTACCACGGAAACAACCCTGGCCTGGCATCACTGGCCAGCCCCCCTCACTGGAGGGAACAGACAATAAAAAGGGAGTGTTGGGGAGAAATGAGAGTGCAATATTACATGCACTAACTGGCCCTTTAATTAAAATGTGCTTAGCCACAGAATGCGGAGGTCTGCTGTATTTTCGAGTGGCCGTCAGCCTCCACACATGTGGCATTAACGCTTAAATATGGCGGAGGGCAGAACTGGCGCCAGAGAGCGTCTGACACGTTGAATAAACATGACAAATCTGGCATGAACAGCATCACTTTGTGGGTCCTATCATGGTTTGGCGCACTCATTTAAAAATGTTTCTGTTCTTTTGTTCGGGGAAAAAGAAAATAATGTAACAGGGGAACGGGGTAGACAGGTGGGAAAGACTTAACTGGATTCTGTCCCAGCGTGGTGAGACAGGTTGTTCAACACGTGCGGGGAGGAAATTTAACCTCGACTGTCTGGCCAAAACAATGAAAAATCAGTTTAATTATCCATGATCACGTTGAGCCCATAAGAAAAGGAAACCGCTGAGAAAATCTGCGATCCCTCTTTTGGTAAAACTGCCAAGAAGTTTTTTTTTCGTTTAGGATGGAATGATGTCACAATTCAAAAATCGAGAATAATTTGCATGTTTTCTTCAAAATGTGACAGGTGACGAGGAGGAACACACCAGGAAAACAACAGTAAATAGTGTGTTTAAACTGGTGGATTGTTCATGGATGACTTCGATTGCGCCTGTCGTCTGTTCCTGTAGAGTCTCAGCACCCTTGGTGTGAATAAAGTGCTTAAAGGTTATTTGGTGTATCAAATTACTGTTTATTTAGCTTCTAGTGCTTTTTTTTTTTAAATCATGCTGAACTCTGAAATAACCTTGGACACTATCTCTGAGCACTCCTTACACGTGTACTTCAAGATGAATAGATATCTTATCCATCTTTGGTTTCACAGGTGTCTGGCATTAACTGATGCCTTGGAGACACAGTGCAGGGTACGGATCGTCCTGCTCTAAGACTAAATTGACTCCTCAGACATTGCTGATGTTGCCGGCTGAGGTTCGTGTGGACTTGATTCAAAATTGCTTGAAGTTATTTTGAAGTAAACATTGGAAGACGCGGAAAGAATTTTCATTCGTCAGTGGACGTTGGAAAAAAAAAGTCCTGACTGTCTGCTGGTTTTTCGAAGTAGGTCAGTTTTTTGGATCAACACATGCAAGGATTTTCTTCATGGCTTTGAGCGATGCAACCACGGGCGTACCATTTGGTGTGTTCAGTCAAATTTCAAATGAAGCTCGTTAAGGAAAACTTTTCCTCCACCTTCAGACGCAAGGCCGACCGGGAGGTAACTATGCTATGGTGCTATGTGCTCAGCTGACATTAGCTGTCTTAATTAAAAGATAGAGATCGTCGGCTCTTTATTGATTAGACCATTGTTCTCACAAATATTCCCGGTAACTTTTTAATGTTAGCGTGCGGCACAATATCGCATTTCCCAATCTTGCGGTATTGTTTTATTAATGGGCTGTTAATACAAGTCATGAAGAAAAAAAAAAAAAAAAAGAAGCGCTCGTGCAAAACAACGTTGGCCTATTTCCAGGCAGTGGTTCTCATCTCAGATCTATATGTCACAAAGCTGATTAAAAAATTAAACTACTTCCTAGATTTAATCAATGGTTGTTCGAGAGGATTACTAAGCATCGGAAAGAAGTCTTGTTTTCCAAGATATTTCCCTTTCAAAGGTTTCATCCACAGGAAGGCTTGAAGGTTTATGAATCCATAAAGATAACATAAGATAACCTCAGCGTGACTCAGGACAGAAATGTCAGCTTGTCTTTCTGTTGCAGTGTGTAAGTACACTGAATACATGACATAAGGAGTTAGCATAAGGGGAAGGGAATAAAGGTCCCAACTGGGGTGACCGGACACTAACACAAGCATAGCGGCAGCTGAAAGACACACACACACACACACACACACACACACACACACACACACACACACACACACACACACACACACACACACACACACACACACACAAAAATCTCTCTAAATCCTTACATGTGACACACAACCCCTTCCGTATAGCATCAGTTAGCCTCAGGGGGTTCTCTGAAAACTGCAACTTTCCAAACTCCTCGGTTGGTAACCATAAAACAAGACAGGAAAAAAAGCACCTGAGCGGAGTGGAGTGGCAACAAGAACTGCCCATCTATTTTACAGCATATGTTGATTGTTTAGTGCAATGCAGAGTAATGGAACAGCTAATAGTATCTATTGTGAAAGCAGAGAGAGTAACAAGCATGTGAAATCCATGATCTACTTGTGAAAAAGAGCCTGGTTTAAAAAATTAGGCGGTGCCTGCCATCATCAACTATATAAAATAGGAAATGATATCCAGCTGGAACTCTTCCTAGTCAGAGCATGCTGGGGGGGATGAAGTGCTGCCGGTCTGCATGGAGAGTGTGGAGAACCTAGAGCAATCTGGATCTCATAGATAAGCCGATGGTTGCTTGTGTGCCTCATGGCAGGCCAGGCGGTATGGTGATGAAGTAGAGTTCAATCACACACGCTGGAAAAATAGAACAAAAACATCCAGAGGATCACTGAGGAGAAGGGAGAGGAGAGGCACCGAGGAGGCTCCCCACTGTTTGCCGTTATCATGGTAGTCGTGTGGCGGCGAGCTCAGCGGCAGCGAGGTAGTTGGGACAGCAGGGCAGGTGAGGGAGCCGGCGGAAGGAAAGGTCTTGATCAGTGCAACGGACTTGATAAACATGGCCATGTTGTGGCCGGTCAGAGAAATCCGATCCAATGCTGGAAGAAGATCTAACAGAATTTGATACATCTCGGTCATGGACTGTACGTTAATTAATTCCATGCACATCTACTGAATCTATATCATAACATACAGTCGTCCAAGCAGCAGAAAGATGCCATGTGTGCAGGATGTTTCTGCGTGAGTGAGTGCTTCGTACACATATACATTGAGAGTATCAGTTAGACCTGACTGAAAGTGTGCAACCGTGTGCGGGATCACAGAGGTTTCTTACCGACATAGTAAATGCTCACATCTGCAGGCAGCATGTTGTGTTTGAGCAAGGAGGATGTTAAGACCTGAATTTATACAGTATTTCATTTTCTGTTTGTTTCTTGTCACCAACTTAACCACGGAGAGTGCAGCCGTTGGGCTAGCACTGTCAGCGTTGTGAAGCATGCCTTCACTCTTCACATCCCCCCCAAACTTCCACCCACATTTTTGAGCCAAATGTCATTAACTTATATCTGAATTTTACTGCACAGGGAGTCAAAATCTCTCATTTTGGCAGGAAGCTTCAACCACCAAAGGGATATGTTTAGTAAATAGCAGCAGCACACATCTGGCCCTCTGATTTTAATTAGCCTCAGCTTACAGCTGGGCTTTGCAAGGCGAAATCTATCTTGTGTCACGAAACCATCTTTATAAACTTTCATGACCTTTTTATTTTAAATGACTTAAGATTCCTTATTTGATAGATATGAAATTTTGAGATGATGCCCAGGCCGGTGAGGAGGCAAATAGATGTGGGGTTTTTTAATAAAAGAATCAAACCGTTCAGATGTTCAGTTTTAAATATTTGTTCTGTGCTCACAGTACGTTTTGAAAATTAGCTCTGATCTTCAAGCTGAAAGCAAAGTTCTGATGTCTTTTAAATTAAATAATGGATGCTGTGTACTGATTTTGTGGATGTCACATGGTTCAAGACCTTTTATCTTCTTACAGACTAGTTTTCACAGTTTTACAGACTTCTCTCTCAGAATGGCCTTCCAGTCCATATGGCCATTTACCACGAAGCAGGTTGCAATAGCTACAGAATTTCAGAGGGCACAAGCTTTTGTTAAAACATCCTGCCTGCTCTTGAGTCGATATATACAGTACAGGGATGTAGCAGTCATGAGTAGCAATCTAATTCTGCTTCATATTTCAGTCACAGTGTTCTGTTTTTTCAATGACAATTCATCGGTAAAGGATGGACCTACATGCTGTACAGTCTTCCATCTCCACAAGGTACATAACCCGTACAACATATTGCATCTCATGCTCTCATTTATATGTGTTTCTTTGTTAGGTCTGAGTTCATCTTTCTAAATACACTTTTGCACAAAAGGTCAAGAAAACCCGCTTACTTGCAACGAGAGTGCATTCTCGAGTATCACACTTCTCCAGCCGCTCTTTTCTTATTCACTAGATATAGTTGAGAGGAAACACAGATTTTTTTTTTTTTTTTTTTTCAACATCTTTGTACATCTAATGGATGTGCTGTAATGTAAGTACACCTGAAACTTTTAAATGCTCCAATTGTCGAGACCGTGGGATGTGTTTGGATGCTCTGTAGGGTAGTAAGAAGACCATTTGATAGATTATTTAGATTATCATCTTGCATGTTTGCATTTTGTTTATTGTCTTCAACTTCAATGAGTGCTGTTGTGTCACATTTATTTTCTCTACAGTGGAAGATTGACTTCCGAGAAAAATAAGTCACATTGAAATGTTTGCTCTGGATGTATCCCTTCCTTACAAACACATGTGTCATTTGGCAGATATTCTTTTCCCCCCGATGTATTTGGTATTGAGGGATCAGAATTTAAGCACAGAAATGAGACGGCAGGGTGCATTTTGTTTCCAAAAAAAAGATAACGAGTATTGTGTGTCTACTCAGTTATCACAGGGTAAATTGCAGAGGAATAAAAAAGCATTTCCTTTGAATTGTGCCATTCAACTGCTGACTTGAGTCTGGGATTAGCAGGGGGAGACGCGGGCTCAGTTCAGTGGACTGCAGCTTAACACAGGCTGGAGCTGACCTTTAAAGGCAGCGCAGCAATAGTTATGTTCTGGAAATTGGCACTGCCATTTTTACCCTGACTTTGTTATGAAAGGCCCCGGACTGTTAGCAGTCTCTGTCCATTTGATGAAACCATCGCCTGGTTCAACTTATTGGTCGTCGGTCAGTTTAAACCCCCCGTCTCTTTACAAGAGTTAGTGAGGCTCTGCTACAAAGATCAAAACTTGATTGAGAGCTGACGTGTCCCTCTGTTGGAACTTTATTGCTCAATTGTATCACTTCTCATTCAACATTAATCGATGTTTGATAGAAAACATTAACGCAGAAAAAAATCACCGTTGTAAAGGCAAACACAGAATAAAGTTTTCGGAGCGTTATCCACAATGATCAGCTACAAATATCTATTCTCTTTAATCCGTCATAATTGGACGGGTTCTGACATTTGCACACACAAAAAAAAATGCATATAGCTTTCCCCTAGGCTACACTATTGAACTGTTATTGAATGTGAAGTATTCCACCTCATTACTTTGAAGATACCAGCTCACCCACTCGCGAATGTCAGCTCCCATACCAGGGCAAACGATAATGGCCTACTATTGTACTGTGGGTCTTCTCAGATAGGGGGACCAAAATGGCTGCAATGAAACTTTTTTTTTTTTTTTTTATCTGGAGACAACTTAGACAAGACTTATTTCAATTGAAGTACAAGTTTCCATTTGGTATTATATTAAACATATAAGAATACTGAGGGCATAATGATGGCAGAGAATTACTATTAGTCTATATTATCTCGTAGATGTCTACCCGTCTCTTTATTTCAAATATATGTTCGCTGGAAGACACCTCGGGACACTGATGAGGCAAATCCAGCACCTCTATTCCCGTGATCTAAGTGGCCCGTGTGAAAAAGCCAGGCTGCTCCTCAGCCCTGCCTCTGCATTTATCTCTTATCTGTTTCTAACTCTCTCCACCTCTATCTCAGTCTGAGTGTGTCTGTCTTTGTTTCCACTGCCTGTCAAACAATCGCACACCTCACAAAAAGCGGCTCACTCGGAGCCACTCACCCTTCTATGACTCATTAACCATCCATCACTCTCGCTCACTATCACAGTTAAGTTAGGGTTTGTGTGTGTGTGTGTGTGTGTGTGTGTGTGTGTGTGTATATATATATAAAGTGCAGCCGTTTCAAGTAGTATTGTCAGCAGACAGCAAGCTAAGGATATCATTACAAGTGATTTCAAATCAGACCGACGTTACCACATTTCAGGGTGTTTTCACACTCGGTTCGTGGCAGCCCCCTCGAACACACGCAGAGCCATTTGTCAGCATTTTTTGTGCATATGTTAACACACCAAAAGAACTCTGACCCCCACCCCTTCCCCCCCGAGTAGAGTTTGCTTAGCATCTGGGTTGTGGTTAACTTAACCTGTGCAACTGCATTTCACTATATATATCACTATAAATCTTACGTAACGTTACCACAAGCTCTCTGTGAGGCCCAAACTGATGCTACAGCATGCCAGTGTTTATTTGCCAGTGTTTATTTTCAGTGAGACTAATGTACTGCTTTGTACAATAAGCAGCAGGGAGGAAATATTTATTACAGTCGGTTGTAAACTTTAGCGTTACTCTAACCTGTCCAGCACAAAGCATGACACTTCAGGGTAAGAAGTGTCATGCTGTAGAAAGCTACCTGTTTAGATGTAAATGGCTCATTTCAAGCTAACGAAAACACATTTACATTTAGCAATTTAACATTTATCCAAAGCGACTTACAGTAATTCATACATACATTCATACACTGATGGAGGAGGCTGCCAAGGTGCCGACCAGCACACCAGGAGTACAATATGGTTCAGTATCTTGCCCGAGGACATTTCGACATGCAGACAAGGGGAATCGTACCGACGACTGTCCAATAACAAGACGCTGGCTCTACCCCCTGAGCCACAGCCGGCCACAAACACAACGACTCTTATTGTCAGGCGATTATTTAGTAAGTAAAACACACTTATGAATATTACAGTCTGTTAGATGCCACTACATAATATGTACTGTACCTATAATGTGTCTAGGTAATCTTAGAATAACGTCTCTAGCCATTAGCAACATTACTGAAGGGCAGCACAGAATGGACATAAATTAGCCGGTAAGAAATGCAAATGAAAGAGAGTCCGCTCGGTGAAAATGATGTGCTGTTGTGCAGCTGACAGTTAGTGCTCAGTGTTGTTTGCAATATAGCCAACATGTCAGAGTCCAGCGTTCAGACTACAGTCTAATCCCTCTCTGTTCCATTTACATCGCGCTGACATGTTTACTGGATATATTTGTCTCGGTATTCTGGAAGTTTGACAACATTCTTTGTGCTGTCCTCAGTCGGACGGTCCAGAGACAAGTCCCGCCACACCTGACATCTTTTCATTCTGTCGGAACCAGACAGCCATTTTCATAAACATATGCACCAATTACAAAATCCATTAATATCCATCATGTTCTGTCATAAATCATATAGCCGGGGCAGCCAGTCTGACTGTAATTATTGCTGAGCAAGAAGCAGAAGTCTGTGATTAGGTTTAGTCATTATTTCCCTCCATGTGATTAATCTCAGCTTTGAAATAATAAATGGGGAAAATGAACCAGTTTTATGTCAGCGCGTTTTGTAATTGTGAATTTGAGCGTGACATATTATGAAGCCAAGTTTTGACAGGAATCTGTTTCTGTCAGTCTCCTCTCCCAGTTTTTTTCTACGTCTGTGACAAATACGATGATCAATGCTTCGCCGTGTTGTTGTTTGTATCAGAGCGTCTAAAAATATCATGAAACCTACAAATGTCAAAATTGAAATCCAAAACCATTTCTCTGGGTCTCTGTTCACTCTAAAGCATTTAAACTACTTCTGCTGAATGTCAGAATAGGAAACAAGACATTCACCTGTGAGAAAAAGACTGTGAAAACCTTGGTGTCATGAAATTCATTCATTTTCCTGCTATACAATAAGATATATCCACATTATCACACCAGAGCTGGTGATGCTCGTATATTCACCTTGGTGTAACAGCACAATTGTTCCCTCTAGCAAAGGACACTTTTTATTTTCCATCTCGACGACAAGTTTGGATGCATGCACATTATATTAATTCCCTGCTTTGTTTGAACGCTCATTAAGGCATTTTTTTTTTCTTTTTTCTTTTTTTGCAGCTCATGCTGAAATCACACACGCTCCAGTGAATTAAATGTGCATCACACTTTGCCTGCAAGCTTCAGCGAACAGGGGATATCTTAAATACTAATTGTTAAAGGTTCATGTTCTTGCCACTTTGTACCAGGAAATCTCATTTGGATGCAACAAAGCCCAGCGAACAGAGGTCCTGATTCTAATTCAGTAGGTAGATTTCTCATCATCGCAAACGGTTGTATACTTTGAATCTTATTGATCTCTTTGTTCAGCAATTTCTCTTCATTATGGAAATAATCAGATTTACCAAGGCTGCATAGACGAGATTAAAAAATATCCCTCACCTTCCAACGGCAACACGTGGGGGCCTTTTTGCCACACAACACTGGCTCCTGCACAACTCTGACTAATGTCTTCTGGCACACACAGTTTTAGGGAAATCAATTTTTGCACAATAACTAGCCCAGGCAAGAATCCACACTATGGAATGAAGGAAAGCATTATTACTTCTAATGCAAACCCTATTATCAAAGACACACAGTCATACATTATTTAGTGAATGCCAGTATTCACAAGGCTGGTTCAAAAACAAACATAAATTATTCATCCGTACCCAGATTTTCTTGTTTTTTTTATTCCCCCCCCCCCAATGCAATTAATATTAAGAACAATCAGCTCGTCACAAATCAAGCGCTGTAAGCCTTTTTCATCCAACGTATCAAGTTTCTGAGAGGGAGACAGTGATAGAATTTCCACAACCGCAACTCCTAATGGGTGTTCCAGCGGCGGTGCTCATTCACAATGAGGGGGGGGGATCCTGCAGGGTTATTGATTCAAGTCCAGGTTAAAGGTTTGGCTATTATTCTGCAGCTGAAAGGGGATCACCCTTTTTGCCTCGAGATCAATGAAGAGCCCACAGCTATAATCACCATGCACTTGATGATGTTATTATTACCATGGCACGCAATGGAGAAATTGATTATACAGTCCCATCAAATTCATGTCAATGCACCCAGAGTCATAGCGACTGTCACTGAATGTGCTGTGTTACAGTAGACAGCAATGCCAAAAAATGGTTTTTGTTTTGTTTGTTACAATTTTGGAATTCACTGATGCTCGACTAAGCGTGCAGGTGACATAATGTTTGATTATATTCATCTTTCTGGAATTGGTTTCAGCAGAAACAGGTATCACTGTACGCAGTCTCTGCAGCTGGCAGCGCAACCGCTCATCAAATCTTTACACCATCAAGCAGCTGTTTGCCAAATTGTCCCAACAGGCCACCCTTGATAATCAACAATCACAGTCACGTGATCAGAATTTTAAAAAGCGATGGGATTTATAATGTGAGGTTTAAACGGTTGTAATTACTGATTTATCTGGCATTTTAATTGTTGTTTTATGAATGTGCAACATCCACTGTCATTTTGAGTTATTTGCTTTAATTTCAGCACACTGACATTGTTCTGGGAAATCTGTCCAATTAACGGGAGGGATTAATAACGACTACCAGTGTTTTAATAGCCTCTGAAATTGCTCTAACTGTTGTCTAAATGTCACAGGCCGCGATCCAGATGCCGCCCGATTCACACGGGGCCTGGGGGGGAGCACGATAAAGGTTGCAAATGTCAATTATGTCTGATAAAGTTCAGAATGGCAGATTTCTGTTATCTCTGTTTGGTTTCTTCTATTGAAACATATTCACAGAAAAAAAACGATCCGACCAGCGAAAGACCACAAATACAAATGAGTGAGGGAGGAGGTAGAAAACAACAGTCATTACTCCTCTCCTTTAAAATGAATTCACTTTGTGTTCACGTATCTTTCATTCCACTGTTATGTCAGCTTACCATTTCCAGTTGCCCAAGTTACAAGCACAGCTGTGTCACCCAGGCAGTTTTTTTTTCAAAATGTCATTTGCTTAAAATCCATAAACACAAATAATTTCAATAATGCAAAAGACAACAATATTAACTTGGAAGCGTTACACAGCTACAACATCTTCAGCAGAGATGAGAAAGCTTTGAGTCCCCTGATGGCTTTGGTTGTGTGTGAAAATCAATAGACTCAATCGATAGACATTATTAACAAAATGAGGCGAACATGTTACATTTTGGTTAGCTGAATGCTTGGCATGTGCTTTTACATGAAGACATGCTACGTCTTGTCATCTCATTCTTTCGACCCACGCCGGGCTGAGAGGTCGGGCTTACAAATGAGCCATCACTCTTCATGCAGTTGAGATCCTCACACCTAGAGACTGTTTATTACATGTGAGATCAGTGTGAAAGACTGTAGTTTCTTACTGAACCTTGCCTGCTCTGTGCAAATTAACATGAATGAATAACCACACGCATTAAGCTGCTGTACATCAAAAGAAAACAGAGAATTAGTGTCACGCCAACACGTTGTTGGGCAGTTATAATGCTGACTGTGTTTAACATCTCGTGCTGACACATATATAGTACATGTGAGCATAGTTACCACATGATCCTGCTGAGATATATATGTCACTTTCTAATTATAGAACCGCTTCCTGTCTACTTCGCACACAAACACACACGGATGGATTATAATAATAACGTAGCCATCACAGACAACATGTACTATAATAAGAACATAGGTTGGCTTAAAAGCACAGTCACCCAACTTTCAGGCTGCCCTGAACAGTTTTTTTTTTTTTAAAGATCAGGGGCCGACGGAGGGGAAAAAAATGACCTTCAAAAGACAACAAACGTCTGTTCAACATTTCATGTTGATCCATCCAGTAATTCATGAGATATTTTAGACTGGACCATGATAGCGAAACCAAACAACAGAAACAACACAAAAGTTACCATCATGGTATATAAGACTAAATGGTAATATTCACCTTCATCATTATTTTGTTTTGTTTTTTTTACACAAGAGAATTAAACTTCCTTCTGTTTGATGGCTCACTTTTGATATTTGTCATGATTAATCACATTCTGACCCGATTATGACGAGACTGATTGAAGTTGAATGTTTCGTTCAGGGTTATTGGGTGTTGGTAAAGTAATATTCTCACAAAATATGAGTTCATGTTAATTAGTAACAAATATACAATAGTGTGAAATGTCAAACATTTGGTTCATTGTCAAGCCTGATATCATGATACAATACCAAACAGCACACGGAAACAAGCGACTGGTTGTAGCTTGTATATTGCTACACTGATTCTGTATATTTTCAATATAGCTCATGTGATTAGAGACATATCTCGTTTCTGCTGTCGTATATTTTGGTCGTTCTAAAATCCCATCTAGCAGCCAAACAGAATTTTATTGACACCCACCTGTCATCATTAGACCTAAAAATATGTATTTCTTCAACATTTGGTGCAGAAGAAGCAACACAAATCCCAACTCGGTCCAAAAAGATATACATGAAAGCATTAAATATTGAATGATAACATTTGGCATACTGTTGCTTGTGCTGCTGAGCTGGAGACAGAAGTAGGACTCTCTTACAAAAAGAGACTTACTTGTGCCACACGCCAATTATCTCACATTCTCAGGCAACTTTCTTACAGTTCAAATAATCATTTAAACATTTTCCCTTAATATTCTGTTATAACATAACAATACAGATAAGGGCTTGTTGTTTTGCAGATCTTTCCAAGGAAAAATGTATGCTTCATCTTCCTATGCATTATTAAGGCAATCATCTCAAAGCCTCGTGCCTGGCAAACTAGACTGAAAAGCAAAAGGTGCAGCCCTATAAACTAGGCCCCGGGTCAACGCTTAAACAGCCTACTGACTGATTGAAGACCGAGAGAGCCGAAGCCATATTGCAATTTCTGTCCAAAGGCAAAATTGGGTGAGCTGATTGCTAGCTGTGGTGCGGGAAGCAACACCAGTGTATGATTAGCCGGCGGTAGGCACTACTGCTCGGTGGTTGTGCTGCATTAGAAATGTTCTGTGCCGACCTGTTTATAGTACCTCCTTGTTTTTTTTTGTTTTTTTCTTCCAGTTAAAAGTGAGACAGGCTACAAACTGGAGCGATGCAGTACATGTTGTCGCTGGAGCAAGGATGCGCCACAGTTTTGTAACACTGACAACCAAACAACAGTGCTGACAAATCTGCCTCTTCAGCCATCGTGATTCACTGCAACTTTATTTAAATGTTGAGCGGCGAATGGATCTCGGTGATGATTGTAAAACTGTCATGACGAATGCAGATTTCACACGGAGGCAGCAAATGAAGTTTGTATTTTTTGCTCCCGGTACCTGAAAAAATCCTGGATAGCTCTCTCTCATCTTATTAGGTCAGAGAGCGTTTGATTTATTCCTTGGATTCGGCCCTTTTTGTTTTTACATAGAACACAGCGCTGGATATTAGGCTGTTTATATATTCTCTTTCATGATTCTGAGCGAGAGAATGCCTTGATCACATGCTAGTTAATGGGGAGACCCCTCCTTATTTATGGCATACGATGCTGGTGCAGGAACAACACTGCGCTATTTATCTTTTCTTTTTTTTTTTTTTTCCCCTCTTTGTGTTTGTGGGTAAGCAATTAAAATAACTGGGTCACTGATTATTGAACTTGTGCTTGCATGGAGCAGTACATTGGTATCATACAATATTGGATCTCTCTTTTGATGGCTCACAGCAGAGCAGGCTTCACGTTTCTTGATAAAAGGAAGGGAAAAGGAAAGCAATTGATCTTCTGTTTATTGTTGTCCCGATCCTTCCGACGGATAAATGGCAGAACGCGTAGTTGGCAGGTCAGTGGCCTATTGTCCCATGGCGTAATATCAGCAAACAGGCGACATAGCTAAAAACGAGCACATTTCTGGGCACTGAGCTCGGTGATTGTGTCGCGCTGAAGAAGAGAGGTTTCTGATTGGCATGCAGAGCTGACATGAAAGCCATTTCAACTGAGGAGATTTATCTGAAGAGGGCACGGCAAAAGAAGGGAAAAAAAGACATTACTTTGAGTACTCCTACCATGCAAAAACCAAATCTGAGTGATTATTCATATAATCTCACCCACAAGCGCACGGCAACGCCACACCAGCACAAAATAAATAACACATGGGCCCCAACAGTGACTGGAGATTGAGATGACTGACAGCCAGTGGGACCTGTAAAACATCCCATGGCAAACTGATTGCCGCCCCCCCGATCAGTATTTGGGCTGTCACCGTTATTGAGAGACTGTCATTCTGAGTGCCATCCCAATCAAATGTGAACATCAGTCAAGTAGGTTCTCCCGGGAGCATCAGACATCCTCTTATTGACCCGTTAACTTTGTTTGGTGGCTCGCGTTAAATACAACCCTGATACCGAAAAGCTGGAACAACGATTTGCAATTTGTTCAAACTGATCAGTTTTTAGATTTTTTTATTTATGTTTTTTTAGTTGATGCAACATGCAAAAGGAGTAAAAACACAGCATCACAACTTCTTTGGACTCGGGGTGTAATTGTGGGATTAGTTCCTATTCACTGCCATGATTTACGGTTTGATTTTAATTCTCTCTCCTGATATACGGACCCACAGAATAACAAGCTAACAGGCTAATACAACATAGACAGATGAACAGACTGACAGACGGATAGATAATTCATTGTATGCCTAAAAACCTGCGAGCTAATAGCATATCCCCTAGACGCCTGGAGTCCAGGCAGCTCCTTTGCTGTTATCCAAACAAACAAGAGCTTACATCTCCACTCGGCTTCCTGTCTCACAGCCTTGTTTCCTAGGCAACCGTGTCAGATGAATTGAGAGAGGGGGACTGACGCCCTCCAGAGAGCCAATCCTCTCTCATCCAAAGTTTGTCTCACTTCAGGTCATGTGACACCTGTTCCCATGACAACCAGGTTGGAGGGCAGTCTGGATATCTCTTTGATCAAGGAAAATACCACACATGCCAGCGAGCAACCTTGAAATCAAGGAGGGGATGCAGACACGCAATGGCTCTTTATGGAGATGTAATTAGCTCGTGTCAGATCACTCAAAAAAGAAAAGCTTTTGTTTCGACACAGGATTAGTAGACGTCTGGTTGAATATAGGGCTGAACAACATGATAATAAATATAATAAAGTGGGATTATTTTGACAGAACTGTGATATGAGTCACAGTTTTAGGTGGAAAGGTCTCTTCTGCAATTCCTTTTCGCTGAAAAAAAAAAAAACTCATAAGATGATGTTTTTTCGTGGGGGTCTATAAGCATGCATGTTCTCTCACATCTTGAAAATTGATTTGCTGGGCAGGGCATCTCCTCAGCACCACAATGCTTCATTTATAATGATGTGTTAGGTTCCCTCAGTTTACCTCAGCTACAGCTACCTTGCACTCAGCTATGTTGTGATTTCAATAACATTGCAGTTAATTACCCAGACCTATATAATACACACACACACACACACACACACACAATCAATCAAAAGTAACAAGTATCATATTTGAGCAAGCCTGAAGTGTAGCTCCTGGAGCTTTCATTGAATCAAAATGCGGACAAGCATCTGTTTTTGATTTCTTTATTAAACATGAGCCTAATAATGAAAAAAGCTTAGAATTATAGCTTGAAAGGGGCAGGTAACATGATGCCCCTAGAGTGAGTTAAAGATTGAGTGGATGCCTTTCTTGTCAGCTCACAGCAGCATTAATCACCAGCAGCAGAGTCACAAAACAGATTATATTTTGTGAGCAGGTGGCCTTAAAGCCTTAAAGGTCTTTTGGTCTATGATAAGCATTTGGCCTTTCTAAGCCTTTGAGCTCTCACAAACAAAGAACCATCCCAAACCTCTGGGCTGAGGTAAATGGTTGACTTTTCCAAGCCTTTTAGTCTGCACAAAGCTGTTGGAAAGCGTCCATCAGATAAGAGTGTCCCATGGGTATCCTTTCAATAAAATATGTGACGGGCAACAAATTGGCTTTAGACACCTGTCGTAATATAGAAAGGCCAGTCATTTCTCTGCTCTACAGTTGTCTCAGAACACTGGTGTTTGCAATAAATTACTAAGAGTCGAGACGATGAAAAATAGTCCTGTAAGAAAAATATTAAAATAGAATGATGCGTCTCGGTCCCGTCGTGTGCTGAAGCATGAGTTCTGTATTGGTTGCGTAATGCGTTGAAAAACAAATCTTGCCTATGAAAAGAAAAGAGGAGGTCACTCCGAGGGTGTTTTTTCAAGTAACTGCAAAAGGCAAAAAGGTTTGTATTTCAGGAGCTTTTTGATGAACTTTGACAAAAAGGCAGACTGAGAGGAACGCACTCCTTGATCTCCTGCACATTTCTATCCTGAAGAAAGGCCAAAAAAAAAAAAAAGTTGTGAGCTTGAGCAAAGTGCAAATTCTAATTAAATCAAGAGTACAATAAACTCCTAGAAAAGGAAACCATCCATATTTAAAGTTCCAATAAACAGAGATGTTAAATTGAATTTTAAGTAGCCTGAGGCAAGGCTATGTGTGATTAGGGTGGGTATTTGGCCCAGGCCTCTGGCCAATTTATCAAGCGGTGTGCCTGAACTTTGAGATAAAATGACCACTAATTTGCAGCGGCCTTACTTGTTGATAGCACTGCCTTTATTAATTCACTGCGAGAGGAATATTTTATTAAAAATGTAATCCTAATTTTATGACATTTGACATTTCAATTACATAAAACGCCAAAAAATGTAATAATGTAATGCCATTAATGAAATAATATTTGATGCGGACGAATTTTCAGACATTGAGGAAATTCATAACCGCACACACAGTGGAGGAGGACTAGCAGTCGACCTGCTGCAAAGCCATTCAAGTGGCTTTTACCAGAGCTCTCAGGCGCAGGCAAACAGTGACACAGTTACCTCCACACAGCCCCTGTATTATATGACTCAGTATAGCTCACAATCACTTAGGAATAATTGTAGACACAGAGGACACCTGGAGTTTAGGAATAAGGGGTCAGATGTCTTTCTTTTCTCTTGATTTCTTTCTTTTTGACATTTATCAGTACATTAATTAATTTTTTTCCTACTTTCTTAATGCACAAATAGTACTGGTTAAAATCAAAACAATCTGCTGGCGCAATCTCCACCAGCATCCATATTTCTTGCAGAAGCAGTTACTAATGAACTTCCCAGATTTCCCATGCACTGACAGTGGCCACAGACTTGTCAGTAAAGAAGCAGTGCAGCTTAGACGTGCTGGCCGGCTTTTGTTGCTCTCGCCTGAAATAAACAATGCATACACCGTGGACAGACTTTCTGGGTAAACTTCTCATCTTTCCATTTTCTTTGAGCTGCAAACACCAACTCTGGCTGACCAGCCTTCAGGACCTGGAAAGATAAAGACCGCTCCCCTGGGCAGGTACCCTGCTGTACCAAAACAATACTGCTGGCTGGATGTCAGACAGTTCATCTGCTGACAGAGCCGACCACAAGGCCGCAGTGAAAAGGATGGAGCTCTTATGCTGGAAAGCATTTTGAACTCAGCGGCTCAAAAACAGCAACACTGGAGCACATACAAGTATCCAGCAGTCAGGACAACGCCAGGAAAAAAAGCTGTCACTAGCTCTGACACTTCCAGGCAACTTCAGTGGCAACAACATAAGTGCAACAGGAAATCTACCATATCTGCCATGTCATTTTTAACAAAATGGGATTATTGTCACTGTGATAAAACAAGAGCAATGTATTTTAATTTCATATTTAAAAAGACACCAACAATGTATCTAATATAAAAACTTTCTACTGACCACGCTTTACAAAATAACTCACCTCATAATCAATCAGTTTTAACAAATTAAGTATAGGTGGAAACTGGGCTCAAATAGCCAGAATATATCTCACAATCCCCATTTTGGACAATTAAACCCATTTGCTTCAAATTAAAGCACAGAACCCTGTAAAAAACTAACCTACAAACTGACGCATGAGTTGCTCAGACACTGCATGGCCTGAGGCTCGTTTTACAGTATCGTGAGTCAGCATTTGGCATGTATCTGATAACCAACTATCATGTATTTTACAAAGAAATCTCAATATTTGAAATGGTTCGCCACTCTTTCCCACAATCTCCTCTAACTTACCGGCTAACCAACGGAGGCTGTTAAGGGAGCAGAGATGACAAAAGTCCAGAATCTGTAAAGTTGGTAGGGAAATACAGATCATCTATGTGGATTGTACTGTTGCCAAATTGAGTTTTTTTTCTCACCTGCTAATTACCACGTAATTGTGCTCTGTGGTATGCAGTCAACGGCTGCCCTTCATGTGTGAGTTTTTTAACTACTTTACTAAACTTGATGTGCTTGATGGTGGTATTAATGACTCTTGATTAAATTTGAAAGCTCAGCATTCTCACTAACCTTTTATAGCCTCCCTTTTATAAGTAACATTAACATTTATTCATCCCGAAAAAAGCCACTATTTCTCAGCGGAATATGACCTCGTCTTTCTGCCCGCTGCTGTCTGCAGTGTGTCACCCGTAGCCCATTTACAGACTTTACTTCATAATTAAAAGACATTGTAGATTAATGCAATGAATTGTGGAAAAGTAATCCAGGTCACAGCTCCTCAATGACTCTCATTGTTGATGGTACATGATTTTGTCTTCATGCAATCTTACTGACTGTTACTGCATCTATGGTTGTGGCCTTGCTGACCTACATTTCGACCATACTGCACCCATAATTTGGATTTACCAAAAGCCAGAGTGGCCTTCCTCTGAAAGCGGCTTCATTCCAGGCCAACAGGTATAAAAATAGGGCTGAGAAGCAACAACAGAATAGTTGAAATGCACAACAAGTGACTGCTGTTGACCTTAAGCGTGTTCTGACATTTCCATATCTTTAGTGAAATCAGTTTCATCAAACCTGACAACCTGGAGCTGTGAAATGAGCTCTCCTGAACTTGAACTCATCGTTTCGGTTTACTGACCATCTTCTGTGGTCAGAAAGAAAAACATTACTTTAAAACTAGTTCTATAAAACAAAAAAAGCTTCAATACAATAAAGGTGACTGGCAACCAACAGTAATAAATTTATGAACAACATAATAAAAGTCTGATTTTTTTCTTGTCGGGCTTAAACCAACAGAAACTAATTTGCTTATCTAGATTTAAATACCAAGATTTAGTGCAGAGAAGTTTGACAGAAAGGTCTAAAGTCTTTAAAGATTAAAACAACCAGTGAGAGAAGTGACAGCACGCTGCAAAATGTTGATTTGAACAAATGGTACTCGCTTGCAACATATTAGCAGCACAGCACGGCTTGGTTTTTAAATGGGGCTAGCATAGGTGCTAATGGTAGCTTGTTAAACAATGTTCCTGCAGGATGCTCCAGCCTTCATTCTGTCAGAGCCCTACAGCCCTGCTACTATCAACTCCCCGAGCTGGCTGTAGGTACTGGCACAAAATCTTGACCGCGGGCAGTACAGAATGAATCTTTATCTATAGAAATTCAGACCCAACAATCCACATAACACAACGAGTGAGTGGCTCCCTACTATCAAGAGAGAGAGGGGAAGTGGTGCAAACCGAAAGAAACAATGGCTGACCTGAGATGTGCTGATCCTGGTTACACCGTTAATGTTGCTGCAGTGATAGGGGCAGGGTTGAGAATCAGTATAACACAATACTGGTGACACATTGTCAAATGAAGCCAAGTTTTAGTGCAGCTTACATATCCACACTGAAAAAAAAAGACTTTACTGCAGCCAGATAACAAATGTTATCCTTCTTCCTCCACAAACTTCACCACCTCTTTAGTTGAGTATTAATCCCACTTGCTTCAGTCCATAACCTATATATCATGCTAGCAATGTTAAAATTACATTTGGACTTTTTTACACAAAGATTGAAGAAACTAAAAATGGGGATGTAGCCTATCTAACCCACCAACTCTTACAAAAAATCTGGCTTTGTGTGCAATTTATATGACAAGGATTTACCCAAGTCTCCCTTCCATTCTCCTCTCCACTCTTGTTTTGAAGTTAAGGCTGTTCGCTTGTTAATATCTTTCCATCCATCTCCGTCAAGCAGCGCTTGAACATTTCTTAATAAGTCTAATGTCTTCTGGATGTGTTCTGAAGAGGTATACGATCCGCTGTTCCCTGTTTTTTGCAGCACATTGGTGATGAGAAATGGGACACAGGAGGATGGGTAAAAAAGAAAGGCAAAATCATCCACTGGCTACCAATGACTGTGAGTCGCTTTGGACAAAAAGCGGCTGCTAAATGTAAATGTTTAGCAAGTATAATGTTTGCATTAAACACATGGTAAAAGTGAGGCTGGTGGGATTTTCATTAGTTTTGTGGGATTGTCATAGACCATGTATATCATAAGTACAGCACAACAGGAATGTTAACCTCTTGGCATTCTGGAAATCATCTGATTATCTTCACATACTGTCAAGCAAACTGATGATAGCTTTTGAGATATTTCAGTCTAGACCGAAGCAAACAGAAGACACGACTGACAGAAAACCATTTTCATCAGGCGCAGCCAAGAATAGATGTATTATGGAAGCACCATGGATTACAGATCAGCTCTACCAAGGTAGTAGGAGGTAACGTGGAGGTGAAACACAGGGTTGAGTTATCCATCGATACCTGAGCATTTTGACCCTGTAAAGGAGCCAAACCTATCAATGTTATTATAAAGTCCTCATAGTCCACGGTAAACGCCACAGTAATCTTCAGCATCACAAACGTCTCACATTTAAAAGGCAGATATATGAGTGGTATCAGTCCTCTCATTCAACTCTCTGCCTGAAAGTGGATTTATTTACAAAATTACTCTGCAATTGTAAAGACATTATACTAATACAACCCAATTTGTGCTAGGATAATATTGAACCTGGACGTATTCCCTTAGTGGTTTATGCTGCAGTCGTTTAACTCTGCACCGTCAAGTGCCGAGGCATGGAATTCTGCTCCTTGGTGACAGAAAACCCAAATGCTGAGAGTTATGCCTGTAATATTCTGTTACTAGCCAGGAGCTAAGAATTGTTTGTGAAACAAGCTAACAAGATGAATGAAAAAATAAATAAATAATACTGTTAAGTGTATACAGATATTGGCCATAAGCAATCACAGTCATCCCATAGATTTTCAATTTCAAGCTGAACATCAACCTCCGATGACCTACAGTAGTGTAGATAGTAGCATGAGTTTGTGCAAAGCACAACAATTTGCCATCTATCATTTCCTCCCATCAGTTTTTTTTTTCTAACCAAGGGCTTACACAAAGTAAAAAAAAGTATTGTTTTTCTTTTGTAAAAGAAGTCTCCAGTTACATACTCCCCTAAGCAAAGCAGATGGTTTTATGACAAATAAACACACAATGGCTCCATACAGCTCAAACCTCTGTAAGTCCAGAGACTTTGCTTTGAAGAGATGTTATTCACAACCTTTTTAAAGCAGAAATCTTTACTGTAGATGCTAAGATAAAAGTGTTGGTGCACACCCCATCTGAAGTGGGTGCACAAGTTCGACCAATGCGTCTAGGGTGTGAGTAACATCTTTTCAAATCAATTTTGAGGTCTCTGGTCTTACAGGTGTAGTGGAAATTCTCCTTGTGAGGTAGAGTTGCTAATTCTCCAAAGAATTTCAGACTCAGCGTGATGAATCAGATCTCTTTAATACATGCTGCACGGAGGGAAGTTACAGAACGTTCCCTGCAGCTCTCCAAATGTTATTGACTTAAATACAAAACAGAGAGGGGGTTACCTGCATTTATAATACTCATCAGTCATTTCTTCCCAAAACAATGACCCCCTGATCATCTTATCAACCTTCCTGTAACACAACCCCTCATGTAGAGAGAATTCCCCAGCATGTGACTTACTGACACCTCACCAAAAGTTAATTCTCCACTCCTCCTCTCACATCCTGATCCTACAGCACATTGATTGCTGAATGGACAGCTATGTAATTTCTCACACAGGTTGGATTGGAGCTTGGATTATGGCAGGAAAAATGTATACAGCCATTATTTGTTTTCTTATTGGTTGCTTTATGCCCATCTACGTTAGTTTTGCACGGTAGGACAATGCAGAAACGCTGGATTGTGAAATGTATTCCAATCAGCATGAGGGTGAGTAAGACAATGGCAGATTTTCTTTTTTATAGATTTGGGCGAGCGTATCCTTTGACTCTTAGTTTGGAAACAGTTACTTACCACTATATAAAAAAAGATATGATTGAAACCTTGAAAGTTCACATGCTTTCAAACCTTGTTCGGGGGAAGTAAGAATTGGATGTAGAAAGATTGAAAAACCTTAAGTTTGTGCCCATAAGGTCTTGGGCTTGTGTTAGCGACTCAGACTTATTAGAAAAGCCTTGAGCACAACCATTAACCAGGAAACCAGGGAAGGAAGGGGTTCAATCATTAGAAATGCCGACCAGCAGCCAGAGGCCTTGAATTCAAGCTCCTCTGTCGTCCAGTGTCTCCACTGAAATGACAATGAGCAGGGTGCTGACTCCTTACTATCCCCTGAGTTGCTGCTGTATTTGAAGATAGATTGGAAGTGGGCTAATTCAAGTGCGGTAGCTTTTTTTTCTTTTTTTCCAGACCCATGCTTTTTCTTGGTTCACTGAAGAAGAAAGAGTGACTGGTAGAAGAAGGGACTGAAAGTGTGACCTTTCCCTCCAGCGTTGATAGCGCTTTCTTTGCTCTCTCCCATATTTGTTATGTGCCTTGCCCTGATGCCACCTGTTGTTTCAAATGCCAATGCATCCTAGTTACCAGCGATCTCCTCTGAGGAAGCTAAAACTGCAATTGCCGGGAATCTGTGACTCACAGGCCCTTTGTCTACCATTCTGCTGAGGTCCCGCAGAATAACTGTTGTGATGTTAGAAGTTCAACAAATTGCCGGAAAATGTTGAAAGAGGGGTTTTGACATTCAGCTTCCAAAGTATTGCTGAAGGCACTTGAATACTTGAAATGAGCTATCAGTCAGAACATTTTGCACAACTTATAGCATATCTCATTCCCAAAAACATGCTGCCACTTCAGTACATTCCTCACTTGTCGAGACAACATCACAGGAGTATATGGTCAACTCCTGGAAGTTCAGCAAGAGCCTTTTTCATATTTATTCACCTACTTTAAAGATAATATAACACTGTTAATGAAAAGAAAGAAAATCATGGCTTTAAATAGATCTTAGATAGTATTGTATTTTGTTAAAGGTGGAGGAATTTCCGCTTTACTTTATGGTTATAACCTAGAATACGTAATAAATCCGGTAGTTTGCATTTCCTACTACAGGTAAATGGGTACCATGCACTCAAATCAGTCTTTATCATGCCTTACATTACAATGCTATTTTGAAAAGACATTTTTAGCTGTTAAATTGTCTTTAAGCATCAACATTAGTTCACAAAAGGGCACCCAAATCAATGGTCAAGGGAATGCTGACTGTTATCCACGGTGTGGATGATTTTTGCAGTTCTACTGGTTGGCAATGAAGTCTCTGGATGTGTGTGATTCACACCTTGCTATCACATTAGCGTTTAAGACAAGTGAGCAATGTCACTTGTGGGAAGCTAAAAAGTAGTACAAAGTTGCCTCCACAGCTTTGCAGAATGGTAAAGGACAGCTTATATACAGCATAGTACCAGAGGGATCAGGCTGACTCTGCGTTTCATGCTGCAAGATGTCTGAAGTGTGAACTTCATTAGCTTCACGACTGTTCCACAACACTCTCAAACACCCTTCAACCACGTAAAGTAGCATTACAGCAATGAATAGTCTGTGATGAAGCACTGAATTACTGGGTCTATACTTGCCAAACAGCCATCTTGCTGAAATGTGACTTTAGTTTCAAGTTTCTTGCTCATTAGATTGAACTATGTGGGTGTCTCCAAGAGCACCTGATATTTTGGGTGAAGTAAGTGCAGTAGTGCTAAAAATACTATTTTTTTTATTTTATATTTTTTTGGAGTATAAATTGAAGGGTGTGGTGATTAATAAATAAACTCTCAGCCAGTCACACCAGTGGTCCCAACGGTGCCAATCAGTGAGGACAGCAAAAGTTCAACAAACATAAAAGACAAACCTTCCTCAGGAATTCATATTGATTGTGCAGAGCAACGCTAATTGAAGACAGTCTAGTCAATATATCGGTCGACTGATACTGGCCTGTCACAGATCTATTGGTATAGTATTTGCTACCCCCCATTTGGGGGACCATTGTAAAAAATATATCAATATCTGAATGTTTTTACTTCCTCTTATGAATATTGCATCAGCCCCAAAAGTTGCATATTGTCGGGTCACATAATATCATGAATGTCATACAACAGCATTTGCACTGTTGTGCCGCCATGAAATAAAAGTTGGAACATCACTCAGAAAAAAAAGGATTCAATGACACGAAGCGTTACCAATGGACAGCTGTGCGTAATTGCAACACACCAAGAGACAGCAGTTATCACATCGAATACTGCAGGTATATTATCATCAAGACATTGACTAGCTTAAGTTTAACATTTATTATTTTTTGTGTCCTTCCCATTTGCATCAAGTGTGTGGCTTCATTATGAATAATCTTTTGAAGGTGTCCCTGTTAATAACTTCCCCACTTCTCAAAGTTATAACTTCTCAAAAGAAAAAAAAAAACTTTTATTGAAATGCTTCAATAAGAGTGAATCCTCCCATTTACAGACAAAATGGATATATTGACTAAAATGAAGTCTGCAGTTTAAGTAAGCATTTATAGTTTAATATTTAACAAAACATTCAATAAATGAAATGATTCAGTATTAGAGAGGTTGTGCTAAATTGTTTGAAAAGCTACAGTGGAAACAGGCAACAATTTGCACAGATAGATAACTCTAAATCACTGTGTATGTGTGATGTCATTTTATTTGCTGACGACAATGGGTTCTTTTTGTAAGAATTGTCAGCAGCTTTCAGAGGTGGTCTGGACTGAAATTATGAAATTAAATGGGTGATTTAACACAAACAATCATTCAATTAATGGTAGAAATGTTCAGTGAAAATTAGACACACTCTGTATTATAAAGCACTGAGAGCTGTTCCGCTGTATTACCATTCTGAAATTTGGTGTACAGACTTGTAATTCTTATCTGTGTTGTTTGTTGGAGATACGTTGTGTAAGTTTGCTGTTCATTTCATTGCTGTTAATTAATTGCTCTGTATTTATTCATTTCGACAGTATATGTTTTACATGTTGAAAATAAATGGTATTCTTCTCTATTCTTGATCATGTTGTCTGGGAGTCTGGCAGCTTACCAAGTCATGAATTTGCCATGAGCCGTTGAAACGGTCTTTCATGTGCGGAGTATTTTCACAGTCTTTAGGTTTATAGAGAGCTCATTCCATTATCATTACCTATTCAGCTATAAGTAAGCATGAAAAAAAGGGGCAATCCAGTTATCCTGTTTAGAATCTGTAAATGAATATTCATAAGCTGGTACAGTACTTAGTATACAAAAAGATACTTGCTTTAGAAGCTTAAAGTGCCGTGCTCGACACATCCCCTAGCAACTGGATTCCCCCTGGCAGGCACTAACTGTGGTGTCAACAAGCAGCTACTGATTGCCAGTTTGGTGCAGATACTGATATTGTGTGCCCATAGCCACGCTCTGCACACGAGGAGGAGAGTGGAAGGAGGTCTGCATGGAGAAGAAACCCACTGTATGGAATAGGATCCCTCACACTTCAAGTATCTTTCTCACACATAAAACGCACTGTACTGTATCCTGCAGCATTCAAATGTAAACTCAGCAATAAGCTGCATAACAGTTTACCTGAAGAGGCCACCCAGGTATATTAACAGCCACCCAGGTATATTTGGTGTCCCATTTCATAATTTTATAGGCTACTTTTATTCTTATTAATTTGTCTATAAGAGCAATGCCATCCGCAATCAATTAATTAGGTGATTGATAGCTTTCTCTTCCCCTACCATCTACTGTTTGTTTGCATGTGGAAGTATCCGTGGCCAAGATACTGAACCCAAAATTGCTCTCGATGAGCTGCTCAATCGGTGTGTGAACTGCTAAGCATAGAAATATTGTGGCAAGCGTTTGAATGGAATGTGCTGTTACCCCTTCTGATCGTTTAGATTGTATGTGCAAGTGTTGCTCTGTGCTTTGAGTGGGCAGTAGACTAGAAAATAACCGTGTGAATGCAAGTCTATTTGTCATTCATCGAAAAAGTCCAAAGAGAAATTGCAAAAATGTACATTTGATTTCATCGGTGTACTTAAAACCCAAAACATAAACTGATTGGACCTACTCGTGTGTGTTGGTGTGGCTGCTGTGCTCGGTATAAATACAAATTGAACTAGGTTCAGAGACAGGAGTTCATTGAGAGGGATGGGGTTACAGGACATAGTTAAAATGCTCAAATGGAATTTAATGACCCAAAATTTGTCCAGCTGCCAATGGGGAGGGATGGGTTGGCAGTGATTTTAGAGAAGCATGAGATTTAGGAGCTGCAGAAGTCATTTGGCTCAGGGGGATAGACAAAAGGAGAGAGCGATGGATGGGGAGTAAAAGTGCATGCACTCAGGTAAGTGGTGCAACTTTGCTAAACTAGGGACAGAAAAAACAGCATGAGATTAAGAAAGATTAGGAACAGAGGGAGTCGGGCAAAATGGGATTTTGATTCAATGTGGCTTTTCTGATCTGAGAGTAAGAGCTTGAGGAGCTGAATTAATGGTTAGTGGAAAAGCAGCATCATCAGGGGAGAGCAAAAGTGCAGCACTTTCATGAGGGGTTGAGAATGAACCAGTGTTCCTATCAAAATCTAAATAGTGCGATCAGACAAATCTGTGTCTGAACATTACACCTTTTCAATAAAGTCAATAGAGGACGTTCTCTGTGTGACAACTGACAAAACAAAACATCTGACAAGAAGCCACCATTCATTTTTTGTTTTGCGGTAATTACAGACTGTGGCTCCAATGTGTTACCTCCACTGCTGGAGTAGCACACTTCCTTTCTGCTACCCTCGATCAACGAACAGGAAGGATTGATGCCAGAGTGAGAAAAAAGGGTCAGGAAGAGCTGTCACTATTCATGTCCACCCTAGATACTATCTGTACCAGAGACGCTCCTCTGGGACTGAGGTCACACATCACTTCAACAGTTTGTTCCCCCGAGATGTCACACTTCCTAAAACTCACCCGTGAACCCCTGCAATCTCTCGCTCCCCTGAGTGCCATCTCTCTCAGTCTTACACCGAAAGACAGACCCTTTTTTTTTTTTTTTTGCCATTATGCTTTTAGTTCCACAGTTTTTAGTAGAGTCTTGGAATAAATTCAGAAAGTCTCACCTGGATTAACTTTGAACATAAGTGCCTTTATAATATGATATGACACACAAAAAGATGGATTCGATTGTACTCTGCGTGGCACTGACTTGTATACAATGTACGATGGACTCACTTGTACTGTGTTCTTGTATTGTGAGGGAACATTTGTAATTATTTGAAGCACATAGTTCCATCCAGAAGACGGATAATAGTAAGAACGTTGCTTTTGTGATGCTCTTGAATAAGAATCATGCGTTCAATAGTGCTGGATGCTGAACAGGACACTCATAGTGACGTTGGGTTCAAATAGTCATTACTGTACTCTTTTTCATCGGCTCCCCTGCTCAGTGGGGAATCATCTTCTATCAGATTGCCTTGACCTGGGGCTGGGCAATACATTGGTATTATATCATCACCATGATATGAGACTATATACTGTTAGACATTGTTGTATTATGATGTAATGCTTTTCTTCATTTGAAAAGGCACAGCAATTACAGTAAAGTGTGTTTTTAACCTACCAGACAGTTCTGCTTGTTCTTTACCTACAGCATCCATTAAGTGCTTTTGAGAAGAGTTCAAAACATATGTGTATATGTACACACACATTTTCTATAATGATATAGCGAAAAAATATTCCAATGTCAAACATAACCTTTTGCGTATATTTGTCGTGTAATCAATAGAATTTGGGTACATTAATTAAATTTAAAAATGCAGAAAATACAGAAAAATGTATTTGATTTGTACACCAGGCCGCTGGTATATAATTAGGAGTCACAGCGTAAAAAGCCAGTTTTACATTGCTAGGTTGTTTTTATCTGGCTGAGAGTGATTTGAGTGAACACTGCGTCTACCATGACATGGGCAAAAAAAGTCAATGATTGTCTCACAATGCTTTGAAGGATCTTTGCTGGTGAACATCCCCACTGTTTGCTAGTTACTTCAGTGTTTCCGCAAGTAACATTCAATCTCTGGTAAGTGGAAACTTTTAACTCTCTTCGGTGACAGAGAATGCACTTTTCTGTGACTGCAGCAAAATGCTGGTACTTCGCTCACACATCAGGAAAAGAGTCACTTACCACAACAAACTGCCTACGCTGTGTCACATACACAGGTTGTGTTAGACTCTCACACTGTCGGTCATTCTGCCAGACAGGGCTGTTAAAATTCTGTTTACCCGTTTTCATTTTTATTTGATTTTTTTTTATGGTAATGAGATAGTATTAAGTAGCATTCAATTTTATACAGATGATGAACAGAGACAGCAGTCATGCAGCCTTCTTTACTGCTATCATCCTGTAAAAAATACTAGGCCCAAAAAATGAAAAGTACTGAAAACAAGAAACTGGATTAAGCGTATTCTGTCGCAATGCAAAAGGGCACAAACACACGAGCGCAGCGTGGGGGATGACATGGTTTATCTCGTAGGAATAAGAATTATAAACATTCACTCCCTGTATTAACATGAAGATAAGGGTGATTTATTTTAGGGTGATGCATCTTGTTTTTTTGTTTTTTTTTCCTTCAATTAATCACACATGGGATTTGCAAATAAGCACATGATTTTAAGATGTTTAGCGGTATGTTTATGCCCACTGGATGCTTCGAGGCAATTCGGGAATAATATGTGAGTATCTGGTAGCTCCACACATTTGTCCCTGAAGGGTGAATTTATGATTTTGTGTGTATGCATCTGTTTTTCTCTTTGCTTCTCAGAAACAGTTATGCACCTACTCACTTTTCTGTTTTGATCTGATTCAGATACTGCCGATGCCAATACTGACACCAAGAACTTATTTTGTGTTGACCGCTGTGGCAGCGGTATTTTTTGAGCGCTTCAGCTTTGTGGTGAAGTTTCTGAGTGTTTTGAGTTGGACTGTTTATTTTTTTCTGTTTTTGACTGGATACGGTGGCATTTATGAAGAATTAATATAGTTCATAACAACACCGATACTGTCATTCAAGTCTCCGTCAATGATGTCCCAGTTTAGTGCATGCCAGACAGACAGCCTTGGAGTTCTTTGATGGCGTCCTTCAACGATTGTGGTGCCCTGAAGGGATGTGACGTTTCTGTTCCTGTTTGATTATTACTGTGTTGTTAATACAATGGAGTAGGGGGGTATGAACAGACACTTAATGTGAGTGCAATGTCACCGCCGCACAAATATAACATGTTGTCCCCTCTGGTGCGAATGTGCACATACTAAATGATGGCTCATCATTGTCCAATCTGCAACTGTTATAATCGCCCCAAGAGACAGAGACTCATGCAGCGAGTGTTAGCGCCAGTGGGGATACAAAAATATCGCACTGATGTATCTGGATCAGCATGTGGATCGGTGATATAAGTCTGATATCCAACGGGTGAAGTAAAGTTACTTTGGTCTGTGCGCAATGAATTCCTGTTATTTTTACATTTTGTCATGATTTTATACAACAAACTAAGGTGAAAGTCTCTCTTCTTTCTTTTTACATCATCGGAGATCAACCCATTCTGTATTACGCATCAATGCAACCCAACAAAACATGAAAGAAAAAGAGAAAATAGAAAAGAAAGTTGTCTTAAAGCCTCCATTCAACTCTGTTTTTTTGTTAAAATTCTACAGACCGACAAGGACACATGCAAACCACATCCATTTTCATTGCCTGTAAGTAATAAGAGGAGCACAGTCAAAGCCATCGTACTAGCCTTGACTGTATTCTAGAAATAAAAAAATAATGTGTATATACTGGCTACAAGAAAGCCTTCAGAACACAGAAAACCGAAGCAAACAAGAACCGCTGCGATCGACTTGAAAAAACATAGTTGCTGGTGTAATGGACCGCACAGATTAAGTACAGTCGAGGCAATCAGTATCACAATCAACCAGTCGAAGACTAAAAATAACCCAAAACGTGTTTTGTTTTCAGCAAATGCATACCACTGACTGCAAATTAACAAACTGCTATGCATGTAGTTATTCAAAGAGAAGTGAAATGTTTGCAGAAACTGAACCTTGTGAAAGAAAATAAATGTGTAACAAACATTAGCATGTCCTGCTAAACAGAACACTATGATCAAATGCATCCAGTGTTTATACTGTACACGACAAGAATATTCTTCCCTGCTCTGTGTAGCTGTGGGTTAAACACATCCATACTGCCAGCACATATGGTGAATTACCTCTTATCTCCTCACTCCTCCTCTTTACCCTTACAAAATGTATTTCGTTTTAACAAAACCCCAAAGGTGGATCAAATAAATGCAGAATATAAGAATGTGTAAAGTCAAAATGTCAATAATGCGGGCCGATTCTAACCCGTGCGATACCTTTTTTTCTGATATCCCCTCTTATTTGTTGTAACTCTATTTGGGTTGCAGACATCCACCTGAACGAGATAAAGCTCTTCTTAGGCACTCAAACAGAGAGAGACATCCTGAGAGACACGCTGTTTGCCTCCTAACCCCCCTCACACACACACACACACACACATACATACACAGAAATACTTAGCAGGGAGCTGTGAGATGGCATCATCAGTGCTTTTTTGCATCAAATTAAATAAATACACAAGACAAATTATATAATTCTTGTTATTTTCCTGCAGCTCCGCAGTGGGCGGTATGGGGAGTATTGCTGTAACTGTAAACTGAGCCTTTTCATAGCCATGTTAATCTGACAAATGAGGGCGTAACACTTAGCACATCTTCACGAAAAGCCTTATGTTGACATGGCGTCAAAACGATGTGTGGTATCCATCAGAATCACGTGCTAAACTCAAGTCATGAACGTGAATCTCATTTCCTTCAATAAAGCGCAGGTATAAGCTTTCTCAGCAGACATACTCTCTTTTCTCTCTCCGCACTGCAGAGACTCGGTCTGCTTTTTTGAAAACTCCTGTGTAACATCCCACATTCTCGTACTCTCATGTGCTGCAGTTATCACACATAGGAAATATACAATTTAGGGTAAACAGTTGTTCCACCAGCTGTCTCCCGATTCTTCCTCACCGTCAGCATACTTACAATTAAGCACACACCGACAGAAATGTGATCCTCACTGTTAAGAATTGCTTGTGTAATGAGGAAGTCATGAATAATACAGTAACCGAGTAATAACGTAGTCATTATTAAGCCCTAATGCCCATTAGGGGCTGCTCTTAGTTCCAGCACTGCGTAATGCAGCTTATGCTGACCACAAAGGCTCCCTAACAGCGAGCCCACATTGTTCTGACCTGTTTTCTCCTTTCACAACAAGACGCCTTATTATACCCAATTCTGTTTTATTTTTGCCTTTGATTGGTGGAGATTTATGTAACTTGCATTCACATCCACTTATTCAAAACGTCGTTGTTCCAAGATACACCGTGATAAATGATGAACAATCATCTGGCCTTTTTTTTGTGAAAGATGTTTTTCAAATCCAATCCGATAGTCAGTGTGAAATGTGAGCAGATCTATTACACAGACACACACAAACACAGACAAAATGCTGTGAGGAGTCTCAGTCACTGTTCTCTCTAAACGAAAAGGCATTGTTTGACACGCGGCCCCTTTCATATTTGACATGCAGCAGACAGAATGAAAAGCTTTCGAACTTCAATAAATATCTTCTTTAAGGATGCAGGAAAGAGGACCGACTCTTGGTATTTTTCCAAGGGGCTGTGTGGCACTGGGGAGCGACTATCGACGACAAATGTAGTTTCTGACCTCTCCGATGTATTTGCGACTCCACAGCATTCAGGACTGCTGCCATGGATACCAGGTATTGCATCTAACTCAGAGATCAATATGATTCTGGTCCCAGCAGCCAGTCAGTCATTTATCATCACATCAAACATGTCAGGTGCTGCACAGGCTGAGAGCGACATTATCCAATGAGGCATGCCGTAATAAACAGAGATATAACGACAGAGATAAAGCAAGTAGACATGTTTCTCACACCTTCTTGTGCAAGATGCATTTACATTGCGGAGGCTGCAGCACAAAATGTGGTAGAACATTTTTAGGTTTCTTCCATGTTTTTTTTTTTTTTTTTGGACACAGTTCAGATTCAGATTATAAAGTAATTGGCATGTTTCCATTCATAATGTGTGTTTTTAGACATGTTACAGATGCAAGCATATGCACCCGAGCGATGGAGCAAGTGGAGTAAATGCATTCCTATCATTCAATTAGGCAGCAAAATGACCCCCGATTTTTGTCCCTCTATAAATAACATCATCATCTGACAGTCCCAGCAATCAGGTGATTATATTTTAATCTGCCTATATCAATGATGATTTTGACTATTTTCAGCAACTGACAAAATCAAGTAATGAATAAAATAAATAAAAACATCACACGTTTTTGGACCACCCTTTGAGTTAGTTCAGTCGAACCCGTCGCTGATTGTTTGCCACAGCGTGCTTCGGCTGTCAATCACAGTCTGTCAATCCACACAGGGCGTCCGACTGTTTATAAAAAGTTGAGAAAATTAAAATAGAACATTAGCTAACTTTGCCAGCCGGCCCACTCTCAGCTCTGCCGCTCGGACATGATTCGGCTGAGGAGATGGCAAAACGTTTTGATTTTTTCACCCCCTCAGTGATTTTGTCTAATTATTGTTAATATCTCGGGCTAATTTGCTGACCCGTCCGCTCTCTCCTCCACTACACACAACAGCAGACTTAACAGGAATAGTGGGGAATAAAATAGCCTGGAGCCTACAACCATTATGGACGCAATCTCTCTAATCTAGACCAGTGCAGGTGGCTGTTTCTTGATGACAACAAAGAGGTTAGTTGGTGTACAAATGCAAGAAATTAGTTTCAAATTACAATCATTAAAATGTTTGCTCCTGAATTTCAAAAAAAAACATAGTCAGGCACCTGTTTATCCAAGAATGTTTCTAAACTATGATTTACAAACCCAGATTGTTCCAGCGAGTAGACAGATGTACTGGTGGACCACACTCTATGCTATAAGTAGGCCTATGTGCAAAACATGACACCAAAGTAAAATGCAGTTTTACATAATAATCAGTTTGGAAAGCTTGTGTGTTTATATAAGGAATATCATGCAGCTGATGTCTCGCTCTGCCGACTTCTCTTGGAAGACACTGACAAATAAGACAAGAAAAATTACTTGTTTTTGCCGAGCATTTTAATTTGTTTACGGAAAAAAATGACAGGACTGACAAATAAAAAAGCACAGTCACGAAAAACAAACAGAAATAGATATAATCTTAATCTCCTTTGTTCTAACACATTAACATCCCCTGGGAGTTTACAACTTGTTCTAAGCCTTTTGTAGTGGAGGTTTGCTTTACAGCTCAGTGCGGCTTATACAGAGTACACATGCTCACGTCAACACCACGTTAAAAACCCACGCCGGTGAGTTCAAATTGAGACACCTTTAAATTTGTAAATCATAGTTATGGAAATAGTGAAGCCTCAGTTCTGTGTTAGAACAACTGGTTTATCTGATATGTATGAATACACTGATACTCAGGATCAATGATCAGTGTTATTGATGTCTATACAGAAAGACTCAACTCAAAATCTGAAGGAACCAGATTAGAGATGACGTTCTCTTACAGATCAAGTGACTAGATTGAGTTCCAAAACATAGAGACATCCTAAAATCAGTTCAAACTGAGGGACATGTTGCTGCTCTTGTTTCACTGTCTGGTTATTTGCTTTCTATAACGTCCCGCTGGATTTTCTGGCAGCAGCCACGGTGTGACAAATGTTTTTTGCCCATGTACACCTCTTCCATTTGTTCATCTCATGTGCAAGACTCTGTAGTTTCCTCTCGTCCTCAAAAAGCAGGCGGTTAAAGTCATGTACAGCTTCAGTCATCTGTGTTAAAGCTCAGTGCTTCACTTAGTTGTGACTACAGAATCTTCTCTTCTAGTCCTTTGTATTATGTGGTTAGTGTGTGCGTGACTGTCTCGCGTGCTCCAGGTTCCAAAGTTGCCTTTGTTTTCTTAAAGCGTTCGACCTCCACAGTGCTGATGGGCTCGAGCAATAGATTCCACTATTACATTTGTGATATTTTTTCCATTTTGATGAATGTCAAGCTCCGTCTGGGTGTCATTGCTGCCACTGGTGAAGCACAAGGAGATTCACCTTCAGAAATATTTCAAGATAAAAATCTAACTAGTGATGTGGATTTTGAAAAATTACTTCACCAACACTGTCACAGCCTATCAAGTGTTAAACAGAAAAGTTAAGCAGAAACCATAAAAAAAGCTAAAGAAAAAAAAAAAAAAGAACTAAAGCCTGCTTTAGGCTTACTTTTTTTTTTCTTTTTTTAAGATGATATGCCATGTTGTGTGTTGGGCTGTGATAAGAAAACTGCTGCGATCAAAGTTTAGACTCGACTCTTCCTGTCACCCTCATCGTCCAAAATGCCGCCGCACAGACGACTTCTGACGAGCCAAGTGAATCTTCAGTAAGTTAGGCCAGGCAGCATCCACGAGGTGGGCGCGTTCCAAGTGGCAATTAAAGGGGGGTGTTTTGATTTCCCGTCTTGTAAGTCTTATAGTCCATTAAAACCAAAAAACACATTGGTAGTAGAGTAAAATATATTATGTCCCTCATGCACCGAAAATAATGGATTAAGAAGCATTTTCAACCAATGATAATTTGGTTGGACCAAAGTAGAAGTAAATTATGTATAAAGTACAACCAGCCAATCAACCAACTGTCCTGAAGACAAGGTATAAATGCCCCAATTGATACCTTGTTGATCATTTGCATCCCTATGGGTGGGGTAAACACCAAATAAATTAGTATTTGTCTGTGCAGTCACAAAATATATTTCATCAGAGAGGTAAATGTGTAGCCAGTGTTTTCCACACTCACTCAGGCTGCTTGCTTGAAGCTCTCTGAGGTCCCGAGATCATCTCACTCATGCTGTTCCATCTCTGAGAGGGCCGGGTGTGCCCCTGTGCGCTTGGCATAGTTTTCCTCACAAAATGTAAACACCTGCATCACTGCTGTGCTCCCTCTAATTAAAACTCTGTCTGTCTAATGAGAGCCGTGCCTGTCAGGGCCCTCCACACACTCAATAAATCACAGCTCTTCAGGCCCGCTTTATCCCGACCGTACGGAGAGGGAGTGCACGCATCTCCCAGATATATGCAACTCAGACGCTCTCCCCATGCGCTCCCGTTTGTTCTCGCCGTTCTCTGGGAGGATTCATTGTCTTCTCTGCTACATCTGCTGAGTCATAACGCGGGCAATGCAGGGTGGCAGCTCAAACTAAATCTTCTCTGTTGGTGGCCATGGTTACTAAATATGATTTCCCCAGACCTGAGACTCAACGAGACAGCTCACGTAACCAAACTATAACTGTCCACTTTAAGGTACGCTATGTAAGAATTATGTAGAACAGCGTGCCCTTCACTTTCGGTGATTGGTGACAAATCTTAATCAAAACAAAGGACGGGCTCCGCACCCTTCGCAAAACACATGGAGCCAAATAAAGGCGATCATTTCTCAAATGGTTCGGCGCTGCACAAGTCATTTACAGTTCACTGAGTGCCCACCATACATTAGTAATTGTTGTTGACAGTGCATCAGAGAGTTGTGGGTTTAAGTCAATGCTCATTTTTTGTGGTGTAGTTTGTGGTGGAGTGTTGTGATGTTGTGCATTAGGTAAGATGTTTTTCTATTACACCATTACAAATATAGATTCAGCTCTTTAAAAGCAAGTGCAAAAAAAGAACGTGGCTAATTGAGCCAGACTGTGTTGGTACAAGTTGTATAATTGCAAATCCAATCAAGGCTCACAGAAGAGAATGTGTGCAGAGAACATGGTTTTCCCCCTGTTCCTAGTAGATGTGGCGATTGCCTGCAAAATTCCATTCCAGGCCTCTGCTTCGGATAAGGCAGTTAGGGAAAGTTAACGTTATCACCACAGCAGATAAACGTCTGCTGCTGTCGGACTAAAAAGCAGTTTTACACTCGATTAGGTGTTTCTTTGTCTTATTGTTTTTAAGTGCAAACAATAAGTGCAGAGCATAATGAAAGTAGTACTCTCTTGAACACTGAAAGTGCAAACAGAGACTGAGCACATTTTTCTTCGAGCTACTCTGCCCCAACCTGAGATATTCTAGGCTATAGTTTGCACTGTCACTCACAGAAGTGATGCCACGTTCCAGCCTTTTAAGCTCCTAACCAGGGACAGCTGCTTGTAAAACTTTTGCCCCTCTGTGGGACTTGAGAAGTGAGCAAGTCTGCAGGACAACATTCATTGTTTCCAAGGCATTTGTCAACGTGCCTGGCACGGTTGATTGGTAGTAGAGAGCTGTGGTGGTTCTGTAGGTGTCTTCATATAGTGACATGTTAGCTGTGGTGTACTGCACTATTTTCTCCCAGCGCTTACATATTGTCTGCGTGCTGTCTGTCATTTTTATAGCTTCCACCGGGCACCCAAAATGCAGCCAGGCAAACGAATAAGAGTGGCAGAGGATTGATTACAGTTTCAACAGACTTCATTGTCCAAAATTGCATCAATGCATTGAAAAACAATCTTCACTAGGAGTTTAATAATCTCAAATGACTCCAGACATCTTTTTCTGCATTATCTTCTGGAAGAAAATATAATTTCATATTGGTGCGTATCAGACACGGATACCAATACGCTTGCTGATAGGTCATTATTGACTGATAAAACTGGCCTGTGTGAGGTGACCCTCCGTGCAATCAGTAAGCAGTCTTTGATTAATGCTACTTGGAGAGCTTCGTCGACACTGGACGTATTCAATATCCGGTTTTGAGATGCCTGAACACTAACGGGAAGACTGAAGCTGCTGATGCGTTACTGCCATGCTGCTTTCACTGTGCCCCTTCTGTAGACGTGGTCTCGGACGAATTAAAAGCACAGAATGACTACAAGCCAGAAGGGGTGAATGAGCGATCACTATGGAAATACTGCACATTAAGACTGGGGAACATGTCCGGCCAAGGACAAGCAGTGAAACATGTGGCAAATGGAATCGTTTAAATTTTCAGAAGTACACCATTATAAATAAATTACTCAGGGAGGAAAAAAAAGACAGGGAGATGCAGAAGAATCGAGAGCACCGTATTCTTTGACTCCCGGGGTCTGAATTTCTGTCACTCTGTGAGACACTTACAGGACGGATCATGAATGAATTAGCAGATGTTTTCACCGTTTTTCAATGGTGCACTTTTCATTTTGACCCCGATGAAACATAGCTCACACTGAGATGACATTCACTTGCATTATGCAGTGATGAATGTGGTAAGAACTGCAATTCCTCAGTCTCAGATGGTACCAAATTAGTTAATTCAGTGGTAGCAGCAGAGAAACCCTGGAAACACATGTCGGTCTCAGAATTAGAGATAAAAATGTAGAACATCCTTACAGACACATTACCCCATTACTGAAAACTACTACAATGATGTCATGGCTAAGCTAGGTGGCCAATATAGCTTCACCTTTTACGGATCCCTTCTTGCCTGCAGGCCATAAAGATAAAACATCACTGAGCTGACCAAATTTAACAGCTCGTTTAGATTCTACAGATTCAAAACGCTGCTCACCCTATTTTCAGCATTAAAATTCAGTCAAAACTGATGACATGAAGGCGTCTCAGCTATTGTTAACGACATACATATCTGTCAAAAGAGTATGACAAGAAACTTTGTACACTGCATTGTTCCTGACAGCATGAATTCAAACTCGAAAAAGAGCATTATCTCCCTTATAGTCAGCTATTTGGACACCAACAACACAGCTGATAAGATAACCAGAATAACAGAACAGAGTGAGCTCAAGAAAACAACCGAGGACTGTCTCACTATCCATCACCGTTTGCATTTTGCCTTTTTCTGACATATGTAAGTACACAGCTGCTTTTTTTAAAGAGAGGAAGTGAGTTCACCTGGGATACAGAGCACAAAGTATTCAGGGAAATGAAAGACCTCATAACCAAAGGGCCTGTACAGTTTGAAAATAATCAACCCCAGGAAAGAGCCAAGGCTCCGAGTTGATACATCAAAACAGCTTAGGCGCAGGCTTACTGCAAGATGGCAATTAGTTATGCATCCAAATCACCGACTGACAGTTAAGTCAACTTTGCACAGGCTGGAAAAGAGCTTTATGCTTTCTTGTTTTTTTTTTTTTTCAAACACATTTTCACCATCTATGTTTAAGTCTACCTCATCGTCGTGGAGAGAAACCAACAGACACTCGACTCTGTCATGTGGAAACTAATCAAAGTAGCCTCCTCGGCCTCGAGGGTGATTATTTAAGGGTACGACTTCACAATCATACACACATCTGCACTGTAGTAACAGATGTGTACAGAAAAGCAATCTTTGTTCTGTGTCAAGTTTGAGCTTCTTTCAATTACAAATGAAAAGCCAACAGTGTATTGAGACAGGAGCTAATTCTGCTGTGTCCTACTTTGAGTCAAATGTTCTTTTTTCCCCCCCAAGAAAAAAAAACACACTGAAAGCCATACTGCTGCCTCGACTGGCTTCCCTTTATCATTCTAAAATACACGTGGATGATGACTTTTTTCGTGCCGTGACTTCATCAAGCCAAAATTATTGGGAGTGCAAGTCATATCAAACAACCCAAAGCTGACAGATGTGAAGATGAAGAGATCATTATATGAATTTGCCTCCCACTCTCCCTGGAAGTGGTAATGAAGAGGCAGCGAGCTGTTATGGAAAAGCCAAAAGAGTACTCAATAAAAATCGATAATTAGTTGTGTGATGAAGTCATGTGTGAAAAAAACTGAAGTAACATGTGCTTTTGAACTTAATGTTCTGTTCCTTCTTCTACCACGGGGTAAAATATGTCAACGCAATTTAAGTTCTAATTATACATGATTGATTTCCACTCAAATCAGTTGTGTTGTATATGCATAAGCACTTGTTATTAGTGGTGCAATGATTAGTACATTAATACATTAGCTGATGAACACAATAACTAATTTTGATTGAGGCAGGAATATCAAATATTGGAAATGCTTTCATCATGCCAAATTAGAGTGTCAGCCTGTCTTGTTGGTGCTAAAGTTCCTTTGGTGAAAATTATTTGTTTACTAAAAAACTAAATCCTGAATCTAAGGACTTTCAGCCCCAGCCCCAACCAGCTTCTACCCATAGCCCACTGCAATTATACTCAAACACAAACAACAGCATAAATAAAGGGGTCTTGCTGTGTCTCTGGACAAAAAACTGAGGCCAGAGGGTCACAGGAATATGCCTGTCAATCACACAGCGTGGTGTTCAGCCCAGATTGGGTTTAATAAAGCCCAGTGACTCATGTACTGAATGGGATACGACTCCAGTGGTGCATCTGTTATGGATTACCAGGCTTTGTTCCAAGAGTATACTCAGCTAGGGACTTTGTTGGATAAAACAATTTGGTGTAAGCATGCTTTAAAAATCACCAAAACATCTCTGGCCTGCAGATAACAACAGCACAGTAGAGAGAAGATCCAGTCATATACAGTGTGGAAATGCTTTTAAATTAACCATAACCCTATACATTTCTTACAGAATTCATCTAGGAATTTGTTGACAAATAAATAATCAATTATTAATCATATAGCAGTTGATATGTTTGTTTGATTAAACATGTAGAAGGTCAGGGCTGTCCACAGGGTGTCTGTGCATGATCTATTCTATTCCATATTCTATTTTCAGTCACAGGTAACATTGTGCTAATGTTTCCCCACAAACTCTGGTAATGATGGTTCAATGCTTGCTGTACTGCAGGTACTTCTCTTACAAAATATCCTAGTTGTGTCACTGAGTCCTAATTAATCAAAGAGTCTGGCAGTAGAATATCAAAAATCCGACTTAATCCTACTTTGACGAACGACCCACAAGTGGCCCTAATGACTCTGAAACTCAAGTGTAAGGACATTCCCACACAGAGTTTAAAAAACAGTTAGTTAGAACTGAAGAAGTCTCTTGGATTAGAGGTGAAACGTCTTCAAAAATCAAAAACCCGACTCGTTTGGAGGGTGGATAATAACCACAAAAGTCAATAGGCCCCATGTATATTAGAGAATGTTACTGAAGAGCCTGGTGGAAGAGGATATGATGGACGAGTATGAATGGGGAGATAGAAAACTCCCTGTCACCATTATCCTGTCCACAATAATGTCGATTACATTATCATGAAAATACGCTTAAAACTCAGGAAAGGGAACTAAAACATATTGGAATTACTTGACACTGGTTCAGAAACAAATGGTTATATTACATTACAGGAGTGGCACACATCTTTTTTTATGAGCATACGTTTTGGAGATAAATACTTAAAAACTCACAATTCATCAAGCCTCCATGCAGAAATCATAGATAATTAAATGGTGGGCATCTTCATGTCATTCTTTCATGGGGGAATCCACAGTATTCAAATACATCAGGAAATCAATAAAGGGACTGTACATTATTGAGCTAGACAGCTGTTTAAGTCACTGATGTGAAGACATTAACCATCCTCCTGATTCATGATGATTCCGATAATGGACTCCTGGAGTAGTTCTATCCTGATTAGTAATACAATCTTATAACTTCCCGTCTCTGTGAACATCTGTTCAGAATCGACGCAAGGTCCCACTTTCAATATTACTGCGTAGACGTTTAGGTAAAGCTCCTTTAGGTGAACTGCAGCTGTTTCACTGTGCTGCAAAGCATGAAAAATAATGGAAAATGCTTTGCTTTGCCTAATCCGCCTGGTACTTTACGGAAACACCAGCAGTTCAATTGATGGCAAAAGGTTTTTGTTACAACTCCTGCTGAGTGGATCCTGTCTTTCCTAACACTGTTATACATTCATGCAAAGCTAGAGTTGGTATAGTAAAGTTATTATTTCTTTCTTTGCTTTGAGTGCTTGAGGTCACTCTTCTGAATCAGTGCTGCACAAATATGATACTTACACATCGCACAAGAACATGAATGATACCTGTCAAGGTGACTGATGATTTGTAAAGTAAAATTACTTTTCACAGTTAAGCCGTGGCAGTCGGTGTTTATGTCGTTTTGTGTTTTTCCATATTTCCCCCCCTCTTCTCTCCACCACCTGCTCCTTCCCTGTGTGTGTGTCTGAGTCCGTGGGCGTGGCTGCTGGTTCCTGCCGCAGCGGAGAGACGCACCTGCAAGTCATCATCTTAATGCTCCTGCTGTATCATCCCGGTCTCTTCATCACTCTGGTCTCCAGATTGTTCTATCCCTGTATGGTGACTATATCTCGAGTTTTTCTTGTGTTGCTACATTTGTGTTCTTGCTTTTGGGAAAAGCCTGCAATGTTCTATCAGGATTTACAAAGAAATGTAAAGCTTGCACAAGCCAATGAACACAGCAGGTGGTAGTTTCAAAGGTCTCAAAATCTGCAGTTCTTTTGACAACCAGCCGAAATACAACAACAACAACAACAACATCATCAACAACAACAACGAGTGCAGCATGCCCTCATCGCACTCATAATGCCTTGCTTCTGCACCTTGGTAGAGCTAAAGCTGTTGTGTGGGCAATTAGTTTTTATTTATTTACTTTATAGTTTGAAAGGGAGACAACACACTTGCAATTCAAGGTCCTCAAGGGTTCAGAGAGGAGAGAAAAAGTCCACCATTTACTTCACAAAAAAAAATCAAAATCAAAATCAAATTATTAACTCATCAGCTTTGCTCACTACATCTTAGCCTTTCTAACCCTTGTGTGTGCATAAACTTCATGTTAGGAACTCTTTTCAAAATATAACTATGTGAAATCGGTTATCTTATCGATATCGAACATGACATGAAGTAGGTTATTACGAATTAATATATTGAGTAAAAAAAAAATCCATATCATGCATGCCTACTGATAGCTGCAGTTTTAGATTGCTTGATGATACTCTGACATCAATAAAAATTGACATAATAGAAGGTTTAAACATTGGAATAATTGGCAGTGTGCATTTAATGGCACTGATGGAAATAATGGACAGTATACAGATAGACTCATGTAAGGGTTTGGGGGGTTAGTGTCAGGTTAGCGATTGGTTGCTCAGAGCCCAGGACTGCGATCCCCTGACGTGTTGTCACTGTTAAAGTTTTTCCTGACAAAGTGCGTACTCTGTGCTTGCTCTGCCTCGTTTAGCATTCCCAGGAGCACTATGACTAGTTTACTACGAGGTTACACTTCCATCTGCTTCCAGAGCTGCTTCTCCCAATGCAGTGAACAGAGAAATATCAGAGGGAAGGCTGAGATGAAAGACAGACTGAAAGGTGGAGTCGGGCGATGTAAACCTCTGTTCTTTGACTGTATGTCTGTATTGTGTAAAGGCTTTTTTCTCTGGTGCATACGTCAGAAAATGTTTCAAACGAGGACTGAAGTGCATAGGTCAACCCAGGTGTGAATGTGAAAGTGTTTTAACATAACAACCCTTTTCACACGTTGGAAAGACTGTTACCTGGCGAGAAGGAGACCTGACAGAGAATCATCTTTAGCCCTGACTTCAAGTACTTTCCAGCAAACAGCCATGTCTGACTTAGTACTTTCACTAAGAAAAAAAAAAAAGACATTGTATACTGTATGATATTGACAAACTGTTCCAGAAAGAAAGGAAGGGATGAGGCTGCCTCCAATGTGTCCCCCACGGGAGAGGAAAGTCAAACAGCAGTTACGAAATAATGAGAATCTAACAATGAAGATATCTGACAATGGTTGTGCTGCTGATATCTACAGTGGGAAATATATTGACGAATCCTACAGACAACTCAATGACTGGCAAGTCGATGCCCTTCTCCCCTGTAATACACTAACATTTATGAAGATTGAAGTCAAAAACATATTTGCCTCTACACTGCTTTGTGAACGATTCACAGAATTTTGATCTATCTATTTGTTTTTCCAGCAATAGCTTGATGACGACAGATGTACTATTAGTGTCCCAATTAGCGCCACTAGTACGATCAGTGAACCTAGATTTTCACCTTACATCTGAAAGATGCTTCTTACCCACCACAAAACAGAGCCCAGTTTTCTTGTTATGGTGGATATTGAAAATACTGAACATGAAGGAAAAAGGTCAGAAGCAAAAAACAGCAGCCCCTGGGGAGCAAAACAAGATTTTGATGGTGCCTCCATCTCAATCCCACACTCTGCGAGGAAGAAAGGACTAAACAATGTATGAGCACACTTAAGGAAAAGAAAATATCGCAGTTTTCACAACATCATGGTGTCTGATATTACATATTAGTTGTTATTCAATCATAAAGGCCCTTAAAGAAATTAGAACAGAATGTTTTCATGGTTAAATCTGGACTGCCAACTGCCAACCCTGTCCCTCACTGCACTCGGCCAAAAGGTCAGGCTGTCTGTGCAGGACTCACCTCTCCCGGTGGAATATAAAAAGTTCTTGTTTTGTGTGCCTGTTTTCTGTTTCCAAGGTCATCAACCCCTGCAGCAGTCTACCTTCTTCCTCCATGGGCCACATGTGCTGTATTCACCCCCACCTTGCACTGCGTTCCCTGCCTGTTACAGAAAGTTTAGTTTATGATTTGATTTCTGTGAAGTACATTTGAATGCACAAACATCTGGGTATGTGATTTTAAGCATGTCATTCGAAAAAAAGAAAGAAAAAAAAACTTTAGCTCCCATGTGCAGATATTTAGAAATACTGGAATAACTGCAGAAATGAAAACATCACCTGGATGACATTACTTTCCCCCACACAACATATTATAGTGGAACATTATATGATTTGTGGGAGATGTGGCATCCACTCTAGTCTGTCTGTGAAAAAACATTTTTAAAAACAGTGTGTTTTTTGCTCACGCTCACAATTTTCCTGTCTGGGACTTTCAAATGTTGTCAAAGATATTCATAATGCATTGTCCCAGTCAAACTACCTCACCTTGTCACAAGAGAATGGAGACATTGTGATGCGACCTGCAGTTCAGCCTGTTTCAGAGTCCCACAGCTTGTGTGACATGTGACAAAATAAATCCCACAGCACTTCTTTCAAGAGAGCCATATAAATAGATTTATAGAGGAGAAAGAAGATTGCCTGATGATTGCCTGATGGGATGTTAACATCAGGTAGACAAGGGATTTATTGTACCGGGGAGATTTCACCGTGGACCTCACAAGATAGCAGATATACAGTTTGTTTTCTCTATGAGCTACAAAGCGAAGCTGCCAATGTCGTTTTCTCCAACTGTACTTTGGAAAGACACAATGAATCAGTCGTCACTGTCCCTTAGCTCAATCTGAGCTGTCACAGTCTATGAAAGAGTAAATGAGTTATGGGAACAAAAGCAAGAGCAAGTATTGTGAAAGCAATCATCGCTGGCCAAAGAACCATCTCTTGAAAAGGGGCTTTAGGAGGGAGTGATGTGTTGCTTTACAGTCTCAAATATAGAGAGACTAAAAGTAAACCTATTATATAAACTCACACTTTCTTTGGTTAAGTTTATTCTAGGATGAAATGACTAACAGGAGTCAGAGAGTTGTTGCTGCGTGACCAAAGCAAGATGGCAACAGGGTGTTGTTCCAAATGGATAAAACAAAACGACCTGAACAATATATCGATCAGCCCCAACATTAAAACCACTGACAAGTGACATGACTAACACTGATCATCTCATCACAATATAATATTCTGCTGGGAAACCTTGGCTGGTGGCATTCATGTGGATGCCGCTTGACATACACCACCCATCTGAACACTGTTGTGGACCAAGTACACTCCCCTCATCACAACAACGCTACAAGGTGGCAGTGGACCCCCCAGCAGGACAATGTGCCCTGACACACAGCAAACACTGCTCAGGAACAGCTCGCAGAACATAATAAAAGGCCCAAGGTGTCACCCGGGCCTCCTAATTCACCATATCCCACTCTGATAGAGCATCTGTAAGATGTGCTGGAGAAAGTCTGATCCATGGAGGCCCCACCCCCCAACATATAGGACCCAGAGGATCCACTACAAAACGCCCTGGTGCCAGAGTCCTCAGGACACCCTCAGAGGTCTTTAAGGCCATGTCTTGACAGGTCAGAGCTGTCTTGGCTGTACGAGAGGAACTTTCACAACATTAAGTAGGTGGTTGTAATGTTGTGGCTGATCTGTATATCTCTGTACAACTTCAAAACCTCTATGAGAAAATAAAGTCATAATTCAGCAAATGGATCCATCCAATGGCCCCAAATACAGCTATGGTTAAATTCATGTACTTTAACTAACATTGCAATAACTAGGACTTCAGTGGAGAAGCTGAATTAATGAAATGATATATGAGCTCCCTGTTATGAACACATACATGTTCTGGTCCATGCATATATGGAAATCCAAGGATTTGCTCATGTACACTAAGAGATCCTGACAGTAATTTATGTCACGATCCAAAAACCTCAGCATGCATGTACCTCAACCTTACGATCACAGGAGCTATGGCTGAAGGGAAAAAATGGGCAATGGGGTCCCAGTGAAAAATCCTCACCCCTCCGGCAAGTAACCCATGGAAATGCCCCAAACGCTGTACGGATTCAAACATATCAGGGATTATTAAGAGACCTGAGAACAAGGTCAAAGACTTGCCGAAGAACACAGAGCAAGTTAAACTTAACTTCCACTTCATCCCCGAGGCTCTGAAAATACTTAGGAGATAGTTGAGGCAGGCTCTGTTGAAAGCTCCCCCGCCGGCACGCAAAGCTTTACTTTTGATGTTAATTCCTTGAAAGCTGTTTCTTTAGCTGGGGATTAGTGCATGAAGAGCTAGGCTTACCATGCTCTGGCTAATAAAGATGAAACATCTAACACAGGTACTCGTACATACGCTCGCCTGGGAACAGTGCCTATAAAGTTGCCTTAATTATAGAGAACTCACTTCGCTTCAGTAAGTATAAGAATAGGACGACATTTGTACTTTGAAAATACTGTGGTATTAAATGCTGGCAATCCTTTGTATTTGCAGTAAAATAATGAGTATATAGGCACATCACTTCCTCGGCTCATGCGATCAAAGCCGCCTGCTTCATAGTAACGCTTTCAGCCTCCCCAGCTTAGGTCTCTCCGCAAAAAGACTGACAATTATGAAGTGTGTCCATTACAGCTGCTGATTAGCCTCCATGTCTGTTCTGGCTTGAGCGACTGTTGTAGCTAATGATTCTGTGGCAGCGTGCATAGCAAAACCGACACCACAATTCATCTGCTCGGCCAAAATCTCCATGATTAATAGGTGTTTCACAAGAACATTCGCCCCTTTGAATATTTGAAATGGTTCTCCCCCATCACTGAGTCCTCTGCTTTGACAGTTTAAGAAGTAAATTAATCAGTCCAATCACTACATCCATCCTGCTTTCAAGTACAATGAATGGCTTTCCCTTCATCACTTACTTGGCCATTTTCCAATAACTAATACCGGGATGATTCATTCCAGTGACCTTTATTTACTAAAGTAAAGGTATTGATCATCACAGTACACATATTGACAGGAAGACAATAATCGCTAATTACCTCAATAAGCTTTATCACCTGCACTGTGCATTAAATATACTATACTGTAACCTCAGATCAAATCCTTTTATCAAACTTTGCATAGTTGCAGGACCATCCTAATCTTTGATCACAAACGTGGCTGTTTGTTCATTCTCTGGTCATTTGTGTCCTGTGACTCCCTCTATTTAAAAAAGGTATATTTTGATTATGGATGAATCTGTGACCCTATGTGCTCCCACGAGGACGTGCATTAATATACTCGTCGTCACGGTTGTCAACTCGCATACGGTTATATTACAAGGAAAGGAAGGCATGATTACCTTGAAGCCAACAAGGGCTGTAAGAGAATGGTAAATCTTATCCATCTAATCTATAATGATATGGCTAGAAAACACATTTGCCCCACTTGTCATCACGGGTAATTGTTTTTTCAGCTAAAAGACAGCAAAAAGACTCAAGAAAAGGGTCACTGAAATTCCTGTCAAGTCGTAAATTGAAAAAAGCTGGTAATTAAACCATTAATTTCCTTGTTTCATGGGTCTAAATTGCCTCATTGGCAAACATTCCTTTAGAGTTTAACAGTCTATGTTGTAATTACTGATTGTCAACAATATTGTCCCAAATTTGTCTCTCTGGGAAACAAATTCAACGTCAAGTATCCCCTCGCATTTCACCGCTGCTGAACGCTCACGCACACTTTAGAAAAAGGTGATTCACCTGTGTATAGATGACATTAGTGTCCGTTTCCCGAGGGGCGCCAAAGAATAATATAAATCACCTCTCTGTCGCAGTGAATGTGCTCTTTGGTGCAAATTCACCATGGAAGTCAGATACATTTAGCTGGTTCACTTAGTGCCGAGAGCCAAATTTCAGACTGAACTACTCCACTCTGTTTCCTGGAACCAAGCCTCCAGCAGTCATTGCAGTTATAATCTTGACACAAACATCAATCTTTAACCCTTTCTGGAACATATTCAGGAACCATATGCATGTGAGACATTTAGAAAAAAGGACTGTATTTTTTTCGTGCATTGTCTGGAGGGTGATGGCTTATTTTTTCTTTTAACACCTCTAGACTGGGAAACCAAATGTTGCCCATTAGTGCATCAGGGGCATACATCACTTCACATAAACCCAGGCGCAAACAAAACACACTGAAATGGAAAAATGCAAAGAGCTGTAGATTTAATGCCTAGGGACGTCGATGGCAGCGGGGTGGATACTCAAAAATATAGCGAGGTAAGATATGTGGTGCATGATGGGATACATCAAATCCTCAATCTATTTTGATTTAGCCTCAGGACTATCAAGTGCCGGTGATGTATCTCGCCTTTCACCCCAAACCCACTGTTCATTCAAATGCTCCTGATTTACAGTGACACTAGAAGAACGGAATAGAGGACTTGGTGTCACCGAAAACTTCTTGGGCATTCGGTGCACTCATTAAGGATGTGAATGTTCAAATAAAACTCAAGAGATTGATCCAAGTCTGTTATTGCCTAAATAAAAGTATGCTTCTTAGATTTAAGTTGTGTACACAGATAATATGGCTCTGTCACACGTAATGAACTTTCCCGCTGCATGTGTAAAACTGATAAGGGGGACAAAATATCAAATGGCTTGGATTTGCTTGAAAACATTTATATAAATCTAGTTTTTTACACTGCAAAGTAAAGTACAGCTGACATAATTTTGGGGCATTTTTAATTATTTTATTTTTTTTCAATGGTATAAAACTCATTGCTATGAATTGCATCACATGAGAATTCAATTCTTACACCCGGGCAAAAACAAGGGGAGAGAAGTGCATTACTCGGTGATGTCATCAGATAAGTTGGCATTGAGAGGCACTATGAAAACAGTAGGGATGAAGGTAGCTCGTATTACTCCGACATGTCATCAGCACATAGGTAGAAGGGATTCTCAATGCATTTTTTTCCATCAGGTGCCAAAGCAGATTTGGAACTAAAAGACTGATTAAGGGGAAAATATTTGTCCTATTAAACTAGGCTGAACACCTCAGGTCAAGTCCTTTGATAGACAACAGAGAACAAAATCATGTGCAGTATATTTTCCCCTCAAGATTTCCCCTCAGTATGATTAATGTATGGTGTTATTTTTCAAAAGGATGAGTAATATAGCACGTCACGTTATTTAATAGCTCTAAAGAGAGCAGCGGTCCCTTAAATGTTGAGGGAACGGGCTTCTGATTTAACGATTGCCATGGCCCAATCCCACATGGACAGTATAATGTGCATAATTATTAACCATTCACTGAATTTTCCCCCCTTCCCACCTGTTAGATGCTCCTTAACCGAGTGTCTAACCTTAAGTTCCCCTGGAAAATGAAATGAATTCATATGACCATTAAATATGCCGGCAATTTAGCTGCTACAGTTCCATCCCGGCCGTCTCCCATGCAAGTAAACAAGTATAATGAACTGGGTCCAAACCAGGGCCGTTTTCTCCAGCCATTAAATTATTCAATGAACAATTTATTGTTGTGCAGGCAGCCTGGAACTTTGTGTTTAACTGGTACATCAGCACATTTACTGTTGCTGACTTAAAGACAGAATTATGTTGTTGTTTTTTGGGGGTTTTTTTTTTGGCCCGGCTTGTGTGTGATAGTGTGTGTGTTTATTTTTTTGTTTCTGAAGCGGAGTATGTTAAATTACCTAGCTTAATTAGCCTCGAATTACTGTAAAGGACTTAAATAACATTATTGGCCAAACTGACCTGCATCCATTAAAAATGCTCATTGATTTTATTGGACAGCACCTAGTGTCACATCACGCATACATTAGCCGCTAAAAGGGTAGCTTCCACTTGCCAACAATTCACAGCGAGCGTAGCTCGTTGTTGGAGGACATCAAATTAAAAACTACAGCTTTGGATACATAGACGTGTAATAATTTCTCTTTATCCAGTTTTTTTTTTAGTCAACAGTTGACCGAGTGCAGTTTCAGACTGTAAAAACAAATACCTCAAGTAGCTAATCATTCATTCACACATTACTAAATGAAAACCTCACTTTTTTTTTTCAAGCATCTTACAAGAAGTATCACCAGAGATAATTAATTTTAATGACAGTCTTATACTTGGGCATTACCTCATTAAGTACACTTTGTTTTATGTGATAACTGTGGAATGACTGCTGAGATGGCAGATGATTGAGCACCTTTTTCTGTTAATTGCAGCGGTGTTTTTAAACGCTGCACAACGGATTGGACTTGTTGAGGAGATTAATGTTTTCTTATCTAACCTAGTCCCTGGGCTGTTGTGTTGGAACCGAGTTATTAATAGCGTCGCTATTGATGAACTGTCAACTGCTCAGCACTCGGCAGATGGACACGTGTACTTGATAACATGTTTTCGAGGCTAGGGGCCATGTTCCATTTACAGAGCTGGGGGGATAGTAGTGTATGCGCTGTATCATGTCTGACAGCGGCATCCACACTAATTTAGAGTTAACACATGTTGTTCATTACTGCTATGATGCATGTTGTTTTATTAGATTAATACCCCAGAACCACACAGCGGTGCGTGTCCCTCTTAAACTGATGTTCAAGTGTGCATAGATGCATTTCTTTAACAGAGATCGCCGCTTTTGTGGAAAAAAGAGACAACAGAAAGGCCGGAGAATTAAACTAAGCGAGCCACCTTACCAGCTTTAACACTTTTATCCCTGTAGTGGTGCCCAATCAGGATAAGTGCTTTATATCGATTCAGCAGTCTGCTTCAGCCCCTGCTTTTGATTTCCCCCATTAGGTCAACAGAGAAGGTGAACCTATTATCAGCATGCTTCATCTCGATAACCACCATTTGTTTATTTCGCTTGTTGATACCGATTACTCCTGCATCGCCTTGTGTGTGTATGTGCATGTGCAAGTAAAAAAAAAAAGAAAAAGTGAACTGAAGAGGCTTCTTCAGTTCCCTCAAAATGTGACATTTAAGATGTGCACTTGATGTACAAGATTCATGAGTCGCGCTCATCCGTCTCTGATATTGAGTATTAAGTCCCTTAATGCTAAAAAACGAAACGAAACGGGAGTGAGTAATTTGAAATGAGGACTGTTACGAAGGGGTTGAATTATAATCTCACGAGGAGACCGTAGATAATCCTCTGTACGTCAGTTCATGAAAAATCGAAGGCCCTGAATTTTGAGCTTCAGTCAAACCGCAGCTTACATTCTGCAATTATACAAAAAAAAAGTTTGATAGGGTTTTTTTTTTGTGTGTGCAAACTTCAGATATTCAATGGCTGCTGTAAAATTGTAAACATCTTTACTGCCAAAGTAATATTTGACAAAAATGTATAGATAATGTATCTTATATACCTGGATAGGAACTCAGAAAATGACCCAGCGTGACTGTTTGTAGCTCAGGGGCAGAGCCAGCGTATTGTTATCGGATTTGATTCCCCTGTTCTGCATGTTGAAGTGTCCGTCGGCAAGATACTGATGCCCAAACTGCTCCTGATGTGCTGGTCGGCACCTTGCATGGCAGCAACCACCATTAGTGTATGAGTGTATGTATGAATTACTGTAATGTGCTTAAATGTAAATGCACGCAAGTGGCCTGTTAATTGCCTCACACACTGTAAATGCCACTTTTTGTTTTCTTACCTGCCCAAATCCTTAATATGAAAAACAAACATTCGATATTGGCTGCACTGATATTAAGCAGTATATTCCAGCATTTAATGGATAATAAAAAAAATCCCTACGCGGCAGAGACAATATTAAAGAAAACTACACCGAAAATACCATCTGAATAGGGTTTCAGACCATTAAAAACAATATCGGATGTCATTGTGTGCTGAAAACTCCTCAGTGTTGTACCCAGGTATCCATATTAGCCTAAAAATGAAAACCCCTGACTTATTTATTACTGACCATTTCCAGCTAACTCGAATAAAAATGTTGTGGCTTTAGGAGTAGCACATACGGCTACACAAAAGCAGGATTAAAATTATCAGAACATATCCTGTCCAGGGATAAAGATCAACAATCAAGACTATCCTGATATCCTCTGCAGTCTGCCACAGCTCCATGTCTTCTCGCTCCGGGGGAAAACTGCAGTGTGTCATCCAGCTGAGAGGGTCATTGCTTGCCAGTTGCTCTCCACTGAGCAGTCGCCTAATGCCAGAGCAAAGAGGAGGGCAGGGAGGATTGCCTCCGACACTGCCCACCCAGGCAATCAACTGTTGGAGGATTTGTGGGAGGTGGAATTAGTCCATCTCCACTGGCTCCGGCTGCCGCTTCTGCAGCCTCTTCCCAATACCTGTCCGCCTACTCAGCTAGCCCTCCAACCTGAACTACATCTCTCAACTGACTGCCTCCATACAGGCCCTACATGCTGAATGATCTTTTCTGTTTATCCACCCGAAACTAGTTGCACGACAGCATTTCTGCGTTACATTGCTGTCGTCTTTCCAGAGAGAAAAGCTTCACAGTTTCATGGATATTAGGGATTCAATTTAAGCTTCTCTATTTCTTTTTTTTTAACAAAAGTCTGTCTATATTAAACTTTGTTGTGTCCTATAGGTTTCAGTATCTTCTGCTCCAGTGGTTCAAACCTTTTTTTTTTTTTTTGCCTGACGTACTCCCACAGCCCTGTCAGATGTGCTCAAGCAACCCTTCACTGAAACCACCAATTATGTTTCAGTGTGTTAATTTGGATTTTTCTCAAACTGGATGTTATTTAATGCTATTTATATAAAAGTGTAACAGTAATGTTTTCACACAAGCCGTAGCTTTCACTGGAATTTGTTTTTTCCTCAGGATGTTTAGTCATTCACACTCCTCTATCTGTTTAACAACTTATCCATTCATTTTTGTTTCTCAGATGCAGGATGCAGGATGCAGCGTGTGGTGTTGCCATCAGTGCAGTTTGTATTTCCCTTTTCATGGTTGTGTGTAAACTCTATCTCCAAGCTGATCATTGTAAACTGTAACATTACATACCATTTCAACATTAATACATTTTAAATGCTACATTTTCTCTGTCTCAAATCAGTGCATGTATTTTTTCTTATGACCTGTAGTTAGACGAGTCAGTGGAAAATCTCTGATGTGCTCCATGCACACGCTAAGTGGGCAAGCAGAACAATGGCTTTTGTATAGCACATTAGTAACTGCAGACAGGGGGTTGTCAATATTTTTTTAATTCAATTCCTGGACTGGAAATCTGGATGGAAAAAGAGCAAGATGAATGCCTTTCCCTCCCTTCTACAACTACTGTCTTGCACTGGAACGCGGCCAACCGCTCCACTGAAGCTCCAGTTTCCCAACGACGAGACACTGTTGTTAAACTAAGTGCCTCCTCACTGTAAAGACTGTACATCAATGGGAAGCAGTGCCTTCATAAAAAACGAAAAAAATGGACATTCTTAGCTCAGCAGAGTTTGTGAGAGTCCCGCACCTTTTGTTTGTACTTGGCTATACGCTCCATTTCAAAAAGAATAAAAATCCTTTCGTCAGCTTTCACTGGAAGTTCATGCGATACGTATGCACTTTTAAACACGGCGGTGGAGCAGTTTATCATATTATTCACCTACACTTCAAAAAAAAAAAAAAAAAATACAAAAGTCCTGCTGACAGCTAGCAATAAAAACTCTCCTTGTGCAGCAGGTTAGCCCCAGAGGTAGGGGACGCCGACTGATGACTGGGAGGTTTCTGTTTTGAATTCCTAGTAGGAGCAACTTGTGGGTGTACAAGGCTGGGAACTAGAGGATGTGTGATATTACATCTACGTTGCACAGAACCGCTATTGAGCCACTTTGAAGATTGCACTGAGGGCCAAACAGTTCCAACAGAGCTGCAGCGGAGGCGAATCCTGCTCCCTGACCTTTCCAATTAAACACATGTGTCAAATGGGCTATTTGTGCATACGTATATCTACAAGGGATGTTCCGATTACTGAGAGTAGATTAGCTAATGTAATGTTCATCCAGGCCTACAACTGAAAAAAAAAATATACTACTCTGGCAATCGGCCAGGAAAATGTGCCACTTTTTTTCTTTTTTTTTTTTCGTGCAAATTAATTTGCAAATTAAATTGCAAAAGAGTGGTAATTAATTTATATGTTACAGGCTTTACCTGAGGCATTGAACATTTATAAATTTAGATATTAATCCATTTTGGCATGTTTTGACATTGATAGATTTCAGCTAATTATAATTGGTTAGATGAGGCTCTCCTATAACTGCTCCAAATACAGAGAGGAGAACGGGAAGCGCCGGGAGAGGTAAGTTATATAAAATGGTACGCCGAGTGCATATAAGCTATCTGGTGTTACATATATCTAAATGATGCACACTTTAATGACTAATAAGGAATGTGACACAGCGAAATGCCAGTCGCCAGAGGGCGATTTAGTTTCGACAAATTTTGCCTTATAATTGTCAAGGTTTTGAATCACTGTGTTGAAAAATAGCACCGGTATGACACCGACACTAACAAGAACTGACGCCAAAATATTATTTATTTTGGCATGCGGCCACAAAAATTGTATTCCTACTTGTCTTTAATGCTTATGAGTGTTTTTCTGGAGCTGCGTACCTGTCCAAGTGTTAACAGAGTCAACAAGCGCTGTGTGATGTCATTGTTTCTTACTCCGAGTATTTTAATTGAATACAAATACTTGAGTCAACATTACTATGAAGTGCCACATCAACATTTTATTTTTTCCTTTTAATCAATTTCCCATAAGAGGATTGCTGAATCATGAGCACAAACTGTTTGTTATGTTGCAACAGCATTGTTTCCTGAGCTGAGTGTTACGTATGAAATCCTGCTGGGAAAGCAGGAAAGCTTTGGTGGAGGTATTTTAGTCAAGAGCTAGATCAGCTAATTACTGTTCCTGTCCCTGATCATTTAAAAATGATAAATGTCTAGTGGAATGAGCAATCTGGCACTGAGATTGTTAATACTTTGGAGTTTAGTTAAAAAGTGGGTTTTTTTTGCATTTATTTTAGATTTTGAATGTTTTATACGTGCCATATTTTTTTGGTTATGGTTGAGAAATGTTTGTTTTTTTCACCCCCCGAGTGAAAATACCATTTTAGCTTTGAAAGGGGATGGCTGATAAACTCTGTCCACATAATATTCATATTCCATTAGAAAAAGATTAGGCAGATGCTGACCTCTACAGGTATGATGTTGCCTTGCATTCTTGACAGACATCACTTCAAATTATGGAGCATATTAAGGGGGCTTGTATCAAAATCAAAAACTAAAATCAACTGTCATCATTTAAAAAAAACTCACAAAAAAATGTGTCCTCATTGTGCAAATATTTGGAGGTGTGTATGCCAGTATGTACTGTATAGATGCTGCAAGATAGGACGACACTAGCTCATTAAATTGTGCAAAATGATAAGCATGAGGTGCTGTTAGAAAATGCGGTCTCGCTGAGGCACTGATAGATAATGAAATGTCTCACTGGAGCCAAAATGTAGTGGCAGAGTAACGGGGAGGCAGACAGCTAAACCAAATAACCGGGCTATCAGCCTCTACTGACAAACAGCCACAAGCCTGACTGAACTGGGGAAAAATAGAGCAGTGGAGAAGACATGGTGGCAATGGAGCACAAAGTGGAGATGACAGCCTTTAGGACACAAGTGACAGCAATTGAGGGTAGACTGAGTGCAAGTGAGTGTCAGGCAGAGGGAAAAGCCATGCCGGTGCAACAAGCATTAATGGTGACTGGCACATGAGCTAAAGACGGACACAGGGGTCTCATTCAAGGGTCCTCTCAGGCTGCAACTTGCTGCTTAGTGGTCAACTGAGGAGTATATAATGATGTCTCACTGCACAGCTTCCTAAGCCTTATTTATTCGCAGAAAGTTTGCTTAAGCACTCTTTTCAGTACTGCCACCATACTGCCAGCTTTATAGTGAGGTCCAGCAGAGAGGTTTGGGTCAGGGGGAAGTTAACAGTGGTCATTTAATTCTTTAAAGTGCGAAATGAAAACAGATCGTTCCAACGCAAATCAAATCAAAATGTACTTAAACTGGAACTTGATCTGTGAGAGCGATTGCTCTGGGACTTTCTGCTATCGGGCCCTTCGGCATGTGCGCTACCACTCTCCAAAGTTTTCATATTAGAAAAGGAGCAACTCAAGAGTGTGTGACCTCATATTGAAAGACATATTGGTCCCAGACCAGTTCACAGAAATGACAAAGCTGTCACAACGACTTGACTTTATAAATAAAAATGGTCACACATTTCCCAACGCGATGGGAAATGAGATAATAAATCAGGGGCACATCCAGAGGTGGTAACAGAGGATCGTCTGAGTGAAAAAGAGCAGACAACCATTATAAAACCATCAACTGTAAAATAACCCCTACATCCTAAGACGCACACAGAGTAATACATCACATCTCTCATCACAAGGAAAAAATGAAAATGAAAAATGAGTCAGCTGCATGACTGATGTCTGATGGTATATGAAGCCACAGTGAAACTAGATTTGACAGGAAAGACCACTGAAACCCACTGACAGCCGTTTTTTGGGGGGATATTTTATGTATCATGTTAGATCATTTGATGCCAGATCAAAAGCAGTGATGGTAAATTCACTGTCGCCATCACTCACGTATATATTTGTCCACTCACTAATCAGTCAAAGATGGCGCCTTTCCCTTACACAAATAAAAAATGAAAATGAGAAATACTTGGTGGCAGCTGTTAATACACTGAGGTGGCCCACCCAAGTGAAGTCTATGTGTTGGAAACACTACGTCATGTTTACAGCGCACAGCTCCATGAACAGAAAATCAAAACCTGGGGGACCAATGACGACAGGGGCCACCACAAATATATAAATGTGTGCTAAACTCTGTGTTTCATCATATGATTTAAAGCTTATAGTGCAGAGTAAATGTAAGAATTAAGCTAAGAAATCCTCAATAGCATTAAATATAATGTTACACACATTAAATATTCAAAATTAAGCGACCAAGTTGCTCTGCTGGCTGATGCTGACCTTATCAAGCATACCAGGTGTCGACCAGACATGACCTGTGCCTAATTATACACGGTTTCTTTTTCATCTTCTACATCGGTATGAAATTCACTGTTGCTTAGTTACTTTCAGTCAAGGCAGGTCACCAACTCAGGGCTCTATTTAAAAATACACGACACGCTCAAAGTGGTAGGTCTCGGGCGATCAGACTATGTAGGCGGCTCAGAGCGCACCTGTGGTTTTGGTTTACTTAAGTGCACAAAAAGCAAGTGGGTTTAAGTATTATTAGCACCGCAGACGGGCATCATTGTGTGCTGAAAACACAGTTAAGGTCAGCATATCAAACAGCACAAACATTGTGCGGCCTTCTCCGTGAAGTAGAATGTAGTTCAGAGGGCGTGGTGAGCAATAAATATGCTCTCAGACAGTCACTATAATCCTCGTCTCATTGCTCTGAAACAGCTGTGCCAAACACGGCGATGCATGACAACAATGAGCTCAACAAATGAAGAATGTTCTTTTTCCAGGAAATCATACCTTGCTGTCTGGATGGTGCAGAGCGCGCCCACAATATGAACACACAGCACCACATATCTGCAGCCAAGGGGCAGATGGTGCGAGTTTGTTAATTAGTACATTGTTAATTGAAACGAGAAATACAACACAGTTAGATGAGCCCATTTATACGACCGCAGAATCCATTTCAAACCTTGAAAAAAAGGATCCTCTCTTCGAATTCGATGTCTGTGATACAACTGAGTTATAACAGACCCGTTTAATTTGTGCAGAGTTGATTTTGTAGCATTAAAGGCTGCAGAATTGTCAATAAATCTGTCCAGCGATCTTCACTTATAGATCAATTCACACGATTCCAGTTTTAAACACATACGGTTTCTTTTTGTCAATTTAATTGCACTCACTGGCTTGGTAGTGTTTAATTAAATGTGTTTATGGTTCGAGAATTACTGTGCATTTATTCGCCGTTGTTGCTGCCTCGTTTTGAATTAACTTTCCTCTAGTTTTTGGGCCTCGCCTCCCACTTGTGCACCGGCCACCAAAATACCACTAAAACCCAGGAAAATACCTGATTGGTCAGAGGAATTTTTTCATTTGGATATTGTGCAGCACAAAAATAAATAAATAAATAAATTTGGGACCCTTATGTTTTAGTGCCAGTACAACCCTGACCTCACATCGCCTTATAATAAAACTACACTAATCAGTCAGATATAAACTCTAACCCAAATTCAAGATAAAGGGAAAAGATACACAGCACGGATATGGGATCAGGAATTAGTATAATAAAAACTTGTTATGGTGCTCTGTCAGGCTATTGATTTTTTTTCTCATCAACTTATATCAGTCCATATATTTTAAGTTTCACTGTGCTGCTGTGTTTCAATTACTTTTTTGTTTAACTCACTGAGCGTTTGTTTTTGTTTTGCAGTGTATTTACAGCAGAGCTTATCTGCAAACTTGAGCATAAGCTCGTCGCCCCTCTAATCTTTTAAGATATGGTTTATCAGCCCGTTGTTCTATGCTATATGAATACAGCGCTTTTATCACAGCTGGGGCATCTCGCAGAATGCAGTTTTCTTCTGAGCCAACGGACGCTTTCCCTCTTATCGCCAGTTAACTGATACACTGAAGGGGTCAAAAACACATTGCTTATTATTTTAGATTTTAGATTCTCGCTTGACATAGAAAAACAACACAGAATGCAATACGAGGTTTGTCTTTGTTTGTTTCATATAGTCGACCAGGAGAGGGGAGAGGCACATTGTAAATATTAGTTTTAGGTCCTGAGAGCACCAGTGTATCAGAATATACAGTGAAGATACGGTCAAGACGTGATGGTGCAGTGCATTAACCCAATAATGCCATTACACTGGAGGCAGAACAATTTTGACTTCACCACAGTTTGCACTTGTCTGGTGATAATATGATGTGTCAGCTCTGGGATGACGAAAATAGAAATCCAGGAACTCCTTGTTAGACATTCTTATGATCTTTGATTAATGGCTGTGCAGTAACCATGATGCCACGAGGCAGGTCATGACAGTTATTACAGTCCTTGTTCAGTGTGCAGGAGGTGATTTTGTCCTATAAATGTGTGTGTCAGCAGTCCAATCTAACCATATCCTGTGTTAACTCTCAGTCGAGGATAAGACGGACTGGATGTGACAAGGACTGTAAAGATAATGGCTTAAATGTATCTTCTTTAACCAGCAGGAGACGCAGACAATATGGATACGCTGTGGTAAATTGACAAATCTCCCTCATTTTTTATAATATCCATACAACATCTCACAGTTGCACTTTCTCGCAATCTCTTCCCTCCAACATCGCGACACACATAGGCACCACTGCAGTGCCCATACAGCCCCGTCTCCTCTAATTCACTCACACTGCTGTCTTCCCGTCGCTTGTCTTATTCACTCTGCTTTGTGTTAGCTCGTTAAAAGGTGGAGCGCACGTCTAAAGCCTGAGGAATCTCAGACAACAGAGGGGAAAAAGGGTTTGACTATAGTTAGAAGTATTTGAACATAATTGCTGTAGTGCTTAACATAGAGAGCACAAGCCTCGTTATATTTTCCTTTTAAAAAAAAAGAAAATTTGACAACCTCAGTCTTGTGTCCATATCCCCACCCTAAACATGGTATAAAATATTTTTGTATTGAAGGTATCTTACTGAAGCTATGAATTCCAGTATAATGACAACATTGGCAACTTGGTGTTAAGGTTTTGAAAACAAGATGACAGGATATAGGAACTAAGAGTGAGCTTTATTTAACAAAGCTGAATGATACAAAAAGAGAGGAAAAAAAAGAGAAAAAGAGCTTAATCAAAGTGCAAATCAATGAAAACTTGAGGAACAGAAATCAGAAACATACCAAATGGGGAGACACTGGGTGGCATAATGCACACACACACACACACACACACACACACACACAATGAACTGACAAAGATATGAGGCAGAACAAAGACTATACACACACACACACACAATAACGAGGTGGGTGAGGTACAGTTGGAGTGAGGAGGGAAAAGGACATGTGAGGGAAAGGAACAGAAAAACACTGGAAGGAGGAACTGAAAAGCAAGACCCAACACATGAGGGCACCATTTCACAATTACACATGTAATAAGACAACACAGCATAATGAAAACTGGAGCTGTAACACTTAGTCATTATTTCTCCATTAGTTCTGATTATCTATCCAAAATGTCACAGTGGAAATGTTTTGTAAACGTATACCAATCGTACGTGGCAGCATTTGGTCAAAAGTGTCATGATTTTGGATTTTGCCACCTAGTCCTGGCAACAACGCAGTGCTTTTTTATATTCTGTATTACAATATAGTCCAGCCCTAGTGACCGCAGCATGCTTGGATAATAATTGCACAGCTTTTGATTGTTGGTGGTGTGCTCTGAATGATGACATAATAACAGGTCTGGGTTCAAAGAGGATGAGAAGATTAAAGGGGCCGACAATGCATAAAGCAGGTTGCTATATTTAACTACAGATCACATCGTGGAGTCAAATGTACTGGCAGATATTTAAAGAATTCAAAGAAGAGAAGATAGCTATATTTCAAATGTTCTGGGTCTAATGTTCTGCCTTTAAACTGCCCGGTCACTTCAAAGACACGTTTGCTAACCAGTAGCCATAAAGACAAAGCTAAAAACCAGGGTTAGCATAAAAGCTAACAAGCTAGAGTTATCAACAAGCTACATAGCTTGACTGCAACATCATACAGCGATATGTGCTACTGCGAGTGTTACTGTAACCGCCGCCATTGTGGTTAAAACATAGAATGAAACATACATCAAGCAGGGTCCTTACCTGTCCAGCAGAAAAGCCGCTAGCTCTGCGTCGCTCTTGACTCCTTACAAATCCTGCAGCTCCTCCAGCTCTGAAATGGCGCGCTGATATTTATCTGTGTTTTCTCTCTGGCTCGGTCCAATTCTTTGTTCTTAACACTGCTTTTCTTTGTCTTTTTTTTTGCCCTTTCTGGGGGCATTTACCTGCTCAGTTGCTTCTCCGCCATTGTTTACTGTTTGAGTTTGAGCTTGAACTTCTCTGACCAGGTGAGGGCAGGCACTGCGCCTGTGCGGGGGAGGGGCACTGCCCAATAGCACTGTGCAGGGAGGGGGGCTGCCAGGTATGCACGAGGGTGATTGACACTTCTCAGACACTCCCCTTGGCTCTGATTGGTTGTGTTGGTCCAGGAGCAGCGGATTCTTGCAGATCAAATTACAGCCACTGGGTGGAGCCACAGACAGCTGACCTGTATCTTATTCTACTGTCAGATCATAATGACAATTTTAGATAGATAGATAGATAGATAGATAGATAGATAGATAGATAGATAGATAGATAGATAGATAGATAGATAGATAGCGCCAAAGACGGCTTCATTAAAATATAATTAAAAATGTAAACGCAACACTTCTGTTTTTCTTCCCATTTTTCAAAGGTTAAAGACTGAAGTCTTTTGTTCTCCACACAAACAAATTATTTATTAAACTCATGAAACACAAATTTTGATATATTTGTCAGGGATTGCTCCTCGTTTGCCAAAAACCCGTCCACGGGAACAGATGTGGCACATCAACACGCTGATTAAGCAGCATGACTTTTGCACAGGTGTGCCTCAGCCTGGTCACAATGAAAAGGCCACTCTGAAATGTGCAGTTGGATCCCTTTTTCATGGTATAAATAGACCATACCAGTAATATTTCCCTGCAACAATGAGAAGACTGATATAATGTATGAGCGCCGCTGCCCTGATGTATAGGCCTTTTACGAAGCAGACGTTTCAGATTGTTATAGCTGGGAAAGTACAGGTGTTGCTAATAAATTTAACGACGGCTCTGACAGCGAGCCAGCACGCATAATAACTCAATTCAGCTTTCATTAGCTTTTTATTATTTACAGCTGTGCTTATCCCACTGACATGTCAAAATTACTTTCATTAAAAAAAAGAAAGAAAGAAAGAAAAGATCTATTGCTGCTTTTCACTTGAAGGTCTCGCACACCAACACAGGTGTTCTCTCCAGCTGATCAGCAGGCCTTCTCTCGGGCTGAGCGTGGGCGGAATCACTTAAGGTCACAGGACTTCATGTACTTCAGGACGATGGAGGTGTAATTTGTCCCACACAAACAGGTGCGCCGACACGACGGCGAGCGGCAGAGTGAGCGAAACGTGAATCAAGTGCTGTCGGTGCAAGCGCGGCCCTGACAAATGGTCTAATTGGCAAAAAATAATTAAAATCACCTGTGTGGGTTTTGGCATGGGCGTGCAGAGCCTTTAAGTAGAGGAGCACTTGCCCCAGACCGTCGGAGAATCTGGTGCTGAGGCGATTAGTCACAAGACAGAAGATGAATCACCGACAGTTTTTCAGAGTCTCGTAGTTATTTGTCAAGCAAAAAAGTGTAAAGTTTGTTGGTGTCAGCTTTTTCGCTGTTATATGTGATTGTGAATATCCCTGGGTTCTGGGGGTGGTAGTTGAACGAAACAGGAATAAGACGATGTTAATGGATACAATTTATATTTCCAGTCTTATGGTGCTAATGTGAGGCAGTGTCCATGGGTAGCAAAGTTAACGGCACTCTAATTGTTGACTGGGAAGTTTCAAACTATGTCTTTAAGTACCAGTCCCTTGGGTTGAAGTGCTTTTGATTAGGGGAGGACTCGGACAATAACATTTTGACGGCTGCATTCCATTTACCGTAGATGCGCCACAGTTTCAGGGCTCTGCTACTGTGTCTGCTCACTCACTGAGATGGCTTACCAGAATGGAGCCCTTGTTAACGATATTGGGTCACTTCCCTGCTTTGACAGGCCAGGCCACATCTCCACATGCACTGCATTCGCAAACAAACCACTTATACTGCTTTTTTGTTCTATTATTTTTAAGAATAGGACACTTTCTTTTTTACATTCAGTTAGAAGAAAACACCTAAAAATGGTTTAAAACAACCATGCGACCATCAATTGCACTTCTATCCTCAAGGTACATTTACATAAATATATATAGTTTTTGTGCTCTTCTGTCTGTGTTTTGCACCTGGCTTTTCCTTCAGTGCTCTGGCTGGACATGAATTTATCATCATGTTGCTCAGGTGGCTCTGAGTGTGATACTTCCACCTGACAGAGAAGAGTATACCGGTCCTTATGTTCCATATTTTGGATAGATCAGCTCTGGAAAAGGTAGTTATGATATGATGGATTTTTCTCTCCAACCATGGTGTGACGATATCTGTAATTCTCCAGCATTTAACGCCATTTTCCTCCCAAGCTTTCCTCCTCGTCTCTCACGCTCATTCTCTCTTACTCTCGCGCTGTCAGTTTTCTCACACCAATCGCATGCGACAGCAGCGGCCATGCCGTCAGATTAAAAGGCAGGCGCGGGAGCAGACGGTTCTACAGTTCTGAGGTACTGTAGCTGCCCTGTGCTGCTTTTCTTTATAATTTACACGTTTCATTTCACAATTTCACACTCTGAGGATCCACCCAGTGCTCCCAGCAGCTAAGTCCACCTCTTTGATTGGCTGTTGATGTTGAGACTGGACACCGAGATCCAATTGTTGAGTCTAATTTTCAGGTCTGTATCTGACGACCCGGAACTGAGAGTCACTAATCTCTCTCTAGAATCAACTTCTGCACCTTTAAAGTGTCATTCCGTCGCCTGAGCAAACTTAGGCACCGTGCACAGAGATCGTATAACATCTACTCTGATTTAAAGGGCTGACTGACACCGAACAGTTGTGTCCAGATGCAAAGCTGCAGTCAGGAAAGCTTGGCAGGACAATATAGTAAAAAATTCATACAGAATTGGGACACAGCTGACTTCACTTGTGCTGCTTGCGAATGTAGCAAAGCCTGCTTTCTTTTATTACAGGCTCTGCTAGAATTTGATTTTCTAAATCATTTTTCTCGCAGTATCATGTCACATTTTTGAGCATTTGAAAATGAAATAAAGATAAAGATGAAATAAGAATGTCATGAACAAAAAATGTCATAGAAAGAGGTGAAAACGATTGAAATACGTCTGTGGTTTTGTCTATTACAAGTGAGCAAACAATAGCTGAAATCCCTAAACTATAAATACAGAGGCTTTATTATAGGTCAACACAGCAGGTCAAACTCGGTGAAGAGTTGTCTCCCCTCCTGTCTGCAGTCTGCCTCTCCTTCCTGCAAAAGTAATGATCATAGCAACAGAAGAGAAGCTCCTTAAATTGGCTGTCCAACAGTGTGTCCTCTTGAGAGGAGGGAGGAGGAAAAAAAAAAAAAAAAGACCACGCTCCACACAGTGAGCAGCCGCCTCTCTGTTGATGCATGTGTGTTGTAGCGCGGAGACATCTGCTTGTTGGCGTGGGTAATTGTTTAGTCTCTCCATATCCGGCACTGACCTGAATTGCTCCGTAATCTCTGAATCTGCATTTTAAAAGCCACTTTCGTCCTCATATGCAAAGTTGTCCTCATTGTCTGCTGCTGATGTGTGCGCGCAGCCACAGCTCCGATGACTTCTGAGCAGCTACTGCGAGTATTTGGACCAGATAAGATCGGCGTAGAAGTAAGAGGTGTGTAACTGCGAGCATGAGCTAAACACTTATTGCAAAAAGGGTGATATTTCAATAACCCGTCTTTACATGACTTTAAATTATTAATCACAGGTTTGTCACTTAAAATGGCAATCTCAAAGATTTCCAGAAGCAGGTGTATTTTTGGAACTCACTGCTTCCCGGAGTGACGTCAGTCAGCCGGCAGCTTCGCCAAGCTTCCATAACAACACCACATGAAAGCGATTTGCACTTTTTCGTCCGTTGTTATCGGTCTATTCTTTGTTTGTCCGCCGATGACTGTTAACAGTAGCATTAACCGTTAACACTAGCAGAGACCAGGACAAACAAAACTGTTGTGTCATCTACAAACTGCCCGCTCTCTCTCTGGCTGAGCAATCATATCTGGGTGAAGGCGTCACTAACCGTTCACGGCTTGGAATAATTTCCAGGAAAGTTGCCACCCAGTGTACATCTTTGGTATTGCAGCAAATGCAAGCGCTTTCATCAGTGGGCCTCTGGGCTCAATCATCATTGTGTTACCTCACTTGGGCGATAGATAAGAACTTAACAGATATTTATTAAAATGGAATTATTCAAGATTATTACCTTAAAGTTATAATAAAACACAACTCCGAATAAATAATGTCAAATTGGTTCTTACTGAAATAAATTGCGTTGTTGCAAATGCTATTTAACTGTTATCAACAGGATTTGGGCATTTTAGGGGATCATCTGTGGTTTAAGGGTTAGGATAATGTCCATGAGCTGCTTCACTTCCTTGTTTCCTGTCATCTCTTTGCTGTTGTGAACTAACAAAGCATTAAAAAAAAAATGATACATTGGTTATGTACAGATGTCCTGCAGCTGTTTCATGGAATATAAATGGTCAGATTTGAGGCAAGGGTTACGTTAGAGGAGGGTTTTCCACAACATGGCAACTCAAAACTTTTCATGATCAAAAGCTATAAAGCTGATGTCTTTACCATTATTAAAAGCCATCAATTACAACTTATGTATAGACATTTTTTATAGCAGGGGAGTCCAAACTTTCTTCTTTTCTGGCGGGGTAAAGTGAACCTCACGGTGGGTCAACTTTGAGTCCCAGGCCCTAGATTGGGCAGCCCTGCATCACAGAGTGCCTTAAATGAAGTTTTTTTTTAAGACTTGAGTTTTGATTCTCAGTTTGGAATCAGGAGATGTTAAGATAAGTCACGATATATTTGCATGTGTTACTGTTGGCTTCGTCCTGGGCACCGTAGCAACAGGATGTTATAATTTCACCAGCGAATGAACTGTCAGTCGCATCATGCACAATTCAACTTATGGCTGGAAGAAAAGTCTTTTTTCTTCCTGTGGCTGTCGGTCGCCAGGGCAAAAAAAAGAAGTTAGTGTTGACGGTTCCATAGGCTTTGTGAGCCAGCTATCAGTGTCGGGAGCTCGCCATGTGACAACTCCAACAGCAACAGCTCTGCTCTTGACATTCACGTCAAGTTTCTACAGACGCCGAATCTACTTCAATAACTCAGGTGTCGACCTTGTGAAAAACCCATGCGCTGCCATATTTATAGGGGCCAGGGAGAAGGGTAGAGACACATGAAAGTGTGATGCTACTAAGACAGCAGAGAAACAATCTGAGCTTCGCGTTGGTTATAATACCTATGAACATAACCCTGATATGACGAATGAAGAAACTGGCTCTATAACAATTTCTGTACAAATGAAAGAGAGGACAAAAACTCCCATTCGCTGATTCTCCTCTTCTCCGAGGGAAAAGAGAGCAACATTTTTTTGTGGTACAACAAAGACTTTAATAATAAACACAATCAACCATGCGCATGAGGCAATATCCAAATGGATTTTTCGCAGACTATTGAATTGCTTAATTTATTAATGAAAATCTATGTTTACAAATGGGATACCCAAATTGGAGCCAAAATCCCTTTTTCCTGGTAATGTTATTTGTTCTATTGAGTGCATTTGATAAAACATCGCTTCCCTTTCATACTCCCAACACGGGCGCAGACTCTTAGTTACAAGCTCTCCCTGTACACAATAGCCGGAGCTGCATTTGCAAAGACAAACAGGAGGCTGGACGTTACAATTCCCCTCATAACCGTGGCGGTCGATCATGCGAAAGGTCCTCGCCGTCGGTTCGCTGTTGGCTCTTCGTGCCAGGTGGTGCAGAGCATCTGCAATGTTTTGCGAAAGAGGTTAAATTAATAATAATTAGGTGAACTCGTGAGCATGTTACAGGACGGACATGTCCTCCATTTTGGGCGTAATGCACCACGCAGTTTCCAGCTAGAAACCCGCTTAAGTGTTAAAAGCTGCAGAATATAGGCTAACCTATCCATAATCCTGCAGTTTTAAAGCTGGAAAGTAGTTAAAGACAAAGGGATTGATATTCTACTTTTGCCCTTGAGTGAGAGGGAAGAGGGAGGGAGAGAGGGACAGTGTGTAAGTGTAAGTGTGTATATGTATGTGTGTGTGTGTGTGTGTAAGTGAGGGAGGGACAGTGACAGACGCATAATCTCTTTTGTATTTTTGATCCCTAAATGTGGTGGTTGTGTCCCCTTATCCCAGCTACTTAGTTTCTGCAGTGCGTAAGTGATGCCATGCACTTAGGCTGTTAAAAAGCAGGTCAGTACGACCACGGAGAGAAAACCACATGTGCATCACATGGATAGCCCTGGGATTATTCCTCACAAAATGTCTTAATTCCTCTGTTCACTAATGATCCAGGGAAAATGCCCTCTAATCTCCATTCCATTAATTAAAAAGAGCATGAGCCCGTGGAAAAACCTCACCATCTGCTGCGGTTTCATTCCTGCAGACAGATTGTGTTTTCAGCTTTTAACCAGGGGAACTGGGTTTTTTTTTTTCCTCCTTTCCTTCAGAGCAAACGGGTGGAGTGTGCGTTGAGGTGGATGGTAAACAGATACAACTGCTCTATTTGAGTATTAATGCACTAGAATATGCTGTTTTAAAAACAGGAGTGATCCCTGTGAGGAGTTTGAGCTTCTTCCTGAGGACATTTTTTTTTTTTTTACAACTAAGAGACTTCAAATGCTGCGCATAGATTCACCAGAACATTCTTCTTTAGAGGCTTCAAAGCCATTTTACAGCAGCTCCTTCTATAATACAGTGTCCGTCTTTTGATAAGAGTGCTGCAATACTGTCTCTGTGGGACTGCTATCAGTCTTTTTTTCATTAGAGAAAGGCTTTAAAGCGGCAGTATGTAGTTCTGCGGAAGAAATTCAATATCAAAATCAGAATATTAATGAGGAAATAATACAACCTCAGAAATATATATTTATTTCCATAACTGAAAAAACAAGCTGTTCTGAGATGAAACACTGTGTGAAGCATATAAACACATAAACATAATGAAATGAAATTGCGTTGTCATTTAATGTCAGTCATGAAAAAAAGAGAGTTTGCATATTTAGTTTGTTAGGGCTTTTTTTTTTTTTTTTAAATGGAGTCAGTGAAGATCTTTTTTCTTTTTAGATCAAAATGTCTGACCCAAATCTACGCACTGCTCCTTTAACGCTGCTTTGAGTTGAAGCTTTCCCTCCTTTTCATCACAGATTTCATAAAAGGTTCAACTTAAAAAAACAAACAAAAAAAAAACATTTTTTTTTTTCATTCACATACATTTTCTCTTTATTATTAGACTGGGATTTAAAAAGTGTTTCTAATAGAATAAATTAATCTTAAAAAAGGACTATTACTAAGTGTTTTACTATAACTATACCGTGCTGTAATAATGATGAAAAAAATCCATGAAGTAAACCATTTCTAAAAATAGAAGTAGCCAGATTCAGAGTCAAAACTCTGCAGCTGTAACTTCTTTTATTTTATTTATTTTTTTATTATTGGTTTTGTTCGTCAAAAGTAAATATGCTGCAGGAGGGGTGGCTCTAGATCCGATTATGCTAAACTGTATCAGTTCAAAGCGAAGACACACTCTTATAAGAAAATTGAATCAAGTGCGTTTGACCCTGCGGTCAGAGCCCCGGAGACTGTGACATGAATTTGATCTGGCTAGTAGGCAGGAAAGATTAACCGAGCAGATGTCGTTTTCCTCCCCTATTGGAACAGTAGGGCCAATAATAAACACAAACACACACACACACACACACACACACACACGCACACACAGGCACACACTAATCTGAGAGAGGCTAGTAGCCCTTGCGCATCCCTGTCTCTCTCCTCTTCTGTTCTCTCGGGCAGACAGTCGCTGTTCCAGTCCCACCAATGTCAAGTTTTCTCCACACTGTGTGTTTTTTTGTTCTTTTGCGCACAGGTCTTCCTTCACCACCCTGCATGAGTTCACCACAGACATTGTCCCCTTTGGCGTGAGTTGCGGCACTGCTCCAGCCTCCAGATGGACGCACGGGGGACGAAGAAGACACTGTGCGGGAGATGGCGTGCCGTGTGCCGTTTTGCGCTGTTCACTTGTTTCCTGGACGCAGTGTGCGGACAGATTCGCTACTCCATCCCCGAGGAGCTGGAGCACGGAGCTTTTGTCGGCAACATTGCGGAGGACCTGGGTCTGGATCTAGACAAGCTCTCTGCGCGCAGATTCCGGATAGTCTCGGGTGCCAAGAGGCAGTACGTGGAGGTAAATTTGGAGAACGGAGTTTTGTTCGTCAACGAGAGGATTGATCGTGAGGAGCTGTGCGAGCAGAGTTTGTCCTGCTCTTTTCACCTGCAGGTGGTCATAGAGAACCCCCTGGAGCTGTACAGGGTGGAGATGGAGATCCTGGACGTGAACGACAACTCTCCCAGCTTCCCGTGGACCGAGTTCAACCTGGACATATCGGAGTCCGCTGCGCCCGGATCACGCTTCCCACTCGAGAGCGCACAGGACCTGGACGTTGGGTCCAACTCGCTCCGCACCTACTTGCTGAGCGTCAACGAGCATTTCCTTTTGGACATCCAGACGCGCAGCGACGGCAGTAAATTCGCAGAGCTGGTTCTGCAGAGCCCGCTGGACAGAGAGCAGCAAAGTGCACATCAGATGGTCCTGACGGCGGTGGACGGGGGCGCGCCGGAGAGGTCCGGCACTGCGCAAATTGATATCACCGTTTTGGACGCGAACGACAACGCGCCCGTCTTTGACCAGTCGTTTTACAGAGTGAGGCTCGCCGAGAACGCACCCAAAGGCACAGTTGTCATAAAACTCAACGCGTCCGATTTAGATGAGGGTCCCAATGCCGACATCACTTATTCCTTCAGCGGCCACGCTCCCATCAAAGTGCGCCAGCTTTTCAGCGTGGACTCGCGCACGGGGGAAATCAAAGTCAAGGGAGTGATAGATTATGAAAAAGCCAGGATGCATGAAATATATGTCCAGGCTAAAGACAAAGGCCCCTCGGCCGTAGCAGTTCACTGCAAAGTGCTGGTGAACGTCCTGGATAAGAACGACAACCTGCCGGAGGTGATCCTGACTTCAGTGTCCACACCTGTGCAGGAGGACGCGCCTCCTGGAACGGTGATCGCCGTCATCAGCGTCATGGACAAAGACTCAGGTGAAAATGGGAACGTGGACTGCGAGATCCCGCACCACGTCCCGTTTCAGCTGCACTCGTCCTTCAAGAACTACTACACGCTGGTAACCTGTGATTTTCTGGACAGAGAGGCGGTGGCGGAGTTTAACATCACCCTGACCGCCCGAGACATGGGCTCCCCACCGCTGTTCACGAGAAAAACTATTTTGGTTCAAGTGTCTGATGTGAATGATAACGCGCCTCACTTCAAGCAGCCATCCTACACCGTGTATCTGACCGAGAACAACGCGCCCGGAGCCTCGATTTGCTCGGTGACCGCACAGGATCCAGACTCGGGTCAGAACGCGTACCTGTCCTACTCCATACTGGACGGAGACATACAGGGGATGCCCGTGTCCACGTACGTGTCCATAAACTCAGACAACGGGAACATTTACGCGCTGAGATCCTTCGATCATGAGCAGCTTAAAAACTTTCAGATCACAGTGAAAGCTCAAGATGCCGGCTTTCCGCCTCTGAGCAGCAACGTGTCAGTGACTATCTTCATACTGGACCAGAACGACAATCCACCTGTGATCGTGTCGCCGGTTCCGCAGAATGGAACGACGCCCAGCGGGGCAGTGCCCAGATCCGCGGACGCCGGTCACCTTGTCACCAAAATCAGCGCTGTGGACGCAGACGCGGGTCAAAACTCGCGTCTCTTCTATCAAATGCTGCAAGCGACGGACCCGAGCTTGTTCAGCGTGGCTCTGTACACGGGCGAAATCAGGACAATACGCCAGTTGGTGGAGAAGGAGCCCACCAGGCACAGACTGGTCATCCTCGTGAAGGACAATGGTCAGCCGCCCCTCTCGGCCACAGTTTCCATCATCCTGTCAGTGGTTGACAGCCTGCCAGATTCGCAGCCCGATTTGGGTGACCTGTCACTAAGCCCGCATCACAGCTCTAACCTCACCCTGTACTTAATCGTGTCCCTGGGCGCAATCTCCTTCACGTTCCTGGTGGCTATCATCGTCCTGGTTGCAGTGCGCAGACTGAAGGGCAGAGCGTCCAACGGAGAGTCCAACTTCCCCCCCGTGAGCGGCGGCTGCTGCGGCGGCTGCTGCTCTCGCTCGGAGTCGCCCACCACCACAGAGGTGTTCAAGAAGTCCAACCTGAACGTCCGGATGTCCTCGGGCGCGTCGGGCTGCTCGGAGTCGAACAGCGGCGGCGCGCTGCCTCAGGTGTACTGCTACAAAATGTGCCTGACACCGGAGTCCTCCAAAAGCGACTTCATGTTCCTGAAGCCGTGCAGCCCGGTGATGTCCGCCCAGCAGAATAACTCCAAGAGCACAGATTACCTGACGTCCGGCTGGAGCGCACTGGACCGGATCGACCTGACCAACAACAGAGCGGCGACCCCGAACGAGGTGACGCACCGAGAGGAGGAGGGGGGGTCATCAACACAGTTAGAGAGCTGCATTTATCCCGAAACTATAACTAGTCGTCCTGCTGTCTCACGTCAATTAGAAATGACAGGAAGTTTGACCGCAGGGGGAGAAACGTCACAACGCGTTTGAGACACGCTAGGGGGCGCTCTGACACGATCTCTCACAGCACACTTCACTAAGTCATGCTGCATGTCCAGATGTTAAACTGGGAAACGTTATTCTGGATTAGACGTGTGAGGAATATAGATCATACATACACTTCTACATCAGATTAAGCAAGTGAACTAGACTTTTACATTTAAGTTGTGCCAGCTACAACTGTTTAACATTTTAGAAGTTTAGTTTACTTAGAAAAGAAGACTAATAATCATATATTAAATGTACTTTTTCTTTTTAAAGAAAGTCACTGTTATGTTTTACAGTTTAGCCTACAGGAGGATAGTACACTCTCAACAATCAATCATGCCCTAAATGTTCTCTACATAAGTTCCATGTAAAGTGTCACATTTGATGCAAAGTCATTCTATCGTGTTTAATTAATGTGAATAAATTCCAACAGGTTATTCTCATTAGGTTAAATCAATGCGTACTCGCACAAAACTGTATGTGTTTATTCAGTTATTACACACACAGTGTGTCAGGGGATCCTCTGCAGTCTGCAAAGTCTTTATTTTATAAGTGTTATACTTAAAAGCAAAATTATTCTAATTGGTTAGTATGTCTCCTGTGATAAATCCCACATCTGGTTAATTAATTTACACATATTGATTCAGTATGATGGTAAAACGTTGCATTCTTTTTGCAATGTATGTGGCCCTTTACAGTAAACTTACAATACAATTTACATGCAGTGAAAGCATTTAAAGGGGCTGTCTGTGTGGCGCCGGTCTGTTAATGTCAGCAGAATCCATTCAGTTAGCTTTAGCTGCCATTGCTCTCTGTTAGTGGAGTGGAGAGAGGTGCTCAAGAACATGAAATCATATATATATATATATATATATATATATATATATATATATATATATATATATATATATATATATATATATATATATATATATATATATATATATATATACTGTATATATATATATATATATAAAGAGAGAGAGAGAGAGAGAGAGAGAGAGAGAGAGAGAGAGAGATTTTCTTTTTTTTTGACCAGCGTACCAATTCAGCAACTTAAAGGGGCACTATATAGTTTTGCACAAGATATAATATAATATAAATGATCCATAACTTGATAAACAAGATGATCGCAGAGTAAAAATACGGTCCCTAGAATGCTGTTTGAAGCTCTGAAGGTGGCAGGGTCCGCCACATATAAACAAAGTAAAATTAAATTGTGTTGCTCTTTAAGGTCAGTTTGTTTATTTGGTTTTAATCTACTCCCATTTGGCTGGTAAAAAATGTTTAATACATTTAACTTGCATGGTTTGTGTGTGTGTGTGTGAAGTTATACTTCAACCTTGGCTTCTAATCTACACAAAAAAGTCAGACTATTTTTCCAACTCCAGTGTTTTATGCAAATGATCCAATCAGAAAATATAGCCACAACTCAGCAGCACGCTGTGACAACACACACCCTGCAGTCTGAGCAAATTACTGCAGTGTGTTGAGGTGTGTGACACCGGCATAAAACACGTTGCGAGGATGAAAGAGACGCACATTTAAATGACAAACCTCAAGCTGTCTACTGATCTCGTTGCTTTATTTGTGCTCCAGTCGACGGCATCAGTATCATTAACAATAAACCCCACAACAGTCACATAAGCAGATTAGCTTGCTCGCTAATTGAGCTTCTCCGTCATCATGGCGTTTCCATTAGAGAGCCTGTTATGTAATTTGTCCTTTTTCAGAAATGTGTACGGCAATGAAATCCATCTTTTTAATAGTCTGGTAAAAAACTTAATAGGCTTTCTTAAGTTTGCAGCTGTCGCACGAAAACCCGACTTTGTTGAATTGTCTTCTATGGACTTTATTAAGTGTTCGTTTTCAATGTGAACAACAGGCATAAAGACACGTCTGCCATCTGAATATATGGTATTTCTAATGCCATTACTCAGTTCTCTGCTAGAGATGAATCCAGCTAATCAAAAGTGTATTGTTTTTTTTTCTGTCTTAACCATACAGCTTAAGTATTCGAACAAGGACTGGACCTGGACAAAGAACCAACGCAACTCAGCATACAAGAGGTGAGCACATCATTGAGCCAACATGCACAAATGAGTGATATGCACACGTAAGCAAGTGAAAACCCAAATGTACAATCGTCCTGTATGTTTATCTATCTAGGTATAGTTCAGGAAACATGGAGGGCACTCTTTCTCGCCAGCAAAAATACGATGCCAGCGGGTTTTCCTGCTCTGTAGCTCCGCAGTACTGGACCTGGGGAAATCACATGAAGGGTAGGTGGCAAACTGTGCAATTTGAGCTCATTATTTTTCACACATGAAAGTAGGTGGTGGCGTGTGTGTGTGTGTGTGTGTGTGTGGGGGGGGGGGGGGGGGGGGTGCTATATTTATCTGTGTCTGAGGATTTAGTCTGAAAAAAAATGTAAAATGGTAAACTGAAATGCAGATAATACCAGCAGGCCCCAAAAACTGGGTGGGGGGAGATTTAATGCCACAACACAAGGATTAGGATTTTTTTAGGCTGAAATTAAGAAGATGCCTTTAAAGCCACCTTCTACCGATCAAGTACACTGTATGTAAATTTGGGCTCCTCGCAGAAATAATCTTCCAATACAAACTGTAATTTATGCGCATTTTCTTCTACAGAATGCAAGATGACTCTTCAGGAGGGTCCGGGTCTTCACTACTCATGGGCTCCGAAGTACACCCAGCCTCAGTCTGAGCCACCTGACTACCAGCACAACGTATACATACCCGGCACCACGTCCGACTACAGCACCCTGAAGCTGTCACCCAGAGGAGAGCTGGATGTGTACAACACGTTCTCCACTTTTGGAAAGAAAAAGAGGTTCATCTCGCACTACGAACAGTCTTTCGACGGAGACGACGGTCTCATAAGCAACCCCATCTTCAACTGACGCGACAAATCACGCTGTATATTCTGTTCATGATGTATATGTCACGAGGTAGTTACGTTTATAACTATAAATTGCTTCTCTGGTGAAAGTACTGCTGTTGGAGGCGGGCTCCCTTTTTTTTTCCCCAGTGGGAATTAAAGCTGCGATATGTAAGAATTGAGAGGGTGCGACATATCACCAGGGTAACCACTAACTGTTGCTATCTGTAGCTATTGTTAACTAATTAGCACAGTTAGCCATTCATCTAGCGGTCTGAAGTTGCAGTTGTGTTGCTGTTCACACTGCTACCGCACAGGAGCTTTTGCTTTGCTAACTGGTTAGCGTGCTAGTAGACATCCCTGCAACACAAAACAAACACACCATAACTTCAAAACTGTCCTCACAGGCTGCTGATCATTTTAGTAATGTTTTCAACTAAAACTTGTTACATATTGCACCTTTAATACTTCTCCCTACCAAAAATATATTTCTATTTTTTTCTGTAAATACTGAAATAAAAGTATAGATATCAAATAAAGTAAAAAAAAAATTAAAAAGTCTATTTTGAGCCATAGTGAGCTCTCCAGTTACCAGACACAGTCTTTTCTAATATGAGTCCAGTTTATAGGCAGTAAATTGGAGCTCAGCTCAGCTAAATGTGATCTGATCTGGAGGCTGCTGTCCCTCAGTAAGGTCATACTGAATGTCTAACTCCAGGAAAAGGTTCACGATTCCTGCATCTTACATGAGGTTTGTCCTTGTGCCAGTCACGTTTATGTAGACAAACACACATTTTTGTCTTACAGGGTCAGCTGTGTTTGCAAGAAACGTGAAACCATCAAAGTACTGGTTCCAAATGTAATATGATGTTTGAAGATGAACATTAGCTGTTAGATTCAACAGCAAGAAGAGGCTTTGTGGGTTTTGTTTTTCACAAATGCTGTAAATCAAGGTTGGATAACAAAGCCGTGGTATGGTTACAGTTGTCTTATAGGTTCAGCTTTGATCATCCAATCATTCCTGTCACATTCAATGCCTGGTCATTTGTTAACAAGTCTATTAAGTGTGACAGCAGTGCAGGCACAATGCACAAGCAGTGCTAACGAATGGTAGAGGTAATGCAATAGAAAACAGCACAGACGGGTGAGAGACTGAACAGCGAACACAGCTGATTTCAGAAGCGTGACACTGAGATGATGAGAGGAATAATGCAACAGCTTTGTTTCTGCTCGTCGGGCCTGTGCAGCGGATCCTTACGCTGACACAGCACATCAAACTGTTGACACTTAGGAGGGCAGTAAGAAGGTGTAACCGGTTGAATGCATTCCATATTTGTATTTATCATCAGGGTCTGAAATGTATATCTACAGATGATTTCACAGTTATGCTTATTAGGACTAATCACTCTGTGTATAGTCTATGTACAGTAACGCAACACCAATAAATCTGTCTTCTCTTCAACTCTGTATAGTTGTGTGTTTGTTTTTTACAACCCACACACATTAGCTCTATGTGAGATGTTTCAAGCCTTTTCAGGCATAAAACAAGTACAGTTTAGAACAGAGACACAGCTACAAGTACCAGGGCAAAAGTGCTCACCTGACAGGTCACGTTCAAGAACACGTCACAACGTGCTTCACGAAATAGGCAGCAACAGACAATAGAAGCAAACAACCAGCTATAAGATAGGGCAAAAGAACATTAAAGAAAAAAAAACATTTAAGCAAAATAAAATCAAAACTAAAAAAATAGAGTAATCAAGACAAGAGGAAATAAACACATCAGCATGGCAAGATGGGCCTGCTTTTAGCAATATCTCTCAGCTGATAGAAAGAGGGATGAACCACACAGTATACATGCTGATCACGATTCAAGGCCAAACCCATAAAAAAACCTAGACTACAGAGCGTAGGTTTAACAAGGGAGACTAAAGAGCCAAGACATCCCATCAGCCTTTGGGACAATGCCAATCTCGGGCACAATTAAGACCTTCTGATTTGTTGGGCGTTTAACAAAAACAGAGATGTTCAATACATGAGGCTGAACTGAAACGTATAATTCACTACCATCCACATGATGATGGTAGGAGATATATATATTTTTGAATATCTTATTATCTGCCAGAGGGGAAGCAATACAGAGCAAACAGCTGTGGGCCTAGGACATGACCTGAGGGAACACCCACAGAACAAAGACTCAGCTGATGAGACCCAACATTCCTCCATGAGCAGGCACCAATATTAAACCAATACAGAGATACCCACTGAGTACCTAAGCCTAAAAAATCATAACCTACATGTACCATAACAAGACGATCAGGTAAAATAACCACCATATTAGCGTGGCCTGTTGAGGAGGGCAGATTATTGAGCATGTCGACTGAACAAACACACACACACACACACATTCACATTCAGGGCAGAAAAAAAATATCATATACTCAGTGATGATTATACTCACAGAGGTCATTGTACACATGCTAGTATAGTATATTTGTAAGGTATAGTATTTGATGTATTTTGTCATATTTCTGCAGTCACATCCCCTGTCGGATGTCTGAGGAAGGATTTGAGCCTGATACGCCACAGTTCCAGCTAATGAACGTCCCTGGGATGCTTATCTAGTGCGCAGACTGTCTTTGTGTTTTTCCCTCTCTGCTCCCGTCCTTCTCACTGCGCTGAAATAACTACTCACCATGAATAAACAAAGCTGGAATTTCATTTTACTCCACCATCAAAAAAAAATCTGACATTGAGGACTTTTCTTAATTCAAATATCAGAGCACAGTGTGAACGGCGGTGTGGATTACAATTTGATGGTCTTGTGCACACTTTTGAAAATCAATCTGCAAACTCATGGCATTGAAAATGGGCTGAATAATAAAAAAAAAATGTAGCAGTAGCAGAATTACCTCACCAGGCTTTTAAAGTTTCTACCTGAAAAAACAAGGTGCCGGCAGCCCCCCCTTGCCCCGGCCTTGAATGCTGAATGCTGCCTTTTAAAAGAGAGCTTGAGATTCGTCTGCACGATTTTAAACACTCTTATCCAGTTCCCTTTCCATGACAGAATCAAGCAGGCACCCTGCTGAGACTATGACTTCAGGGCATGAACCCAGTCTTGGTCATGGGCATCCTCACATGCTATCCTCACATGGAACACCTGACCTGCAGTTATTATTATTGTCGGTGTGTTGTCACTCACGGCTCCGAGTGTCATTTAACCTTTACTCTTTACATTCTGGTCGGTAAACTTCAGGGCTTCAACTACGACTCTGAAGATAATCCTCGAGATCCATCGCCTCCAACCGAGCTACTGCAGACCAACGGGTTAATCTTCCGGGCTCGGGCCTGACTGCCTCGGTGAACAGCTTCATGTTCAAAAAGCTGAGTGCCCAGGGCCAGTTTTAGATTTATTTTGAGCTCTCTGCAGATCGAGTCAGAAGGATGAAACCTTTGAGGGAGAAAAAAAATATATATATGAATATATATCCCTGTCATTTAGAGACTACCAGCAATTAAAAAATACAAATCCAGATAGGCCCACAGCTACATCCTGCCAATGATTACAGATAATCAAGCCAAGATTTATTTTGTGACTGTATCACATCCGGTACCAGAAAACAGCCAGGCTTAGCAGTCATGATATGTCTCATGTCCTATAAGCAGAAACAGATAGCATATGTCCAGCCTCGGCACCAGAGCCCCAATCTGTGTCGCCTTATTTCTCTTCATTTCCCTCTGGACTCACCCACAGATCCAAGGCTTCCTCACCTCCTGGTTGAGAAGAGGAGCTTTCCCCATTTTCCTCCACTAGAGGGCACGTTTTCCTCACAGATAGCTCATCAGAAGCAACTAACAAACCACATCCAGCAACTGTTCCTGCAGTGTGTGTGTGTGTGTGCAACATATACATGGTCACCATTTTTTTTTTACTCAAAAATTATAATGTGTCTAAAACAGTTACCTCAAGTCATTTAATAACATGCAAATGTTCCATCTTATTTCATGATATAAATTCAGTGTAAAGTGACACAATCATGTTGAGTCAATGTCAAAAATGAACTTAGTCTTATTAACTAAGATTAAGGCAGACTTATATATATTTAAATTCTATGTACTCTATTATTACATATTAGGTTATGGGAAAATGTCTATGTAAACACAATGTGTTTTTCAAGTCCTTGTTGTTTAGGTGTTACGCTATAAAGTTAAGTATTTCAAATCGCTAATTCTGTCTAATAAAACACAAATCAGATCATCTAATTTCTACACCTCAACTCAATATGACAGAAAAAGTGCATCATTTATGAACTAGGTCAAACATTTAAATGTAATTTAGATAATAAAAATGATTAAAGAAAATGTTTAAGACAAATTGTTGTTGAATTGAATAATAGCTTTCTCTTTCATCACACTTCATCTGATAATTTTGCGTGCATGCATAGTATTAAATAAGTAACATTTTAGAAAGAATTCATTTGAATTAAAGTAGATTTAAAGTAGAATTAAATGTAAAACTCACAGGAAAATTCCCAAGGCACTCTCCTTTAAACTGTTAAAATGCCTTTATTGTCACAGTATGATCGTGTAAGACCTTTTTTAAGAGGTAAATATTGCCATGCTGTTTTAATGTTACTTGCTAAACAAGGTCAAACACGACTGTACTCTGACAATGAAAGTATTTTAACAGTTTAAAAGAGAGTGCCTTGCTGTTTTTCCTGTGATTTTTACTTCTCCTTGCAAAGTGCACCTCTAACAAACTCAATTTGAGTCCACGAAGCGCTCCCACCCTCACATTTCTTGCTTGAAAGAAACACATTTTTCAAAAAGTTTGAGAAAACCTGTCAAAACTGCTGCATACAGACAGTCATGTGGTCCGTACAGGAAAGGCAACGCCGCGTTAACTCGCTATTTTTCATGTCTTAAGTTAGCCTGGTGCTCCCGCTCATCCTCAATCTTCTCCTCTACACACTGTTACATGGTCTTCAGAGGAAAACAAAAGCATTGTGCCACATGTTCATTAACAGACAATAAGAAATAATGATGAAACAATATAAACAGACAACTACAAAGTGATCTATATAAAATAACTTAGAAACAAAAACACACAGAAGCAAACAGAGCTCTCCCGCCACAGTACAACACAGGTATTAACAGGTATTATCTGCACTAAACATGCCAGAAATAAAATCTTTATACTTGTTTGCCTTCAAAGCTGATAGCAACAGTGCTAAAAATGCCTGAAATAGCACTTTTTTCATAAAAAGTTGGTGATCTTTTCGGATTTTACAGGTGGAATGTCCCAATGGGAGCATCATCCTAGAAACAATACAGGATTATTATGGAATATGGGAATACTGTAGGCAGCAGTGTGTCTCTATGATCCTCTCGCTCTTCCACAACCACACCTTGTTACTTCTAGACTATTGAAGCTACAACATGGTATTTCATTGTGTATTCATTGCACACAATTTAGAAAGAAAGAAAAGAAACACAAAAAAACTGTCAGGAGGGAAGGACTGAGAGAAAAAGATGTAAATGCAAATCCATCTGTTACTTCAGCACCATGGACAGCACCGCAGATTTACCCTCATCCTCAGATCGCCTACTGTTGATAATCAGTTCTTCACCATGTACGTTTTCCATGTAAAGCCATGGTTAGGTGTTATTGCCTTGTGCTGTTAAATCTTTTATTACTGTATGTCCCCTTCTTTTGAATTTAAATCAATTTTCAACTTCACTCAATCAGCAAAATGTTGATTTGAAAATTTAGGAAACATATTTGCCTGAAAAGCATCTTACAAACTGGAGATTTAACTCCGACAAAGATATGTGACAATCTAATATGACGTACTTGTGTATCTTTTTTTCCATGGGCAGTGTCACTTTTAGGTTTTATGTCACAATAATTTGGCTGACAGCTTCATCCAAAACTTTGGGACCAAAATATTTATTGTATAGAAAAATACAGCAGGTTCTATGGGGAAGCAAATTTCAGGGTTTTGAAATATTACTAAACCTACCACTGATATATACTTTCACACAGTTATAATACAGTGCTGTTGGGTACGTTAGGCACAAGACAAAAAATAATGTCTCCTGTAATTCTGTAATATGTCACTGGATGGAGCCAAAGGAGAAGACTTTTGAGGGCCATCCTCATCTCATCGCCCATCTCTGCAGTATAACCCAACACATGCTTCTGCCCACGCACAACGCAAAGCTTTAGTGTTGCCAAGGATACTGCTGGGAATACATGGAGGTGCATTTAAAACCTCTGTTTGATGAGGTTGGACTGAATGAGTGAGGAATAGCCCACAAGACAGAGATGAGATACGCAAGAACAACTTTAAGTGTGCACTTATACTTATCTCCTTATACAAGAACACATTTCAGATATGCACCACCCACAAACTATTCTCAGTTATATCACCGTCAATCATCTGGCAGAACTGTCACGCAGTGTCACAAGAATGCACTATAATAACCACCAAAGGGACAGAAATATGTATGACTGACACAATATAATAGTCTTTTATCGTTTCCTTCTTCTTTGGGAATATTTTGATTGTAACCTATCAAAACTGATCTGGGTTGTTTGCAGAATTCAGCAAATCAAATAAAAAAAATAGCAGCCCATCATTGTTATGTACTTTAAAATCCTTTTGTGCAGTATTTATGATTCTGTAGTCAACAAATAAATGAAAAATAAGTTTCTTTGAGCCAAAATCTGTACAGTGGGAGTCCTGCAGATGAGACATATATGACTTTTTCAAGAACTAAGCAAATTTTACAAGATAGTTCCTTACTCCAGAATATTTCTATAAATCATCTTAATTTTGAGATCAGGGTATTGAGTTTGCAGGTCAACATGAAAAGCAAGTTGCAATATAATGAATAAAAAAATAAAATTTTTCATTTTAGGACTAATGTAATCCACATGTATAAATTGTGCCTTTTCACATGCACAAAATCTAAATATGCTACATGAATTTAATATTTTTTGCATGTGAACTAATATTTGAACATAATAAAAGTCACTAGTTGACTCGTTTTCACAAGTAATTGACTTTTTAACATACTGTATGAATGACAGTTTACAGATGTGCAATGTACACCTTAACATGTAGATTACATACATTCCATGAAAATTAATTTTGGTGTGTTTGATCGACGACTTACACATAAAATTCCACCTTTTTGGCCAGTCAGTTCACATGTGAACCACAATTTTAACTTGTGAAAATAAAATAATGTTATGTGTTAACTGGGCATTTTCATGAGTAAGATATTAAAAAAATGTTGTCCATTTAGAAAAAAGAATGGATGAATGTGTGTATCATAATATCCACATGAGGAAACCTGGTTGCTAGCTTGTTTCAGACCCTCCCCACCATCCTTTGATATGAGCGCAGCCCCCCCGGAGCAGCCCACACACACGCCGCCTCCGCCCCTGCAGAGCGCTGATGAGAGAGCCGCGCTCCTCCAGCGGTGCTCTTCTGTTCATGGCCTACTGCAGCTACAACTACAGCGTGGAGGCAAGAATGACACCGGCGCTCCCCTACGCCAAGACAACCTGATCGTAAGGACGGATCTTTTTTTTAACTTCTCATATTATAAAATACCACAATGATGGCGCGCGTCGTCGCACCTTCACGGACGCGGCTGATCGCGGCCGTTTTTCCGTTCTTGGCACTATGGGGATGCGCGCTTTCCATCACTCGCTACTCTATTCCGGAGGAGATGGAAGAGGGCTCCTTTGTTGCCAATCTGGCCACGGATTTGGGTCTGGATGTCCGCAGTTTGGTGGAGCGCAGGGCGAAGCTCGATGTCATTCACAGCAAAAATTACCTTGACATCAACAAAGAGACGGGGGAGCTGATAATCCGCGAGAAGATAGACCGAGAGAGCATATGCATGACTAAAACAACCTCGTGCTTCCTGAAAATGGATGTCATACTCGAGAACCCCATTCGCATTTTTAACATCGAGTTAGAGATCATGGACATCAACGACAACGCGCCCGTGTTTCGCAGGAGGACAATGCACTTGGACGTGTCGGAGGCAACCCCTCCCGGCGAGAGGTTCTCATTGACAAACGCCGTGGATGCGGATGTGGGGGCGAACACAATCAAGACCTACCATCTGAGCGAGAGCAAATACTTCAACATCGACATACAGACCGGGAGCGATGGTTCCAAATATGTCGATTTAGTGCTGAGTGGTAATTTGGACAGAGAGGAGCATTCGATTCATAATTTGATTTTAACCGCTGTGGATGGAGGGGTGCCTCCCCGCTCCGGCACAGCCAGCATCGTTATCAACGTCCTGGATATCAATGACAACGCCCCCCAGTTCAGTCAGCCGGTATTTTCTGTCAATGTCTCGGAGAACTCGGCTGCGGGGACTGTGGTCATGACCTTAAACGCAACAGACCTGGATGAAGGCACCAACGCTCAGCTGGTGTACTCATACACGCTGTACACCTCAGAGAAGACTCAGGAGCTCTTCTCGCTGGATCCAAACTCGGGGGAGATCAAGGTGAAGGGGGTGATCGACTACGAAGAGAGTCAGAGTTTTGAGATGTACATACAGGCTCAGGACAGAGGGGCCAACCCGCTGTCAGGCCACTGTAAAGTCATGGTGTTCGTCACAGATCTGAATGATAACTACCCCGAGGTGCTGATCAAGTCCGTGAAGAGTTCGCTGACGGAGGATGTCGCTGTTGGGACTCTGATCGCGGTGATCAGTGTCAGCGACAGGGACTCCGGGGCCAACGGGGTAGTGGAGCTCACCTTGAACCGGCAGCGGTCTTTGCCGTTCCTGCTCAACAAATCCTCTGAGGGCTACTTTGAGCTGCTGGTGTCAAAACCACTGGACAGAGAGATCATCAGCAAATATGACATCACGCTGAGGGTGACTGACAAAGGCTCCCCGCCTTTATCTGAAAACGAGACCATCACGTTAGAGATCCTTGATGTCAATGACAACGCGCCCAAATTCCCCCAGTCCTTCTACACTATCCATGTCGTGGAGAATAACCTACCAGGGGCGTTGCTGACATCTCTTAGCGCGCTTGACCCAGATCTCAACGAGAACCAGTACTTGGTTTATTTCATAATGGAGAAGGAGATTGTTAACACGTCTATGTCAATGCTGTTCTCCATCAACCCTGAGAATGGAGATCTCTATGCCCTGAAGACCTTCGACTATGAGAGAGAGAGGGAGTTCCTCTTCCACATCGAGGCACGAGACTCCGGCGTTCCCCCGCTGAGCAGCAATGTGACAGTTCACATCATCATTCTGGACCAAAACGACAACACTCCTCTCATAGTGTCACCTTGGCGGGCGCAGGGCTCCGTCGTGGAGGAGGTCATCCCGAGGTCCACAGATAAGGGGCACCTGGTGGCCAAAGTGATCGCCATCGATGCCGATTCGGAGCAGAATGCCAGGGTCACGTACCAGCTCCTGCAGATCACCGATGCGAGCCTCTTCAGCCTGGATCAGTACAACGGTGAAATCCGGACGACGAGGATGTTCAGTTATAGAGACCCGAGGCAACAGCGGCTGGTGATTGTTGCCAAAGACAACGGTGAACCTGCTCTCTCTGCTACTGTCACCATCAAGATATCGACAGTGGAACATGTCATGTCCTTTTCAGAGACTACAGAGTTGCCAATAGAGTACGACGTCTTCACAGACCTAAACCTCTACCTAGTAATCGGTTTAGGGGCTGTGTCGTTTCTGCTGCTGATAACCATCCTGGTTATTATCGTGCTGAAGTGTCAGAAACCAAAGCCAAAGGCCATCAAGATCCCCCCGGCCAACAGGAACAGCGTGATCAGCAGGAACAGCGTGATCAGCCAGAGAAGCTCCACCATCGCAGATTCCACCCTGATCTCCAGCGATGCCTACTGGTACAGCTTGTTCCTCGCCGAGACCAGGAAAGGCAAGGTGGTCGTGAGACAGCCGATCATTCCCAAAGGAGCCGGGTATTTCGTTTCCAGTATACCCAGAAGCATAGGGCCGAGCGAGACCACAGACTCCAGAGCATCCACACTGGAGGTATGTATGAATGAAAAGGGTAGCTGTGGTTTAATCACCCGATGAACAGGTGCGAGACGTTACGTTTGAGGGCAGCTTTTGATCTAGATGAAAAAGGCCAACAAACACACTTTCATTCAGGGCTGCCTACAGACAGAACAGTGTTGATGAAACAACTCGTTGATGTGTTTAGGGACCTAACTGTTGTATAAAAACTTCTGACAGATCACGGATTTTCTTTCCTTTGGAAGGCCAACAAGTTGTATTGCAGGCTCAAAGAAGAGTCTTTAGAGTCAGAGACACAAATCAGAACCAGAAATACTTTATTGATCCCTGTTGGGAAAGTGGGTCATGTTACAGTTGCTCCTAGTCAGTAACAGAAACACATATGAGCATAGAGAAATTATAAGACTTTAAGATACAAGTTAAAAAAAAAAAAAGGAGATAATATGTTGAATACTTGAAATATGCAGTTTAAATGCAGTATCAATGTATATCAGCATATTGGACAGAGGAATAATAGCTAATAATAGATTAATGATTTTGAAAAGCAGAACAGAGCTGATACAACAGAATAACTTACTGTATGCATTCAGAACAGGTCGCATAAGCAAAATTTGAGTGTCAGTCTTTTATAATTTTTTGTTTCATGCACTTTCTATCAATTATTTTTAACATAAAACATTTTGGGCGAAGTTCCTCCAGTGGCACATTTCTGCTCCAAACATCTCAGATGGTTTTGTTTGAAAAAACTTGTCAAGGCTACAAAAAGATAAAGTTTTACTAAACTGTACTAATCTACACTAAAAGTGGTTAAAGCAGCTGCAACACTGAAATGCTACCGTACAGTGATGCGTCAGTATTAAAGGTCCAGCGTGCAGGATTTAGTGGTATCTAATAGTGTGGTTGCAGTGTCCAACCAGTGAAATACCCCCTCAAAATGTAAAAGAGGATAAGGGCCCTCTCTGCAGCCAGTGTTTGGTTTGTTCAACACATGGACCAATTTGCTCTTTCTAAGGTTACAGAAACACACTGATTCTTATTTTCAGGTGATTATACACTAATATAAACATCATTCTGAGTATTATATTTAATCTCTTCCATTATATCACCGTAAATCCTCCTAAATCCTACAGACTCGACTTTTAAGAATGTAACAGTGTCGTGTGTTATTGTATCTACCAGTCAAACTGACCACTTTCTCTGCAGAACAAGAACTTTTATATAATATTGATACATCGAAGTACTTCAGTGCTGTTATTGACGTATGGTTTTGAGTGTTTTTACTGTACTTTTACAGAAAGGATACATTCACACAAAACATTAAAAATCCGGCATTATCTAACCATCCCCCTGCCGATGGAAAGTCAGGTGAAGTTTTGTAGGCCATGAAACATTTCTGGACCCTCACAGCAAAAACATGACTTCAGCATTCTCATAAACATCTTCATACAGGATGTACGCTAACGCTTTTAGCTTAGCAGCTACGGTGAAGATTTTTAAAAAGATGTAAAAAAGTCAAACAAATGTCAGATCTCAGGGATGTTGGAGACTTGGATTACACCAGAAGAATGTTGTGTTTCTATCAGTTTACTTTATTATATTTTAAAACAAGTCCCCGTCTATTTCAGTCGTTTAGGAGAAGGCTGCAATGGCAGTTTTGCCATGAAGCTCCACAATATTTGCTGGGGACCTTACCCGACTTTCCATCGTCATCGGGGGGGAATAAATGATGACTGAATTTTAATTTTTAGGGTGAAATTGTCCTTTAAGTAAAGGATCTGAGTACTTCTTCCACAGCTGGCTCATGTGGACTCTGAAATGCATTTAAGGCACCGATGCCTGAAAAATCTATTATTATTAATTTTGTGTCGGGTTTCTGTGTTCGAAAACGAGGTCGACAAAATGGTGTAAAAATACTGCATCAGCTCCAAAACACTTCTACTACACTAATTTCATAATATACATATCTAATGCACTGTAATGCATCTATTTCCAAAGGCAACAGTTATAAGTCCGATAAGATTAAAGCCCTGCTGATGCTCACCATGAGCATATTTCTCCAGCCAATTTTCTGCACTTTCATTGCATAATTAGGCCAAACAAATACCCCCAAACTGATAATGTGCCACTGTTCCACGTCTTCTGCAGTATGTAGGTCATTTATTGCAGATGCATAACACACAATCAGAGCATAACTAGTAGGCGTAAGAGGGGGGCGGAGGGGGGAGGAGGCGGTGGGGGAGTACTTCAAAGAAGCCCAGACATGGATGGGGTTTTCTTCAAGGACAAAGGATACATTTTCGCTGCATGATGGGAGACGCGTCGCGCTGGGGGTCTGCGGGAATCAGTCGACTGTATTCAACATCGAACGCCGCCGCGACTGATCCAGATGTTGTTTGCTTTTGTACAGCTGGACCTGCAGACTCGGCTGCAACAAGTGATGCTATGAAAGATTAAACAGTATGAATATGCATAAATGAACAGGTGCACCGAGAGAGAGAGAGAGAGAGAGAGAGAGAGAGAGAGAGATTTGTGCATGATGGTTTGAGTGTCTGAATTTCACGTGTACCACTGAACTTGTCTCTTTTTTCTGTTCTTAAGTACTCAAAATGAAAGGAAGTCCATTCTACAACTGGAGGTATGCTGGTTGCTAACTACATCCTGTAGAGCCACTAGAGTCATGTAGACATTTATATTTACTATCCTTTTTCTATTTGGTATATATTTTTGGTTTGGCTAAAACAAAAAAAAAGAAAGAAAAAAATGGTTTTGATGACCTTTCAACAGTCCCCAATGTAATCCTTTGGTCAACACACTGTATTTCTCCTGACTAAACAGAGCAGAAATCAGATATATTTCCATCAGTCCTCTCTGCCCCTTCACAAACACAGCACTCCACGCTATTGTGAGCACTCGCATTCAGATTGGCCGGTCTCTCAAGTGCGAAAAACGCTTATCGAGTGGAGTGGAGATTAGAATAAAATTGGCTGCTGGTCAGACTTTTGTGTTGTGCACATCTGGCTGGCTTTGGCGGAGATTCAGGGGTGAAGTGATGGCACGGACAGAAGAAAAAAAAAAAAAAAGAAAGAAAAAAAGAAAAGGGATTATGGAATGAGTTGTCCTGAATAGGCTCTCAGTGTGTAACATACCTGAGAGCAGTGACTGTGTCTTTACTATCTCCACATCCCTGCACATGAACTCTGATAGGGCATGTTTCAAAATTCAATGTCCAACACTAATGTGGAGTCTATTTTTCCTCCCCTCCTTCTTCCATAGTTGCAATATTGGCCCACCAAATACCAAATAGCACATTGTGATGCCTGCTTGTGCATGCTTAAAATGACACCCTCTGCTTCCCTATTGTCATATTTTATTTTAGCCGTGTGTTAATCTGATTTTCTTCGGATGATTTGGTGAAAAATCCAGAACCCCCCTCGACGATACTGATTCCAAAGAAAAAAAAAACGCACAGGAAGTTTCTAGATTTAGACCTGAATTTGAATGAAACCCAATGTCGTGTCACTTGATGGTGGCAGTAACCAGTCACAATCCACTGTTGCATGAGTGAGGACTTTCTACCAGTGCACATCGAGGTCGGCCTTCCGTTTCCCGGCTAATTCTGTCTTCTGTCTCCTTCGCAGCAACCCAGGAGAGAACTGCCATGATATAATCATCTCTTCATGGGAGTCTCTGGCTGGAACTCTTCCCTGTGACTCACAAAGAAGATGTAAAAAAAAGAAAAAAAAAAAAGCTCCCCCACGCTCCAACTCTTCTCTCTCCCCAGCTCCTCTGATCCCAATCCGCCCCCGTACAGTCATCGACCAATAATCACCTCAGCTTTTCTACCTGCCTCTCTCTCTTTTAAGCATGAATCTGCATGATTCTACAACATGGTCAACAAAAAAAGATATATAGGGTTGGACATAAAAGGGACTGAAATCATTACCGGCAGGATGTTCGGACATCTCTAGGGTTGCCTCATGTAGTTAATCATTCCCTCTTTAACACTTAACGAAACTCCTCAGTGGACATATTTGCCTTCTCTGCAGGGTTTTTAACGCCGTGTGCTGTAGTTTCTAGAAAACCATCATATACATACGTCACGCTACGTCCTTTTTTTAAGTGAAAGTTGAAAAACACGCCTATTTACAAATGCAACCCTGATTTCAAAAAGAAGTCGGGACGCTGTGGGAAACATAAATTAAGTGATCATTTGCTCATCCTGTTTCATATACACTCAACTGAAAAACAGCAGAATGACGATATATTTAATGTTTTACCTCAGCAACTTGATTGACTTTTGATTTTTGTTTTTTTATTTTTTAATATGTGCTTGTTCTGAATTTGGTGAACATTTTTAAAAAGTTTGGGCCGCAAACGACTGGCTAAGTTGTTGAATTGCTCCAGAAACACCTCCATACCACATACCACCATTCAGCCGGTTCAAAAAGTTTGACAGTGATTCAAATTGTATTATAATTATTGATATTCACTGATATAAGTGTAATCAAACCAAAAAGACTAATAACTTTATAAAAGCTGAATACATTTTTTATTCCTTCTCGATCATAACATTCTCCATTACCTTTACATTTTTACTTCCAAGTCGTGTCTTCAACTTTGTCATCAAGTGATTTGAGTTGACTAAAATCCAAGAGTCCACATGTCTGGCTGCAGGTAAACACGGTCCTTTGCATATGATTGCACTCTATTTTTGTTAATTCAGGTGTTTCTCACGTCGTCCCAACTTTTTTTTTTTGGAATGGAGGTTGTGCACATGAATCAGGGTGAATAGATTCTTCCATAATTCTTCCAAATACCGAATTGTAGCTGGTTATGTCAGTGATTCAGGCTTTGCACTTGGTGTTTTTTCTCTGTTTTTCTGGAAGCATTTCTACCGTGTTACGACTCACGGCCTTTCAGCAGGGCTCGAACTGTCGACCGAATGAACCAATCAGGTTTTGATTTCCCCATTTCTTTTAGTTTTTTTCTTTTACAGTGTCTGTCGTACTCAACTGTGATGAATGTGTGAAATGAAAGAATGAAAGAAAAGTGTAAAACTGAACAAAAAGATAGGAGATTTCTCTTTTCATTTGATTGTAGATACTGTGGTTCTGTAGAGACGATAATGAGGTCGGAGAAGCAAAAAGACTCTTGACACCAACATCAGGTCCATCTCGTGCAGACATCTGCGCCGGTACAGAACATCTTGACGAGGTTGGACACTTATCAGGCTGCAACACTGAATTTTTCAGAACTTTGATCACGTTTCACACACAGTTTCAGCCTGTCTCGTCTGGTCGGAGTCAGAGAGGTCGAGGGTGCAACTGGGGGAGGTGTGGCCGCAGATAAAAACATGCATTTGTAAGGCACTGTGACATCACAAATTGGGGGCGGGGCCAGACTGGGGTCAAATGTAAATCCATCTCCCTTTATAATAAGACATTATCAAAATTATAAGCTATTATCTTACCAATCCCATCTTTTTCTCCCAGACCGATAAAGCAGTGCAAACCGTATTAATCAAAAAATACAATTACAGTAAAAATAAATAAATTTAAAAAAAAAATATTTTGTAATGACAAATCGAGAAAAGAGTAAGGAAAAACAAAAATGTATTTATCTTTGCCGTGGCGCGAGGGAATATAAGGTCCAGGCAAGGTGTTGTTTTATGAATCTTCATGTTTTTTATAAATATTTTAAGTATTAACTTTTAATGCTGCTTTCGTGAGCTTCTTCAAGGGCATTTGTGTTGCATACTTGTAGTTTTTAGTGCGTACGATGTCGTTTTGATAGTGTACATAAGTTCAAAAACGGAAGCTAAAGTCCTTTTTTTTTTGTCTTGACCTCAGATGTGGCGCTGTTGCACTACTTGTCAACAAGCCCAGGACTTTTGTTTTGTTAATTTTCTCAGTAAACAAACGAGGAGCTTATTAGGACTCACTTTATTTAGGGTTGTTGAATGATCCAATCTGCTCGGGGTGTGAGGGAAGGAGATTAAAACGGTGAGAGGGAGAGCGTAGCTGCAGTGTTCTGCCGCTGACTCTGCAAGAAAAAATCTACATGGATGGCGCGTAGAAAGTATTAAGCGGATGACAGCACTTTGAAATATGCGCCGGATCCAAACGTGTCTAACTGTTTTCCGAGACGTATCGAGCTACATGTTCTGAGTCGGTGAAATCTAACCTCTCCTCTTCCTCTCTCACCGTTTGCGCCCAGAAACAAACACAGCCGGCTGTCTGTCGCACTGAAAACAGACGCCGCATGACGAGGGGGATCTCTACACGGTGTGCAATCGATGACGCCCGATTCCAAAAGTTGTTTCTAAAAGACAGAATTGCACATGTGATGAGCTCCTTTGCGTGCCTTCTGCATTGTAAACGGTGTACTGTACCTGACTGTTAATGAATGAAACGATGGCATGTCATACAGTATTATAAATCACAGTTACCCCGATGATCAAAACACCTTGAATCTCTAAAAGTAGATGGGGGTGGGGAGGCTCAGCCTTTTCTTTTTTGGTTTTGGAGCAGACGTTGTACGGAGAACCAGTAGATGCATTTACTGTAAATTGAACTGCTTTATACTTTGTGTTTTTTATACAGTGGACTTTTTTGATATTCTTCTGTATTCACTGTGATCGGACGGCACAGGAGGTCGCTTGTGCTCGGCATAGTAAAAAAAAAAAAAGTGTGTTTTTCTTTCTCATTCGTGTGCGCAGCTCAGTTTTTTTCTTCTGTTGTTTTTTTTTTCCTCTGCTAATTTGCCAGTCAGATTGTACCGTATGCTTCGAGAGTCGCATCAGAAAAAAACCTAATCCGGTTCCATCCCACTTAGTGGATCAAAGACAGTATGGGAGAGAATGGTCTCGCTTTTCTTTTCAAGTCTGGTTTAATTGTCGGATTTTGATGTTGCTTATTTGGCTTAAATGTTCTGCCTGATCATACTAGTTTGAATAAAGCTTTTTAATCTGTCTCTGCGTCGTCGTGTCTGTGATGAAAAATGAAACACAGTTATCAAAAGTGACTTCTGGAAATGTGACACACTCACACTCTTTCTCTCGCTCTCTCTCTTTTTCTCCCTCTGAAAATTTCCCTCGCAAACACACATTTTGACCCAGTTTCTCTGTATAAACGCTCGGCACTAATTCTTGGAAATTGAAAACTAAATAAAAGGGGATGTGCCTGCAGTTCAAATCGCAGAAGCAGACAAATAATGGCTTTGTCAGGATTAGTGAAAAGCCTGGAGCCAAATTGCACAGTGTGCTGTTCACTGTGACCACACAGGGCCGTCAGTCCGCCGTCCACCAGGACACAGATGTGTGAGGTCGCTGTGAATGTCTGTGACATTTTGTGTTGCATCATGTTTGTCTGCGATTTCCAACAGAGTAAAACTAAAAGTGTTGGAAAAGGATTTATGTATTAGTTTTTGTTTTCTTACACACATCCAGGGGGTTAAAAAATACATGTTTCATTATATAAACGTCTCTTTGTATTCTAACTCATTCTCACTCTCGACAAAAGTCCAGATAGAAAAATAAAGCTAAGTGACAAATGTTATAGAAATAAAATAAAGAGGTATTATCCTACATTTGGGATGTGGAAGTCATCATATTTTGGATACACTGTAAAAAATTCTGTAGACTAATTTTCAGAGAATTTAGTGTTTTTACCACATGAAAATTACACCTTGACTCTCTTGACACTTGTCTACTCTGTTTAATTTGGTTGAAGGGTTGAAAATTGCTACTTATAGTGGCAACATGCTCTGCTGAACATCACAGTCCAGTCACCGGCTGCGCTCACATTTTGAGTATTATCATATTTGGAATAATAGTGTAAAACTACAGTGTGTGCATGTAAACGTAACCACTGATACTACTGTGTCAGCGAGATGCAAATGTTGGTCAGGTGCTAGTACAGTGTTGATGTTATAAACCTGATTTTAAAAAAAAGTACTTTGACATTTCTTTTTGGTAGGTAGTATATAATCATTACTGTATTACTGTAATGAAATTCGCAAGATTTTATAATAAAACCAAATTAAACATGACTATTCTGCAAGTGTTCTTCTTCTGCAGGTAATGTAAGTGTAAAAACATCAAAAAGCTGTGTTTTTGGGAAAGTAATTTAAAGTTCTTGTTTTTTTACAGTGTAGTCTGTGAACTGACGGTCGACACTCATCCCACCAGCACTCTGCCGCTGCGATGTCAAAGGCCTGCAGGTCCTCGGGTTATTTGTGCTTTTAACGGGATCAGAAGTAGGTCGGAGGAAATGAGCAGTGCACCTGTGGCTACACTCTTCTGGGCTGAGCCTCGCTGTGTTACTTGCCATCATTTCGTCTCCCAAGTGGTCTGGTGCTGTCCGTGGTGCTGAAAGGGATGAACAACCCAGCTCCACTGTTTTTATTATTATTACACTGTTTACTTGAAGGTAAAATTGCTTTACTCTGCAGGGTGCCCTGCCCCACATTTTTATTTTATTGCAACTTAATGTTTCTTTAGGTTCAATTTTAGGTTGTGACGATGCTGTGCTAACGGTCTGGTTGGATTTAGAAACAAAGGGAAAGTATTTGTGCTGTATTTGTGGTTCTGTCAGGCCATAAAAACAGCTCAAATCTCTCTGGACATCTTCTTAAAAATGTTCAGTGTTTACTTACTTAAAGAACCTTTAAACCTTGTCTCGAACAGTAGTCTTTGGCTTGTATATTATAGAGTGGGAGGGGCTAACCCAGCTTTACAGCGTGTGGGCTTTGAGTGTTTCTCCAGAGCACTTATGGTATATGTATCAACAGAAAAGCAGCGTCACTGGAAAACCTTCTCGTCTCCACAGTAAAGCAGTAAAAGCTTTATCAGACGATGCAATTAAGCACCTCCATTACACATCATCAGGATTTTTCTTTGCAGCGGTTGCTTTCATTTTTAGTCTTCGGGGCTTCAGCGTGAATCACCTTCAGATCTTCACAATCAGAGAAGAGGATCTGCTCGCTCAGAGCCCAAAACCAGCTGACGGCAGCGTATTGATCCAGCGAGTGTGTTTCACTATCGAGCACCGGATTAGAATATTAACAAAAAAAAAATATGGAGATTTTCAGAGACGGGAGCAAGCCGCTTACACATATTTTAACCAGATTATGTGGATTTTGCTCAATCCCGTCTTGATGCGGTCAGAACGAGAGTCCATTTAAATCAGATTCAGACAGACATGAATCTTGGACTTAACACAGGAGTTTTTCCTTTTATAATCATCCATGTTTCATTCCATTATAGGAGAATCTGAGGCCCACTCTCTGCTACAGTCTATTCAAACTTGTGGCGTGTAGTGGCCCTTCAGCAGAAGGTGTTCTCTGGTGCCCTCTGTCTGTGCTGGGAGGCCTGAAGTACCTGGAGGATGGGAGGGTGAAGTGTTGTGTCATCCATGTGTGAGGGAAAGGGGATTTGGGTGCTATCATAACCAGCGCAAACCCACAGCTATTAATACACCTTTAGGATGAGACTCTAACACTCTACTTTGCCCCCGGTCAGATGAGTTTGTCGACGCACCCGCTGCAAACGTGCGAGGCGCTTCTAGTCACAAAACTCACTTGGAGCATCACAGACGGCGGCCCACTGAATCAGTAAATCTCTGTAAATCTGTTAAAACCCCGCGCTGCAGTGACAGTCACATCAGTCAAAGTGTGAGACAGCCTGTGAGTGCTTGACCCATTTGCGTGGCTGAGTCAGATCAGCAGAGGAGATGTCCTGGCCTGAGCCCTGATGCGCAACAGGGGTCACGAGTCTCGGCACCTACAGCTTCGGTTCTGCGCCACAGCTGGAAGGACAGAGCGAGGAGATTTCCCAGCAAGTGTCCAGTCATGTGCGTCTCCTCCCTCGCCGCCCCGAGCGGGGAGTTCTGACTACGGAAGGATTTGATGTGTCATTTGTTTTATTGTGTGAAAAGATGAAACAGCTGCGGCATCGCGGCAGAAATGGATATGAACGGGTTGTCGCTCCGATTTAGGGAACGCGCGGCGGATGAGGCGGCACTACAAATCTATTAGTGCATCATCACCGCAGACAAAATCTGTCTCGTTGCCTTTATATTAACATCTGCGAAGATGTTGCTTTGATGAGGCAGACGCTGCTCTGGATTAGAGAGAATTCATTCCTTGATCGTTGTAAATATTCATATATAGAGCATTAATAAGGAACAGGCCTCTGCGCTCACCGGGGAGCCAAGAGACTGAGGTGGTCTGGTCTGATCTGTTGGCCCGGCTGACTGAGTGCTATGACGCAGCTAATCGAGCGAGATTTAGGCTCCATCTTGAGTGATGCCTGTGGCAGGGGTTTTATTTTTTGTTATGTGGGGCTGCCCTTGCCACGGGGTCACTGCTGGACTAGTTTGTGTCGGCTGTTCTGTGCTGCATGTCTGCATGTCAGCTGGAATCTGGAACATGTGCACTGTGCAAAATGACCACGAATGTGTGAAAACTTGCAGAATTGATCACAGAAATGCCTCCAAATGCCCCCTAACACACACACACACACACACACACACACACACACACACACACACACACACACACACACACACACACACACACACACACACAGCTGCCCAATAACATCACTCCTTTAGCAAAAGCACATTCGATTAAAGATAGTGAATATCTCGGGGTAACTCTTTTGGTACGTCCAACCATGGCTTCCATAGGCTTTTTCTTTTCATCTTGCTGTGTGGGGACTGTACATCAAATTGAGTATGTTGATCACAGCTGGCACAGAAACATTCATCAAATTGCTGTTGCTATGGAAACACAATTCCCAGAGTCTTATGCAACAAAAACCTAAAATGGTTCCTATAACAGAGCAGGTTAACAATCAGCAGTGAATATTCAGAAGAGGAGGGGCTGTACGTTCTGCTCAGATTCCTCGAATGCAACATATGTTTTTTGGGGTTTTTTTGCAGATCTGCTCTACAAGCCGGCCAGGGGCTGCACATTTTTTATATATTTGTATTGTGAATTAATATGAGTCTCTTTTGTTCCCTTTCGATGTGGAATACAGTTAATAATCGACAGAGCCAGGCAGAAGCTCACGTTGCAGAACTCCACGGCCACGTCGAACACATGCTGCATCAGCTGAGGATCGTGTTGCTCTCACTGTATTTCCTCTCTTCACCACAGGCTGAAATGCACAGGCCAGTCAAACATCAAGGTGAAAGAGGAACAGATCCTGGGGGCAGCTGGAGGAGACATATTTTAAATCAATGTTCAGTGTGCTTTTGAAAAAACACGTCTGTTTAGAGTTTTCCTTCTATGGTTTTGATTCCCATAACATTGTTTTTTTTTCATTTGGCATGTATCGACTGTTGTAAAACTAATTTAATATACTAATTTGTAAAAATGATGTTATTGTGGTCCAGCTGACTCTGCACAGACAAGAGCCGTCGTGGCCCTCCTCCATTTAGACGCAGTCACCCAGTGATCTACTCTGCTCGGGGCGATCAGGACAGCCGTGTCCTGCCAGATGTTGTGACCGACTTTGCCTGTCTGTTTTGGACGGATTTCCCAGACTCCCTCAGCTTCGGCCAAAAATAACGAGGCTTCTCTCTCACACGGAGATGCTGGTGCTGATTCCTCTTCCTGTTGCTTATACCAAAGCGACAGACACAGTTTTTCAGCTCCTCGTTACTCAGCGGTGTTCCAAATTCAGTTTTCTTTCAGCATATGAAGCAGTGGCTGCAAATTCATCCACTGCATGATCACCATCTCTAGACTCTACCCCAAATGTAATAGTTACTAACATTAAAGTCAGATTATTATAATTTAATTGCTCTACCATCTCATTTTAGAGAGAGACGTGATGTTTTCTGAAACTAAATGCAGTAAACGGGACAAATATACTATGTAGATGTCATTTTGACTGATGCAGCCACATTATTTGCTGCATTAACATGTGATTTTTCCTCATGTAACTAACGCAGACAGATATAGATTATATTTTTAATCTCTTTAAGTACAGGATCGTGATCCAAATTATCACAACATCTGGCTCCGACATCCACGGAATCATTTATTAGATCCATCTTAATCGCATCACGACTTTAACTGGATTATCTTTTTTTTTTTTTTTCTACATCCGAAGATCCCACACCAGGTTAAACAGATGCATAATGACAAATGAATGAAATCCAATGAAACACCAATTACAGATGTATCCAGATGCAAAGTGATCTGCTGTGGCTACGTAATGTCTTCAATCCTGCGACCCAACCCGGCCTCAATCCCCGAGGAGCTGACCCTCGCATGACCTTTCCACAGAAACTGTGAAATCCAGCAACTCTGTGCAGCTCAGCAACGTCCACATGCAGGACTTAACAAACATACTGAGATCACAGTGAAAGGTGTATTAAAATGGTGTTGCACTATCACAAGTCTGCAAAGTGAGATTTCAGTTCCAGAGTCACACTAGAAGACCTCTGTGTAGCATTTTAATGAGAGCAGTGGAAAAACGCAGTCGCCGCTCTAAAACGCTCTGATTTAAACGCAGGCCGGGGTGGACGGATAGCAACAGCGTGCTTGTGTAACCATTAAGTGCACTTAGAGGCTGTGGACGGCAACATCTTTGGGAACTTCACTCCCATTAATGCTTTAGCGTACAAATACAAGTCCAGCGCTTCAGAACTGCTTCATATTGCATGGTGATCCAGCCGTCTCCCTGCAGGGTTAACTGCAACATCAACCAGGTTAGGAAACTGTTTCCCCCGGAACCCAACAGAGGCATCCAAATACTGCATGTGTATTGTATCTTAACTTTTTATTTAACTCATCCATACATAACCAAAATGTACACCAATATCCAACATCTCACCCACTTTCCCAAACATCCATCTGTGGCCAAACTTTAAGTGTTCTGTCGTCTCAGGCGCGGTTCATTTCCACCCATAAAACACAGAGTGGGGAGCAGGATTTCAAGGGTTAAAACTATTAACTTAAAGTGTATTTAAGATTAAAAGAGTAATATCTATAAAAGTGAATTTAGGCAACAATAAGACTGATATGTAAAACAGCTGGTGGGGCCTATAGGTCAGATATGGAGGTCAACAAGACCGGGGAAATATAAGGAAGAGCTACATGCACGCACTTTAAAAAAGGTTAAAAGTCATGAAACAACATTCAGCTGTGCAGTGAATGCACCGCGCCGGGTCGTGAGCAGACAAATAACCTCCTTCTTTCCCTTGATTGAGCTCCGGCTCAGGACGGAGACACACATCAAGGTGGGCAGATGGTTTGCACACAGCGTCATATAAACCAGGGATGCCAAAAAAAAACTTGGACAGCAGAAGCAGTCAGCAGAAACAAACTGAATCAATCAATCAAATAAGAATGACGCTACATGTTTCACAGCAGCAGTATCAGTACTAAACCAAACTGTCTTCAATCAGCCCACATCCTGTCATTTGTGATGCAAAAAAATCCCCAAAATTGGAAGTGATCTTCAACATTTTTAAGTGATGTAATGAGGGAGATGGTATGAGGTCAGACTAGTAAATGACAGCGGGAGAAATATGCATAATGCATCAAAATTCACTTAATGGAATGTGTTAGATAACATTTTCCTGACGTGAGCTGATTTTGAGACAATTTCAATTGATTATGCTTCATAAAAAAAGTGATGGGGACAAACATACCAGGGAATAAAGTGGCAGTCAGGGAACGACCTGGTCTACAAACATCCTGCTCTTACATTCAATCTGATGCCAAGTAATCATGTAAAACAAGTTAAACACTCTTTGTCTTGGCTTTGGAACAATGTGTTCATAAATACACTCACTGCTTCATCCTGCACAAAAAATATACAGACAACATGTGCATTTAGTGCAGAGCTGCTGGTCCCTCACTGCTCAGATATGAGACTCTTCACAGGTCAGCAGGTCACCAGATGTCTCAGAGTCTTCTGCACTCGAAGCCCTTGATGCACTGACTCTTTGGACTTCATCACTCTGTGGTGCGGTCACTTTATTGTCGCATTTCTTTAAGAATGAACCTTTAAAGCAGGAACTGTAGAGCGGATGTTCCTTTAAATGATGGGTTTACTCTTGCGTCGCCTATTTAATTATTTAATTATTTTCATATTGGGGCTGTGCTGCACACACCAGCCCCCGCTGTGCTTTCCCCATCTGCTCATATATAACCCTTATATCGCGTTTCTCTCCGGGACATCTACTATAGACGGGGAAACGAGACTCGTGCTTTGTGGGGTCCACCACAGGCAATCTGAAATACGGTTATGTGACCTGACAGTCTGGGGTCTGCCGCTGACAGTGATCCATGTGGAGGGGAAGGTTGTGATTGTCAAGTGCAATGCTTCCCTTTTTCTCCGCTGCGCGTCGGCCAAACGCTCGCCATGCGGTAGGCTGCGCCACAGAATCGCTACCGGCACATCAACGACTCCAGCGCAGACAAAGGGAAGACAAACAGAAGCCAGTCCGCCCCCCCATCCCATCCCCAGAATAAAAAACATGTGTCTATGTGTGTGTGTGACCACGTTTTGCTGCCTGTATCTTCCATTTTGGGGGGAGGTGGCGATGCTTGGTGACTACACCTTTACGCGCAACAGTGAGTCTAAAAAATAAAGGGCGGTTCAGACGTGTATGCCACAATTTTGGGGGGTCGTATTTTCCATTATGCACGTTTTATTTATTTATTTATTTATTTTCCATTCATGCGCTGCACGGGGATTCGGATTTACGGTGTGGCAGAAATGTGCGGCCACCTTCTCTTTTTTATATATGTATATATATTCTGGAGGTGCTTTCATGTGTCGCTCGTCGGTTGGCTCCCAGACCCGACACCGACATCGTAATGGAGGGATGAGAGGAGAGAAATGGGTGGAGGGGTGGAGGGGGAGGCAGAGAGAGAATGAGGATGAGGATGAGGAGGAGGAGGAGGAGGAGGAGGAGGAGGGGGATCTGCGCCACAGTCGAGAGGAGAGAGCCGGAGTCTGAGTGCGCGCTGGGGTGGGATGCTGTCCCTCCAAGGTCAAGTCAGCTATATTAAATTAGCCAACTTCCGGGCGTCGTTTTCAAAATAAAGTCTCTGTGTGACTTCAAGCTGTCCTCGTGTTTTTGAAGGAAACCAAGCACGCTGATTCTTGGCAAAAATAAGCGCTTGTTTCTTTAAGGAGTAGAAGAAATGTATAAAAACTCAATTATAAGCAAGGTGTTGATGAACCCACTCATAACATTTGACTACCAGCCCTCTGTTACGATGCTTCCTCACCCTGGTTCCCCTCAGTTTCTCATTCGCTCCTGTCTAGTGGCGCTCAGTGAACTGGTTGAACTCTTTTGGTCATTTTATTCTGGAAGGACAGCACCTCTTTTCCGGTTTGTGTCAGGGCTAATTTCTGCGGGCTTGACGGATCTCACAGCTCCAGCGGCAGGGAAACACACCCGTCAGCAGCGCGCACTGGAGACAAAAAAGCGCATCACGGACAAAGGAAATATGGGTGCGCTGGAGAGGATTCACCTCCGCCGGGCAACACAATGGATGAGCCGCTGCTGTTTCGCTTGCCGGGAGACCAATTAGCCCACCTTAATGAGGTGCTGGGATGCGAGATACTGCAAGCTAAAAAGGCGGAAGGCTGCGTTTAATCCGTCTGCGGATCCTGTGAGCTTGCGATGGCTGTGGCGGGGATATGCAACCGGATAGGGAATAATGTGCCTTTTTATTTTGTGATATTTTCCTTATTTTGTGGCCTTTCGTTCGGACAGTTGCGATATTCGATTACAGAAGAACTGGAAAATGGGGCACTGGTCGGCGATCTGGCGCATGACTTGGGGCTGGATATTCGAAGGCTCGCCACGCGGAAAATCAAGGTAACCTCCAACAGCGGAAAGCGCTACGTGATTGTCAACCCCAAAAATGGGAAACTGCTCGTCAACGAGAGGATCGACAGGGAGGCGCTGTGCGACTTATCCAGCACCTGCCTCATTAATCTGGAGGTGCTGGTCGAAAACCCCACCGAGGTGCACCACGTAGAGGTGGAGATCGTGGATGCCAACGATAACGCGCCGCAGTTCCCCAGGGACGAGTACCAGCTGGAGATCATTGAGTCTGCCCTGCCGGGGTCTCGTTACCCGATCGAAAACGCCCAAGACCCGGACATCGGGTCCAATTCTGTTCGCATGTATCAGCTCAGCCCCAACGACCATTTCGCGCTGGTGTCCAACAAACCCTCCCTCAATACTAAGCACGTCGAGCTCGTGCTAAAAAAGCCCCTTGACCGCGAACAGACGCCTTATCACCAAGTAATTCTAAGTGCTGTGGATGGTGGGACGCCAGAGAAAACAGGCACGGCCAAAATCAATGTCCGGGTCCTGGACTCTAATGACAATTTACCCACGTTCGACAGCTCCGTGTACAAGGTGAAACTGCTGGAAAATTCTCCCAAAGACACCCTGGTGATTAAACTGAATGCCACCGATCTGGATGAGGGCACAAATGGGGAGGTGTATTACTCCTTCAGCAGCTACACTCCAGAGAGAGTGAGGCAGATGTTCAGCATGGACACTAACACGGGGGAAATCAGAGTGAGGAGCAACGTTGATTACGAGGAGACCAACTCCTACGAGATGTACATCCAGGCGATGGATAAGGGCCCCGGGGCCGTGGCGTCGCACTGCAAGGTGGTGGCGGAGGTGGTGGACGTGAATGACAACGTCCCTCAGATAGTGCTGTCGTCTCTGTCGAGCCCTGTGAGGGAGGACGCCCGTGCAGACACAGTTGTGGCCCTCATTAGTGTCACTGATCGAGACTCGGGAGCGAACAAGCAGGTGAGCTTAGAGATCCCAGCAGGCCTTCCGTTCAAGATCAAGTCATTCAGAAATTACTACACCCTGGTTACCTCAGCCTTCCTGGACCGCGAGACCACCGATGCCTACAATGTCACTCTGAGTGCCACAGATGGAGGAAACCCTCCCCTCTCCTCCCAGAAAACCATACAGGTGGATGTGGCCGATGTGAACGACAACCCGCCGCGGTTTGAGCAGACTTCGTATACGGTCTATGTGGCGGAGAACAATGCCCCTGGCGCCTCTTTGTGTACGGTGAAGGCTCAGGACGCAGACATTAAAGAGAACGCACGCATCACCTACACAGTGCTCAATGACAACAACCATGGCATCCCTGTCACCTCGTATGTATCTGTGAAGGCCGATACAGGGGAGGCGTATGCCCTGCGAGCCTTTGACTATGAGTCACTGAGAGAGTTTCACTTCCAGGTCAAAGCCCAAGATGGGGGCATTCCTCCGCTCAGCCGCGTCGCCACAGTCTACATCTACATAATGGATCAGAATGACCATTCGCCACTGATAGTCAACCCTCCCGGCAACGGCACGCGCTCCTTGGAGACGGTACAGAAGAACGCAGAGCCCGGTGCCTTGGTGACCAAAGTGGTGGCATATGATGCAGACGCTGGTCCGAATGCCTGGCTGGTGTACGTGCTGGAGACGGCCACCGACCTGGACTTGTTCAAAGTGCACGAGCACACCGGTGAGATCCGGACAACCCGGAGGATCCTGGAGGACAACTTCACCTCCTTCGCTCTGACCGTTGTAGTGAAGGACCACGGACAGCCTAGTCTCTCCTCCACCGCCACCATCAACGTGGCTGTCATGGAGGTGCCACCCAAAGTGGCTCCGGACCCCAAGAGGATCATCAGACCTCACAGCAACGTGCTGTTCTCTAACGTGACCCTCTACTTGATCGTAGCTTTGAGTGCCACGACCTTTGTGTTCCTGGTCACTGTGGTGGTGCTGGCCATCGTCCGCTGTCATGCCTACTGCACCCAGCCGGGGTCCTGCTCCCCTTGCTGTGTGTCACAGAAGCCCCCTCCAGATGGCGGGAGCAGCAGCGTAAGTGCTGGCGGGGGAGGTGGCGGTGCAGTAGGGGGACAACCTAATAACAATGTGGTGCTTCGGAGAGACCTTAAAGTGGAGCCTCACTACATCGAAGTGCGCGGGAATGGCTCCCTAACAAAGACTTACTGCTACAAGACCTGCCTGACAGCCACCTCTGGCAGTGACACTTTCATGTTCTACAACACAGGACGGCCCATCAGTGGCACTTGGGGCAGCGGTGCTGACCGCTTCTTCACGAGCGGAAGTGGATTTGTACGCAGACTGAGCATGCCCGATGCCTCGATGCAAATCTGCCCAGAGGTGTGTCATTCATTTTTTATGTTTACCTTTGCCTGCATGATTTAGACAGTAGTGACTTTCATTGAGTGCACAAGACCCTTAAGATGATTTTTCACTTATGTTGCATGCATTGTTGTTGTAATTTCTGCCAGTTTTAGATGATTTCCCTGTATGTCAAGTGTCTTCCCCTCCCGCTATGAATTGAATCCTTGCAGGCTTCAGTCTCTTCGTTCAGGTCCCGCTTGCACCGTGCAGTCGCTCAGCTCAGCCCAGCCCAGCTCGGCTCAGCACTCACACCGCATTAGTGTCATGCCTGATGCTTTTCAGGGTCCCTGTGTTATTTCTGATGATTCAGAGATTTGTGTTTCAGTTCGAGGTTGTCATCACATCCACACTGAGAACAGGTCACGTATAGTCCTCGCTACTCGCTCGTTCTCTGTGCAAGCAGGGGCTGAGTTGTGTCTGGGGGTGGATGTGTGTGTGTGTGTGTGTGTGTGTGTGTGTGTGTGTGTGTGTGTGTGTGTGAGTGAAACTGTTCCACAGGAGCAGTTGGGGTTAATTGACTCGATCAAAGGCCCTGCAGGACTAGTTGCTGTTGCTGCCTCTGACTCTGAAGATGTGCATGACACTGTGATGTGACACACTGTAGTTTGAGATTATGACATGACACAAGACTCCATTAACGCTCCACTGATAGACATCTCTCATCTCTGCCCTGTATTAGATGAGTGAAACGTTGAATGCCTGTATTTGTCCTGCAAAAGGACACTAATTAGAGTTAGGGTTCACTGTTTGATTGGCATGATCTCATTGAAGATGTCCCAGATACCTGTTTCAAGAGTTTAAATGTGGAAATCTTCATGCCTATCAGTCGTAGATATAAAGGAGTCTGGGACTGAGTCAAGCACAGATTTCTTGGTAAACATAGCAGGCTTTAATGCAGGATACGTTTGGGAAATTCATGGTTCAAATGGTGGAATAATATCATTTTATTTTGCGTCAGATTGTTGAGGCAAAGGCTCCCATGGCTAAGAGGGCATCTCTGGATGCATCATCGTAATTATCAGGTGCCAGTCACTGGTACATTAGTCATATGAAAATCTCTTCCTGAGACAAGTGTAGCAGTGTAAATTAAATTAACCTCCAGCCTCTGTTCCTCAACCCTGCAAATTAGATTTACTCAAAGTGGCTGAGTCTACCAGTGCGAAACACTCCCCCCTGAATTCAGCTGAGGAACATAATGTGCCATCTTTATCTGGGACACTTGCTGCTGCCTGAGCAGGTTTGTGTCTTAAACACAGCTTTTCTTATTCAGTGCTCCTGACGTCAAGGGCTGCAGCGTACACAATGCTGTCAGAATTTTTAGTTTTTGCGGTTATACAGATGCTCACAATCGTTGCACACCGTGCATGTGCACAAGTAGCTATTCATGAGGAAAATCATTATGCGAGAGTCAGGCATAATTAACGGCCATTAAAAGAGTAGCTCATTAAAAATATGACCTCTCTCTCTGTGAAATTCATATGGGTCTTTGAACTTAAAGACATAATGATTAGCAAAATCTGGCCGGGCTAATGAATGATATCCTGGCAGCCTTGACATAGTGACGCCATTAGTTCAAGAGCTAACTCAATGATATCATAAGTAATATAGGGTCATTTTAAAAATATTAAAATATCAACCAAAAAGCAATGTGTCCAGGCAGTGTATTCAAATTGTGTATAATATTATATTTGCTCTGGTCTTATAAACATATAGAAACCATAAGTGGTCAAACCCTGAAGGAATAGAACCCTGTTGATTCAGTGCCGGTTCATTGTTATTTGTTGTCCTTCAGCTGTAAGTTGGAATGAGCTTGTCAAAAACCCAATATTGCATTAAAGATAATCGTTTTTTGATCGAAGCTCCTCAAGTAATTTATCCAATCAGCTTAGCCACCTAGTTGGCTTCACCACTCATTTGGCTTTATTCATACACTGCTGATGCGTCTGTTAATATGTTATGTGAAGTCTGGGAACAGAAGTATGAGGACGCTGAATACAGCAATCTCTTAAGATTCACCTGAAAAGTAGATTGTGGACCCGATCAGGATCTAAAAATCCCCAGATCAGCCACCCTACAGTGTAGATAGAAACATTAAACTTAGCTTGATGACTGGCAATGATGTGCGGACGATTCCTCAGAATAATGAGCCCTATCAGCCAGATGGTGGCTCTACGAAGGATCCTTTTCACCACAGACTATTTTTGACCCATCAAAGCAGCAGAAGTTTGGACTGCATTCTATTTAGGTGAGCTGGAAAGGAACGAAAAGGGCACAAAAATACAAATTTGGAGAGGACGCCTTACACTGTAAACCCGATTGACTTGAAATTGAACACAGAAGTCCATCTTAACAAAAGCCTCTTGACATTTAGTCAATGTTTTGAATCTATCCACGCCAAATCAAGTATGTAACCTTTTAGCATTTTGCAGCATTGATTGAAAAACATGGCCAACATCCACCAATAAATCGGAAGAAAAGGCGGGACTTTGAATAATGATTCATCAAACATCGAAGAAGCATTATGAGCCTGACCCATAAGGTGCCTCAGTAAATACCACAAATGTATACCTCAAAACCATTTGAAATAACTTCACAAATGTTAATGTGTATGTTAATGTGTCATGTCGGTCTATGATGATGAAGCAAGTGTGTGACAGGTCTCCCTGATTCTTACATTTGTGTTGATTGAGCTGCTTCCTCCTGGCTTGAACCCCAAATTGCCTCTTGAGGCTGTATTATTGTGTGTTAGGCATCAACACAGTTTCGTTTTAATGGTAATGATAAACTAAATGCTACACACACACATGACAGCATAGTTGACTTCCCTTCACGCCGGGCTAATGCAGACCAGAGGTACATGTATAGGATGTGGTTGCCCTGGTGATGATAGCTCCTGCTTATTGTTTTTTTTTTTTTTAAAGGCAATAACTTACCAAAGCCTACTGGGAGATGCAAGCACTCAGCCCAGGTTCATCAGGGGCAGACAAGATCTACTGAGTCACACACAAATACACACTCGTCGGGCTATACAAACACCCCGGCACTCAGGGAAAGGGCATAACTCTCCCAGCTCTCACATTTATAGAGCCGCGGAGTGAGAGACTGTCCGAAAAGTCATCAATATGGCTTTCAGTCACTGGCCTTTTTAAAGCCCTTCTGTGGCTGTGTGTGGTTATCAATATGTATGTGTGTGTATGCGTGTGTGTTTGTGTGTGTGTGTGGTGTGTGTACGCTTGCAATGGGGGACACGACTGCAGTGTTCCTATCACGTCCAGAGCTGGGATGTGTATCATGATTAATTGATGAGACCATGGCCCAGCCTGGCGCTCCACTGTATGAGATCAAACTAAACTCTCTCTTCCCCCATCTCCCCATCTCTCTTTCTCTCTACCTCTCTCTCTCTCTCTCTCTCTCTCCATGTACCTCTTGCTCGCTCAGCCAAAAGCCCCGAATGCTGACTGGCGATATTCTGCATCTTTGAGGGCAGGGGTGCAGAGGTAAGCACTTTCCGTCTTTAACTCTTTTGCAACTTTTGATCGCGTTGAAAAAAAAGTTACACCTATTCATCCCCACTTGCACCGTCTACATCGAGTCTGTGCAAGAGCTACAGCCACAGCTGCAGTGTACGGCATCTACAAAAAAGAAAACCCCAGCAGACAACTGCACCTCAGAGTGACCTCTGTTAAAAATCATTAAAAAAAGACATTGCAACACATCACTGAAAAATCTCTTATCTGCTGCCTTCAGACACGACTGCTAGTGGCCCCTCAGCATCTGTTTCAACCTCAACCTCAGTCCGCCTCCGTTGGGAAAAAGCCCATCAGTGCATGTATAGCACCGCTCCTCTGCAGTGTAACACTATATAGGTCATCTACATTCTGAGCGCTGCTTCCCCCCGTTTTACAGTCTTTAAGCAGGAAGCATGAAGGACAAACGAGCTGACTATGACCTTTCTTAGATGATCAGATGCACACATGCATCAGCGTCTGCAGGGACAGCTGCCCAGCATGCACACATGTGTGCGTTTCTGTGCGTATTTATAGATTTTTGTCCAGAGATGAGGCGGGGGTGGGGGGCAAGTTGTGTACACAGACAGCAGAGGACATCTGGGACTCCAGTCAGACTTGTTACTTCACTGTTAATTCAGATAAGGCCTTATTGTTCGACCAAATACCAATAATAGATTGATCTAGATGGATACATTATATATGGTTTAACACATTGTGCCAAACAGTTCACTGATAAAGGACTTAGTTAGTTTGTTGTTAAGCAGTGATAAATGAGTGCACAGCTACACAAGATCGTCATTTCCCAATCGTTGACTTGGGTTTGACACTTGGATCTGGATTTTTATAAACAAATGCAGAACAGAGTAAAATATACAAGTATTCCAAGTCTTTTGTCTGAGTGTTGAGGTACTACACATGTAAGCATCCTCGTTAGATACCTGCAGCAAATTAGAGAATACTCATATAAGGAGGATCCATCAACAATTGGTGGCCAAGGGAATACACTCTGCAACAGCCCAAAACATTTTCATGAGGAGGAAACCTGCAAATACACAAACAAAAACACCCAAAACCCTGAAAACAAACAGAACAACCAGATCCAAACACAGTGGAGGTTCACCAGGACTCTAGGGGGAGTAGTCAGTGGAATACAGTGATTTATGTATAGGGGATGGACCGGATGAGATAGTAGGCTTATTCAATATGAATTGCGTCTCATACATGATTATTTTAATCTGTGTTCTCGCCTGGAAAATGGACAAGAGCAGCAACGTTAGCCATGAGCACGGACAATAAGCTGCATCTTCCTGCATCCTTCAGTTTTTACAAGAAGTAACAGACACACTTAAGTCTTATTTGATCTGATTCTGATTTATTAGAATGTTGTCAGACGAATATATCAGCTTGTACACAGTGTCATAGCATTTTAATTATGACAATGTAGCCTATTAAGATGATACACAGGCGACTTGCAATATCTGTTCGTGGCATTTATAAATCAGCTGACATAAATAGGTTGAAAGCATTAATAGTCAAAGATGGAGGAAATAAATACAAAGACAGTCACTTTCATGATTTAGACTGTCAGGACTCCACATCTGTACAGATGTTATTTTAAGAAAACACACCTTGTTGTGTTGCTAAATACTTCAAACTAGAAATGACACTCAGTTAAAGTGCCCAACAGTCCTCTTTAATTCAATCAGACCTCATCGAATTTCAAACTCGATGACCTTGAATCACTTCAAATTTGAAACCACCCGTAACTCCTCAACAATTTAAGCTCACCAGATCCAGGATCCACATTAAATCGTACCCCCTCATAGGTGCCACGTAAATATGATCCCTGAAAAATAAACAAAAATGTTAAAGAAAGTGAGATGATATTGAATCTGTCCCTTCATCGGGATCTGCACAATATGTTAACGGGGTCTGTACTGGGTTGAGATTTATCCTCCATTGAAGTTTTGTCGGAATCTGTCCTGGCAACAAACCAACAAATGGCTAGATCACTCCAGTGTTAGGATACAATACACTACATTAAAATGTATTTTAGTTTTAACTTCACCTGCGTTGACAGGATATGTAGGGATTTGATTTTAGGGGTTTGTGTGTTTTAGACTTTACATCATTTCTGTTTTTGCTCTATTCTCACGATGGACATGGTGTTGGGCCGTTGCAGTGCGTTTGTGTGTCAAACTGAGACATTTTCTTAATTTGCTGCACGCTAAGGTTTTTTTCTTCCTCGCCCTCGTCAGCCACCGTACAAAATCGTTCTAATAGGTGCATTTAAACATGTAATGAAGTGTTTTGTTAATCTGACAGGAGGACAACTGTAACACGGACTAATTAGCTTTTACCTCCAGATGTCTCTTATTTGCGCTGAATTTTCATAATTTCATGCTAACAGTCGCTTACCGCTCGGCCTTTGGGCTCCATCTAAGTTTGATTTAATTGGATATTAGTGTTAATTTCTCTGGTGCGGAGGGTATCACGACGCGCATCATGTCATCAAGTCGCTGCAACATGACATGGATTAACGTAAATCGTCACTGCAATTTGCCGCTGCCCGTCTCTGAAATGGCAGCGCCTGTAATACACACACACACACACACACACACACACACACACAGACAGAGAGAGGCTCATGTTGACGCCTAACCTCAACACACGCAGACTGTAACGTATCGCTCCACACGCAGCATGTAGCGGCAGCATCACTGACCCACATTACTGGTGTAGTCTGTCCGCGTAGAAAGCACCAGTGCTATCTGTGTCATACTCACGCATTGAGCCAGCAATGTAAAACAAAACATCAAACCCACACTATTTAAAATGTTCACAGCCAAGACAAATCCCTAGTCAACACAATGGGTGTGCTGTAGTTTTGAGATAGATGCACAGTGTGCTGCATTGCAGAGGCCGCAGTCGGAGTAGGTCCTCCTATATACTGTGCTCTCGGTTCATTATCAATGTATGGGGGGAGTCTCAGCTATGCATGCATGTGACTGTCGATGCATTATGAGAGTTTCTAAATGTAAAGATACATGTTGCGTATTATTACGTTTTGGACGGAAAGCTTTGGATATTTCTCTTCAAGTACCAATTTTCTAAAATAAAAAAAAAAAAAGCAAAAGCAAAGAAAAAGTAATTTAGTATTTACAACAAGCACATTTAAACACAAACAAAGGAATGGTGCAACAATTTGGGGAATATGCTCATTACTATACTATTATGCCATTCCTCTATCTGTCTGTTAATATGAAGTGACAGCCAGTAGCCAGTTCTTTTAGCTTAGCATAGACAGCCAGCCCGGGTCTGGTAACAAAATATGCTTTCCAGGACCTCCAAAGGTCACTCAGAACTGATATCTGTTCTGTGCAATCCATAGAAAAGCAGAACGGTATGACATGTATGTTCCTGAAGTCTCCACTGGCCGCACGGAAATTTTCACAGTAATGGCAAGACACAGATTAAGTAACTTTGATCTGAACCAGGCTAATATGATTTGAGAAAAAATACCTTTTTTAAAATGAAAATATTACATAAAAACTAACAATAAAAGTGAAGGTGGATCCAAGCAGATAAAACACTGCATCTATGAATGTAGCTTCATCCATAAAATCAAGCTTAATTGTCATTCTACAAGGCAAGGCTGTGCACCAAAATGCAGGTTGTAGTCCCTGTTGGCTACAGAAGAAAGCCCACTGTGTATGGAGGATGGATCCCCCTGCTGACTCATATAATGGTGTGAACGACCGTAATCAAAACCTCATTCTCATGAAACAAAAGAAAAGGCACAGGGACGTATATGTTGCTCATCTTTATTCCTCGGCTGAATCTCAGCGTTTAAAAGTGACAACGACGCACATAGAATAACAGCCTTCATGGGGTTTTAAACAGACTTACTGCACAATGAAGGCATCTGGATGATGACAAGCCGAGGTTTATTTCCGTTGCATGAAAGACAAAGGAAGAGATGAAAGAGCGAACATCTAGTGTTGGGTTTATCGGGAGCTACAAAATGACTCTGGAAATACTAAACGTACTTTTGAAAATGGGTTTCATAGTCAGCTGCATGGCTGCACGTACTGTGCTGATCCAGTCACTTTACAGTAATGTTAACATGGCCGCCAGCATGGTAGCGTAAGAGTAAGGACATAGTTAAAACGAGAAGGAACAGAACAAGTCCCCTTAATAATGTTTGGGATAATCTAACTTGTATCAGCCGGGATGATGATAACGCACATGTCAGATGATACTTAACAACGGTTCAGTGGTTCTTAATCTTGTTCCTCAGCAACAAGAGGGTAATTTCCTTTTGGGGTAAACCATAAAATCAGCAGTCACATTACAAACGAGTCATCACATGACTGCAGTTCACCAGGTGGAAGCCGTTAACTATCTGGTAATAAACAGCGCTTCGGGTTTTCAAACAGCCAAAATTTAATTGAGGAGTTCTGCTTTGGGCTGAATAATGTGCGTATCTGTATTCTGGCTTTCAATGGTTCTCTGATTTGGGGCAAATTCTCCCATTCTTTGGTTAGTTGTTTCAAAAAACGAGGCTTGACAGGCAGCCAGTATCTGCCTTTGATTACCACAATTAGCAAAATTCTTCAGTCGTATTCAGCCTTTGTTGTTAACATCAGTGTGGGAATGGCGTACCACAATTTCAGGCATTCCACATAAATAGTTTACTCGATGCATCAATTGCTGTAAAGGCCCAAAACACTGATGATGACGGCGATTACCTATCTATATATGATGATGTATAAAATCAAGGAAATCAAACTTATGTAAGGATGAAATTATTTATAGTGAGCGGTTTTCCTTTTAATCACTTGATGTGTCCCGCTGAGTTCTGCTGCATGTGTTCTGCCTTTCAGCTCGGTCCACATGGAGGAGTCCTCTGTGATGCAGGGAGCGCAGGGGATGCTGGTCCAGAACTGGCCCACTGTGTCTAGCGCCGCAGGTGAGTAGAAGGCTACGAGTCAGTATAGAGTGAAAAAAAAGGCACCACAAGTATCATATTCTATGGGGTAACGGGGGCAGAAAAGTGTAATTCATTTTAACATTTGGACTCAGATCTGCATTTGAATGGAAGGAACTGAGCAAGATCGCTGCACAGAGCAGATCGAGCCAGACAGGAAGTCAGAGAGTGGAAAAGTATAACGCATCCAATGAATTTTCAAAATAAAACACCCAGTGCTCAGGCTCTACAGCACAACAAAGTTGGAAGTATTATAATAAACACACTTAAAGCAGTCAAATAACTAAACAATTTAACTAAGTTGCCTACCTAAGCACATCAGATGCTCAAAAATCAAGGAGAAATTATGAAATAAACACAGTCTGAGTCACGCCAGGGACCAGAGACCTGCCCGATGGAATCAAAGGGTAACCATGGCACACTAAAACTGTAACTTAACAAGTTATTTAAGTTAGCATATAGCTAAACAATGGCAATAATGAAAGTATTGAGTAGTTTTGGTCTCTGCTCTAGTACCTCCAAATATGCTAGACATAATCTTGACTGCATTTTAAGCCCTGAATGAACAAGATATACCTCCAGGAAGGTAATTTTGATAATTTTTATAACATACATTTCCATGGATATGTAGCTTATTCATACTGGTTATGCGAACTAAAAGGAATAGTTTGACATGATAGGAAATATACTTGTTTCTGCTGTCATGTCTCTATGCTCAATATGACGCTAGAGCAAGGAGAGAATTAGCTTTGTTTAGCATAAGTGGCCCCTCCTCCTGGCTTAGCATAAAGACTGGAAGGAGTAAAAAGCTTGCATTGTTTTGTCCAACGGTAAAAGTGAATCTCACACAGGCATTTCTGTTTTGTATGTTTTTTTTTAAGCTTTGAACTGAGCCAGGCTGTGGTTCCCCTTGATTTCTGGTTCTCTATGCTAGGCTAAGCTAAACGTCTTTTATCTTTAGCGTCTATTTACCCTGCAGACTGACAGAGAGTGTTATCGATCATCTTTATGTAGTTCTACCTCTCAAAAAGAATGAGAATAAGCTCCCAAAATGCTGAACTCTGAATATTTAGGGCAGCATTTGTGGAATGATATTTGAGAGACACTTTGAAAGGTTGTAAAAACATTTTAGTTTGAAGCAAGTGTTACTCCCCAGACCTAAATTCCATCATAATCGCACTTTACACATCACAATCCATCCATTGCATTTAATCCCATTCAAAACGTTGAATTCATTTTGTTAAATTCATCTTTGTTTTTTTTGTTTTTTTTCCTGGGGATTTGAGAGAATTGTCCCTTTAATATCTACATGATCTTGAATTCCAGTTTGATTTTTCATATGGAGCTTAGCTGAGGTGCCAAAAGCCCAGAGGGCCTTTATGCAGAGCCAAATACAAACGGCTACGTCCTCCCATAAAAGCATCTGGCAGCTCGGACACGGACGGGAGCAACTGCTTTTTAATGAGAAAAGAGTCGTCCTGAGTGGGTGGGAATGTTGAAAATGTGTTGCAACACAACATCGGGATAAGTAGAACTGGCCTTAAAAGAAAAAAAATAACTGTGATTTATCATTCACAGACACACTGGCTCAGAGCTAATGACTAACAGCTTTTGTCAGCTTACTGGAAGACTTTTCTAACTTGGCTTTTTCGAAAACTGTGTTAGCTGCTCCCTGGTTCCTCCAGCCAAGCTTCCACTCATTGATTTTCTGTCGAGCTCAGGAATTAAAACATAGGTAGAGCCCTGTGGGGTGAAGGGTAGCATCACACTCAATCACTCAACAAGCCGGTGACAGAATATGTCCCACTGTCTATCAGCTTTTCTGTCTGTGGAAAAGGAGAGCCGGAAATGTTCGAGGTATGCGATGTACCAGTTTCTAATATCTGTCTGCCAGTTTCCTGCTGAGAAATGTGGGGTTTTTTTGTTTTGTTTTTTTTTTACATAGCAGATGAAAAGCCGCCTCTGCTGTCTTGTAAAGACTCAGTTTTGTGTACAGTAGAGCTTCAGAGTTGAGTCGATAAGTAGATGAAAAGAACTTTAGTTGCCGACCATCTTGATGATTTCTAAATCTTTTCAGTCTTTTTACATGCAAAAATGTCAAACACTTGCTGGTTGAAGCTTCACTAATGTTACAAACTAACTGCTCTTCTTTGTTATTTATGAAAGAAGATGAAGAGTCACTGGGGTTTGGGACTGTAGGTTGGACAAAAGAAGCAAAGTGATGACGTCGCTTTCAGCTCAGGGAAATTGTCAGTGTCATATTTTGCCCCATGAAGGAGCGAAAAGACCACATGGTATGAATAGGAACAAAGCCTGTGTCGGGAGGAGGTCTGGGTGGATGGATTGGTCAACCACACTGGTCAATGCTGATTGTTGTAAAAAGTCTTGTGTGTAGAAATCAGGAGGCTCTGTTGGCAGAAATCAAATCAAATACTCGTAATTATGTTCACCTGAATTTGTTTGGTGTCCGCCGTGTTGGACCGCCATGTTTTGGGGGGTTTTTTTACAGTAGCTTAGAATGGACAAACCAAACACTGGAGAGCACCTTTTTCATGTTTTTCCAAGTTTTTTATTTCCATTGTACAAGAAGATGAGATGACGAGTCCTCAACTTCACCACTCGATGCTCCTAAATTCTACGCACTGGTCCTTTAAGGAGGTAGGGATTTGAACCAAAACCTGACACAAGATGTTAACCGGATGTACTTTTCATGCACATGCTTCAGTGTGATACTGGGCTGCAGGGGGGTGTTGCCCTAGGAAATGAACTGTTAGCAGAAGCTCCGTGCTCAGGTAAAGACATGCACTGGATTGCAGGTCGATCCTCTTTACTATGCATGAAGAGACGGAGTCTTTTTTTGTGACACATTTCCGTGTCTGCAGTGGATTGTTATCACCGTGAAGTCTGTCTGATACGCTGCGATGTATCTATATGCGGCGCCCTCACAACCGGGTTTATGTAAGTGACCCATGGTGCAGATGAGGGAGACATTTGTCTAATGCCGGAGGGGGGAAGAGGAGCTATTATTGGTTAAAGGAAATAAAGAGAGAGATCCGGAAACATTAAAAGCAATTTTTTTTGGAGAAGAAGAGCAGAGGAGACGTACAGGGAGGGAGGGGGTGGAGGGAAATAAAGCGAGGTGTGGGGGGATGGAGAAAGAGAAAGGTTAAGAGGATTGGCAGGTTCCTGCAGTAGTGTTGTTGCTAGGGAACGCCATGTGACCTGTTGCCTGGCAACACTGTCTAACTGAAAGATTGCTGCAGCGGCCGCACCCTCCATCAGCGGGGAGTGGGCGAAGGCAGTTTCCATAGCAACCGCTCATATCTCTGAATGGAAGATTTAGAGACAGAAAAAAAAACAAAAAAAAAGGGGGAAGGAGTAAGGAGCGGGAAAGGGATGGGGACTCTGCAAGGGCAGGTATTAAGAGGGAAAAGAGGGCATGCAGTAATTCAGGGGGAAAAGGATTGTTTGGGAAGATGTGTCTCATGCAGAATATGTATGATGTACCGCATATATTTACACAGACACTACAGGGCTGTCAGATACGTGCATTTGCCGCAAACCACCGGAGGGATTTCGTTTTAGATGGAATCCTGGACGAGACATGGAAATAACACAGCCTATTTTAAATGTAGGACATCAGGTTACATGAAACCAGGGCTTCAAACGGCCACATATCTCCGCCAGGTGTCATGGCAACCTCCTTGCAAGGAGCCGCGTTGACCTGCTTACCAGCAGTCAGACGATAATCCGTTTCAGATTTTTTTTCGGCGCGTTTGCGTATAGGCTAATATGAAGCAATGGCAGGGTTGCAAATAATCCCCCGTGTTAGGGAAAACCATGGCACAGACGAGGCAAAGCTCCTCACAGCAGCACACGCTCATCTGACCTGCTCCTTGTAAATTGCTATTTCACAAAGCACGCTCACACATGCACGCAGAATATCTCAGATTAGTACCTGGGCTGGGATTCTAATTAACAGTGTCAGACGTTTGGATTCGTCACATGCGCGCAGAGAACCCTGGGATGTCCCAGGACACCAAGACAATATTCACTTGATTAGACGCTAAGCAGCCACTTGACATTTTAGCACGGCTGGTCATGCGTACGAACGCGAACTGCTCTCGCCCCATCGGGTGTACATATGCCACAAAAAGGAAAACACAGGAGTTTTATTGCAGCTGCAGCTCCAGTACCAGTCCAGTAATGGTGCTCACATATCTTAATCGCTTAGTGAGCTTCAGATCAAGAATTTACCTCAACGTGAGGAACAGTTTCAATATGTGTAAACGTATCTGAAGTCTCATTTATTATTCCATGACAGATTGACGAAGTAAGTAGATCACGGCTACTGTAACGGTCTCACTAAAATGATTAGCGGACCTGATAACCACCATTGATTCCAGGCACTTCAAGATTATGTCAAAAATGTCTTTAAAAGCTTGTGTTATAATATTGACGTGCAGCAGAGGGCGGGTATTATGGTTCAGCAAACCCACCCTCACCTTTGCTCTCGCGCATCATGAGACTTTATCACTTGAAATGCATTGAGCACATTCATTCACACCAAAGATGGAAGAGTTTTTGTTGTGCACCGATCGGCCTTTTGTCTCTAGATGAAATTGTTGAGCAGCTATGATATGAGATTAATTTCCCCAATGGCAAGGTATTCAGCCCGTCATGTTCATGTCTTAAATTATGGTTTCAAATTTAACTGAAATGGAACATGTAGAGAGAAAGAGCCTTTTGTGACCTTCAGTCATCTGTCAACACAAGACGTTCTAAATAAAAGTATTTCTTGCCTCCTCTTCCATTAAATAGTAGCATCAGGTAACAGGAAATGGTGCTTAGGTTATATAAAATGGAGGTGCAGCAATGTTGTGCTGCATTACTGGCTCCATAAGCTCATCCACATTCTGCATCACAGTATTTTGCACACCTCCTTTAACTCACCGGCTGTCTTTTTCAGTTTATTTTTAAGCCCGGTTGTCCTCCTCCACATGTGAAGCAGTCCTCCTTGCACTGAACCATTGAGATCCGTTGAATGGGACTTATTTAAAAAACACCAGATCCTCTCTCCTTCCTCTCTTTAATACCCAGATTAAACACAAACAGACAGACCTCACCGTCAAATGTCATAATCCTCAGGAAACAGACTAGCATTAGAGCATTAAAGCGCCGACTCGGCTGGCGGCGAGATAAGATGATAACGACGGACACTGACTAATCATCAAACAAGCTAAATTACACTGGTCAATTAGCTGTGCAAAGATTGTTTAAAAAGAGACAAAATTACAGTTAAACCAAACAAAGCAAGGCTAAATCTGGAGTTTTCTCTGCTTTCATGAATGGTTTATTTAAACCGGTCCGTCACATGCTAGTTATTTAATGTGACATAAAAATGAATACTTCTATTTTTGCAAGCGGGGAAACAAATAATTGATGTGTGTCTGTGTTCTCACGTTCTGGCCATAATGGCATGTTGCTACCATGTTCCTGAAAAACCGGCCATACTTAAAGGATCAGTCCTTTTACAGGCGCTTTGCATTTGCACGATAATACACGATCGATTGTCAGTGAGTCATGGCTCCTTTTGCAGCAGAGTGGTTAATGCAGTGCTACCCATTGTGCAGTGTGGCCGTGTCCATAATATCTGCTCTTTAATATTCCATACATGTAATTTATTCTCATCCCCGACGAGCTCGTCATAGAGGACTCGGCGAGGCACCATGCGTATGGACATTAGTGTGTATTTTCAAAATAGCGTACTCCCTGATGGGACAGTGGTTGGAACCATTTCAGCGCTCCAGCAATGTCATAAATAGCCTACAAAGAAAAAAAAAAATCAAACAGAATCTTTTTGCAAGGGGCCCTGTGTTTGATCTAAATAAAATCCAGACTGAAAGTAGGTCAGTGCAGAGGGAACTGGTGTGGGCCTGAGAGCACCGTGTCTGCAAAACCCGCCCACCCCCATCCTCCTTCCTGCCTCTCTCCCTCTCTCGTTCTCTCTCTCCCTCTCTCGCCTTATCTCATCCAACATCCTCTGTCCTCTTCGCTCTGGCATCTTTAACCCTTTGACCCTTAATAGATATGTCTCTTTTTGTCTTTACTTCATCATTTTTCTATTTAAAGATGTTTTCTGTCCAGTATCTGTTTTTCCCGTCTTTGCTGTCCGAGGTCCTTTTTCTCTGTCGCATCTGTGCTTGGGCAATAAAAGGTTGAAACCCTGTCTCTGGCCTCCTATGAGAGCAGGGATTAAACTGCTGCCATCATCCAAATGCAAATACAAATCGCACTGCCAAGTTAAACATCCCCGTGGTCTAAAGGTTAGTCCCCTCCAGCACCCCCCTCCCGTGGTCTCAGCTGAATCGCTGTCCTGAAAATGCCTGCACCCCGCGGGTAATCGCTCCATTGTCAGGCTACCACTCTGCCTCGCTTTTGCTTGATTTTGATGTCAGATTTTTAGGAACATCTCAGTCTGAGCGAGGTGTGGTGCGTGGCAAGCACGGAAAGAATTCACAATGCGAAAGCTGATAGAATAGCGGGAGTTGATATAAAAATACTATTTGTATTATGGCGCCAGTTAGCTTAGCTTAGCACAAATCATGGGAACACAGCTAGCCTGTCTACATGTAGCGTAATGTGCCCACCTGCAAGTCTAAAGCTCCCTAACTCACATGTCACTTTTTGGCTAATTTGTACAAATTCCAAATATAATGAGCCATTTTAGGGGATGGGGGTTTGACTATTTCATGGCTGGATTCAGTGTTTTCCTTGCTGTGATGGATCCCACTGCTTTTCTTGCCTCTCTCCCTGCCTCCGATTGGCTTGCTATTGTAAACCTCAACCCCAACCAATTACACTCAGCGGGTCTATAATAACGTCTCCTCCCGTGGATTTTTTTGCCGTGGCTACTGCTTCCTAGCCAGTGCATTCATGTCACCATGTAATTAAACGAGCAGTGAGCTTGCTGAATAAGACTTATATTGATACCGTTGGACAGAGCCACACCAGGTTCTTTCCTGTGTATTCAGACTTTGTGCCAAGCTAAGCTAATTGGCTGCAGCCTGTAGCCAATTTGTAACAGGCCCAAATTAAGCAGGGTGGTAACAGTGACTGAATAAATGTAATGAGTAGCCGTATTTGACCTGATTTCTCTTTCTCTTCATCATATCTGTGTAGACGGAGAGGGTGGCGGAGAGCTGTCACCCCCAGTGGGCGCTGGAGTCAACAGCAACAGCTGGCACTTCAGGTACGGCGCCGCACAGGGCTACGGCCCTCCTCAGCCGCTGAAGCCCGGAGAGATTCCCCCCGAAGCCTTCATCATCCCCGGATCCCCGGCCATCATCTCCATCCGCCACGACGCCGGCCCCGTGGATGACAAGGGTGACTTCATAAGCTTCGGCAAGAAGGAGGAGGCCAAGAAGAAGAAAAAGAAGAAGAAGGACAAGAAGGACAAAAAGGATAAAGGAAAGGATGATGGGGGGGACGAATAGAGGAGAAGGGGTGACTTGAAAACAGAGCCACCAACGAGCTACCATCCCAATCACAGAGCCAGAAACAAAAGCCAAATGCGTATTGTAGAAACAGAGGGAGCCTCCTTGCACCATAGACATTGTACGGCGGCCAAACCCTCATTAGACCCGTCCTGGCTCCCCGCACCATCTGAACCGACTAAACTAACTCTCGGCTCATTTGGCCCGTAACTTCGGCCCACGAAAGGTTTATGGTAAAATGTGACGTCACCTAAAGACTGGACCAAATTAAAACAGAAAGGATTTTATTGAATTAGATTTGAACCTTTCTGTGATTTGCTGCCCCCCTCCCCCTCCCCTCCGCCAGTTTGTAAAGTAATAAAACAAAAACACCTGAGAAGGTGTTCTATTTGTATCTGACCATTGTCAGCTGAGGCTGCCTGCGTTGGCATCTCTGTCTTTATGCAGCCCCCCCTCCTTCCTTTTCTTTTGGCTCGCCTAGTCGGGAGGTGTAGTGGACGCCAAAAACGGAATAAATGAAACAGAGGCTTTTGTGTTCGCTATTATGGAGGCCTTGTAGAAATTCAGACAACGTGGTCTTTTGTATAAAAAAAAAGAAGAAAAATGAAAAAGCAACAACATACAGTATATGTACCATGAGATTAGCACCTTGGAGAGAACGAGGTGGGCTGAGACAAGCAGGACCACGCTCGAATTATGACAGCAGCTCTGTTTCAGTGTATCATAGCACATCGGAGAGGCTGAGGACCTGGACTGGTTTGCACCAACTATGCGCAAGTTTGTTCCCAGGGTTAGGGTATAAAAAGTTAACGGCTCCATAACTGTTAGCTAATTTGCAATTCGCAAGTTAATAAATTCGATTGTACCATAGGTAGTGAGGAGAAAATTCCACGGCTGTAGCTAGTTACAACATTAAGACTTCGGACTTGTAGCCAATCAGTACCTCACTCGTGACGAACCATGCCAATTTGTAGTCGACTAGATTGGTTAGAAGAATTACGATTCGTAAACAGAATCCATATCTGACGCTTAAAGGACGATATACTAGTTTCTGCATGTTTTAGTCCATTCTCTACAAATCTTTTTATACGTTACGTCACAGACTGATGACTTCAGGGAAACTTTGAATTATGTTCCCTTCCTTGCAGGCAGCCATTGGTTTTACACAACAATTAATGAGCTGAGACGGGTTTTTCTGCATTATGAAATCCATCACAGTGTTCGTCATAACTGTTGCTGAAGTGACTGTTTCATCACATGGTAAATGTAGCTGAAGCACAGATTAGGAATAGGCATTTTAAAAAAGCCGTTCGTATATACTGTTGCATATAGTTCTGCCAGAGCCTGGTGAAAATAACGCCATTCTACCAAGGATACATAGTCACATAAATGATCTGAATATTTCCAATTTAACGACTGTTTGGATATTCCAAAATCAAGACCCTGGCGCAGACCTAAGCCTGCACTGCATTATATAGTAACATATGGTGAAATAAAAGATGATGGATCACGTACTTCAAGCAAGTCTCAGCATGTTACAATGTTATGTTACAATGTTGTACGGAACTGAACTGGAGCCAGAATCTGCCGAAGAGACGAAAATGTGAAAATTAAATTGGCAAAATTCAAGAAACATTTGTAGAAAATGGGTGCAAAAACATCACTGCTATGGTCCTTTAAGTCGCAACATGGCATGGATTCACTAAAGATGAAAAAATTAAGCCGTGCGCAAAAAAAAGGAAAAAAAATAAAAAAAAAATATCCTGCTTTACTGTTAGTGAGTGCAGTCGTGTGACTTTGTATCATTTGCACCTGCTTTACTGCTTGCTTAACTATTTAGTTGTTACTTAAGGTTACGTAACAGATTTTTTCGTGGCGCTACCGCTTGTTTTTTAGCAATGCGTGAACCGGGATTAGCGGCTACTGTTGGATATATAACTAGGGAACCTACGTGCAGCTGATGCAACCGGCCCCTGACCCTGCCCCCCCTCCCCCGCCTCTCTTGGAATACGGAGTCGGTCATCGGGGTCTTAATCCCACTTGTGTATCAGCACGCCCCAGTCTGACACACACGTTATTGTACACAAACACTGACTCTCTCTCTGCCTCTTACTCACACAAGCAAACACGCACACACACATTCTCTCATACGTTACGAACACACACACAAGAATACACACCCCCTCTCTGGAAAATCCCCCCCAAGACTGACGGCCAGCGCCATCCTTGATACGAGGAGTGTATTATACGGCCGGGACGCAGGAACGTTGCTCGTCGCTTCATTTCCGTTCAAGCCTGATCCCTCTACTTCTGTCTTTGAATGTTACGTAGTTGTTCTTCAAGCCCTGCCCCACTGCCTCGACTGCTTCAGTGCTTGTAGGATTTGCTGGCCCCTGCTGCCTGTTTCCTCCCTCTTACTCCAGTTTCTTCAAAATCAACACGGACGGCGTCTTTTTCCGAGTCGCCGTCCCCTTCGATGAACTGTGCCGTTGTAACACAGTGACATTTGTGTATTTTTTGCATATTTCTCTCCCACACACACACACACAGTACACAGTACACAGAGTACACACACATCTGCACCACACACATCTTTTGTTCGGGTTAACTTCAACAGGGCTTAGGCCGCTTCAGCCGGAGTGTCTCTCTTCTGACGGCTCATCGTCGACAGCCCCTGTCGGTTCCACGCATCGCACCGTGAGGACGTCTGACAGGTTTCGTGGAAAAAAAAAAAAAGCGAGATCACGCCGTCGTGGATATGATGAGACGAGATGGCGGTGCAGGAGAAGAGTCGCAAAGAAAATAGTAGTCATTGTAGTGTGTTGTGTAGATGAGGAAGCTAGTGCAGAGTTAATTGGGCGAGTCTTTCTTCCTCTTACACGAGCGGAGGTGTTGCAGTTTATTTCCTATGTGTCAGCCATCAGTGACAGACGATCGACTGGGGGTCGGTTAAAAAAAAAACAAAAAAAAGAAAAACACTTGCAAAATAAGCGAAGCAGCAGCAGCAGAAAAGGTGTTGGCGGTTGACTTGGAAAGGGTGGGGGGGGGTTCCACTTAGGGATAAATGGAGGTGAAGCTCTCTGTTGAAAGAGGTAAGAATAAGGGAAGATGAGATCAACAGGCAAAGCTGGAAAGACCTTAAAAGTTTTGGCTTAATTGCTGCACACAAACGTCAGCAAACAGCACGAACAGATCAGCTTTACTCGGGCCCTCATATCGTGGAAACCAAGGTCAAGCATGGTGGAGAAGTGTCATAAAATCTCACCTCAGTGTTCCTTTTTTTGTTTTTCCAACCGTCGTCTTACAAGTCACCGTAGGGGTATATAGGTGCTGCTATCAGGCTCAATCCCTCCCATGCACACATTTTCCTTAGCCCCGCCCCCTCCCGCCCCGTCCTTCAGGTGTACTTCTGTGCTGTCAGATCACCAAGTGGCTGTTTGCATGTTATAAGCAAAGGAAACAGATACTATATAGATACTATATATACATAGATATGTTTTTTCCACCGGGAAATGCGTATTGGAATACATATACCTCTGATACACATTCTCAAAGACAAGACACGCACATAGACACACACACACACACACACAAGCGGCATACATACACACATATACGCTATTGCGAAACAGAAACTTGTGGAAAAAAAAGAAAACCTTAAAAGAATCACATTTTTTATCCTGTTGAAAATGAATTTAATCTTCTAGATATACATAATGCTATTGTGTTATGCTATGAAATGCTCTTTTTTTTCCCTCTCTCTCTCTGTTTTTTAACCCTCATGGTTTTCATAGGTGAGAAAAAAATCCAACCCGTGAAAAAAGTTGTGTTAAGCTTTCGAATAACGATGATCAAACAAACACTGTTGTGAAATCGAAACCATTTACTCACCCCTCCATATCTATCCCTCGCCCAGTAGAGACAAAATGAAAAAATATGAAAAAAAATCAAAATAAGTAAAAAAAAAAAACAAATGTATAAAAAAATAAAGTTGATGTATTCTCTGCTTGTGTATAGTGAATGTTCCTCAGTCACTGGTAGTGGCAGTGAGTGGCACATACCAGTGGACTGTGACAGTGCAGATCTGTTAATAACTTCTTTTTGTACACCTGCTTCATCATTGTAAAAGGTGATAATAGTGATTCTTATGATTTCATCAATCTGGTAATGTGTTTTGTTAACAAGTCACAAATAAAGTTTTTCTTAAATATCTTAATATCAGAACTGTGTGCTCACTTTATTTCAGCTAACAGCGACGTGACGGGATAAAGTTCAACCCCAACAAAAATGACGATTCTGTCGTTACCTACTTACCGACAAAACGTAACGTAGGTCCTGCAGTTGAGCTTGTACGCCCATCTTAGTTGGGGTGCATGCTAACACTTTTAGCTTTGCGGCTACAGTCATTATAAAGGTGTAAAAACATCTTTTCAAATCTATTTGAGATCCAGGATATTCCAGAGCTTGAATTACAAACTGTATGGAGCTATTTCCTGTTGTTGTCTTTTTTTGTTTTTTACATTTTAAAACACAAGTCAAACATCACCTGACTTTCCATTGGCATTAGGATGAGAAGATGTTGATTTTGGGGTGAACTTGTCCTTTAAATAATATGAAGAGAGTTTCTTCTCATCAAAGGTTTGGTTTACAACCTATTTTGGAATAATCTGCCTACTACTGTTAATGAAACTGTGGTGGATGACGGGGGGTAACATTCAGTCAGCACATTATCATAGTATAGTATGATTGATTCCAGTAAATAGTCCATTAATCCAGGAAATAAAGGATTTTGAAACTTTTATAATCCTTCTGGTCAGACAATATTAACCTTTTGAAACTTTAGCCTGGCTATAAACAAACATTTGTCCATCTCCCTAAAAAACAGCTCAACTCAATATTACTCAATCCACTCTCCTACCACTTTAGTTCAACTCAGCCAAGCTATTAAAATCCTTGTTTGTTTTTTTTTTTGGCAGGAGGCGACAGCTGCTGTTGAAACTCATGTGAAAACTGCCAAATGAAAATCAGAGTGAGTTGAAACAGATGGTAACAGAGGAGTTGATAATTATCCAAGCTGCTGACCTGTGACTGATAAAAAAATAAATAAAAAATCAATGGAGCAAAAAGAAAAACAATACAAATATCTGATATGGGTCGTTTATGAAACAAACCCTTTGTGCTCAGGATTCTCCAGTGAGCTGGAGGTGAAGGGGTCAGACACAAGATGGCAGGGGTTCAAGGATGCCACAGAGGTTTGGCTCGGTTCACATGGGAACTTAATCTTTTCCTCCATTTGAACAAAGAGTTCTCTTTCTTGATGTTGAGGGAGTCTGTCGGTGTCTGTGCCACGAGCTCCATCTGCCTGTAGACCGGAGGAATCATCGCTCACGCCCCCCTGAGCCTCCTCCAGGAGTTCATCTCATGTAATACTGACATCTACTGATGAAGGCAAAGACCTGCAAGTGACCCACATAGTTCATAATCTATACCATCCTGCATTCTTTTGTTGTGACAGCAACTAATTTATTCGCTTGTTGTGTACATTTAGGTACCACTGAGCTGTGAATGTGCCACAACTTAGCCCAACGACCACACGCAAAAAGTGACTATTTACATCAACAACTGATATTGACACGGTTCAAGAATGACTAACAAATTAGGCCTTGTGACCTTCAAGCAATATGCAAAGAGAATCTGATACTGGAGGACCAAACAATGCCAGAATGAACAAAAAAATCTGTGGGAGTCAGCTGGCGTGGCCACAAAGAAAGAAAAGGTGGTGGAAGTCTGGACCTGCCTCTCAGTGGGCCATAGGAACCTCAAAGCAACAAACAAGGTGTACAAAGTTATAAAAGTTAATTAGCACAAACTAAGGAGCAAAAATGACAAAAAAAAAAAGATAGCCAAGACCTGCAATGTGGTGGAGAGAGCACCTTCTACTCAAGAGCAGTCCCACCCAACAGTCAGCTGATCAGGAGCACAAGGAGGGAGTCTGAAACATTGTGCCAGAGGAGTAATGCTTTAATTCTTTACCTTTTATGCTTTCTTTAACTATACCAGACTTTTCAGGAGGACAGCCGTCTTCTACAATTAAATGCAAGGATGAACATGCAACAGACGAACACACAGGACAGTTCTTACACAATCGAATACTATAAATCGCTGTTCATTTCCTGTTTTTAAAGTACCTGGAACTCCAAACAAAACCTGCACTGAGAGGCTTTGTGACAGTGTCTGATGTCCGTCTGCCCCACAGTGGCCAATTTTATAAATGCAGCTTTAAACACATTTAAAAAAAAAAAAAAAAAAAAAAAAACTCAAGTTAAGTTCCATGTTAAAGTTTAATGAAATGTTTTTGTACCTTAAGTACCAGAGTGTTCGGCTGAACATTAAACTGGACTGGACAGACAACACAAATGCACTTTACAGAAAAGGAGACCGGGGTCCTCTGGAGTGCAGGGCCACTCCCGGGGACCTGTTCTGACTTGTGTTGTGGCATCAGCCGTTTTCTACGGAGAGGTCTGCTGGGGCAGCAGCATCTTGACTGCTGACAGGAAGGAGACTTGACAAACTGATTAAGAGGGCCGGCTGTGTCCTGGGATGAACCCTCCACCCAGTGCAGGTGGAGGGAAAGAGGGGGATGTTAGCTGAGATATTATCCCTGATGGAGAGCGACTCCCACCGCCTTCAGTGACAGGCTGGCCACACTGGACGCTTGTGTAGTGCTCAAATGAACTGCTGCTGCTCACTCACACACTTTCAACTGCAATATCAGCATCCCGATGTGCACTCGTGCAATTGTTTCATATTTATATGTTCACTCTTGTTCTTACTGCTTTTATTTTTTCTCTTGCCTTTAACTTATTTTATTACTTATTACTATTGTTTATTATTGATGCTAATTTAAAGTATTGCTTCGTTGCTGTAATAATGCAAATGTCACCATCACAGGATTTCTACAGTATTATCTTATTTAATCTGGAGAAACTGCTCTACTCTTGCATAGAAGCAAAGACCTAAGACCCCAAAATTGATGGCTTCCCTGTCTTAAATTTTTACACTCAACACTACATGAACATGTATCAATGTGCAGGCATCAGATGATTTATAATAATGAATTTCTTTATCTACTTTACAGCATCTATGTTTCACTTGTATTTTGTAACACTGCTGTGCTTACGGTCTGGTTAGGCACAAAAGATGCTTGGTTAACATTCAGAGAACATTGTGTTTGGGATTATTGTACTTGTTTTGTCGCCACTAAAACAACTGAAAATTGTCCCGAGGTCTCCCTGTCAAAGTGTCCGCTGGTTTCACTCTTGCGAATGTTGACACGCAGCATCAAATTGCGGTAGCTGGCTTGGCATCCGTCTTCGCCTGCAACTCCACCACCACCATCATCCACTTCCACCTCCAGATATGAAATTCAGGTCCCAAACATGTCATTTAAAATGATGTGACGCCATATTGCAGTAAAGTCAATAGAGTCTACATCACGTGTGAAGACACTGGTGGCGTGCAGAACTTAAACGGCCTTTTTAATCCTGGCTGGAATAGATGATACAACACAGTACATTTATGCACTGTAGGGTCAGATGAAGAGGAATTCACGCTTCAAGTGAGAAATAAATGAAGCAACATTTACACACTCCTCTTAAGAAGAACAAACTATTAGCATAAATAAATGCTAAACACACGAAACTCTTACGCTGACGGTAAAACTGTTGTGCCATATGACCAAGGGCACAGTAGGCATCTTCACTGATACAATCATGTGTAATCACCTCGAGGCTAGGGAACAATTCTTTATTCACAAAGTCAGCCCTCATGTTCCCCGGGGCTGCAGTGATGTTACATGAGTGCAATCTGCTCCACTCAGCACACCAAGGCATCCTAAATTATGAAGCTATTCCAGCGCTCCGACTGTAAATTTGAATAATTGCTGAGAACTGTTTGTCAAATTATGTAAACCACCTGCTATTTGAGAGAGATCGTCTCTGATAGCAAACGATGTGAGAACGCTATAAACACTGACATTGTTGTTTATAATAAGAGGGAGTCAAAAGGAGTCTTAAAAGTGTATAACGTGTGTTTCCGGTGATGTAATGTAGCTGAACATGGCCCACTAAACAGTGAACTAGGACAGGATAATGGAGTTTGTGGGTTTCTGGAGTAGACTTGAGTTGACTAGTGTAGCAGAGCGAGTAATATTAGAGGGAACAACTGGAGTATAAATCAAGGTTGGCTGAAAATTAGTTGACATGTTCCTGAAATGTTACCAACAAAGATGCAAAGGTTAATTCTTCAAGAGTCTTTGAACGGTTTGACGACTTTTATGTTGTGAATCTTTTTCTCTGTTTATATTTCCTTGTACATTTCAGACTCTCTCCAGTCCTTTTTCAACCAAAGCAGGCAGAGAAGTCACTCTAATTAAACCAAAAAACAACTCCAAACTGTGATGCCAGTTCACAGGAGGGTTCAGTCAGACTTGTCACGTATATCTCCTCTCCTCAAGCGACTACTTGGTGGGTGTTTTTCAAAATAAGTCGGTAAAAAAAAAAAAAAGCGAGGCAGTTTTGATCATCGATTTGAAACGACTTTCACTGACTTTGTGTTAATTAGTCCTCTGTGAGATTTTCTAAGTTCTAAAACAGACTCCGCTATTGTTTGCTGCTAAAGCGCTGGAACGAGAATTGAATGTGACAGAGCTCACCGTGGGACAGTCGGTAGGGCTGTACTTTCACTGCTGATCACAAGAGCACAGTGATTACTGACAAGCCCCCTACGTACGGAGTATAATTATCCACGCGCCGCGGGCTATTTGTTTTGGTTTTTTTGATGGGAACACTGTGTGAAAAGAAACGGGATCCTCCTCGCTGGTATTATAACAACAATGGGCCTTATCATATTTGATAAGGTGAGACAGCTGTCATAATAAAAAGAAAATGGTAATGATGAACAGTTATGATGAATTAATTTTGAATTAAAGCAGCTACTAGGAGCTTTCATTTTGTGCTGATTCTGGCGCCCCCTGTGGTCAAAAGTGAATGTGCCACCACTGCCCTGCGTCAGTATTGCTGCATATTCTTTCATCCACCTGTAGGCTGCGACCCGGGAGGTTTCAAGATGTTTTGATAATGACATCGGAGCCTAGATGCCAAACTCTAACCATGTTTTGCTGCCCTGACGGTAAGTCAGACCATCTCTATCCGTGATTGTGGCAACTGAAACAGGTATTTTACTATTTACTATTTTACTGTGATGTTTTCCTAACCCTAACCAAGTGTTTTTTTAGTGCCTTAACATAAGCAGAGCAGAAAAATGTACACATCGGTTCTTCTTGTCTGTGAGCTGTAAACCGTCTAATCCTGCAACGGCGTGGTAACAAATACTTGTATAGAAACAGCCAATATTCCCGCTGATGGTAGGTTAATGTGGGCCATACAGAGGCACTGGTATGAAATACTGACTGCTTGATAACCAATCAAATGTTCCTTGAAGTACATTTAACGCATGTTCCTTTACATTTATTCAGCTCCATGCACAACAAAACCAGCTTCAAATATGTTCTATCTCTACCATTTACAGGTAAAAGTGACTTTCTTGGCACTGGTACAATCGTAAGCATTTTGTTTGAGAGCCGATCAGATAAAAAGCCATTTGCATTTAAATCTCACCAACGGCCAGTGAAAAGGGGAATCCAGATGGCGCATATCCATTTGAAATTAATATGTGCGGGTGGTGTCATTGTTCATGGTTCAAAATGCAGCTCAGAGTCGGGGTGAAACGATTCTCTCACTGTGTTTTTATTTTCCGTCTCCTCTCGGTGTCAATGCATTTTCCTGCTTTTTAACTTGCATGGTAATTTACACACAGTCCCTACCCCACTGATGCAAGTCACTTCCTCCCTCTCTCTGTCTCTCTCTCTCTCCCTCTCTCTCTCTCTTTCTTGCTCTCTTTCTCCACCCAGCTGTAGATCAGGATACATGAATGCCAGGGAGGAGGGCAGTGGCAGAAATAAGAGAGAGGGAGAGGGGGTGAGAGAGAGAGGAGGTAAAAAAAAAGGCAAGACATAGTAGGACAGAGTGTGTTGGAAGGGCAGCATACTGTAGCACACTGCTGTGTTGTGATCATGGAGTGAGCATGGAGCAGCATGGACCAAAACAAGAGGAGAAAAGAGGGGGATACAATGAGGACACAGCTTGGCTTCATGCCTGATCAATAAAAGGTAGATTAGTTCAGAATCTGAGCATTAGAAACAGAGGGCTCATTAAGAACAGTGCTGCTCTGCAGGACCGACTGCCTGCAGACTCTTTTTGAGTTTGAAATCCACCACCAGAAAGGGATTTTAAGATGTGAGGACAAAGTCACTCCAAACCTTGAGGACCTATGAGGACGTAAGAAAGAGCGGAGAAGTGGCTCCTGACATTTGGGACTCAAGGAAACATCTTGCAGCAGGGATCAGACACTGAGGTATGCCTGCTGAAAACACAAACACAATTTAAGGTTGAATCCCGAAGCAGCTCCGTTCTTTAGTCCTGATCATTTAAAAAAAAAAAAAAAGTGTGTGGTGCTGCGAGAATCTATTTTTTCCACTGCAATTTAATGGTGTGTTAACGGGGCAGGACAGTTGTCACTTAGCGTTAGACGGTGACAACAGACATAGGTCACTTGACTCAGCTTAAGTGACGTGAAATGACACGACAACCAAAATAAAAGGTGACTAAATGTTCATTTTTGCAAATTTCTGACATCCCTGGGCTGTTGGGGGGGGGTGGAGGGAGCCTTGTCAGAATGTGTTGGCTTGAAATTTATGTCATAAATCAAAGCTCGCGAAGCACCAACAACGCACTGTGGTTTAATCAAATCCCTGCTCGTATGCGAAAATCCACACGTTATCACCTTGTTCTTGACTGAAACATTGTCGCGCAAATCGTTAAAATGACCTCCTGCACACACACACACACACATAAGGAAACTGGCACATGTGAATTGGCGGGTGGTGCGGACACAGGCACAGAATGCCACCTCTGTGAAAGGGTGTTCCAGCTAAATGCACGCAGGGCTTAATGAAGTCTACGCCGTAGCATCGGTGTCTACATTATGGCCTCTTTCCAAGGTGAGCTGAGTGTGGAGGACAACAGAGCGGGAGCTGCCTCGCTATGACAAACATTTCAGCGAGAGAGGAGAGAGAGAGAGAGAGAGAGAGTTCGCCACAGGAGCCACGTTTGGAATTTTATTCCCGCAAATAAATTATTCTTTGTGCTGTCAGACACTGAGAGAGGGGGGGATATGTGTGGTGATATGTTTGAAATGCTAATATAATATAGAACACTTGTTTTTCACAGCGACAGCCTCCCATTATTATGAGCATCGATAGAATGCCATTCCTATCTCTTAACCCAGAGGTCGTCAAACTTTTTCTTCATGAAAGTTCACATCCCCTAAGCTACCGTTCATATCACTCATTAAAGGGTAAATTCAGAACTGCTACACATTAAAGTGTGTTTACAGGTCTTGGGGAGTATTACTGCATACGTGGAAAAAAAAGTAGTATAACATTATTTTTGGGTTGGAGTGAAAACTGCATACATTCTGATGAATTGCCTCCAGTGATGTCACTCAGTAGCAACACTGTACTGTGGGTAATGTAGGCACCATGTTTTGAAAAAAAAGGGATATCGCCGGCTCTGCTGTATTGATTTTAGTCATGTGTTTTTAAATCTTTCAAATCCCGCTGCCTACAATACCCACAATGCAACTGCCACTGAATCACATCACTGGAAGCAATTTATCAATTTATATTGCAACTTCCTGTGGAGCTACGATAGGCACTATACTGCTGTTTTCATATATGCAGTAGTCCTTCACGTGCAAGACTTGTAATCACACTTTAATGTGGAAAATTGGTGGAGTTACCCTTTAACAACGACAAGAGAAAGCAACCAATATAAAATGCATCCAAGTTGGATTTTGGTGAACAAAGATCAGAACGGTAGCATCAGCCCACTCTTGTATTTTCCCTGACAAATCATATTAATTCCACTCAGTTTCACTCCATATTGTGTCCCTGGTCCTAACCCAGGCAGTGGCTCTACGAGCCCTCAGGAGGGCCTGCTCCCCAGTTTGAGAACCGCTGCCTTAACCAGTCACACTTTGTCAGAAAAGTTTAAAAATGAGAACACAACTCTTTCACCCCTTATCTCAAATCTGCAAATTATTTTTGACAACCCTAGTTATCCGTAATTCCTGCAGCAGTGAATCACTTCCTTGTCACAGTTCCTGCTCTGTGCATTGTTTCAGCTTGTCCTGCTTACTCATCTATTTCTTCACAGCACCGTCTCAAGAAGCCTCTCACAGTAAACTTGTTCCTCTCTTACTTTTAGACGGATGTAATGGTGTGGAAACACCGCTGCTCTCTTGAGATATCAGACTTTTGAGTCAGTCAGACAAGGGATGGGGAGACGAGCGGCCGACCTGACAACCCCGGTTCCAGTTTTAGGTGTCCCTGCCCTGGCTGGAGTGCGCGGCTGGAGGACGACGGTAGGAGACAGAGTCGGAGGAGCCCTGCTGCAGACGTGGGGACCTTACTGCAGCGTTGGTGTTCAGACGTCCCCGGGGATAATCAGACCACCCACAGAGCTCAGTGTACAGCTAACTGATACACTGTCCACACCATCAGATAAGATTACTCAAGCATCCAGCAGCTATATTACCAAGGAAACAGAGTACAGGGAGATATTACTGCTAACAAAGAGTGACAAGGAGAAAAGGGCTATTTTAAAACAGAAAAGTGGGGAAGCCAAGACCAAAAAGGAAGTGACTTTCAGAGCACTTGGTGAGGCCTCTAAGGATGTGACCTGCAGTCAGAGGAGCAGTAGTGGGACTTATTGCTATGCCAGGGCAATCAAGACCAACCCACACTTTGCAGGGACTGTAACCAGCGCCAGGCCTAAATTGAAACCCTCTGCCCGCTACACCAATGGCAGCGTGGTTGATTCAGAGGCGATCGGTGGTATTAGCCTCGATAGTGACGAAGCAGAGCCTGTAAGGAGTGGAAGAAACCAAACCAGACCACAAGGTCATTATGCAGAGCAGTCTGGGAAGTCGCTGCTGCTATCTGCCACCCGACCTTTCGGGTTGCCACAAAAAATATGCAGCCATTGTGGTGGGAGACAGTCTGTTGCCAGCACTGTTGTCACATTGGGGGAGAAGGGCTCCACCGCTGACGCTTGCCTCGGAGAAAAGGGCCTCAGCTCGCTGTCGACTTGCACGCAATTCCAGATTCCCCATAACCTTCATGAAATCTCTGACAGCGTCACAAACAGAGACAAACGGACGCACATTACGGTCAATCCACATCTGTTATATCTTAGTGAAGAGCTAAAGTATCGCAAAACACCACACCCGGCTTGTCCGGTGCACTCTCGGAACAATTTGGTCACTTTGTCACAGGCGCATGCTGCCAGTGACACAACCCAACCCACAACCATCCTACACGCTAAAACCATCACTGTCACGAAAGCAACTATCGAAACAAGACAGGACGATCCGAGTACAAAACCATCACAGGAGGGTAAGATCCCCCGACCGACAACCCTTGCGTTGACCCCACGGATGGCCACAGCTACCAAACCAAACAACCCACATTCAAACACCTATCCCCTCAAAACACTACAACAACATACTGTGCCTCAAAATGTTTGTGTATCCGTACATGCTACACCTGAAAACACTCTGTCCCTCCCTTCTCATTTGTACACTACAGCATCCATTACCAACATGCACCAAACGACCATTAACACTGCACTGATATCCACTGAAAGTATACCTGCTAAAGTTGCTAAACATGAAACCCTACATTCATCGCGAGTAAGCATAGCATCAAATACGACTAATGGTGCAGGAAAGACCCTTAAATGTCCCACTGTGTCACTGGCAGCCAATCCATTAGACCCCATTCAAAAACTGGAAGCAACTTCACACCCTATACCACAAGCTTCACCCGATCCAGGTCATAAGATGCAAGAAAACCCATCCTCAATCACTGACAGCAAACCACAGATCAAAACATCTGTTATCGACACAGCTGGATTCCCCACCTTTGATAGTACAGCGCACACGACTACACCGCATTGCAATTTGAACCACAACTCCAATTCAGATCAAATTACGCACACCAGCGTGAAAAATACAGCCGCACCTTCGCAAATCAAGCCAGAATACTCCAATTCTGAACCTACGCTCCATGTTTCAACAGCGTCTCTAAACGCAGCTCCACATGCAGCGAAACCCCAAGACTCGGGAGCTCGGTTGCTTTCGAGAGCAGCTTCCAGCTCCACATCCACATGTAGCAGCGCCCTATACAAATACATAGCCCTCAGGAACTCCTCAGTCAATCTGAAAAATGTGCCGCCCACAGCTGCCACCTCCTCATCCACATTGACAGGAAACCAAAGGAACGCTTGCTCATCAGGTACAGCTTCAGTCCAACCAGCAGACACAACACGACGCAGCGGAGAGCTCGGTCCGACCCTCGCACACCACCGTGGTCAAACGCAAGCAGCGGACAAAAGAACTCAAACTGTTAACGAATCTGTTGTTTCCCATCGGGGGAACAACTCCGCAACAACTCCAGCCGCATTATCTGAGCTTACAAATGTGTCAAAACATCATAACGGAGGCAGTGACACAAGCGATCCCAAATCAACCGTCATTCCCAACACTGACAAATTCAATGGTAATCTAATCAATGAATTAGTTGTGTATGAGTCCAAACAGCATGAAAATTCAAATCTATCACAGGTCACCGGCCTTCAGAATTACATTTCCCTAATTAAGTCAAACAGCTCTTGTCTGCAGGGTTGCATAAACACGGAACAACAAAGGCTTGCACATTATCAAGGATACACAGAAGCAGAGCACCAGGGACAACATGCTGCATGCCCACCAGTGAAAACAGCCCAGGAGACGGGTGCAAATAGAGAAAAGTTTGCCATGGGTATATCAGCCAGACACGCAAATATTAAGCTCAAATCCAGTGCAGATGAACCGACACGTCCCAATAACCCAACGAAAACAAACTCTGAGCCCATCATCTCATCGCTGGAAAACACTGTGCACACAACCACCGCAGAATCTTCATCCCCACAATATTTAGACACTTCATCACTCCCACAAGCACACACGAGTCCAGAGCTTTCTTTCACACCAGCCTCCTCCAACAATAAGGGGGAGCTTTGTCCGCATGCAAGCCAGGAATGTAATTCCATATTGCCGTCGTCAACAATGCACTTGGCGTCCCTTCCCCGCCTCCAGCCCTGCGACGCGCAGGCAATCGTCAGACCCGATTCAAAGTTTAGCCCTGCCCGCCCTCAGCAGCCGTGCCCAGAGGACACCAGCCTGGCTCACTCCCACCCAGCTGATGCAGCCCTGTTACTGCCCCCCTCCCCACAGTGCTGCAAATCAGCAGCCTTACAGCAGAGGCTCGAGACTGTGGAGGCCAACCTGGCAGCCAACAAGGACAGGATCACTACTCTGCTTAACATTATCCATGACCTGGAGACGTGCCACACTCCATCGAGTGGGTAAGGAGACGAGAGTGAGTCTGCATGTGTGTAGTGTTGTGTAGGTGAAATAAGACCCAGGAATTTCTTATTTGTTCATGACACGGAGTTGCAGCAATAACTCTTTGTCGTTTATTAATCATTTGACTCATAGTTTAACTCTGCCGGGTCAGATGTGTCTTTGATTTTTTATTTTTTTCATATATATTTATACATACACTCTACATTCTGTTCAATTCAGGTATAGTTGTTTGCCAGAATTTAGCTCACTCACTTACTTTAAAAGCTGTCCTGCAGTGCTGATCTTTGACTTTCCAGTGAGTCATCACTTGCATTTACTCGAAAACACTCAGTGACTTTGTAATTTCTTGGCGAACAACATTGTGTTTCAGTCCAAAACAAAAAGCTTCTGTAACACTTCGTAATAACCATCTTTAATTATGGCACATTTATACTAAATTTTACATCAGTTGCAGCTTTATAATGGCCAAGTTTTAACTAAAGCTTAATTAAAGGTCATGTTGATAACAGCCTGTAGAAAGGTGCAGAATAAAAGTATCTCTCTCCCTAAAAGCCATTGTGATGATGGTCAATCAATAAGAGGGCCCAAATCAGTTTTTCTCTGTGCAAGAATTCTGACAGTTGGCTCCAACTTCAAAGTTTGTGAGCCAACACTGTTGAGTATCACATGGTTGTTGTGTTTCGTCAGCGATCAATAGTCTTGGTAGTTGCCAGTTTGTGTGAAAAAACATTGGCGTTATAACATGAATTCAATGGTAATGGGGTAAATCGGAAATGCCACATTTTTTCACCCTTAAACTTGACTTAATATCATACATGATTATTGTGTTAACATGACAGCAGTAACACTTGTACCATAAAATTAGGTTTGAGGTTATTTGTACCCACTCGTAGTTTCCAGAGGTAGACATTTTTCAATCAACCAACAATATACGCTTTCCCGCTCTTTGGTGGCAAAATAACGAGGTAGGTGATAAGTTTGTCACATGAAGTGTATGGTCATCCTGTGTGACGCATTGGAGAAAATAGGTGTCAACCCTGTTTTCCTCTAAAACATAGCAGCTAAATGCGATGTGAAGCTGACATTCAGAGTTCATTCAACAAACTGTCCATTACTGATTTTCTGGTGACACTGACACAAAAAAAGCCTGAAGAAGAGAAAAACTAATTACCATTTAACCATTAATCAAATATGATGCAAGAAAGTCACCTTTTGAATTTGATCATTCTGTCGATATGTTATGAAGCTGTCTCACTATAAATGTGTTAGACATCAGCGATGGTAGCGTGCTGACGTGGAGCTTTAACTTTGTTACACCTTCTTAAAGCAGGTCTGCGAACGCGTGCCTGGATGTGACAGCATAAACTTACTCGGGCATTTCAAGAGGGCACGTCTCCGAGAGATTTATTTAGCCACAGAGCTCTTCTGGGACAAATAACAGGAATTAAAAAAACCTCCTTCTGGCAATGTGTCTCTGTCAATCATTCTCATCCACTGTAGTGCGCTAATCAGCTGTGACTGCCTCTGAGGTCATGTTTCAGAATAACCGACTCCTAATAACCGACTGATGTCTGACATAATGCATGTTATCAAGCTCATCGCTCGCCAACTGCGGTCTGCATGAATATCAGACACTGAGGGATGAGTGGAGGGAATATTAAATTGCAAATCTGACAGGGAGAGAGAAAAAAAAATTGGATATTTAACGGAGTGCTAATTTATTTACTTGTTGTTATTCTAGTCGGCGAGGCTGCAAAACCGGACAGGACCTCAAAAACTGCTCAACCTGCCAGAAGACTGCGTGTATTGTCTACAGGTGAGATAATAGTGAAATTGCGAATTACGCATGCATGCAGTGTTCAAACTGATAAGTGATCAAAGCCACTCCAGAATCGAGCTACAGTTGAGGAATATCCTGAATATGAAATTTTGCTTTGTGTTGCTCCTCGGTGGTGATTATATTCTGGATCAGGGGGCCTTCATTTAGACTCCCAGGTGAGATATTTTTTAGAAGGATTTAAACAAAAACAAATCAATATTTTAGAATGACAGTACTTGATTGGACGAGTGTTCATACCATTTTTATACTAGACAACTAAACACGCTACCTATATATATGACCATGTACTGTCCGTCGGAAAACGTGACCCCATATGTTGACCGTGTTTGTTGTTTGTGTTGCGGAAAAGATCCACTTCTAATAAAAAATTAAAATGCCAAACTTATATGTTGAATTTAAACACAGTTATACTTCAAATTTCTGTATTTATTCTGCGTTTGGCATAATTGCTCCAGTCTGAAACTCATATTCATTAGAACAATCACCGATGTCAATCTAAAATACATCCATCTGTAAAGGTATTTAAATAATACAATGCCAGATAAATATTTGAATCTAGACTTTTACATGTGTATTTACGTCTGTCGATATTGTATATTCTGTGCCAGCCTGCTGAAAAACAAATGTACTGCTGCAGTCTGGGACGTGGGCTTCTTCATTATTTAGTGGGAGGAAATACAACAACAAGTTCTGCGTACAGCCCACAAATAGAAACCAAGTCAAGAATACTGAGCAAATGTGACAAATGAGTAGTCTGTCCTGTCCTGACGGAGGGAAAAGTTCAGTTCTGTCTCCGGCATTTAAATCTCATTCCGACTTTCTCTTAAAACAGAAACTCCAGTGGAAGACATTTTTTTTTTTCTCTTGGTACCTTGAATGTGCTACTTATCTCAATAAATACTGACTGATTCACTGAACGCTCAATAGGATAGGTGTTACTGTGTTACGGGTATTCACACGACAACCCCCATTCTTCTATGTGTTTCCGTAAACTTTCCAAGGTATCGCGGGTGCGATCAATCATACAGTTTAGACAAATTTAGATTTAGGCAAGAAAATGTCCTGGTTAGGTTTAGGAAAAGATCCTAGTCAGCGTTTACTTGTGGGTTCTCATCGGACGTAATAAAGCAATTATACAACTAAAACATCTCTGTATGACGCTACAATTAATGAGTAAGCGCATCAGACACAAAATGCTGTGTGACTGATGCTATACATATACTACTATATATCTGGTCATAAGCAGCAGTGGGACTGTGTATCATTTCATTCAAGGACAATTTCATAATTTAGGTTTTATTTCAAAGTGTCCTTCGTACGCGACACACACAACACAACAAGGTTGAGTCCATTTGCCATTTCGGTTGCCAGGCAGTCGTCTTGCCAGCAGGCTCACCTCACTTCACTGAAAATTAATGACTTACTGTACGGGCAGCTCACCAAATGAAAAGCTCTGTGCTGCTCATTTGTTTCTCACTCATAATACAAAAAGGGGATGACATTTTATTTATTTATTTATTTTTTTCCAGTGGACCATAAATCTTTTGAAGCCACTTGTCAGATTCAAGCACTGATTGTATGCGACTCAATCTGTTCACACCGCAGATTAGATTCTGTAAAATTCAGGATAGTAACAAGGAAGAAATTGTCATGACTGATTGATCTATGATGGTTTATATTGACTTTTGATCTAATGAAGTTACTGTTTGCGTCAAAATTGTGAAAAAGTTGATTTCATTTCATATAAAAATGAATATTTCAGCAGATGTCATGAGAGAGAAAGTGGAATGTATCTGAAGCAGTCTTAAAAATGAGACATTTTTGCCGTTGCACATTTTCACATCCTGTGGCGATTCAATTCAGACTTCAATTTAAATCTGCCTGTTTGACTATAACAATAGAAGAGGGTTATTGAAAGAAAGTGAAAAGTGTAATTTTCATTTTATTGAAAAAAAAGATAACGATAGATATTGTTTGACTGCGGCGAGAGAAAAAGAAAAAAAAACCTTTAACACTTATTGCCAATTATGTTGAAAGTGTAGTGTCGTGCAGTAGCGGTTCGCTCGAGGCAAAATATGCCAACTTTTCGTCTCAGTTTGCACCCATTAGCTGGAATGTTGCATCAGGTGGAGGCAAAGGGAAAAATATACGTGTTAAAAAAAAACAAAACAATGGTCCCAGAAACGCTGCATGTGGAAACGAGGCTAAGAGAGGCTAAGAAATCTAAAAAGTCTTCTCATCATCTTTTGGGGGAAAAAAATGCCCCATGCGCTACAAAGCGAAAAAGCTAAAACGCTCTTTATCTTGAAATATTCAAAACACGCTTCTTGATCTGCTTATGTTCAAACCCCCTCTTTCTGCATGACAAAAAAAAGATCTTGCATAAGTTGATCCGGTGACTGGTGTGTGTGTGTGTGTTTGTGTTGGCATGTGGTCCTTAAAGGCCAAACGGGAGATAAGGATGTTCGCTAAAAAGGAGATGTGTGCACCTTCAGAAAAAAAAACAAAGACGCCCTGCCGGGGGAATGTCTTCCTGCCGAAACCAATCAACCACTTTGAAATCTGACAAGCACAAAGCTTCCCACACGAGGAGCGCCACACAAAGCAAAGTCAACTGGAGCTAAAAGAGCTTGATGCAGGACAGGAAAAAATAAATAAGCGGTTCTGCCAGTTCATTTGCTGAATTGTACACATTCTGTGTCATACATCTGCATTTTTTTAGGGCGGGGGTTATTTTTTTATTAATGTTTGGCTTCTCGTTTGGTCTGTCCAGCGTGGAGTATGACTTCAGGCAGCAGGAGAGACGCTTCCTGGAGGTTCTGAATCGTTCGGCGAGAGGGAACAACGCTTTCTCCTCGCACCTCTCCCAGCCCCTGAACTTTAGCCTGCTCCGAGACATCGTCATTAAGAACTTATCAAAGTCCAAGGTGAAGAGCAAAAAGCTGTGCAAGACCCTCTTCAAATGGCTGCCCAGGAAAATCCAGCAAGTGTAGACCTCTTTTACAATACATGTGTGCTGCCTGATAGCCATAAGCCTGTGTTACAAGTGACCAGCAGAAGCCTTTTTTGCAGAGGACTCTTATTATTCCTCCCTTTTTCCATCCCATAGAGTGAGATTACTTTGAATAGGAGTCTTAACCCGGTAGAGTTCCACTCTCCTGCACACTGTCAAAGCTTAAAGGCAGGATTTTTGTACTCAAGTTCACCCCTGATCTTGGTGACCTTCCGCTATTATCAACCGTGAAGGAATTCCACTTTTCACTTTTTAAAAACGTCAATGTTATTTTGGTGTCGACGTGCTTGCTTCAAAACGTGCCACTAACCACGGCCACAGGTTTCTTCATCTTATCTCACGTTCGGATATTTTTCTGCACCGTTATGATTAACGCACTCTGAGTTCCGGTGTCGTTACACTTCCCCTTCAATCGTCCTCGCTCCCTGCTTCCCCCTCTTCAGACTTAATGTGCAGTATATAATTTTGGAATGGAATAATTTTGAAATGCAAAACTGAATTAAACAGAATTAACTGACTGTTTATCTCGTCTGCATATCTGTTCATTTTCCCCGAGCTGTCTGAATGTGAAAAACCTCCCTTTGTACACTTTTTTTGAATGGAATAAAGAAACATTTTCAGCCGAGACGTACAGCTTCAGTGCATCTAAACCTTTTGCACGGAGCGCGGAACATGGAGAAACATTCATTATGCCTTTGCCAATTGTGGTGATGGTCTCCAAATCCCCAAACAATCTGAACTTCATAAAAGGTTTCGGAGTAAAACAATGACATGACGAAAGGCTGCAATGAAGCGTGAGCCGCAGTCACAGCGTCCATGTGCACATGCATAAAAACCCATGAACACTCTCATGGATACAGGCGCATAAAAAAAATTTTAAAATGAGCTACACTGAAAACCGATGGCGGTATAAATTATCAATGTGAGGGGAACATGAGATTTGGAGAATTTGGGATAAAAAGGTTATGAGCAAGGAATTTATGAACAGCTCATATGAGCATCAAAGATTGGGTTGTTGCCTTTTGAGCAGGAAGTACTAAGATGCTTTAATTTAAACACTTCTCAGAAGAGTAATGCCAGCAGAAAATGAAATTGTGCGCAATAGTGGTGCCAGAGGGAAATGTGGGTCCATAGCAGCTGTAACAGCCCTGCAGCCTCATGCAAGAAGAGCCCGTCTGCCACCGAGGTCCTTTTAACCACACGCTTTGCTTAAGCAGGTAGAAATGATAATGCATGTATGTATACAGAGATGCAATGTTCAGACAACGGCCAATAATCTCCTTCTAAATGTTCAGCAGCACTTTACACTGAATGCAACTTTATCAAAGTGTGTTTTCCCAGTGTTGGAAAGTACAACGTGAATATGTGAAAAAAAAAAAAAGTTGTATAAAGCCTTTTTGTGGCTCTGGAGGGAGCTGCGTGAAGTCTGATAAATTGCCTCAAGTGATGTTCGGGCGGGTTTGAAGACTACAAGTTCGGGAAAATGAAAATGAAATAGAAAGGAAAACGTGGGGGTGTGAAGTTAGAAACAAGAGAGCATACCAGATTAGTGTCACCCGCCCCTCTTCTCTGCTAGCCCGAGGCTACGTTAGCTGCTACGAGCGTAACACACCTGCACCTCAGGCCACATGGTCGGGTGCTGATGGCACTGTGGGTAATGGAGGCGCTGGCTTTAACTGAAGCAAGATGTTAAAGTCAACTCAAGTGAAAAATATAATGTGTGTTATTTTGGCCAGCTGTCTAATTCATACTCCACACAAAAACGGGGATGACTGGTTGCTCTGGTGATATGACTTACGCTGTTTTTAGCTAGTTAGCCAAGTTAGCCGAGCTTCTAGCGGTCTCAACTGGGGATGCTGCTGTTTACATCACCAGCACAGGACCTTTACAACAGACAGGCTAGCTACGCTACCTGGTTAGCATGCTAACTTAAGTATACACAGCTGCAAAGCAATACATAGATGTCATGCACATTGTTTTTTCTTTTTTTAATATTTTCATCTAAAACTTATTCTTCTCATGAAACTTTGACTAACCAAGGAAGAAGTGATATACAAGGAAGAACACAGAGAAGACAATATAGAAAATGGGATTCATAACCTTCAGCCCCGCTTTACTTATGCAGAGAGCTTTAGGTTCTTGACTTAAGAGTCCAGCTGAGACTCTTCAGCTCTCTGCAAATGGAACTTGCCAATTTTGAAAAGTGGTCCTCCTGAGTAATAATGCGCCAAACAGCAGTGCACCGAGTCCTACAGCCTAAAAGACAAATGGGTCCATAAAGCAAAACATAAACAGGCCAGACAACATATTGCAATTATGTTCCATATCAGGGAATATATTTCACAGTGAATGAAGCTACCTGTCATCAGCGTGAACATTAAAGTGTTAAATTTCGAAGACAATTAGTTCCGCAATATCAGTTTAGACCCTCCCTGCAGCCATAAAAAGCATCTGTGCAGTTCACTTCCTGGCACAGAGGAACAATTCAGCGTGTCTCAGTTATGTAACCACATCAACAATTTGATTGCGTTGCTTCTTTGGAAGTGTGATGACTGGTTAAGAGCTGGAGGCAGATATTGGGGGGAAATTACCTAATCAATACTAAAACGTCTGTTAAGCCCCCGGAGATGATTCATCACCAGTCAGGCATGGAACTGCTGGTGCGAATAAGATGTGCCCACTTCTCTAAAAGACTGCACAAAAAAACACCTTGGTAGGTTTTAAAGTAGCTTTTTCTACCTCTGAGTCTTAATTGTTTGTATCTTTATTTCACTGTCAAACCGGCATTTGTCTTCACTGACTCATTTAAGTCTCCCAGCAAGCTATGTCAGCAAGTGAGCCCTGGAACCAGCTCACTTAAATGGAATGCAGCCATCGTTAATGTCATCAGTGCCAGTGTTATCAATTCCACCTGTGTGTTTCCTGTCAAAATGTCAGCAGTGAAAAAGAGGGATGTGTGTGCTGGTGGGCTATTCGAGCGTTTATGTGCCGTACATTACAGTTACAGCCATGTGAAATGTAAAATAAGGCCCCAAATTGTACTTTAAAACATTAAACCTATTAACTTTATCAAGAGAGTGCAAATAAACAGCAATAGATGATGTCAAAGTGTTTGTAGAGTTGTCCATGGAAGTTAGCATGCTAACCTGCTAGCCTCCTAGTCTCCTAATACCACTTGGTGCTGCAAAAGCCCAAATTGTGATAGCCCCTGTAGTTTCAGCTGGGAGATGTAGAAGTAGTTGGTTTATTATTTAGTCATATAATAAATGAAATAAACTCACAAAATTTTAAAAAAGGAAACATTTTGAATCCTATGTTCCTCACTAAATAAGGGAAAATCCAACCATGCATGTCAGAATTCAGGTTTCTCTCCAGGACAAGCATAACTGCTTCTTTAATTCATCCTAAAACACACTTCATTCAACAAAATCTAAGTTAAACTTACCAAATCAGCAGAGTTCCATTAGCTACTACGTCCACTTAGCTCCACAGCTAGCTGAGCCTCTTGCTAACAGCAGCTAGCTGTAGTGTGGCATAAGTAGTGACTCCAGTATAATGAGCAGCTGTAAGCACGTCAAATTCTGGTCATTTCTCAGAAATTACAACTTTACAAATCCATTAAAGAAAAACACACACCATATAAAACTCTATAAATGTTTGCATATAAGAAAATAACACATGAATATCATATTTTCTTATCAAACAGTATTTCTTATTGCTGCACAGTGACAAATTAATCGTTTCTGGGCTGTTGAATGACTTAACAAAAAACTACAAGCTGATAAATGAACCCTCAATCTCCATTAAGCAACTTAGCTGATATCAACTTTGAATCAAATGGCTCCCCGTTAAGGTGAAAGTGTTCCCACACTGCCAACACGGCTGAAAAAAGCAGCACCGCTGGTCTGCAGCCCTCAGCCGCTTTCAGCTCATTATTTTGGTTCACTGGTCCGTCTGGTTGAGGTCCAGCGGCTCTCACAGCCCTGGCATGAAGAGCCATGGGCAGCTGCCAGCTCGCGAGCTCAGACAGGCTGCATACTATACCTGTGCATAGGAAAATGGCAGAGAGCTGAGGTGAACAAAAAGAAGAACTGCTACCTATAGACGAGAGAGACCCACGTTTAAGTCAGTCACAAGAGCCAAGAAGAGTGAAGGGATAAACGAATGGGCTCATATTTGACAGCTACAAAGAATTATCAGCTGCACAGATTGTCACCCATATGTTTTTTTCATGTGATTCATGATGGTATGTTAGAGTTTGTCATTTCCTGCAGAAATAAATAAAATGGTGATGACTCATCCTGCACTTTGGGGCTTTTACTAATTTTGCGTCCAGTGATGTGTCCAGAGGTCCGGTCTCACTCACTCCTGCGCTGACACACAACTTTAAAACAGCTCCAGAAACAGAACTATAGAGCTTTAGTCACGCATCTTAATGAAATCATGTCATATTTTAAGGATAAATCATTTTCCGGTGTGTGTCCTCGTGCTGTGACCTCGAGTTGCCACCTTTAATGTGAAAAAAAAAATAAAAAAATCACATTTCAGGCTGCTCCATGCCCCAGGAGACACAAATAAAGGGGGGAGTCTAATGGTCCTCCCCATGACATTTTGAGTGTCAGACACTTAATTTCCTGCATTCTGGTGATTTTTTTTTTTTTTTTTTTTATGCACCATCATGCGCTTATTATCCATTTCAAAGTCCTCCGCTTCCCTCGACAGAACTGTGAAGGAAATGAGTTTTTGTCGGCACTAAAAATGTAACCTTCAGTCCAAGTCGCTTTTTTCTGCATCTTAAAGTCTCTCACACACATGCAGAAGGGACAGGTATTTTGTCATCCCAGTGGTTCTCAAGCTTTCTTCACAATGATCCCATCCAACGAAGTCCTGCAGAGATGATGTGTTTTTGTAGGTTAACCCAGAAGTTAGCATCGAACTGGATCCCTCAGCTAAAAAGTGTACAGTATTATTAACTTGATTTTGAATTACTGCAGAAAATAAGGTATGTAGCAAACAGTTTAGTTTACGATGCTTCACTTTTTTTTGTTTGTTTAGCAAGATCGTCTGAACAAATGAAAACCACTGCTGTGATTTTTGAAGCATGAATGAAATCGCCAGACATATGAAGCTTATATTTCGCTACCAGGAGCTTCAGCACATTTTATAATCCAAACGTAGGCTATTCACTGACATATTTTGTGTCATGGAGCAAAACATGAAAATCTCTCCAGCTTGTGTCAAACACAGACCTCGTTTCTGGCATTTATGTAGTAGTGAACATGTTAAAAAACCCACCCAAGTGCAAAAATACAGACTTATTTTACTACAAAAACTACAGAATGTGTGTCTTTCATAGATTCCATCCACTTTCTGTCACGTCACATTTTTGCACATCGGTCATCTTCAGGCTCAAACTAACTCGACAGACAGGAGAGCAGCGGCCGTATCTGGAGAGATGAGATCCGGAGCGCGCAGTAAGTGCTTTTGATAAGGTGCACTGACTAACATTTGGACATGAAGCCTGCATGCGTTGTGAAGATATTTCAGCCATGGATCAAAGTGAACGGACCCCGAGAGCCACACAGAAATAACTCTGACCGAAACTGAAAGCAATGCGACAAACACTTGTGTCATCCTGTAAAAAGGCCACCGGTGCTCATTAGCATTTTTTTGCATTTCTGCACCACAGTAAGCTGCATGTGGCACCAATGATTCATGCGTGCTTTTAATCCGGTAGAACATATGCTAATCATTTGCCAACGCAGTGCAGCGTAAAATGTCACACATAGCAGCAACAGTAGAAGGCGAGGCTATTTCCCTGAAGAGCCTTTTTGCCAGGAGGGCTCCCTTTTATTTTGAAATTTACTGCAGGAACAAGAGCAAAGAGAGACTATTTCAGTCATTCTTCTAAAAGACAGTATGGAGGGAAAAAAACATTACAAATCTTTAGCTTTTAATATATAATCTGCAACACGTTTTGATGTTGTACGCTCTCTGTTTGAGACAGTTTGAAGGAGACAAACTCACTTCCACTGCAGTGCTTGTCTCGTCCTCCCAGGGCAGCCCGCTGTGCACTGACAGCCATTTCTCAAATTCTGTGCAAATCGCCCTGTTATTCCTCTTTCCAGCACAGTGAACTGTGAGTTGCTCCATCTACAGGATGCTAATGAGTACATCTTTAACACTAACCTCATGAACGGACGGCACTCTGAGTGGCCTCCGATTTCCGGCACACACACACATACACACACACACACGACCTTTACAAACTATCTCGAGTCCACTTAGCTGCGGTTTTGTAACCGTTAACAATTAGTGTGACAATGAGTGTCAGGATTTTTTGTGTAAATTAACTCTGACAGTGTCACCACAATGAAGTTTTACACTCTCAAACGCTTTATCAGCTCCTGCTGTAACCTCGCCATGACACCAAGTGCGCTAATTGCTAACTCCTGCTTCTCTCCGCGGAGGAATGAAACCCTCGAGGATTTTCAACAACGAAAGGGCAGAGAGTTCTTATTCGACCTCTTTTTGTGTTTGTTTTGGTAAGAGGATGCCGTCTGAGTATTGATTTTGGACTTTCATGCAAATAATTGTCTTTATCTTGCCCTCTTAGTGACGTGCCAATGATTGGGTAAAGACTTGGCCTTTTTTTTTTCAAGCTAACGAACTGAGGGCGTTAAGGCATAAATGCAGACAGTGACTTCATTATTTCTCTCACTTTAAGTATTTAACACTCTAGATTTGGCAGTTTTTACAACTTTTGTCAGCATATCCTCTGATGAAGCTTTAACTAACGTGAAATCATCACGATATTGAAACACAGTGATGATTCTTGCTTTGTAATCCCCCCGATCCAATTTTGCCCGCGGTGATATTCCTCATATGCAAACAGGGACGGCTGACAGCCAACGCAATTGTTTATGTAGCTTCAAATAGTAGTATTGGCCAAAGAAATGATTATTATTGCTATGTGTGGTAATATTAAATTGTATTTGTCGGTTGGCCAGACTAACAGGATGTAGAGTCATTCTGAGAAGATGGAAATCAGTCACATCTTCATCATCCGAGCACTGGAAATTCACAATAATGTCATATTTAATATATAATCATATTGAGACTCTCAGGACGCAGAGTGAACACCTGCTTCTGAAATGTATGCGGCGCACTCTTTTTCATAATGATAGAGAGTGAGTGTGAACTTCGCTTGAACTCAGCATTCGTACAGTATATCCTCACACAACTGTCTGATGAAACTGACTGTCATTCACCACATACAGGCAGATCTTTTTGTTTATCACAAATGAATATCTGATCCACAGCGCTGAGTGTAATCCTTTAGTGCATCCTCTTGTGAAGACCTAAGGACTGCTCGAGCTGAGAGGAGTAACAGCAGCATACAGCGCGGCTCTGAATGCAAGTGATCACCTCACTGTACACGCGGACTATCATTCATTTGTAAAGATCTTGATATTAATCTGGGAACGATGTCATGGCTGGATAACTAGCAGGTCTTGTTGTCAAAAATATCATTAAATGATATTACGTGTTTGTCAATGTTATTGATTTAACCCCTTGCAAGCATAACGCAAGTCCCCTGGCTAATAGCTGTCAGGTCTTATTTAAGATCCGCCTCATCTGCCAGAGTAGTGAACAATGTTTCTGTGGCATAAGAACCTGAGAGGATTGTAATGGCTGTTCCAGCTCTTAGTCAAGCCCTCAGGTGTCAGCAGGGGGAACAACATTACCTGTGAAAAACATTACATTTTGATCACAATATGCATTCAAATATGAAATAATAATGGCATTATTTTTTTCCGTGGTGAGTGGCCATGGTATGAAGGGGGTGAGGTGACTACAGGTGATCAAATGTTTTTAAAAATCAGCTGAGAAAATGTTTGTATATGTGTTGCATTTGACCTTTGATACGACTTGACAATGAGCAATACAAATATGTTTTCTTTGCGCTAAATTTATCAATCTGTTCATGTTATTATATAGCATTGTATTGGTACTTTACTGCGTATGCAACTCCCAGAAGTTAAAAAAATAACATTATATGTGGGAGATGATTTCTGATCCCGTTGAGAAAAGGATCTATTTCAGAATTAGCTGTTACTAATACTTATACTAAATATACTTCACTTTTAATTGGTGTTAAATGTATAACAATATGTTCTGTTAAAGTGGTGTAAGATCAATCCCTTGTGACGCCCCATCTTGTGTATGAATTTGGTTCAAACATAGAGCTAAAAACTAACTTGTATGTGGTTTGATTAATAATGAATTGTGAGGCCAAATGTTGAAAGTGAGAGAGAGAAACATGCGTGCGTCCAAGCAAATGTGGAGAATCAGCATACTTGACTGTACTGTGTCTGTGCCGGGAGGGTAATATGCGATTAAGGTTGTATCACGAGGTAATCAGGCTGCACTGAGACGCCAGTATGGTTGTCATGTAAGCCTGCTTACATTCTTGAGCCGTAGCTGCCATCTCATTATATGTGGACACAGTGCTCCTGCAGATACGTGCCAAATGTGGCAAAAAAAAAAAAAAAAAAACTGCAGCAGCCGTGCCAAGTTTCCGGTCAGTAGCGAAACTATGAAGCAGATTTTCAGTTCCCATGTCAGGTTTTGTTTGTCTGTTTATATGAGCCTGTTTTATTAATAAGCAACCCCCCCCCTTATTTTCAGCTACCAAGTATAAGCACAGAGGACTCTTCCCTGTTTCTCTATAAGGAAACATCGCTGCCGGTTCGATTCACAGACAAAACTAATGACTCATTTTGACGTGGAGACGCACTGGCAGTGCTCCTTGGGGACAAAAAGGGGTGGAAGAGGGCAGATTGGGGTTTAGTCTCACTCCTCCTCGCAGGGTCAAGTGTCCTCCAGAGGGGCTACAGAGGAGCAGTAATCCACTGACATGTCAGAGAATGGCTTCCCCCAGAAAGGAAATGTAATTTGACGGAGCACAAAGGAAGAGGACTGGCTGAATTTTTCTTTACAACACAGCAGGACATAGCCAGAGGCTTTTACACGGCCTTGAACGTGTTAGAATGTGGCGTAACAATCCTGCACAGCACACATTACAATTATGTGTCCAGCACTGTTGTGGAGCCGCGCTGGTAAGCTGCCGAGCGAATTATACAATCATTTGAGATCACAAATCAACTCGCCTTGACTCGACAAAGAACACAGGAGTGCAAAATACTCTGAGAGAGTAAGACAACTTTGAGAAATGGTAAGCAAAACACTGCGTATCTAGCAATGACTTCCTTTATTGCCCCAAGAGGGCAATTCATTTGGCTGACAGGGATCATATCACACCACACACACACACGCACACAATGCGAGCAAAAACATGTATCAGCAGCTGCAGTGACGCAGTTCGTTGCAATTTATTTAGCGCTGCTTGTTTGTTTTGGTCAATCTATCGACTTCTGGATTGTATCTTTTGTATGCTCCCAGCTCCACTTCATCAAATGTGTCTCTTCAGTCACATTTCCTTCAGTCCTTAAAGCGACAGTGCAAAATCCAAATGTAAACAAGAGCAGGGCACTGAGCGTCAGAGAGGAAGTGGCAGACCCTGATACTGACTCATTTAAGATGAAAGTGGTCATTTCTTATGCATACTTTCAATTTGTTATGTGTTTTAATTACAATTACCATCAATACTGTTGCTGTAACGTGCTATTTTCATGCAAAACTCAGCTTTTATTTTGTATTACTTTTAGCATCTTTTGACATTTGTTATCACGAGGAGTAAATTCTCATGATTTCTTCTGCCTAATTTCCAGGAGCATGAAGCTGTGAGGTTTTGTCACCCAAAGTTCTTACTGGATGTTTGGAAATGCCCTTGGAGCCCAAAGCTTAGTCCCTAATCCTAATCAAGACCACCACCGTTTCACAGTGTGCACAAACAGCAGTCCAAAAGTCACAGGTAGTCACGTGGAATGTTTGCAAGGGAGCTTTATTTTGAAAGACTACGCAGAAAGTTGCATTGATAACCTGACCGCGGAGCTTTTCGATTTGCAAGAACTGACGCTATAGGGACAAGTGGCGTGTCACCGTCTGAAGCTTAAGGCCACTGACCAAGCTGTTGTGTCGGGTGTGAGAACACGTTGGAATGGGTGACATAACTTTTCTGAAAACCCACAATCCAGCATTCACACCCTCGTCACGCTAATTGGTCGGCTGTGTGGAGGTGAGAAAGGAGCCCTTTTCATCCTTTACACAAACATGTCTGTCAGCTTCAATGTATACAGATGAATGCGGCACCATTAGGGGATTCACCCTCTGTACCAAATGCATTCCAATCCTTCCTGTAATTGCTGAAACATTTCATTAAAAAAATCAATAAATAAAAAAATACATGATCCTCGACGACACTAACGGACAGGTCAGGCTGTCAGGATATTTCACTGCTGGTGGTGCAACTGGAGAAGTACACAGGATAACCAAAGATGTCAGGATACATCATCTGGAAAACCATTAATATGTGTATTAGAAACATTTTGTGTGTCTTACAGACGTCGAGGTGCTTCACCAAATAAATGAACTAGATGAAAAATCATTTCCATCCTCTCAAGACCTTGAATGTCGGCAGAGAGTTGTATGCCAGTCCGTCCAATAGCAGGTGAGATATTTCATCCAGTATGTTTTCATTTGATTTAAAAGACGGCTTTGATGAGAGACAAAAGCAATGAGGGAAGTGCAGCAACACGAAGCAGGTCAGACCAGCGGCCTTGGAACAGTGAGAGAAAGCTTGTTAGTCAGGACCGTCACTTCGGGCCCTCTCGCGTCTTGTTAGCACGCTCGTGTGAATGAGGATGATTGACAACGTAGACAACACAGCTGGAAGGCCTTTTTTAATTCTCGTTAATGGATGAGAAGATTCATCACTCTGTGGCTGGAGTTAGCTAACGCAGCCTGCTCCTCCTCAAGTCTCCACATTCATCACTTGTATAGAGAGCATATGCCAACGACAAGCACGCAGCTGCACGACAACATCTTTATATCGAAGCACTGTGTTGCAAGTGTAAGTCTAAGGTTTCTTAGAACTATGAATGCATTGAATCATTAATGCTAATGCACTAATAACTGTACTGTTGTCAAGCTAGAACTGGTTTTATATATATGGATTTGGTTTAATCTATTCAGAGACTGACATTGTGTGTGAAACAGTCCTAATGTTCTATTTTCATTTAATTGTTTCTTCTTCTCTCTTCTTATTTGGAACAATGCAGAACTTTGTCCAGTAATATAAAAACATATTCATTAAAACTGGATGATGCACAAAGATTCAAGTGTAACTATGCCAATTGTACACATTAAAGTGTGTTTACAGTCCTAGAGCTACCAAGTATATGAAAAAAGTGGCATAAAGCTTTTTGTGGCTCCAAAGGAAGCTGCATGTAATCTGCTAAAACTGCCTCCAGTGATGCCAGTGAGTTGTTCAGTTGCATTGTGGGTACTGTAGGCACCAGGCCTTGAAACTATTTCATAACACTGTTGGGCTTTTTATGGTAAGTTTACAAACAAATTATTGATACCACAGAACCAGAGATATCACATACATTTCCCAAAATGCACTACCCACCAAGTGACATCACTGGAGGCAATTCATCAGGTTGCATGCAGCATCCTCTGGAGCCACAAAAGGAATCATTTTTCTATTACATTTTTTTTTCTTACATATGCTTTCCTACCTAAGATGTTGCTATTCACATATGAAATATGAAGCCTATCTAGTTACCTTGAGAATGCATGAGATATGTAAAAATAGATAAGTCCTTTTGAAATGTCTGATTTAATACATTTTCTTTTCCTACAAAAAAACTGGTAAAACGCTTGTCATTTATTCTATGTTTTTTTTCCCCTGCTGCTATGTACGTTACTGGAAACTGATATCATATTTTGTAATACAGTGGTGTTCTGTAGAAATTAAAAAAAAAAAGAAAAAAAAAACAACTGACAAACTTTTCTTCTTAAGCAAATGCAGTGGAGTCAAACCTACTATATTTTTAGCACACAAGATTTAATTCCTCAAGTAACAAAATACGACAACTTAACCATCAAGTATTGTATCTCGTTAGATGTGGCCACTTCCCAGGTGTCAGCATGGAAACACATACAGTTCACTACCAGCTAATGTCCAGCAGGAGGAAGAAAAGAGTCAGCGTGTCAGTCACCAAAGCACCTGATAAGGCATACAGAGAGGAAGGCTTGATGTTTCCTCAGGGTATGAGGTTAAGTGCATTATGTAATTGCAGAGCTTTTAAGGTTCTGATTCATTTAAAAAAAGAAAGAAAAAAAAAAAAACAAACACAGAACAAAACCACTGACCGCTGTGACAGCTTGCAGCGTGAGACACAGTCTGTTTCATTATTAAGATGAAACACTGTGTCGTTCCGAGCGACTCAGCCGGCGAGCACTGAAAGAAGTGGCTTTCCAAGATAAGACGAGTGTGAGACCGCTGCAAAGAATAAGTTAATGCAGTTTGTTTGTTTTTCCCCTGTTTTTTTTGTTTTTTTTCTATTGAATCGATTATTATAACGTGATTTTCACAATTATGTGGCGTCTGGTGTTCATGTCTGGATGAGTCTGGTGAGCATTCAGATTGCTCTGATTAGTTAATTGAGAAAACCATATACAATCCCCCCCCACCCCCCTTCTCTTCCTCGTGACATAATATTCTTAATGCTCAAGTTGTTCTCAACTTGAGAAGTTTCTGTTACCCTCCACTGACCCGGTCAGTTATGAAACATAGCGCAGTGCTATTTCTAGTTGAACAAATACAACAACCAGCCTGTGTGATCCTCAGGCCGTCTCCTCCTCCCTATTTTACGACTCCCTTTTGGATTATCGAGGCTATTAATACACTTATCAACATCCAGGCTGATCTTTTAACCCGTTCTACCACTCATTAAAAGCAACTAAGAAGAGGAATTCTTTAGCTTAATAAAAGCTATAATTAATTGTAACTGTCTGGAGGGGACTTTTTGGAGGATGGTGACTCTTTGCCACATCAGTATGGCTGACTGACACAACCCCCCCCCGCCCCCCCATGTTACTCATGTTATCAATCAATCTCTTGAGCCTGCACAGTTATTCAAACTTGATTTAATTGTTAACTTGTTTTCATGTAGAGGTGAGAGAGGTGGTTTGATTTTAGCTCCTGGGAAAGCTGAGCCTAACCTCGTTGCAAGGAAACAATTAATGCATAATTCACTGTGATGGAGGGGGACAATCTTTTTTTTAATGCCGACACAGTCATGATCACAGCGCCTGCAGTAAAGATATCAAAGCAATATGTCACACATGTTAGGACTTATTAATTAGTCACACAGCGAAGTCTGTGAATTTCTAAAGTTGGGGTCTTTGACACTGGGAAGTTTTTGATGAGTTTCAAATATGCAAGTTTCATATTAAAAATTCCCTTCACTTCCTCCACAAAGTCTCTCTGCCAGGTATCTGCATACCAACTAAAAGTGCACAAGAGTCGTGGGGAAAGAGATATAATTTTGAATTAAAATGTTCACTTGATGCTGTATCACACATTTCCACAATGTTTTTCCAACATTATTAGGATGCCAACTGGTCTGGAAAAATGATCTGGTTGAGGTAAATCCTAAAGCACAGAACAAGCAGACCTTCATCTGATGGAGAGAACTTGAGCTGAATTAATATGTTTAAATGTCTTTGTTTATACAGCACCAACACAATGATCTGTGCGATCACAGATTACAAAATTACAAAAATCAGCAGACGAGTGATGGGTGTTTATGCAAAGATCATTCGTAATATATTATTAGCCATGCTCATAGCTGAGGATGGTAAAGTCAGTCAGTCATCCCTTACTTTGGTTCAGACTGAACAATCTCCACATGACTGTTGAAATTTCATACAGCCATCTAGTGCCATGAATAAATAAGTCTCAGCATGTTAGCATGCTGGCGTTAGCATTCAGTTCCCGTTAGCAGCTCCATTCCTGACTACTTCTGCCTCTTAGAGCTGCTAGCATGACTTTAGAATATTGGTTGTCTTAAATGTCATCGAACTGGGTGTCAGAAAATGATTCAGTGGTTATGTTGCAATTCAAATTTAACGTTGCTTTAGCTTAACTTAGCCCCTCCACGTGCTGAACATAAGTGGGGCAATTTATGCAGAAATAACAACTTGTGTAATAAATCCAACCCGCTCACTGAACATAATGCAGAAAGAAGTGATATAGGGGACGGAGTGCAGCGACAAAGACACCATTCACCCAATTACACGACACTGTATCAAAAAGTCTTCAGGTTATGATTCTGTATGTGTGTTAAGTGTCATTTCCAATCTGTTGAAATACTTCTTACAGAAAATTACACAGTTTGACCGAGCTGTGTGTAAATTATCAAGCTAAAACAACAGCAGCCCTATTCATGAGCAAACAGCGAATGGACGCATTAGAGGGCATTTGTGGTGTTCCGAGTGTTTGTCCACAGCTGAACAGTGACGGAGAGGGAGAGAGAGGGAGGAGATAAGGAAAGAGCGAGTGAGAGAGGGAGAGAGAGAGAGAGAGAGAGAGAGAGAGAGAGAGAGAGAGAAATAAGTTTACATCTAAGCAGGATCAGGGGGAAACAGAAGAAAGCATTCATGATCTGGGGAAAGCAGGCTGGGATCTGACGACATCTGCTGCAAAACACAAACCATGTGAGGTGAGTCAACACACTTTTGGAGCAACTTCATTTAGAGGTTTCTATAAAAGTCCCCGTCACAAAGCTGATGATTTTCAGTGTTCAGGACTGTTCAGGATGTGTTGCTTAGTGATTCATTTATCTCTCATTTTCTTCTCTGGTTACACATTCACATAATGCCGGTGAGCGTTTAGGTGGGTGGTTGATCATGCAGGAGTAAATTGTTCTCTCACACAAGCCACAGGTTTTGTGTACATATTTTCAAGGCATAAAAGCTGTAAATGTTTGCATGTGTGGCAGTTATTAGAACATTACTGCACATCTGAGCGAACTTGTGGTTTTCACTTTTTACCTTTCTTGCACATTAGTTTGTTTGCTTTTGATCCTGCGTCAGAGCACACTCAAACTTTTTTTGAGTTTAGTTTTGACTCTGAGGTGTTTACATTTAATGTGAAAATGTCTTATTAGCACAGTAAATGACTTGCACTGCGCTCTCTTGTTGATTTCAACGTGTTGCTGGGTGAAGAAATAATGTGGAAGTTGTTCCAGCGAGTCACAAAGAAATTAAATTTGTGTTTCTGCGAAGATGTTCTGCGTTGTGTAATCAACACATCCCGCATGAGCTAATGGTCACAGATGTTGGTAACACTATACACTAACCATCATTAACAAATGGTAAACAAATAGTTAACTTGAGTTAACAGCTGTTTCACTGGTAACAAACAATGGGTAAAATCTATTAAACAGAATGTTTCTTGTTGCATCTGATGTTTAAACAGCTTGACTTTGTAAATTATTTATAAATACTGTGAATACGGTTTGTCTTTAAAAATTATTCAGATGTCCATTACAGAGTTGCAACTGATGTTCATAAACCTTGACAACTGTTTTTTTTGTAAATTGTTTAAAAAAGTTTGTATATTATAAACTTGCAGCTGACGTTTCACTTTTTAAGTTTGTAGACTATCAACTAAAGCTTCCTCTCATGAATGTAACATTTAATCAATGATGGTTACCATAAAGTGCAACCGAAATGTCCTTTCCTCAGTTTCATGGCAGAACACCTAGGTATGCATACAAATGCACAGCACACAGGTCATATAAAAGTCTCCGTGGACGTGACCTTGGCAAATTGCCAAAGGACCATTCTGCTCTCGGTGGTTTCGCTTCTCGCACGTTGTTAAATAATATATCTATACTGTCGGCCTACCATGTGTCATTCTGGGCCGGATGTTTTGCCACAGTGTTATCACATGCTGTTGACTCATCCTGCTTCACCAGCTAGATTTAATTTTCCACCTTTGCGTGCAGATATACCTCTATCATATTAGGAGCCGCTGAATAGCAATATAATGTCATGCACTTAAGTAGATGAGATCATTTGTAGCGTAGAGCACCTGCATATCTGATGACAGCAGTCTGTAAATCTCAATTGGAGACTGTTAATAGGCTGAACATTGAGATATGTTGCACGGAGCCAATATTATGTGGTTTGTAGTTGTAATACAGGATGTGGCCAATGTTTATAGGCACGATATACCAATACATACCTTTCACACCAAGTGGATCTATGCCAGTATAGAAATGTCTGTCTAATTGAGATTATTATTGAGAATATTTTCTGGCACATTCGCTTCACGTGAAGAAAGTTTGACCATCAATTTTTTCTGCCTCTTCTCTAAGACTGTCTGCGGAGCAAGAAATTAATTATGCAATGAATTGTAAAATGATCTGGGGTCTCATCGCGGTAACACCGAGTTGTGTTTCACCTGTTACCCAAGTCTTCTGGTACATCAGCAGTGAAAGGCCAAATGAAAAAGCAAAGACAAACAAGGATCGTTCGCCCGTTCTTTGAGTTTCGTATTAAATCCTCTGTGAGCACAGTTCTCTGGTTCTCTGTGACTCGTCATATCCACTGAGGCCCGGTTCTTGTGGGACCAAAATGCAAGCAGCAGGCTGACCAGGGACACAGCTCGATCTACACTATGTCAGTGCTGAACAAGCAAAGTCACCATGGAAACACCATGGAAGTGTTTCTCCCTGAGGGGAATCTACTGGCATTAATAAAAAACAAACAAAAAAAAACAAAAAACCCTTGGATTCTCTGAAAGGCGAGGCAGAGCTGAAACAGTGGCTACTTTCAAATAAATTAACTTATAACCTGGAAGAACACAAGGTGAAATCTTCAGATGTTGAGTTACCAAATTATTGTGCACAGTGAGTAAAGTATTGTACAAAGTATTAATTGAGTAATGACTTTTTGCTTTGTTACCATGTCTCACGTGAAGCAACATGTCAGACAGCATTTTAGCAAACAAACATTCAGTTCACCTAACTTACCTATTATGTCATTGCTGATTCTAACTAAGTTTTTTTTTTGTTATTTTATTGCAACTATTAGATCTAGGTAACAAAAGAGGCTTTTTGCAGCTACAACATCTAATTCAAGGGCAATCGCTTATTAAGATTGACAAATCCTTTTAGTAAGCACTCACTAACAGTATTTTTTTTTCAGTGAATATCATTTTTATTATTATCAGATAACCTTTTCAGGCTTTTACCTTAATGAATGAAGATAGCTAGGTTAGGTTAGATGACAGCTGGGTCGCTGCAGTAAGGATCCAACTTTGGTACCCACAGAATGAGGCTCTACCAGGTGAGCGAGCTGGGTGACCCCATCTGGAATACTTGTGGTCAAGGGTGATAAAATGTGAATTCAAAAAAATTACATAAAATGCAGTATTCAAGCAGCGATGCAAAACACAGTTTTTGTTTACTTCCCATCGTTTTCATGTAAATAGCGGCCACATGCAGCGACATAGAGGATGCTGTTTAAAAACAGGCCTTCAAAAAACAGAAAGCAAGCTTCATGTAAAGCATTTCCAAATCCTAAAACACAAGCAATGCTAAGATAGAAATACAATAAGTCTGACTGTCAGTGCAGTCTTTGTTAATGTAAACTTGCTGAACACATTTTAGGGATAAATGTGATACCACTGTATTTTTCATAATGACGGTAGTATGAAAAAAATTGTAATGTGCTGATCCTTAATCATGTTTAGTTTCCTGACACATTGATGTACCAAAATCTTTACTAGGATGATCACTGTCATTGCCTCTTGCTCAGTTCTAGCACCTTTTTTAGGAGGATTTTGACTATAAATAAAATTATTTAATTATAATTCACTCTATAATATAATTCACCAATATAGACACCATTTTTTCAACACCCTCCAAATTTCCTCGGCCCTATTTAGACATTACAAATATACATACATCAATCCCTATTACTGTCACTGTAAACACTTCATATCATCATATCTTGTGCCACACCAGGGTTGATATTGTGTTGGGAAAACCCTGAATAAACTGACCGTACGTGACTCATTGTCAAGAGAGAGAGAGATTAAAGCAGTCCCCAGGTGAAGTGATAATCTGTACTTTTATTTTTCCTGTAACTTTGACATTTACGTTCTTCAACATAAATGAGCGAGCGGTTTGTTTGGTCAAACGAGTCATAAAGTCGGAGGTGGTGATACGCTGCTATCTGTGTAAACCATAGCTGCTATTAAAAACATTGCTTGTGTAACATTTGGTGGGAGCCACCATATGAATGATGGACATACGGTAGCTTCTCATTCGATAATAAAAATAACAAAACATAAAAAAAAAAAAAATAAAAAAAAAACAGCCTCACAACATGCAAATGGATTTATGTGATAATTTAACAGAAAGATAAATGGTGGTCACATATGGTTTAAATATATGGTCCCATCTAAGATAATATCAGTCCCGCTGTTCCCTTTGATCGTCAAACCTTAATTAGAGAATGTGAGACCAGCTCATCTATTTTTTATGGGACTACATCGGATGGCCTCGCCGCAATAAGGAAGCAGATGAGCAGATTAAAGATAACGCCATCAAACATGCAGAATGTATATACACCATCAGAACAGACTGTCAGACAGCAGTGTGAGGCGGCGAGAGCTCAACTACTTTAATCAGCCAGTAGTCCTGGCACAGTTTAATGTTTAAAACAGTGGAAGACTTTAGAAACACAGCATCATTGTCACTGTCAGTACCTATTATTTCAAAATTCTTTGATATAGTGACACTAAAAACCAAGATTGGATTAATAGAATTTAATTGCATCAGCTGTCACTGGAAATCTGTTCTACTTGTTCATCAATGAAGTTTTTCTTTGACGCTGCACATAGCTTAGTTTTTTTTTTGTTTTTTTTCAACAGCTGGGATTCTGAAAGTGCACCTGACAGAAAAATGCGAGAAATTAAGTCTGTGAGTCCAGATGGATGATACCTAACTCATCCATACACACTTTGAGTTATGATGTATATTCAGCTGTGTTGTCCTTTTAAAGAGAAAAAGTAGTTTTAGGGAAAGTTGTTTGCAGGTTTTTTCAAATTTCAAAACTAAAGTGCGTTATGCGGTCGGATACACAGGAATGTTTTTCCTTTTTCCGACTGGAGAGCCAGAATTTGTTTACATTACTCCACAAACCGTGACCGCTTGTTTTATGATCTTGTCTGGACTCAGCCGCTGACAGTGATGCACATGTACAGATCAGCCCAGGCTTTAGGACACGCTTCCTCTCTGTAGGACATTTTTCATTTTCCCCGACCTCAACATGTGTTTACACAACAGCACAGTGTCTTTATCACAGAAGGGTAAAGACACGGCGCCTCCAGAGCGGAAGGCAGTCAAATTGGACTGGAATTCCCGACGGAGTAAAGAGGACGTTAAAGTCTACACATGACACCAACTACAACCCTCCACCCTGCACACATGAAGCCAATTCATCATGGCAAAAAAAAAAAATGAGGCTGTATACATTTTCACGTCAAATGATATTTCAGAATGCTCCAAGGTTTCTACATACTTTCTCTGATGACCATTTTTGGTAATATGACCCTTGACAGGCAGCTGCGATGAGACTATTCATTAAACATACTTTACTTTTGAAATACACAAATGTCCATTCTATGGTGACATGTTGGGTTTTCAAAGTAATTCCCTTCATTCTTTTTCACCAGGGGAAGTGTTTACTTTGGAGGCCAGCGGTGATGCAAGAGATGGCCGGGAGGCGCTTTCCACTCTGTGATCTACTTCCGAACCTGATTAACTTCATGCACAGGAGCCGTGGAGAGGACCCTCTGACGGAGAAGTGAACTGGCAGCACATGAGAGGAGTTTTTCCAAAACAAGTGGATGATCCTCTTTGAACATTTTCTACTGAGATACGGCGGCACTGTCTCAGTGACCCACTGCCCGAGGAGGAGGTCACCATGATCTCCACAGCTGTCCGCTGGCTCTTCCTCATCTGCTTTATCATTCTGACCATTGGTGGGAACATGCTGGTATGTCTGGCCGTAGGGCTCAGCAGACGACTTTGGCGCATAGCTAACTGCTTCGTCGTGTCACTGGCGGTGACAGATCTCCTGCTGGGCCTGCTGGTGATGCCCCTGTCCGCCACTGTGGAGCTGCGCAGTGGGAAATGGCCCCTCGGAGGAGCACTGTGTAACATCTACATTTCACTGGATGTCCTCCTGTGTGCCGCCTCCATCCTCACTTTGATGGCCATCAGTGTGGACCGATATCTAGCCATTTCAGCTCCCCTTAGCTACTCCCGGAGAGTTACCCCTCTGAGGGTCACACTGGCCATGATCGCCATCTGGGCCTTGTCACTGGCTGTGTCCTTTGTGCCCATCCACCTGGGCTGGAACACAGTGGACTACAGAGTGCAGCACTTGGACTGGGGCATCGGGGACGAGGACAAGGAGGGACGCTACTGCCAGTTTGAATGGAATAACAACTATGTGCTTATTTATGCCTTTGGCTCATTTTACCTGCCTCTGCTGCTTATGTGTGGAATGTATCTTCGCATATTCAGAGTGGCGCGAGAACAGGTCAGTGTTTGTTTATTTAAAACTCTGTCATGTATTTAAATTATTTTGTTAAACACGCTGAGGTGGGATGTAAAAGGTCAGAACTTGGCCTTAGAACTAGTTTAGACTGAGGCTGTTATTTTAGAAATCACAATTTCAAATTAGCGATTTGCATCTGAGTGGAAACCAAAATGACATTCACAAAGTCATATTCACTTGTAATATATTCTCATGCCTTAACCAGTAAATAGGTCGATGGCCAGGGACTCCCAAGACCACAAATATCACCACCAGGGACAGGCGTGCCTTGCTCATAAGGTCACAGTTTGTTTAGGTTTAGGCTGGGCTGGATTCTAGGCACATGCCACGGGCCTCCTGGCCACTAGGGGGAGCCGACAGAGGCGAAAAGTCTTCTCATAAATAATGTTGAACATGTACTTAAACATATTTCAAAAAACAGGGAAAATCTAAAACAAATCTCCAGTCTAACACACCGTGTGTGAGCTCATCTTTTTTTTTATATTCTCTGTGCTCTGGCACTCTAACTTTTTCTCAACCCGTCTCTTCAGGTGCGGCGCATTCGTGCTGCCACTCCATCATTTGCACGCTCGGCATCGACTGCGGCCATAGCTCGAGAGCACAAAGCTACCGCGACCCTGGCAGCTGTGCTGGGGGCCTTTGTCATCTGCTGGTTCCCCTACTTCACCTTCTTCACCTGCATGGGCATAAAGGAAAAGACAAACCCGCCTAACACGCTCCACTCCGTCGTCCTGTGGCTGGGCTATTTTAACTCTGCTCTCAACCCCATCCTGTACCCGGCCTTCAACAGGGATTTCCGCAGGGCCTACGCAGAGCTGCTTCGCTGCAGAGGACCGTCTCACAGAAAACTGCAGCTCACTCGTGTGTCCGTGCATAAACGATTGACCTTTACTAACGGTCAGAGTATTCCCCGACAGACTGAGAAACATACAGACACAGTTAAGAAGGAAGCTGAGGGGAAGAGCCTCGCCACACTCGAGGGAAATGGTTTCCCCATTGAGCCGAGCTGAAGTGTTGCTGAGCCACCGCTGGACCGTAGACTGGCAGCAAAATGTTGAAAATTACAAAGGCGCTCCACTACTCACAGCAACAGATCGACGGTATCAGTTAGAATCTAACTCTGCTCAGTGTTTGGTGCCAAAGCCGATGCAATTCATGTAAAATGCGAGGCACAGCATCGAGAATGAACACAACTGGTCGCCTATTATCTTCTTGATTGCACTGAATTTTGACAATCAGTGAAATTCACAGTATTGTTTTGTCTATTTATAAGATGTACGTATACAGCATGTGGTCATCTTTGTAAGCATGCAACATTGTCAAATGTTCAAAATACAGAGCAGGACGAGCTGAGCTGAGCTGAGTGGAATGAATGGATGACTCAGTAAGATTCCATAAAGCTGCCCGGGGACACCGCTGGTTAAAAGTTTGCAAATTGTTTATTTTCTCTCTCCTCTGCCCAGCCAGCGAGGGTGAATAAGTGACAAGCGAGTTGATTTGATATGTATGATATGTGCATACGACCTTCCTGGATGTTTCAGTTTGTAGGGATAACTTTGAGATGGATTACTGGAAAGAAAGCTCACTGATAAATATGATATCAATTCAAATTCAGCTGGTTTTAAAGCAACATTATGTAACATTTTTACCTTAAAACAACAGCTTCAGAATCATTTTGACAGTACAGTGTCTTGTAACAAGATGAATGGTGTCACTTTCTCAGCCACTCCGCCCCCCATGAATTTCCAACACATAACATTGTTGTAATGTAATGAGTTTTGTTCTTAGTTAACACCTACATTACATGACTAACTGTCGCAGACCTGGGATCTGTATTTACGACGGTGGTGTTAACTTCAGAAACTGTGGAGAGGCGCTAAATCACACAAAATGCCAATTTCTACACATGTTGCTTTATTTCAATTACATCATTTACCAAATAACAATTTATAATTTTCAATTAATTATAAAATGAATGATGATATTTCATTATAATATGTTTTATAATAAAATATTACATTCAAATCAAGGGTAACTGCCTTCTGGCTTACTGTATGATTAATGGAAGTATTGTGTTGGTTTTGTGGTGCTTTTAATGATGAATTGTAATAAAGATCATCACCAATAGTGTGCAGTTTTTCATGCCTTGTCAGTTTCAAGACAAGGCAGGCTGACCGTGATTAAAGTTTAATGTGAGCCTCAGCCTTGTCAGTGGTACTTGACGTAGACTGAAACAGGAAAAGGAGATTTAAATCCCTGCTGGAATAAATTGATGACTCGCCTCAGCCTTGTAAAGGAGGCTGCGCCGCTGAGGAGGAAACATTAGATCACACTTAGATTCCTGAATACAGGGTCTAAAAGTGGAGGCGGTGGAGCCAGCAGCTGCACGGCGACGTATAAAATGGAAGTCATAAAATTATCGGATCTAATTCAGGTCAGGTGGCAGAGGAGTAAAAAAGGTGAGAATGGAGGTGCGGGACCACTTATGGGGAGCATTAAATGCAGCTGAGTCCTCTGAGCTGAGATAGGAGTGAATTTTTGACACCGTTTCCAGTCACATCACGTCAGTACGTCTCCAGCACAAAGGTCTCTCAGAGTGCAGTGAAATTGAGGTTAAAAGAGTTTGTCTCTATAAAAACTTGCTGGGAATCCAACAGAGAAAGGCTCCGTGGATGTATTTTAACATGCAATAGATCAAGCCCGTCTCGGCGCAGACACAGAAAGAGTAAACAAAGGTGATGTTGGCAGTAGTAGGTGGCAGTGACAGCTGTGCACGCAAAGATTTCAAGAGTAAAGAGACTTGATGGAGTCTACGGCAGCTGGCACGGTGACAAATGTCACTATCGTCGAATGCTATTTTAACAAAAAGGTGCATCCATCCATCTTTATACAACCAGCATTTCAAAAACATTGGAGGCACAGATTTTTCTACGAATGGTTGTAGTTCAATCATGTTTTTGTCACTCGTTAGCCTGTAACTAGTAACACTTTGCCTGTGGAACATTCAGTTTTTGTTTTTTCTAATAATCCACCACTTTCCCACACCTCTTGTTGTACCCAACTTGTTTGAAAGTGGTAAATCACTTGACAGATTGCATATCCTCATATTGAAAAATAGAGGAAATTAAAGGTTTAAGTCCGCAGTGCATATTTGCAATACAGCTTGCCGTTTCATCTGTTCAACAAGAGATGGATCGGAGGGGAACTCTAGGAGCTTTTGGTGCATTGTAATACTTGTCCTCTGTGAAATGAGCGAGAGATTCAAGTTTTCAATCAGGCTTTTTGAAATGTTCTTTGTTGGTTTTGTGTGTCTGCTATTGTGATGGTAAAATAATAAAATGGACAGTTCAAAATATCCTTACTTGGCTGCCAAAGAAACTAAAAATAAAATTGTTAATCTGTGTCTTTAAAGCTCTGAAATGTCTCTCACCTGCAAACTGTATAAAGGGAACACGGACTCCTTATCATGTATCATAGATGTATTACTGTATTATGCATGGATAGATATTAACACAGGATTCTGGGAAATAATGTATTAGTTCTGGTTTAAAATTTTGATGTGAAATTCATAATGGGAAGTTCCATTCGTGACTCTGAGCTCTACCTACTTAACCTTAACCCGTCTGGGTTCTGTGCATCTGTAAATGTTTGATGATAAATAGTCTGCTGCTGCTGAACCTGGACTGACCCACAGAAGAGCAGGGCGCAAAAGGAATAACGCAAAAAATTAATAGATAAAAAGATCTACCACTGATTTTGTACCATGTCGAAATAGTCTCAGCCATGATCGAACTGTCCTCCATTGTTCCTCTACGTAATGGGACCAAAAATGGGCCTTTTAATCATGTTAGAACAGAATTAAGAGACTACACATCCACAATGGTTCCAGGCAACGTGCGTCACTGGTGTGCTTTATGAAAACATATCACTCACTCAGAAGTGGGCTAATCCAATATTGTTCTTGTCCCATTAGATAGGTCAGGCCCCGTGACTGCGCTACCTGCCGTGACCCGGGACGCTGAGGTCTTTCATTTTCATCGCGGTTATCTCTGTTTGCTCTTTACGCCGTCCTCTCCTGTTTCACATCTTAGCACCACAGAGGCAGATAAAAACCGCCAACCGCTGTTAAACAGAGCAACATTTTGTCTCTGTGTGTGTGAACAAATTCACACACACACAGACAATTCAACTAGATGGATGTAGGTACAGTGTTTATAGTGTAAATAGTCCAAATTGCCCTTTTAGTTTGATTACAATATGAGACATAACACACCCTGGCAGCATCACAATACTGTATGTTCTGTGAGCCTGTTCCAGAGTCACATGGATTGTATTGATGAGGAGCAATAAAAGAGAAACAGAACCCACCGACAGCCATGTCAGGTGACTGAAGTGTAAACTGTACATATGGTCAACTTTGATAAAATGTATAGTGAACAGAATTCACTTTGGTCATGAACAGATCTAAAGAAGCTGTTTATATTTGCTTGGACACTTTCTGCATGCAAGATTAAGCTCAACCAGCTGGTTAGCTTAGCTTAGCTTAGCACAAACACTGGAAATGTGGGGAAACATCTGGCCTTGCTGTGTCTAAAAGAAACAACTCATCACCTCCCAGCAGCTCTAAAGCTCACTAATTAACATGTCACAGTACATCTTGTTGGTTAAAAGTGCAAAAACACTTTTGGTTTTACAGGCTGTTATATGCTGACTGTGCCCGGCTGGGTGCAGCTACTTCCTGGAGTGGTAAGTGGTGAGCTTTGGAGCAGCTGGTGACAATAACCTGGTTGGTTGTTTGCCCCTGTTTCCAATCTTTGTGCTAATTTAGGCTAAATATTCAAGATTCAGAATTAAAGTTCAGGAGTCTGACAGCCTGAGGAAAGCTGCTGCTCTGCAGCCTGGTGGTGCAGCGGCGGACGCTTCTGTATCTTTTGCCAAACGGCAGTCGGGGGAAACACTCTGCCGAGGGTGGGTGTCATCTTTAAGTATCCTTCGAGCTCTCAGCAGACATCTCACTTCACTGACATTGCAAATTTTCAGATGGGTACAAATGATGTTCTGGGCGTTTTTAACCACCTGCTGAAGAGCTCTTGCCAATTTGTGATGTTTCCAGGCAGGAAGCTTTTTTATTGCTCCTCTGTAAAAAAAAAAAAAAAAAAAAAAAAAAAACCTTGAGAAGAACTTGGCACAGGAATTTAACCTTCTCGGGTGTAAGAGCCTTTTCTTTTTACCTAGATGGGATGAGCTGTGCGATGATGGCGATGATGACAGGTTCTCTAGATTCCAAGGAAACTTGAACTGTTCACCTGCTCCACCTCTGTTCAACCGATGTAGAATCTTTGCCTCCTTTTTTTTCAGCTCCTTTATTTGTATTTACCGTGCAAATACAAGAGAGGTGTCAATCTTCTATCTCTCTGCAAGGCGGTAAACAAGCATATTTAACAAAATGTCAAACTATTTCCCCTAATACGTTTTCATCATGTTATAGCAATTACCTTGTGTTAGCTAATACATTCTTTTACAGATTTACTCAAATTTCTTGCCGACTTAGACTCCAGTGATGTCACATGCTCACTTAGGAACTGAGAGCAACGTGGTGCAGGACGGAGGTCTTTGTCTGAGCGGAGGATGACAATACTTCTCTGCCTTCAGAGGATGAGTGGGCGCAGTACACCGAGCACAGGGGCAAAAAGGAATCACTGACAATAAGCCCACCGCTGCCAGCAACTTAACCGTAGCAGTGTCATGCTCACAGCCAAAGCAGGGGAGTGCCAGTGTGTGTGTGTGCTGACTTCTGAAGGAGCCAGTTCTAGTAATTTTTTTCTCAACCACTTTCTCTGAAGTGGAAAAGCAGAGAAGTGGCAGCAGCCCTTCTTGGGGCTGGATCAGAGGCGAAGATGGCAGGTTCCCCAAGGACCCAGACCCTGAGGGGGTCCCAAAGGCTTCGGCTGCAGTACTGTATTTGTGCCCCTGTATTGTAGAGGGAGCCCTGTGCCTAACCTTACATGGTGCACACTTCTAAATAAATATGTGTTTAGCAAATTACTCCAAACAATCCGAGGCCCATGGCTCATCTCTGCCGCAGGACCCCCTGGCGGGTTTGGCTGGCCAACGCTGCAGCTGCTGCATTTAAAAGCCTTCATAGATTTGAATCACCTAAGCCAGTGCGCACACACACACACACCCGCACACACGCACACCCGCACACACGCACACACGCACACACACACACACACACACACACACCTGTCAGGGAGTGGGTAAGTCTGTGGTGCCTCTACGGAGCGTATACTGCAGCTTTTATCAAAGACAGAACAGTTACAGCTCTGTTCCTGCAAAGTACGTCCACAAGATGGCAGTGTGAAACTAGTCCTTGCTGCAGACTTGACCTCCAGATGATGTGGACTTCTCAAGGCCTTAATTCTTTCTTCATGTAGTTGCTGCATCACCACTCAGGACAAACAATGTTGATGATGGAGTACACAGAAAGAAACAGCACTTGTGTCCTCGTGGTTGCATGTCCTCGAAGGTATTGACTTAAGAGTTTAAAAAAGTCAGTTGGATTTATTATAAACTGAAGGCATTAAATAGGAAAAAAGCACATAAAATGTAACTGTTGGACAGAGAGAGTCAGCTCTGAGATTTGTTGCTGCAGAACTGATCAAACACTGACTTTGATCATCTATTGTTCACGTTTGCATCATCTTTTTTCCACTTGGTTGGTTGTTTAGTCATTTATATACACAAATATCTATACGCTTGCCATATGAATGCAGTAAGAGTGTTTAAAAAGCCTCATGCATTATGTAACTGAGTAGGTGGTGAGGTGGGTGGTGAGGTGCCAAGTGTTAAAAAAAAAAAAGAAGAAGAAAAAGACTGCACTGTAATGTTATAAATGCTGCCACTGTATTTGATTGGAGTGCTGGCTGCTGTTTGTTAAGTCACACATCATAATTGTCCCCAGTGGACCTGAACAGGTACAGCAGTTGCCATGGATAATTAAACAAATCCCTTCTGCGGGCTGCGCTGCGTGTCGTGAGTCTGCCAATCGGTCGGAATAAACACGAGCAAATGAAGGAGCTGTTTCGGTTCAGTTTGGCAGCAGCTGCATTTTGCATCTCGTTTCTAAAATCTGCAGATTTGTGCCCGAAAGGCTCTGATAAATCATGTTTATATCTTCCTCTCAGCTGCAACACAGCGTCACTTGCAAAGTAACACTCATCTCCTGTGTGCAGATTCGGCTCTCTCTGCACTTCTTTAATTGTTCCCACATTCGTGCCATCTGCAACAGAGGCGTTTTCATGTGAAGCGCTGCAGAAAGACTCCAGAGCACTGATTTCTCAAGTTTTAGCAAACGTACCATCTTTTATCTGAACAACTTTCTCATCAACTGCCATTTTTTCTAAATTGCTGGTTGAACGGTTCAAGACATACAAGCCTGATCTTGCCATAAATCTCTGCCAAACTATAAAACCATTACATTTTCAGTAAAGCAAATTATAAGCGTACGCAGCTCTGTTTATGTTTAAAAACTGATTGTTGCAACCCACATGTGCAGTCAGATAACCAAAGACACAAACTGTGAAACTCACCTGTTGTTATTCAGCCACAGTTACATGATAAAATACAGCCATGAAATGTTAGAATGAACAAAAACCCTCAGCCCATCAAAATCAAACCTATTAAAAAAAAACTACAGGAGGGCAGACTCCGGCAAGCACACACATTCATACACACACACACATACACACAAAAGGTTTTGATCAGTAATTGACGTTAAATCAGCTGTCACATGTTGACAAAAGCATGCAGTTTTTGTCTTGTTCAATGGTATTTTTGCCGACGTAACGTAATCAAAAGTCACCAGAATTGGGCAGAAACCTGCTGAATGTGGCAACACTGCACAAAGACGTTAAGACAAAATGCATAAAACATCTGCATGTGGCAGATAAACTTCACTTCTACGTCATAAAAGTTTCTCTTGCAGCTTTTAACCACAGAACAATAACTCGCTCACTCTCCCACAGTCATTCTTTTTCTGAAGGATAAAGCCGATTATGTTCTGTAGCCTGCGTTTTGTCTTCGGATGTTTGTGTATTTGTTTTGTGTACTGGCACGCTTCAACCTGATCCGCTTCCTCCAGCAGGTTCTGCCTCGTTCCACATTAAACTTACCCAGACTCAAACTTGTGGTTTTTAAAAAAGAAGAATTACAAAAAGCTATTGTGTTACAGCCGAGATGTGTGTGCTTGCTTACTGTACATGTTTGTGTGTGTGTGTGTTTTTCGTGTGTGGGTGTGCGTTTGTGTGTGGGTCTGGTAATAAAGCAGCTGTTGGCTTTGCCTCACACTTCAGGATCTCTCAGCTCCTTGGCCTCCCACTGTTCTTGTCACTTCTCATCCTTCCATGCGCGGATGACTGCTAAACTCCCGTCTACGGAACAAGAGGCAGGTTGGGTCTGAGCATGCTCAGTGCGGGGGCTTGTGGGACTTAACATCTGAGTGTGGGAGGTAACACGGTGCTGCTGCAGGGGTTCAGTATCTGCCTGCACCCGCCAGCAGTTCAAATAAACTGGCTGCGCTGGAGAAGCCAGCCCCGAGGAACCAGGAGAAATCTGAGACTTCAATAACCAGAATTATCATAATCAGTGGTTGAACGAATCAGGGGGTATGAAAACAAAACAAGTCAATATCATTAACAATGTTTGCCCCTCTTTTTGTATCTTCAACTTCCAATTCACTTCACTATGGCAACAATATTTGCAGCAAAGTCATTTTGTGAGTTTTTTTTATTAATATCTTCGTATCACCATGGACACCAGTATCTTTCATGTAACTGAGAACTGTCTTTTTCTTCCTCCTCACCTACTTTTGGGGTTTCTTGTGATGATAACATTGAAATTACTGCTGCATTTTTTTTTTTTTTCTTTTTGTTTAACTACAATTTTTTTATGTTGGTGGAGGCATTAACATGTTATCACAAACAATACCAGTAAACATTAGGTGTTCATCTGTAAAACTGAAGCTAGTTGTTACTTTTGAGATTACAATTATTCATATCTTTCCTGTCCTGTGATAAATGTGGTGATTCTGAATGTGAATCTTTGTGATAAACAGTTTCGTTTATGATTTGGGGAAATTGTCCCGCGTCTTATCTTGAGCTGAAGGAACTGAGAAGAACCTCTTGTGGATTAGCTGTGATAGAATGTGTTGGCTTCTTTAAGATATGTGCTTCCCACAGGAGAGCGATGATCCTGTAAACTGCGATGCACTGCTGAGGTCTGAACTGCTGAACAGCATGCGACGACGTGCGAATGAGCTCAAGCTTTAACATCCACAGCAGTAACAAAATGCAACATATACATTAATGCAGCAGTAATATTAATAAAAGATCATCATATATGATAGTAAAAACTGACAGGGAGTCAGTTTTACTGCACACTGACAAGCGAATGCAGCTGATACACACTTTTACTCGACTCAGGTTTTGAATGCAGGACTTCTAATTGTCGTATTGGTGCATTTTTTTATAGTATGTAAAAGCTCGGGGACACGCTTTTGTGTTGTGTGTGCTGTGTTTTGCAGCTGTGGTGGAAAATAACTTTTGCAAATACAGTTTTGAGTACCTGTACCAAAGCATTTGCAGTTTACGTTACTTAAAACTTGTACTGCACAACATTTCAGAGGCATATACTTTTCACTTATTACCAACTTGTTCCCAAGCTTTGGTGCAGAGTTGTGACCTAATGTCTCCAAGATGAAGTTAAAGGAAAGTTGGGTTAAGTTTCATGGTATTAAAAACATTTCTGGATCAAATGAAGTAGGTCGGGACTTTTTTGCCTCCATGCAGATGATCTCGGCATCGTTCCAAGTTTTTGAAAGCCTTCAAGAGCTGAAATCTTCGCTCTAGCTGCTAAGCTAAAAGCGTTAGCGCACCACCCTGCATGTAATGGATTCACAAGATCAACGGCGCGTCGAGGGGCTTGTCTTGTCATATCAGCTTGAGAACCAAGAGACTTGATTACGAGTATGAAGCAACATCAGTTGTTTTATTTATGTTTTAAAACAAGTCCTCATCTTCATCAGTTGTTTAGAAGAGCGCTGCAACGCTGTGACGCTCCAGGAATGTTTTTATGGCCTTTACCCGACTCTCCATCTGCATGAGGGTGAGTATATAATGACTGCATTTTCGTTTTTTGGGTGAACTTGACCTTAAAGGAGTGTCAGTACTTTTACTGAAGTGAATCTGAGATCTTTTCCCAACACAGCTGCTACAAAAAAGTGATGAAGTAAAGGTGAAAAAGATTCTCTTATTATATAACTTGTAAATAAGACAAAGTAAAACTGCACCGGCTCCTTTGACCCTTGTAATAAAGCTACAAATAAATAACAGAACCAAGTCCGTTGTGACTTCTCTAGTAATTTCATTGTTACATAATTACCTGTATATACACAAGCTCTTTTTTGACAGTGTGGCTGGCACTGTGCTGCTATTTTTACCACGCTACTTTTCTGAGAGTAAAGTGCTCCTCTCCTGGGATCCAAACAGGATCGTGCGAACAGCCACCTCAAGTCACGAATGCTGTGGTCTTTCCCTTTCTTTTTTTTGTTGTTTTTACCTGTGACATTTAGGACGTAGATACTGTAGGACAGGGACCTCCCAAAAAGAAAAATGCAACCGTGCCACTGAGGCTACAATAAAAATCTATAAGCATTAAATATAGACAAGACAGGAGGGTTAAGGGGAAGAAAAATAGACAGAGGAAGCACTGCGTCATGCTCTCCTCCAGCATTTCCCCCCAGTTCAGTGGAGTGAGAAACAAAAAACGCTCTGTCTGCAGGCTTACATAACCTATCTTGGAGTTATTTTGTGATGGAGTAGACTGTGTGTTTTATGGGCGATTGCCTGAATATATGGGAATTTTGGCACCGACCCCTTCAGGTTGCTATTTCAGCAGCGATAGCTTTCTCAGCTCCTGATCACCATAGAGACAAAAATGTGCATTCGGGACAACAGATTTACCTCCTGCCTAGCTGTGATAGTAGTGCGAAGGCAGATAATAATGATGATTAATACTATTGCTGTATTCTTCAAGGACAACCTCTGTAACACTACATACATATTAATAAACTGGATATATTACTAAACATTATAAATCATTCTCACATCCCATCTCCCAAAGGCAACTTTTTTTGGTTTTCAGCCAAAAAGCAGGAACATAATGGGTATGTGTTTGCTGTACGGGAGTAATATTAGTCTATTGAAGTGTTTTAACTAAGAATTTCTGCATGCTGACAAGACAGAAAGCTAGCAGGGCAACGTGTGATGTCAATAATTCTGCAAGGAAAGGTTCTTCAAAAGGAAAAGTTCACCCTGAAATGAGAATGATGTCATTATCTAGGCGCCCACACACTGACGGGAAGTCAGGTGAATTTCTGGAGCAGCAAAATAGTGTAGTGAATGAGATAGTTCTATGCAGCTCCCCATCAGCTTCAGCTGAATGCTTGTTGTCATTGTGAAGATCAAGAAATGTTTTTTTTCCGGCTACGAAACTTCAACCATCCATTGTTTAATCTTTTGTGGTAATTCTGTAGGAACATCCAGCAAATAAAAAACTATTTTGAACATATCAGCAGTTCATAAGGAACATATCAGTGGTTCCTACCATTTTTAATCACCATTAAAAATGTAATAAGGCAACTCTTTTTTCTCTTTCCTCACAGAATGTACACTAAAGCTCAATATGTCTGATTCATACAGACATTTAAGATGTACCGATTTAACACAGAGGACTCTGATGTCTCACTGTAAGCTGCGATTTGACGTTCACAGCTCTGACGGTGTGTCCTACAGACTGTGAGATGTGTGAAGGAAACTGACATCAGTGTGTGATATTATACAATGCAATTGTTATCCCAGTGCGGAGAGGATGATGCAATAGTTAATGAGAAACTTGGACTACAGGAATCTGAGTTCTGGTTCAAATCAACATCTCACTTGTTTTCACACCTTGTTATTTACTCGCTCGTGTTAACGCGCACCAACTCTAAAAAGAAGCAGAGCAATGAGCATCAGCCCGACTGACAGTGAGAGAGCACATATGCAAGACAGGAGGAGGGAGTGCGGAGGAGGGAGGGCGGGTACAGCGGTGGCTGGTGGCGCTCTCTGCAGCACAGATCTGCTGAGAGTGCCAGAGCAAGAGCTCCTCCACAGACCACAGCCGCAGGGCTCCCACTGCAGCTCAGAAGGAAAACCTCACACAGAAAACACACATGCACCGCAGGACAAAGTGCTACCTCTCAAAGACCACAGACAAAGAAGACAAGACAGAGAGGAGGAGAGGGAAAGAGTGATCAGATCCATACAGAAAAGGAGGCGAGAAGAACTGGACTCCTTTTCTCACAGACGGACAGAACTTCCAGGGGGGCGCGCGGCTCGTCGCGTTTCTACTTTTGGAGTCCGTTCAATAATTTATCTTCGGGCTCGTGTTGGTCTGCGGAACACAACTTTGCTTTTTTTAAAAGTTTTGACATGCAGGTCTGTTTTTTTTTTTTCATTAGTTTTTAATTTTCCATTCAGCATTTCTGACTCTGATAGGTAATTCTAACGCTGTTCTCAACACCTGCCTCTTAAACTTTCACCACAGCATGTGCCTGTATGTTGAGCATCCGTTTTCTGAGTGAGTAGGTGAACTGTATCTCGTTCATCTGGACTGGTGGGAGGAGAAGACGCATTGTTTCCTCTTGTAAGATACAGCAGAAGCTTACTTTTGCTGCTGAACTATCATTTATCACCGCTTTTACCTTAAAGAACCTAAAGATGCTCCACAACAAAGACGACTGAGGCAGATTCATCTCTGGATTCAGGACATCGCACCATATAGCTCCCTGAAGGACACTGTGGAGGGACTTGCGAGCTTGATCCATTACCAAGATATATTCGAGAAACAGCCACTCTCTGGTGAAGACTCGGCCCCCCCTCGTCGGCCCCTCAGGATGGCTGGCTGTACCAGCCGCTGCAGGCAGGGGGTGCTCAAATTAATCCAGTCCCTGCAGAGATTGGTCTCAGGAACCCTCACGAAAGGTACTGTGGTTTGTCACCCAACGCAAATTTATTTATCATCATTTCTGTACATGTTTCACTCAAATTCATGACTTTCTTCACGTGTATTTGTTTGTAACAAAGGCGTTTGATGAGAGGCCTACACCCAGCGTTTAATATGACGTAAGGATGTCTATCTGTGTGCGTTTCTCGTTGTGTTTCCTGACAAAAATGAGTTTAAAAAAAAACACACACAAATCCAGAGCTGCAGTCTCCAGTCCAGGAACTCTACTTTTACAGCCGAATAACACAACTAGCTTCCTCTTTCAAAAGCTGTTTCAGTTGCAGTGTGATACAGACTGCACACTTTATATTGTCATGCGGTCAAGGTCAAGATTCTCTCCCCACAACAGCCAAAGTGCAGGTATTCATCAGCAGCCATGTGCGCTGTCACATTGTCCTTGAGCAAAACCCTGAGCCTTTTTCTTTTGCAAGTGTAGGCCAGTGAGAATTTCGGTTATATAAATACAACACAACCAGAACCAGCAGATGTAACAGTAAGATTGGCGATGCAAGACAATTCTTGCTGATTGAGTTTAAACTATTAAGGGTTTGTACTGTAAGTGGTGCTGTGTTGGTGGCTGCTATATTGAGCCATCAGGCCAGATGAGTCAGATGAGGATAGAGGGTTTGTAGCTTTTAACAAACAGGCCAGCGGCATCCAACCACGGGAGTTTGGTTAGTGAGATATTTCTGTTACGCTAAATTATTCATAATAGCTCATTTTCTCTCCAGTTTTCTCATATTTTTCGGGTGAAATATTTCACATTTTCACCTTTTGGGGCTTTTAAAATGGCTTCAGAGGAAAGAAATCTGAGGAGGAAAACTCGCTCTTTGTTCGAACTCTGCTTTGACTGTCTAGTGTTGGAATTAGTGCAATTTGGACACTCAGCGTGTTTAATATTAATGTGTGTTGAATAAACAGAGAACGCCACTCTGTGCAGCAGCGGGGCGTGACTTTCAGTGCTCTCGCTTCATCGATCTGCAGCTGTATCCCCCCTCACGTGAACTTATGTGGAAGCAGCCATATACAAAATGGGAGTTTAGCCTGTGCAGACGCCGTCAGCACAGTTTGTCCATTCCTCTGTGAGATTTTGAGTTTCTCCCCACAGTAGCGTGCTAGCTAACGTTGGGCTAAAAGGCCTATAGTGTTTGCCGTTGCTTGGCAGCACCGTCAGCTGCTCCGGGACGCTTCTCTCATTGGTTGACTCGGTCCTGCTGCATAAATATCAAATAGCAATATCATCAGGGCGGCTCAGGTGAGTCTGAGAGGAACTGAGGAGGCGAACTACTGGATCTGTAAACCCGACAACATGTTTTAAGGGGTCACATCATGAGAAACATCTGCTTTAGACCATAACTGCACATGATTTTGCATTCCTGTTATAATAACTAGCTAAAATGTGAAGAGGTTATTTAACACTGTCATGCGAAGTTGTCCTATTTCAAAATTATTGGCAATTATCCTTTCATTTTGACGTCTTCATTTCCGCCAGTACGCCTCGAGCTTCCCTACAGAACGCATTCTATTCACTATAACTTGTATCCAGGTAGAGAGACTGTGGTAATGGCTCATTTTGTGAATAATGTACATTTAATTGCAGTAATTATTGAGTTAGCCTACCTTTTATGTGCCAGTAGATGAGGGCTTTTTTTTTTTTTTTTGTTGCGTTTCCTAAATTATCTGTGTAAAAACCTGAAAGCAGAACATCACGTGTGTGTCATCCGTACACTTCCCCCCTTGGACAACAGTTGCGGTGCACTCTCCACCTCTTGTCATGTTCATCACACTGGCGTTAAAAGGATTTCTTGCTGCTCTCGAACCCTCCGTCAGCCTTCGGTTAAGTTACTTTTCACCTTAACGGAGAGGAACGAATGCTGAGTCACCGAGTCAGAGTGCTGCTGCAATCAGTCACGACTGATAAAACACACTGGGCTGCTCTCACATATGAGTAAAGGAAACAAACCTTGTGCTCTGATGCAGACTGCACACCAGTGTGTCTGTTTGTGGTCAGTGCAGGCAGTGCTGCTGAACCCGGCTGCTTCTTTTCTCAACTAGAAAACATTCGGATGCTCTTTCTACAATGCTCTGAATTGTTTGAAAGTGTATCCACTGCCAGGAATTGATTTTTTACAGGGAAATGAAGTGAACTTGACAGAAAAAACACATCATAAGGCAGCAATGTCAAAAAAACATAAGTGTGGATATGTTTTCTTCTGTTTTCTGATATTGTAAAACAGCAGGTTGGCTGTAAGAACACAACTTAACAGAAGCATGTCTGGTTGTCCTGTTTTCTACAATTTCTGTGAAAAGTATGAGTATGCAATTGACAATCAATAGCAAAGATCGATCCACTTTAGGCTACCTTAATACAGATCGCCTGTCCGAACTGTCACAGTTGACTTTATCTTGTTACCTGGTTGTCCAAGTACCACTTCCAAGTGGACGCCGCTAAAAATCAACCTGACTTCAAAAGCATCTACACTACGTGCATTTTTACAGTACGTGGCACAACTTTGATATGAATAACTTCAGTGTGATGCAGTGAAACCCGCCGACAGTGGCAATCTGTGTGGCTTCGTCAGCTACTGAGCTATTCTCGAAGTAATGCAGCCTACTTATGGCGGAATGGGTTTGACAATCTGGGTCACGCACTGCAGCCACGGATCTTAAGTGTCTCAGAGACGATCCGTCCTTTTATATAACAGAGAAACTATTCTGCACCTACTTTTACAGTCAGGAGCTCGTCTTTAAATGCTTGGACTTATTGACAAAGTTAAGTAATAATGTCAGGGGGGGAAAAAAAAAAACCCCATACACTTAGATGTTGTCCTGTGTGTGGAGGTTGTGATTAAAGGGATAGTTCCCCCCAAAATCAATACATATTTTCCCTCTTACCTGTAGTGCTACTCCATCGACCCATTGAGATTGTTTTGGGGTATAAGTTGCCAAGTACATCAGCTATGGAGAAGTCTATACAGTTACTGCATCGTTTTCATTTTCTTGGAAAAACTATTGACAATCAGAGTTTTGCCGCAGGGTTCTGTGGTTTTTTTGTGTTTGTCAGCATTTTCATTAGCCTTTCTCCTACAAAAATGCAGATGAAAGTTTTGGATATTCATTCAAATTGTACTCAGTTACTTTTTTTAAATCATAATCGAGTACTAAGTGAATCACACGGTGTCATGCATACCTAAGTACAAGTATAATATGAGAGACTTGAAGTGCCCAAACAAATGATTTAATTGCAGAAATACAAAGTAGATGTAACAAATGTAGAAATCCAAGCACACAAACTATCTTGAGGGAAGAGATTTGTAATTTTTTTGCGCCAGTCTCTGTGTTCGCAAAGTTAGTTGATGAACTGGCGTGTGACTTCTACAGAACATCGAGTTCCTTCATCTTCGTGCCTCCGTGCATGTTGGCTTGCTTCTCCTCTCTTTTTCTTTTGCGTGTGCTTTGTTGACTGCAGCTCACGGCGCTGCCCTTTTTGTTATTTAAGGTTAAGATGTTCGTGCGCTGAGCCGTACAGAGGCCGTGTCTTCATTCACTTTCCATTATTGAATGTCACTGAGTTAATTAACTTCCTCTGGTCAAATTAATAAGTTATATATCATCTAAAATAGGGCTCACAGTGGGATTTGTTTAATTTATAGGTGTTACCCTAATGTGTTATCACCTTTTACATGCACATGTGTCTAATACAAGGCAATTTAGAAGAAACTTCTTAAGCTAGGGCATCAAAAAAGAAGCTGAATACTGTGTGTTTCTGTTAATGTCCATGAACCTTCAGTCCTGAACCTATTTTCTTTCGCTGTGGTTGTAGGTTGAAACGTTTACTTCTGCTCAATTAGCCCATCATCACGTCTCAGAGCACCATCTCCACTCTGCAGATGGCGCAGAGGTCCTGCGTGCTATCATATGCATGGAGGACGACATGAAAACCTGCACACGCATGCATATTCAACCTCACACATGCGAGCATGTCAGACAGACTGAAAAAAGTCCCTCATGTTCAACACACACACGTATCTTCAGTAGTTTGGCCTGTTATGCACATTTGCCTGCACACACTCGGATATATATAGTGACACGAACTGTAAAAACGCTGCCTGTTAACCTTTAAAGTGCTCTACTTACAACTGTAGCTGCATGTATATTCATTTTCAGACCTTTTTAACATTGCGAGAGTGTCAGAGTTGTGGAAACAGAGCCAGAGATTCGCCTCGGGCCCCGAGCCGACTGACTCTGCAGTTATTCCGAGGTCCCCAGTGGCTCCTGTGTCTCGAGTGTTTATACCCATAAACCAAACTTTATATTCTTGTCCTACATAGTCCTGCTTCTAAAAATGGTTGAGCTCTAATCTGCGAGAGGTAAGGTGAATGTAAAGTTGATGAGAATGACTGTTGTTTGTGCAGCTGACCAACACTATCAAGACAGTTTACATGCATACAAAAGCTCATAGTTTTATTCAGGCAGGTCACTGATAATGTGTTTGGCTTGTAAACCAACAGGAAGATTTGAGTTGTGGATCAGAAAAGAGTTTTTTACGTTTATTTTTTATTTAAAAGTGGGGGAAGCTACAGTTCCTTCCGATGTACAGACGGTGGCAGAAGAAGCCCTCAGATCTTTTACTTTAAGTCCAAAATGCCAAAAATGTTGAATTACTCTGAATTATGTAATGTTGCAAAAGTATACATATACATATATGTATAAAGCACCAAAGATATTAGCACTCATCATGCAGAAAGACCCATTTTAAGACTCATATATATTAAATTGCTTGATTATAATTAATGATCACTTAGCACTTATGTTGTAGCCAGTGAAGCTACTTTACTTTAACTTCTTCCTGTACTGCCAGGAGGCATCATCCAAAATAACATATATAGCATATCTTTTATAAGCTGGATACATTTTGTACTTTGTACAACTTGCACTTAAATACAGCCATAAAGCCAATGTACCAATTTGTATGGATCTGTCGAAAAAGAGACATAACTTGCAAGAAGATACAAAATGTTTTGCAAGCTCTTTGCTTTTGTGAGCTTTTAAATCCAGAAGGTCGCACGACTCTGAGGAAATCCAACACTGCCTGAGCACTGAGTCACCGAGCAACAAGTGTCAACAGTATATGTCCTTGGCGTCGAGACATTAACATTTCCATAGGTTCCATATAGTTTTGTTACTACCTTTCAATTCTGGCCATTTCTTACAAACAGAACAATCTTGTTGACCATGAAAGTATTTGGACTTCTTTGCTTTTACTGTAATGTACACGTTTCTACTGGAAACAGTGTGGTGAGGAGAAGGTGAAACCGAACATCCTGCCCTGTGCTGCACATCTCTCCTGCCATTACAAGTCACATGTGCACTCCGAGTGCATAACCTTGCAGCAGGGGTCACTTCATCGCAAACTACAGAGACTGACTCAAATCTACAGCCTGCGTGTACTTCCACCACACTTCTACTATGACCGTAAACACACTGTAGAATTATCCAACATCACCCTTCAGTCTGTAAACTGTTCTCCCCCAAAAACCTCCTTCTCCTCCGTCTCCTTTCACTCCCTCTCTCTCCTGGTCTGTGGCTGTAGAGGCAGTGGATCGGAGCTGACAGCGTGCGTCTCTGCTTTTAATTTTTTACATCACCTCACTACGCACTTTTATGTAACTGTCTTCGTCTGGGTTTATTTTTGTCTTTCCTGCCTCCGCCGTGTCTTTTTCATTCTCAAAGTTAATTCTCTCCGGCCTCATTGTTTTTAGGATCTGACTTTTAAATGCAAAATACACTTTTGACGAACAAGCATGCGGAGAATATTGTTCTGATGATGATGTGACATGTATGTATTGTTGCGAGGTGTTGTACGTTCAGCTCACACGCTCTTATGTTGCTGTTCTCAGATCAGTTTAGCTCCCCTTTGTATTTTAGTCATGAGCATGAAGAATTTGATGCAATGGCCACCAGAGCTGCTGACTGTTACCAGGGAACACTGTACTCTGCTGCCACCTGTTGTTCAAAGAGTGACACCACAAACATAACACACAAAGGGAATGTGTGCTGTCAGTCAATAAAGTTAAAGACAATCATGGCAACTAAATCACTTCTATTCACTTTCAAATATTATGTGAGCAAATGGTATTTAACGTGTGTGTATTTCTGAATGTGTGGACACTTCCAGGCTGCAGTTTTGTGTCTGTTTGTGTGTTACTTTGTGTGTTTCCTCAGTCAAAAGTTGGCTCCTTTTCGTTTTTTTTGTGCTCTAAAATGTAATCCATCTCATCAAATACAGCCGGTGGCACATTTTTCCACTGAATAACAGTCTTGTTTCGAGGGCACGGCTCGGTACAGTACGAGCACTATGAGCACTTAAATATGAGTGAATAAATATTTAATTGAATTTCCCCAATTTTTGACATGCTTAAATATTAATTTTAAAGACACAGGGAAACTACGCTATCGTTATTATGTCACATCATGCAATTCTTATTCTTAACAATGAATTCTCAGAAACATCTTACTGATATTGGTAGTGGGTTTTAAGAAATATTCACTGCAATATACATTTTAAATAGCTAAAATATGGTGGCGTTAAATCTCCCTAATGCTAAATTTCTCATCAAGAGTTAATTTTCCATTACTCACCCAATTTATTAACTTGTCTGACCAGTCAAACAGCCCTCAAGCTATCACATTTATAATCATATCAAACATAGAAAAGCAGATTATTAAACCAATCAGTTGCTATAACTACATATACATTTGAATGATGTGAAGACTCATTCAACGTGTAACCTTTTTCCCTTTGTCAAATCCATGTTCGTCATCACTTGAAGCACAACTGGAGTGTGCAGGAGACAGAGGGGATGTTCAGGTGAAGAGCAGAGCAGTGGAGATGAAATAATTCAGTAATGGGAGTCGTTGCATAACGAGGGGAACATCTCATCTGGTCTGAAACTGTTGCGGTTTGTCCACAGATCATCACAGAAGAAACATAGATCCCTCTTCTTGAAAAAATTATGACTTTAATTGATTTTGAGCACATTTCCCAATGTATTCAGTCCGATAATGGGCTTTAACTTGAGTAGAACATGAAGCGGTTAACAGATAATGAAGCCATTAGTAAGTCGGGCTGCGGCGCAGTGTCCTTGGTCCTTGTCAGTGGGTGATTTGTTCATCTTAACCGGGGGGGATGGACCAGTGGGAGCACTGTTCTTGTCCTGGATGTGGACATTAAGCTTTCTAATGATGCGTATGTTTCAACACACAACTGTAGGTTTGATGGTATATTTAGCAAGAATTATGTAACTGTAAACCCAACCCATGTATCTACTGTACAGTATATGGGTGTAGTTCTATGAGCGGGGCCCTGCTAACCTGTTAGAGTAATAAAATTAGAAGCTTTTGAATGTATTTATGAACTACAAATAAATAGCAAATAAATTCCTCCACTTAGCAGGTACATAGTACTGGTTTTAAATCCCAATAAGAATCATGTTTTTAATTTAATATTCCCTTTCAAATTCAAAATACACATCAGTGAAATGCAAATAGTCCACTGAAATATCCCGTGTATATCACACACTACTTTTGAGCAATGTACCTCGCCTGACATCCTCCTTTAGCGCTGTAATAACTCCTATGGCCACAAGAGGTCACTGCCTAACAAGAAATGTCAACTATGGGTGTTAATAAGCTCATTTTACAGTTGACCTATATGTTTGTTTTTTTTCTGATGAGGACAGGCTGCACTCTCTCTCTCTCTGACAGGTGGATGGAGAGGGAGGGGGCAGTTCAGTTCAACAACAGGGATGCATCTTTTGTAATTTTGCCAACCAGTGAGACAGCATCCCCCTTTCACCCCCTTTAACCCCGCCTGCTGGTGCTTGTCACAGTGCAGGATGACGAGAGAAAAAGTTCCAGACATCTGTCGTGGGGGATTACGACGGTTTACTCAAAGTAATCTGAACACTTAATTCTCCATCTGCAATTGTCTGAATGTGTGTCAGGAGGCTTCTTTTTTAAGGAGGAAGGACTGTTTGTAACATCTAAGATATTACTGATAATATTTTTTTGCTTCATGGTCCAGATATGAAGCGACTGTGCTGATTTTCTTTTTTTACACCGGGTTGTAAAAGTAATGAATATTTGTGTGGCAATATTTATATGGATTGATTTGGGAAGCAGACAGGAAAAGGGAGTTTAGCACAAATGGTGGGACAGGTAGTGTGAGAGAGGTGTGCATTTATCAGAATTATGCCTTCATGTTGGATTAATCAGTGCATCTGCCTTGTATCAGCTCAGGACTGCCCTCTACACACCACATGTACACACACACAACTTCAATTTCACCACACCAGTGATCTGCATGCTCAGTCCAACACATGGCAGATATAAGGCGAGATTCCAAGGATTATGTAACCATGACATAATAAATATCAAATTCATGAATTTCTGTATCGATGTCACCAGACACCTTTATACACACACACACACACACACACACACACACTCAGGGCTCCTGCTCCTTTTCTACGGTTGTAAAAGAGGAAGTGGAACGCAACTTTCAAGAAACAAGAAAACGGCATTGAAAAAAAATGGCAGAGCATGAATTTTTTAAAAACCAAGAGAGGTTTTTTTTCTGAAGCTCACACACTCACTCACACACACACACACACACACACTACAAAGAAAAAGAACGAGGCGGGGAGAGCATTTACATTTCTGGTCCGCAGCCAGTGGAATATTTAAAAAGACATTCATATTTTCTGCTTCACTCCACCCTCTTTTAACAAGTGTGCTGTAGTGCTCTCGTAAATCAAAGCGATCGCTCTTAAAAAAAAATGTCCTTTTCTTAGATTAGCTCATTAAGATCTTTGGCTGAGCTACACAAAGAATCCCTGTCAGATAACATATCAGATCCTAAATCAGGCTGAATCTGTCTCAAACTCATTAAGCCGCCTTCTACAACAGTGAATGATATTGTTTGAGTGGGCAAAGCACTTATAATATAATTAACATTTACTTCTGCTCCCGACAAAGCTGTTCGAGTTTCAATGCCGAGCACTTTTACAGACATAAACATCACTCACACCGACTGCTTTCCTTCCCCCCTTGTGCACACAGTCTCATTTTGATAGAAATCGAAGTCGCTCCATGAATATTAATTGGCACCATTAAACATCTTAACTGGCTTGTTTAGGCCACGGTGGCCTTCACATTAGCACAAGAGGGAGAGGGTCACAGCTAACATATATCTACAGGGCTCATTACGGGAGAAACCATGTGGCAGGGAGCAGAGCGCTAATTTGGAGTGGTACTGAACGGAAGTCATCATGAGTATTTGTGTTGAGTGTGTGTGTGTGTGTGTGTGCGTGTGTGTGTCAGGGCGGTAAAAAAAAACAGAAATAAATAATGACCCTTCTGTCAGCTTGACCTTCACCTGTTACCATTCGTCTGTCAGGGGTGTTATTACCGAGCACGGCATTGGTTTACCACCAGCGCTCCACAACAACATGAAGGCATGAGGAGGCAGGGAGGCTGGAGAAAAGAGGGGGGGAAAGCTGACAGATGAGTGGAGTGAGGCACAGAGAGGAGGGAGTGGCGCAGGAAGGCAGGAGCAGCTTGCCAGTGTGTTTGGGAGAAAGAGATCAGAAAATCCACGAGAATCAGCTCAAAAAGGAGGAGAGTCGTCCCTCAGTGACAGAACCAACCAGAGGAGAGGGGGGTGGAAGCCCTCTTTAAGATCCAGTGGAGCTGTGGAGGCAGAGAAAGACAGAGAAAGACAGAGCGACGGGGCTTGACAAGACCGTGAAACAAACAGAGGACTGTTATTTCTCTGGGGTTTGTTTGACCAGACTGGTTTCCACGGTGACAACATGGGTGCAGTGGTGGGCACTTTGACCATGCAGACCAAGCAGAGGAGACCGTCCAGAGGTACGTCGACACCGGTCAGGGAGAAAAAGATGGAGAGGAGACAAAAGAGCAACAGAAAAGCTAAAGTGACAGAGAGAGAAAGAGAAGAATGAGAAAGAAAACAATCAGATACACATTTGGACCAACTGTAGTTTATTATGCATGTGTGTTTGTTTTTTTGTGTTATTTGCCATATGTTGCACATTTATATATTTCTATATGTGCCAGATTTCCCAGGAGTGACTGTAAATTATTGAACACTGAAGTCAGAAAACAGCAAAAAAAATGGATCGCCTAACGTTACATATGTGACCAAATGGCATATACATGTAAAGTGCATTAACCTGTAGCAGCAACGTTATTTTTTATTTACAAGTGTTAATTCTCTTCATTAAAATGTATAAATGATAATTCAAAGAAGTAGCAGCGATGCGGGTGTGTGAGGTTTAACCAGTATGTTGTGGTCATGATGGAGAGATCACAGCGTACCCCCCGGTGGTAGTGTGTCCTTGAAAAAAAAAAAAATAACCAGAGAGCAAAATCACTGCCCCTCACTCTATTATTATTATTGTGTGTGTGTGTGTGTGTGTGTGTGTGTGTGTGTGTGTGTGTGTGTGTGTGTGTGTGTACATGTGGGTGTCTGTTCAATGAGTCAGTGAGTAAGTGAAGCAGAGAGAGAGAGAGAGAAAGAGAGAGGGATGGGGGGTGGAAGCGAAGGTTTGGAGGGAAGCATGTGAATTAACACGCAGCTCACATATCATACCTCTCCCTGGCCTTATGCTTGAGATCCTCGTTGTCATGGAGACTGGGTTGTGAGGGGCACGGGAGGATGAGTGTGAACAATCCTCAGCCCGGGATGAATGACGAATTTATGGCAGCATGAAATAAGAGATAAAAATATATGTGAAGCGGCGAACAAAAAGGAGTTGTACCCTCCGTCGTAGGACCTGCGAGAAGAGGGTGATGCTCTGTATCCGTTTTTACGCAGATGTGATGGGATCGTCTCATCCTTCACTTTGATAAAAAGCCTTTCAAAAGCACGGGAAAAAAATACACTGAGCTCACCTTTTTTTCCCTAGGTCCATTAAAGTGTGTCCTGTGTTGTCAGCCGTGCACAGGTATACGAGATGAGATAAGGTAGATAAGGCTTTATTGATCCCCTGGAGGGAAACTAAGTGTCACAGCAGCATAGGACACAGAGCGGAGAGATACTGTAGGTCAAGGCAGGATCCAAACAAAAAGAAGCCAGAGTAACATACAGTACTACATCTTAGACCACTGAGCAGACTGCAAATGTACTTTATAAACAGAACAAATCTTTTTTTTGTTCACCAGTATCTATGGTGTCACAACCCAAGTATGGAAAGAAAGGGCTCAGACCAAAGGAATAGTTTAGGAAGAGTGATACCAATCACATGTCAGCCAGTTAGCTTAGCTTTGCATAAAGTCTGAAAGCAGTCAGCAGTTAGCCTAGCTCCATGTGGTTCCATGGAGGTTTATGAGATGGGCTAACTTTTAGCTGGGTGCAATAAATTAACTTCCTGGAGTTTTGTCATCACTGTAAGGGTGAAAGGTAACAAGCAGGGACTTTTGTTTGGAGCAAACCTGCTGGAAAAACCAGCATAGACCTAGGCTGGCAATTTCCCTTGTTTATTGGTCTTTATGCTAAGCTATGCTACCCCCGGCAGCCAGTTAGCTTAGCTTAACAGAAACAATGTACAAAGGGTCAAGCAGTTAGCTTGGCTTTTTCCACACGCAAGATCAGCTAAAAAGCTCACTCACCGTAAATTGACATGTTGTGTTTTTAATGGCGGGGCCGGGTGCAGTTACTTCCTGGAGTTTTGTCATCAACATGAGGTTGCAAGGCAACAAGCAGGGACTTCAGGATGTCACTGGGCAGAATAAACAAGATAAAAACCTTTTATGGATGAGCTTCAGAGGTGCTTGCAGATGGATGTAGTTGTCTTTGGAGAGAACAAGGCTAGCTGCTCCCCTTGTTTCCAGTCTTTATGCTAAGCTAAGCTAAATGGCTGCTGGATGTTATATTTACTATTCGGACATGAGAGTAGCATCGATATTCTCATCTAACTAAAGTCAATCCTGTAACTGTACATCCCAAAATAACAAAGTAAAGCAAAAGTGACTCCAATCAAAGCTACACTCAGACCTATAGCACCTTCAGAACCCAGTCTCTCCATCTGTGCATGTTTTTGCATGACAGAGCTGCTGTTTGTCTGTGCAATCACCATCTTATCTCCATTACTTCATCACATAACACCCCCTCTCCCGGTACATGAAGATAAATGTTTACATCAAGACTCCTGCCTTGTATATCAGCATCAAGCGCCTGCAGTATTAGTTTCTTCTGCACACTTCCGAGCATAAATCCATCACCGGTAATCAGATCATGTTGTCGTCTGGTAATATTCTTATTCCCAATAAGTGTTTCGAACCCCCAGGTGGTTCAAATCTAGTCATTACTAGAAAAACCTCAAATTCAAAATCAATATGTCTGGTTCCTCATCACGCCTCTGAGATCAATAGCCCAGTGTTTGTCTTTCCATCCCATTTTATGTCCAACACACATATTGTGTATGCTATCCGGCCATATGTTGCTCTCCTCTTTAAAAATGTATTTTTCACACTCCGCCATCGCCCTCCTCCCGTCTTCCCAATGTCTCATCCCTCCTCTAATCAACACCTCCGCCCGTTTCCTCTTCGCGCCCTCATCCCATTTCATCTGTTTCTGATCGACACATTGTATTTTTCAGGGAGGCAGCTGCACCCAGGCAGTAAAAATACATCCACACAAGTGCAGCAAAGCAACACCGTTGTTGTTTTGCTGTCATGCGAGGGGGGGGGCTTCTGCACAAATTGTGTTTGACACCTTTTCTCTTTTTGGTCGGGTTGACCCAGTATACGCACCGCTGTTCATGTTCCTCCTGGCTGTCTATCCCCATGACAACAGGAGTCAGGGCGATCGCAACAGGAAGATGGAGGGAAGATCGAGTGAAGGCTGCGCAGAAATACACGCTGTTCTGTGTCAGTAAATATTCTAAATATACCCCACTAGTTCAGCATTGAATAGAGGAAACAAAAAACCGTGAGAGGATGGAGCCAAAAAGGGGGATAATCTGTGAAATGAGGGCAGGAAATCCGTCTCCAAATGTGCTAATCTCTCAAAAATGTCTTACACCAGGAGGCACATTATCTCTCCAGGTTATTCTAATAGCTCTCTGTGCATGAAGAAGATCTCTTTCAAATGAGTTTCTTTCAATTTCATACTATCTCGATATTAGCACACACACCTAATAGCGTATAGGCTCATAAATGCTGTATGTAACCTACATATTTTCTAAGCCTCGACTTTGATCTGAACAATCACATGTGGACGCATGTGATCGGCTGCAAGTTTATACTGTTGTGCATGAATTGAAAGTGAAATCGAGAAAATAGCAAACTGGATCCAAACGAGGACGATTTCAAGATAAAAGCAGAAGCAATTATTCTCGTACAAATAAAACACAAAAGCAGCTGATGAGGGATTACTTTTCATATTATCATCACACACAGTTTGACGCCTCTGGGACATGCTTTAAAAAAAGAATTGGATAACCAACAGGATATTTGATATAAATTTCAAATTAAGACCCCCTCTGGCAGGGGATGCACGACATTAGATACAGTTCCTGTGTCGAGGATTAATCTTGACACCGCTGCTTAACGGGCTGAAATGAAATGAGTCATCAGCACCATATCCAAAAGCAGGAGTATTATATCCATTTTAATCTTCTTCTCTCCAAGGCCGACTGAGCCAATTGATGCTGACACAGCTGGAGTCATAGCTTGCCGGTCACCTTTCATTTCACTGTGGCAGGAATTAATGTGTTAGAAAAAAAAAAATTAAAAATTAAAAGGACATAGCATGTAAAAAATCATTTGGTGTCTGTTAACATATTGCTTAGATCTCAGGGACCAGTTGGGATTTACGGATCTGATCAACCCAGGTGAGAACGGAGCATTTAAAGTATTTAATGCCACTTGGTCTGGGAGATCAGGCTCAGCAGCACATGTGCATATGGAGATTGGTCTAACTTCCACAATATCTCATACGAGAGACACACACCAGCTCCACACACCAACACAAGCCTGTAAATGTGTGCGATCGGCCCACTTTAGGCTTCCGCCGCTGCCAGAATTCAATAAAGTCTTCCAGGGAGCTCTTTATACGGATGTTTTCTCCTGGATGTTTGCTGAACTCGCTGGTGTGTGTGTTGTGTCCACTGCCTGATGTCAGGATGTTAGTCTTGGCCCTGGAGCCGGGAGACAGTCACGGTAACAAACACTTGCCCCCCGCGGCAGAACCAAAAGGCTTCACATCATTAACCACCATCCATCTCCTCAGCAGCCGATACCGTGCTTCATGTAGCCATTAATAAAATCCCTCAACCCCTGAGGGGAGGGAACATGTGGCTCTGATATAATCCATCGTTTTTATCTCTTTTTACCTCTATCCGAGCCTCTCACTGTCCTATCATTCTGCTGCTTTGTGAGCCCTCTTTCTGCTGTCTAATCACATTTTTTGATGTTTCACCTTCTCACACTTTTGCTGACTTGTCCTCTTTGCTGTGTGTTACAGTTTTCATGTATCCAAAGAATGGTAAGAGCACATGTCAGACAGAAATTGCAGAGGTCTTTACCTGGTAATAGATGTATTTCTTCTTGTCTTCCTTCCTTCTTTCTTCTTCTTCCTCCCTCCAGATAAAGCAGATGACGAGCTGGAGATGACGACAGTGTGCCACAGGCCAGAGGGCCTCGAGCAGCTGGAAGCCCAGACCAACTTCACCAAACAGGAGCTGCAGATTCTCTATCGCGGCTTCAAGAATGTAATCAGCCACTTTCTGATTGTCTCATTAGAATACTTTGGTACACAGGGCATGCATTTTTTAATTCTTAAGCTCTGGATCACCCTAATTCCAAAAGAAAACATTTACCCTTTTACCCCTAATGGTATCCAGAGGATTTCTATTTGAACGAGACTAAGAGTCCACAGCCATGCAAACAGATCTATGAGATCTACTTAAAGCCAGCAGAGCTGTGAATGCTAATACAAGCTTTCCCTACGTCGGCCATCTTGGCCCGTGTGGTACGGCAACACCACGTGGACAAACCACATTCAGAACTGCACTAAAACCACTTTGCTAAGTCTGGTAATGATTACATTTGCTCAGGATTACTGCAGATGGCTGTGTGGCATAGCATGTTTCATACAATCATCATATTGCTGTTAATGTGTGCCAACCAAACTGTACTTGGCTGTACTATGCTTTGGCAATATTGTTCTTAGAGCTTCCATGCTAATAAAGCCCATTTGAACTGAATTGAATTCAAAATAATGACATTCTGTGATAGGAAACCATGTAGCGTTGTCCGAAATAACCATTAGTTAGTTCAATTAAAATTGCTGTCCAAGATGGTCGACATGCCCACACGTGCAGTACTCATGTCAGGTTGTTAGTCCGATCGGGAAGTGAATGGAAACATGTATACAGTGACATCTAACGTTTAGCTGGTAAAGACTAATATTAAAAAAATAGAATATTTCTCTGGATACTCCAGGGACAAATGATATATATGATTATGGTCACATGACTATATGTATGTGGTGAATTCCTACAGCAAACAGAGGATAAAGTATTAACGTTGTTGGGCAGATTATCCCTAATTCATTTATGTTATTTACACAGGAATGTCCAAGTGGTATGGTGAACGAGGAGACGTTTAAACACATATATGCACAGTTCTTCCCTCACGGAGGTACAATGCTTTGTTTTCACATCTCTTTTAATGCTCTGTGAGGTTTATTGACAGCAAGAGATCTTAAAAATGTGTTTTTTGTGTTGCAGATGCAAGCATGTATGCACATTATCTCTTCAATGCGTTTGACACCACAAACAACGGCTCCATCAAGTTTAAGGTAAAAACAAATGATTTCATGTTAATTATGACTCACACCATCGCCTCCACCTACAGTCTGAATCTGTCTTCTGTCTCACTGCTGCCAGGACTTTGTCACGGGTTTGTCCATACTGCTGCGAGGAACCCTGAGAGAAAAGCTCGAGTGGACGTTTCACCTGTACGACATCAACAGAGACGGCTACATAAACAGAGAGGTGAGACCGGGCCCTCACTTCTTGAATGGTGTTTTGTGTGTCATCTAAAGGCCAAGTTTCATCGCAGTGTGAATCTTCTTCTTCTTCTTCTTTCAGGAGATGACTGAGATCGTGAGAGCCATTTATGACATGATGGGCAAGTACACCTACCCTGCGCTAAAAGGAGACGTCCCCCAGCAGCATGTGGACGCCTTTTTTCAGGTTAACTTCTAATACATGAGATGAACGTAAAAGAAATTCAAAAGTCAAATATTTTTCAGAGTGAGGGGTGATTTTTAAAGCCATTGTGTTTGCACAGCATGAGTGAAAAAAACATCTCAACTCCTGATGCCTCTCATCGCACCCCAGCAGCTTCCAAAATGAACCTCTGCAGTTTTATTGAGGCTCTTTGCATATATTACAAGTTTTGGATGAGGCTTATAAAGTTTTATATCACTACAGATTAAAGTCCCTGGGGTGAAGAATTTAGAGATAGTATAGTTATACACTATATTATATAATGGGAACACAATGCCACAGCAATGACTTAAAAATGTGTTTCTATTTGATACTGATTCACATTATTTTGTTGCTTTTTTTCACAGAAAATGGACAAAAACAAGGATGGAGTGGTGACTTTAGAGGAGTTTGTTATAGCCTGTCAGGAGGTATGTATCGTCCTACATCTGCGTTCCATATGACACTATAAGAAATATAAAAATATATTAATCACAGTCACCCAAATGAAGATGTTAGCGTTGTCTCCACTGTTGGGAGTTTGCTCATTCTTGGTGCTACTACTTACTGTGTTAACACATTCACATGTGATGACAATGGTTAGAATGAACTGATGTTTCTTTGTACCTATTATTTTTTTTTTTTGTATATTTAATAACTCATTCCATTGTGCCGTCCCTATGTGACATTTAATCTAGGCACAAAGGTTCATTGACTTTCTTTTGGAGCCCTCTGCCACAATAAAAGCAATGAGATGCAGTTTAAAATCCCCAAACTAATAAGAGGACCTTTTAGTTTTTATACATGATGAAGATTGGATAATTATTTAAAGAAATACGTTACAATGATGCTTACAAGCCAAACTGTGCATGTAGATATTAACTATATGTAGATTTACAAGATGAAAAAATACATAAATACACAAATGTCCAGAGTCCAAATGAGGCACATGCACACAAAACAGACTTAAACTGTGAATGTAAATTTTCTTCTATGCACTTATTTAGACAATACCTTTCTATACATACGCTATACAGGCTACAGCACATGACTAAATTGCATCATTGTTCCCTGATTGCTCATCTTCCCTCCCTGCAGGATGAAACCATGATGAGATCCATGCAGCTGTTTGAGAACGTGATGTAGGAACAAGACGAGGTGACGGAGACAAAGACACAGAAAAAAAAAAAGAGAGGGCTTGGTGTGAGTGCGTGTGTGTGGGTGGATGCATATGTGCAATATGTCCGATCTCTCCTCCTCTTCCCGATCCGTATCCAGCTTGTGGTTCTGGGTAGAATGCCCCCCCCTCCCCGCGGTGACTTGAACGAAGGGATTTGGACTGGAATGCTTTACACACTCTCTCCTGCAGAGATTTCTCCGCACGAACACAAAGTGACTGATGTGACCGACTTGGACACATCACTCTCGGTCCTGTCTCGAAGATTTGGCCTGTTAACGATTAGAGTGCTCCCGACCAGCAAAGACCTCCTGTTCAATCAGCAGAACTTTTTTTTGTTTTGTTTTCTCCGTCCAAAATAAATGCATGCTTTTGCAGAGGTTTTGATTTATGATCCAGATATTTGCTATGGGAATTTGGCCATAAGGACGCCTGTATTTATCTCATGCATCTAGTGCGGGATGGTGTGGCATATTTCAAATGTCAGGTTGTTGGTTCCACTGTCGTGGTGACCCCCCTGTACTTCTGTGTGGACCTGGCTGTCACTTGCCTGCTGAGTCTGTCTTGTTAAGAGTCCGTCCAAAAGCTTTCAGTAGAAAGTCAAAATGTGGGTCTTGTGTGGTGCGTTCGTCTGTCTTTTCTGTCTGTTTTGGAACTTGTGTTTTAGTGGAAACAAAGAAGAATTCAATCCTTTTTTGAGTATTTTCACCTGCTGCTTCGCTTCTTGTGGTCAAAATCGGTGTGTGTCGTCAAAAATGTACAGAGCAAAGTATTGTTGGGAAAACGTGCGTAAATGTTGGATTTCACGATGAAGTGCCCGCGGAAAACACATTTGCTGAATAGTCAGAAAGAGGTTTGTGGTCATCGAACCAATATCTTTATTCACACAGTTGAAATCAGAGATGGGAGAAAAAAATATTGGTGTGGTGGCAGGTGCAGGGCCAGTCTAATGAAATCCGGGTATGTGAAAGATAATCTTGCAGGGAAAAACCACTGAATGTCAGCTTTGGAATGTGATGTTTTCATGACACGGAGGGCAGCACCATCTGTACAAGTCAACATTTGGCACTGCTTCCTCCGGCCCAAACCCGATCTGTGATGTCACACTGACGTGCAGCTGCAGACAACACATGGTGAATCCTGAAGATGGTTTCCTGTGAGTTGGGGCACGTCGGAAAGCATCCCCGTATTAGAAATCTCACTAGGATGTAGTAGTTTAAGCCCTAAAATATTCATCGCTGTTCTTTTGGCTGTCTGTGGAGCAGCTCTTTGCTGTAAGACACATCAGCGTGACATCACAACCTCCGGTCCCTGAAATCTTTGGTTCGGAACAGAGTTGTTAGATCTCCAAAAAAAAAAAAAAATGAATATTCATTTTAAGCCATAAGAATAAATATGTAAATTCTTAAATTGAGTGGTGTTGTTACATTTATTTTAAGGGGTGTGTGTAGCCTGTGTGTCTGTCTATGGGTAAGAAAGAGTGTAATTTAACCATAAATCAAAGAAAAAAGCTAAATAAATGAGTCTGGATGCATAAGAAATGAAGCTGACTTCACACAGGGTGTCAGTGTGGGTTGATGTGTATGAAAATTATGAGAATATTATGCCGCTGCCTTCGCAATCCCCAGATCCCAATCCATCTGCCACAGTTTTTTGTTTTTTTTTCTCACCCCCATATGTGTAATTCAAGATGAGCTACTTAAACAGAAAACAAAATGCATGCAAAGCAAAATAACACCCCACAGTAATTTAGCCTTTAAATTGAGGTCTGAGTTGGATGATCCAGCTAAATGTGCTCGTCATTTTCATCTAGTCATCTTTAGATAACTCCTTCTGCTCAAAAAAATGTATCCCACTAACAAAACATAGTGCACGAACATTTAGAAAATGATACGTTTCTATATGTGGTGTGACTGGAAGAAGCTATTACTTTAGTAAATACTGTGGTTTAGCTATTATTTTCTAAAAGCTAAAGGTGAACAGCTAAAGGTATTGTCTTCTGCAACCTGAAGGAATGATTTGAAGGGGATTACATAACACCTCAAATTCACCAGACATGTTCAGAGTACATATGCATAAATATACAGTGCAGTACATTTACAAAACATTGCTACAACAGAGGTCCAAAATGTGTTTCAGTTCCTTGAGGATGTCTCACCTCTCATCCAAGAGGCTTCTTCAGTTCTAATTAACTGGAGGGGAGTTACAGGCTTTAAACCTTTGTGTGGGAGTGTCCTTAAAGAGTCGTCTTCAGCTCCAACAAGTCCAGTTTCCCCCGATACAGCACTTAGATTTACCATGACCTGGATGACTAATAACCTTAATCAACATATTAAAAGTGGTTTTCTTTTATTTTAGAACTCTGTTGTAGCAACGCTTTATAAATGTACGGTACTGGAAACTGGACTTGTTGAAGTTGCAGACAACTCTGTAAGGACACTCCCACACAGAGGTTTAAAGCCTGCAACTCCACTTAAAGGGATATTCCGGTGTAAATTTAATCCATGGTCTAACACACTGTGACACAGAGTAAGACCCCCCTCAAGAGATCAAGTTTTCAGAAAGCTAGCTTACGTAGTTTTAGCAATCTCTGAAAAGACACGATAACACAATAACAATACACTGCAGTATACGCCTCCAACAAGAAACCACTATCAAAAAAACACAAATAATGCTCAGTACAGCACCAGACTTCAGCAACAATTCACATAGGGTCCAAGCACATAGTTCGAAGCATCAAACAGCAGCTAGCTTAGCCAGAGTGCTACCGTAAAGTGAACTCAACTCACCACTCTCCTATAACAGCTTCCTGTTGTGGGGAAGCCCGACAAGTCGTTAGTTAGAAAAATATTTTTTCCAATACTTTTCACCATCAGAATTTTAGCCCTTTTCAACCACAACAAAAAGCTTATGAACATATGAACACCAATTACTAATAAAAACCTTCACTGGAGACTGAGAGAAAACAAGCAAACCACCCTGTGTGCTGAGCGCTACACCTTGTGGTACGCTGGGTGGCGCTGTTTCCGGTCCACGCGTCCAGAGAAGAAGAAGAGGAAGAAGAAGCCGAGGCGGGGAGGAGGCGGAGTCCCACTTTTTGGTCGTTTCATCCGTCAGGAATTGCGCTTATTCTCCCTCCGCAGACAAGCAGCAGGTTGTCAGCGACTTCATCTCCACAATGAACGGTTTAGACGAGGAAACGATGGCGCCGCAGACCTTCCTTTACGGTAAGAAGCGCTTCCTCCATGTTTCCTGGTTGGTTTTAACGGTTTTCAACGTGTCGCTTCCTCGTGTTTGACTGCTGATGTCAGGACGAGAAGACGAGTAAACGTAACCGCTAGCTGCTTGACTTAGCTGCATTTGGTCCTGTGTAATGGAAAGATACTGTTTGTGCTGACATATTATATGATTTTAAAGTCTATTAAATATCTTATTAGGAAGAACATGATAACTGAAGCCAGGAGGGTTAAATGAGCGAGCAGCCGAATTAGCCCACACACGTGTTTAACTTACCAACATGGCGGCGCCCATGCTCAGCGAACAGTGTTGATATTTAAGCATTTTCTTCGCGCCACACGTGGAAAATATTCAGTAGTGTCGGTTACATTTCTTTTTTACTAACCAGCGAATTTGCAGCTAATGTTAGAACTGACGGGTTTTTAAAGCTAGTCGTGGGGGTGGGGAAGCTAACTCAACGTGGGTTCAGACACATGTGGACCCACAGCTGCTGCTGACGTCCTCCTCTGGGTTACTAACCCAGAACCCCTTCACCTCGTTTGACCCAGCAAACACTGTAAGGTTTTTATGTTTCACCACCACAGTATCGCTGTGAGTGAATTAGTTATCAAGTCAGACTTCCTACCTGCATGACTTCCAGAAGTTTCTGTGCTTGAAATATGTTTATTTCCCCTCATGAGATGGAAACTGTTATATTTATGAAGACATAATTTTAGATTTTCATTGCAGACAGGAAACTGCAGGATAATACACTCTCCTGCTCTAAATAATGAAAAATAATGTGATGCACTAGGGAGATGATCCAAACTATTTTTCACATGTGGTATGTGGAAAGGATTTTTGTTCTGGCATTGAATCATCTGTAAAATACCTCATCACTTTGAGAATCGGGCTCCAGACAGGTGCATAATCAATTTAGTGAATTTGCCACTGTATATGTTAATGTCTTAAGTATATGAGCAGTAAAAATCTTTTTGATTTAACAAAAAACATATTTAAAAGATATACTCTTGTCTAAATAAGTGCAATAAAATGATATTCATGTGTCAGAACACTTACTTGTTAGGAAGCAGGACGATCAATAGTTGTGTTGCTGAATTTGCACCACGTGGTTTTTAAGTGAAATTTATTAAGAGTTGTGTCTCCTAACTGAGGGGACTTGAGGCCATGTGGGGGAAAAAGGCCATGTGGAGGTATTCACATCATTAGTGTGTCTGGCTCCCTCCTGTGTGCGTTTGTAGTATTGCACTTTATACTCATTATTTCCTGTCTGTCACAGATTTAAAAAAAAAATAAAAAAAAATCTCAGGATGTGTGATCTTCTTTCCATATACATGCTATATCATTATTTGACATCTTTCCATCAGGTTGCATGCTGGAAGCTGGGAAGGAGGTGGTGTTCAATCCTGAGGACGATGACTTTGAGCATCAGCTGGATCTACGGATGGTGAGTACTGGTTGGGGCGCCTATAGTAATACATATATAACATGTTAACTACAACTAAATAACCATTTTTGCTGTTTGCTAATGTCTCTTGGCGTTTTTGCTAATGGACTTGATTGTTTTGTTGTTGTTGTTTTTTTTTTTATTTCTGACTTATATTGATTTTCTATGTGCACAGAGGTTGACAGCTGATTAAATAAACCTACTAAAACGCTTAAAGTGACATAAAAATCAATGGCATGGCGTCCAGTGCCCCATGGTTGACCAAATGAGAAATGTTCTCTATTGGCAGCCTGCTTAACATTTGAAGAATAAGCTCTCCTGCAACCTGGATGTAGTGCAAGAAGCAGAATATGAATGAAGCAAACAGTATATTTAGTAGTGCAACCAAATTTTAATTTGTAGTATAAATTGAATTGCTGATTGCTTTTTGCAATTAAGTTAGTTCGATATTAGCATCCCGTTTCATGCAGTGATTGCGTTTTTTGCACCACCCTCTCGTGCGTAGTATTGAAGTTGTGCTCATTTTCTTTTACAAAATAATTACTGTCTACGCAAGAATAATTACACGCCTGAGCTCGAAACACAATCGGAGTCTTAATAAGTGCCGCTCTAATAAGGTCAGCTCTTAACTTTGTTCTGTACAGTGGTTGCAGGATACAAACATGCTAACACTCCTTTTAGAAACAGGAAGAAAATAATAGTGTACGGTGAATTCTTGGCATAGTTCCTGGGTGTGGTTGCACCATTTGACTGTTTGAGAAGGGACTGCAAGATTACACTGACTAGGACACAAGCTTAACTTGCCTTCAGTTTCTGACTAAAGTCTAACGTCACCTCGTTCTTCCCAGGCCTGTGTGGACGCCAGCACGAAAGATGAACTGCACATGGTGGAGGTAGAAGGACAAGACACAGAGGGTCAGAAAATCAAGGCAGTGCTGGTCTCACTGAAGCCCTCTACCCTGCCAAGTGTAAGTGACCTGCTTCTTGTCATCACAGTGTGTCGGGTCAGAAAATTGATACTCTTTATTTTTAAATGCTGCTCTGTGTGAAGTCATTGAACCTCTAACTCTTAAGAGCACCCAGTGAGAGTGGTGTGCCCCTATCAGCACTGTACAACATGGATGTCAATGCGAGTGTTTGTTGCAGGTGTGTCTTGGCGGTTTCACAATCACACCCCCAGCAGTTTTCCGTCTGAAGTCGGGTTCTGGTCCCATCCATATCAGTGGACAGCACCTTGTCAGTAAGTATATACGATGATTTTAATTATTAAATAAAGTCTGCAGTGTCTGATACAGACCTGTGCATTATTAACTTTGGTTAGAATGCTACAACCTAAACCTGACATTTCTAAATTGTTCTTAAAGTGATGGAGGCAGATCAGTCCTTTGACGAAGATGATGACGAGGATGATGAAGAGGAGGAGGAAGATGTTAGAACGTCCAAGAAAAGACCTGCTTCTTCCCCTGCCATCAAGTCTCAGGTTTGTTTTTAGATCTCTCCAGAAATGCAACTAACAATATTTTCATGATCAGTTGGTCTATTGATATTTTCACAATTAATCACCTTGTCCTTAAAATGTCTAAATATTGGGAGAAATGTTCAACACAATATCATAACAGTGCATTCCAAGGTGATGAATTGTTCAATTACTGAAATGATGGATTATCAAAATAGCTCCTTATAACTCCTTGAATGACTAATCGTTGCAGTTCTGCATCGTTTACTGCTTTAGTTTTGAATTCTTCCAGATTCGAGTGGCCACAACCTTAATTTTTTTTTTTCTCCTCCTTACAGAAGAAAATGAAAATGGACATCGAGGATGACGATGACGACGATGATGACGACGACGATGATGATGATGATGACGACGAGTAAGTGTTGAGCTGCATGCACATCATGTTAACTTTTCTGAATTACCATTTTTTTCCATCCTTCTAAAAAAACATTTTGGTTTCAGTTGTGTCGCTACATGTTTGGCTTGTCCTTACTCACATGTTTCTAGAGATATTTAATCTGTTTAAGGTGTAGCGACTGTAAGACTGTAAAGAAGAATCTGTCATAAAGAACTTTTTTGGACTTCAGACAGACAATAGCTTCACTGCATGTCGAGTTCACCGTTCTGCTGGGAAATGAACCTGATTCTGCTCATCCTGATGCCAGCTGGCATGCATCTGTACAGCTAACAAGGGTTTTATCTTTCATCAGCTTGATCTTGATGATCTGCCAGTGAAATTTTAATGCGATTTGGTTCATGTTAAACACTTTGTCAGTTGTTTGGAAACGGTTGTATTACTATTTGATAGTGAGTCTGACTGGAAGATACAGGTGCTTTGCCTCTGTGATGGTAACGCTGCTCTATCAGCTTGATTTACAGGTGTGGCTTTAGATGTCCCTGGTTCCTGCGTGTCTGTTTGCCGATTGATTGATTGAAATGTTTTTTTTCCTGTGTCTTTTAGGGATGATGATGAGGATGATGAAGATGAGGAGAGCAAAGATGAAGAGTCACCTGTTAAGGTGAGCACCTATTTCACAGTCTTTGCAGTTGGAGCGTCACTGACCTTTCCTTTTTGTCACTAACAGCTACGTCTTTTGTTTCAGGCCAAGCAGACGCCATCCAAAAAAGCCCCTGCTCAGAATGGCAAGAGTTCGAAACCCAACACTCCAGCCAAGAAACAGGTGACTATCAGTTTCCATTGACTGGCATTTTGTTATATGCTACATAGTGACATTCTCTTATCCATGTATTTTTACTAATATCTAAACTTGATGTCCTTCACAGCCACAGACTCCTAAAGGTAAAGGTGAGAAGTCCCCTAAAACTCCACCAACACCCAAAACAGATTTAACAGTTCCTGAGATTAAAGCCAAGATAACTGAGTCACTGAAGAAGGTTGGTGTTCTTCTATCTATCTGGTTTTTATTACAATCCTTTTTCTTGTCCTGAATGAATTAAAACACTCATTCTTTGTCATTGTTGTTTTTTATTCTACAGGGAGGAACATTACCCAAAATCCAGCCCAAGTTTGAGAACTTTGTGAAGCACAGTTATAGAGTCTCAGATTCCAAGGTACAGTACAAGTTCACAGTGCAGTATTTTATACACATTGTTGACTATCAGGTGTTTTAACAAAGACATGTTAACATGAAGAACAGAACTGGCCACATTTACTAAGTGCAGATTGCATGGCAGGAAAAATAAGCATCTGTTGGTTCCCTGCTGTGTTCTGCCACTAGAGGGCTCCCAAGTTTTTAAAATCACAAGCAGTGGAAGTGATGTAGAATCAATATTGCGCAGGGGCATGTCATAAAATAATGTACACAGGAAAAGAATCGAGAAATGTTTGATTCTTTATAATTAAACACGTGATGCCGTCATATTAACAGACACTTTGTGTTTTTTCCCTCAGGTTATTTTGGAGCTGTGGAAGTGGAGGCAGACAATGAAGGATGCTAAATAACTCGTCTCCATTGTTTTATCATCTCTTTTTATGACTTGTTTGTACCCATAGCACCTCTCGAACCCCCTCTGAAGCCAAAACTCTGTGCCTCACACTTCATTCATTTCTAAGTCTTGTCCGGCCCTCCTCCTGTATGAAGAGACTAGAGAGATGGTGATGTAGACGTACGTTACAAATTTGCATCTTTTTGTAAATGTGTAAATAAAATTCTCACTAGATTCTTGGCCCATGAGTGTGGAGGATATCTTTTTTTTTTTCTTTCTGTAAGACAGTTAGTGTTGATTTGGCCCTCATGCAGGAACAATGGCACTGCATCAGATTGACACCACCTGAAAGCACACACAAGACTGCCAACAGAGCTCAACAGCCTATAAAACATCAACTATCAGCCATTTTCAAACCATTTAAGTTTTAGTAAGGCCTGAATTTTTGTGGGTGGACATCAAATGTTAACGATCACAATATTGATTTAATATTAATTTGTTTGTTACCATGAACATTTTGCACTTTTTTTTGGAATGTTTTGAATGTTTATGCTGTTGTGAGATTCCTAAGGTGAAAGAAAAACCATGGCTACAAACTGTCCACCTAGTTTCAGTTTGAAAACATTTGAACATGTAGGCGTATTCTCTATAATTCTTCAGATTTGTTACCGTCCGGAAATGATTTTGAAACCATTTTGGCCTGAGTGCAGATTGGTCTGTTCCACTTGTTTTTGTATTGCCATGACTACTTACAGCGAACAGGCCAGTTGTTGAGTGATTGAATGCATGAAGGAATTTGCAAACAAGGTTGGTTTTTTTTTCTTTTTCAAAAATGAGTTGATTTTAACTCCAACCCAGAACTTGCAGATGTTTAGAATGTTCTTGGACATTTCCACCTATGCTCAAGTTTAATGAATCCACTGTTGTCATTTGACCTGTTAAAAGTAACATTACGAAAGTGTTGATCTGTACGGCCTGTTAAAGCAGAAGATCATTCCATGTTCCTCAAAGTAAAAGTTTGTATGTCTTTAATTATGGTGTGGGTTTGAATGTGCTATACAAGATTAATTAAATAATAAAATGATATTGTGGAAGTGTTGTGATTGTTCTTACTCTCTGCAATGACTGCTTATTTTAACCATTTTTGAAGATGAATGCAGTTCATCAGAGCATTTGAGGGCCAATTATGTTACCATGTCGCTCCTCCAAATGCTCCTTTTCCCTGTTTTTGGAGGATGCACCGCTACAATCCTTTGTGGCCTCACATATCCCAAGATGCTTTTCATGCCCGAAAAACAAGAAAGAAAGAAAATTGTGACATCCCGTGGCATAGATCGTCACTGTCGCGGGCCTGGGCGCCAGAAATCATGACTTAAGGGTAAAACATCTGGTGACACATCCAGCAAATGCTCCGGCTGAGGCGGTTGACAAGGTCCCTGAAGGACTCGCCTTCAAAGACCACAAAGGCCGGGTCCTTTGAAGGACGCAGACCCTGAACTGAGACACAACAAGTGACTCTGTTTTGCCTTGAGATTTTTTGCAACTTGCTGATCAGTGTGTCTATGATCTCTTATTTTGCATTTAAAAATCTAACACATTGACACTGTTCTAGGATCTAATGTTTTGGTTCTTGCTTGTATGACTATGTTAACTGGGTCACGTGCACACATGGCACTGTTTGCACTTTGTGATCCTTGATCTGATAATATCTTTATAGCCAGTACTGTGTTTTATAGAGTTGGAGAATGAATATCGGCCCCCTTCCGTGAGAGGAATCTCTCTGCATTTTGTTTTCGTCCAGCTGCCCCCTTCAGAAAGCTTTTCCTCACTGTGTAAAGAAAAGAAAAGTGACATTTATTACCGTTTTGGATAATTTTTATGGAGACATCTAGATCCAGTTCAAGTCTTTGGGGAGATGAGGCCTGTAGTTTTTGTTTTACTTGATATATTTTACATTTAAATAAAATATTGTACCACACAGCTCGTTACACAAACCAACACTAGTCTCTCCAGTCACTCACTCATGAATGTATGTGCATGTTTGTTTATGTGGCAACAGTTTGAGTCAGTGGATTCACTTACAGGTGGTGTAATAAGGCCACTTCAGACCCGTTCTGTTCATCTTTACCTTTAATGGTCCGATAAATGACCACTTTGACGAAGCACTGCATCATTTACTGTCAGGGTGATGAAGAGGGCTGATGGACGGCGATAAGTCATCATCATTACTCGGTGATTCAGTGGCACAGGAATGCCTGATGTAATGGCCTGGATTTACTGGTGATAAATAGTCCGACCTTGATTAAATGATCAGATGAGAGGAGTGAACAGGTGTGTTGTGGTCTGAACTAACGCAGGAAGGGAAGAATGTTTTCCCAAAAAACAATTAAATTCCAGCAGAGAGAGAACGTTTAACAGGAGCCACTTTAGATGACAAATCCTGTGACACACACCCTTCTGTTAATGACAGATGAAACTCATCAGCCTCATCACCACAGTGTGGATACAAAGTCCTACAACAGAAGAAAGAGTGTTCTCCAGTGGCTTTGTGTTGAGTTTTATAGGACAGCGGCAGACCTGGGGTCAGACAGTTCGGCCACTTAGGACTGAAATCATTATCGTTATTACTTTTTGGATCTGACCCGAGGGGGAGGGAAAGAATAATGATTAGAGGAAACAGCGGGCAGAATGAGAGCAGAGGAGAAGGAGAACTGGAGCAAGACACCGCCGGCTCTGATGGATCTCAAGAATCAGAACTCGGAGACACATAATGACAAAGTGAGGAGAGATGAGACGCTGTGAAAAAGAGCAGGAGGGCGAAACCTTTTCTTTAAAGCTCTCCCACATCAGCTGACAGCTTGATAAAATCCACACAGACATGCGTATGTTCTCTTACACACACACATTTACTGAACATATAATACATGATTCATAACGCACAGTGAATGAATCCATCCATTCAATGCATCTGTCTCCCACAGCTAGAAGCAGTTGCCTGTACACACCACGAGGTGGCAGTAAACACCAGAGCAACTTCTCCTGTTGAGAGCCATTACGACGCTGTGGAGCCATCAACTCAAAGGAAGATGGCTTCCAGCCAGAGTGAAGTGAAGCCCTGATCATTTTAGATTCCTGCTTCTGTAAGAAAATCATCTGCAGCCAGTTTTTCATGTTCAATTGCCAGCGATGCCAGATGCCGATATGCTGTTCAGGATTTCAAAACATCTGCATGTGACGGCACGCGGGACCAGTCTTATGTACTCTACTGTCCGTGTGTGTTTGTCATGTTTTATTTCTTTACCTGTTTATTTTATTTTCTTCCTCTTTTACAGAGATAAAGGGGTGATTTTAACTGCATGACTTTGGCTTTGATTCAGCAGTCAAGTAAGAGTCTCTGTGGCTCAGGGGTAGAGCCAGCGTCTTGTTATCGGAAGGTCGCTGTTAGATTCCCCTGGCAGGCATGTTGAAGTGTCCTTGGGCAAGATACTGGACCCCAAACTGCCCCCGATGTGTTGGAGCTGCTTGCACGGCAGCCATCACATCAGTGTATGTATTGTATTAGTGAACTGTATGAATTTCTGTGAGTCACCACAGTGACTAAAGTCTCTGCTAAATGCCCTAAATGTAATGTAAGTAAGGCAAAAATACCTCAATTAAAAACAAAAACACTGATTTTGATTACAAAATAAATACGGAATCTGAGAATCAGTCGAGCCAATAATCAGCTAACACCATGGAACTGCCGGTATCTTATAATTCTCTTTACCGTGTAGTTTCATTACTTCAGCACATTTAATATCAGTTACTTTAAGACTTTTACTCACTTTTCATAGTTGACTTTCACTTTTACAAAAGTAACATTTTACAACCATATACTTTTACTCAAGTACTGTATACAACTCTAAATATAAATACATCTAGAAGAGTAAACAGTTTAAATAATCTGGGTTTTGTTCTTTGTTAAAAAGGCATTTTCACAAACCAGAACCAAACAGTCAAGTTTATGCTTTTATTTTATATACACAATACAAACATTGCAATGTCACAACTTCAAAAAGTTCTTTTTAAAAAAATTAGTATTTGCAGAGCGCAGCGACATCTGTTCGGGCTAAAAACAGGAGCAATAAGCAAAGCCCATTCACACAAACTGTTACATAAAGCTATCAACAGCTGCTGCTGCATGTGTGTCAGCAAGAACATTGGCAATCTGAGTTTAAGGAATCAGTCTGCAGTGGTTTAGTTACAATTTCACTCCGTCGCTTGATTTAAAACAGAGGAGTCTCCAAAGGTTTTGTCACGTTCATATAAATAAGGCACAAATACATGAGAATAATGAGAGCAGATTGGTTCTCAGGTGCCAGATGTTTAACCTGTGTGGATTCACAGTAATAAGTGATGCATGACGTTATACACCGTGATTGTGATATCTGATTTCTGTTCAGTGCATATAAACTGTTTCCCCAAAAACACACTGTACAAGTTAGCATGAAGCATTTGACAAATAGTGCTTTACAGGTGTCAACTAAGTGGATCGTCTACTACACAGTATACAAACAGTAAGCACTAAATGTAGGTCGGCAAGCTCTTTAAGAAGTAAACCGCTGTTATTTTAAAACTTTAATAATTATTCTGTTAAAATAATATTACAGTAACACAGAGGGGCCCTGAAGAAACTAAAATATACAATAAAAAAAATGATAAAAAAAAACAGGTACGAGTCGTCTCCTGGGATACATGTTTTCAATGCTTCAGTCTCTGAGCAGGACCAGCACGAATGTCAAAGTGTTCCTTCAGCCTCCAAACACCGAGTCCTGTCCCGTTCAGACGTATTCCTTGCTGCTGGGGGGTCTGGAGATGGGGTACTTGGGTGACGGTTTCCCCTTCGGGCAGGATGCTGCCAGCATGCCGCCTCCGACTACAGCCAGGAAAGCTCCGGCCCACGCGATGAAGATGGCGGAGCCGAACTCATACCTTCAGAAAGAGGAGTTACAGTAGGTCAGAGCAGAGAACAATTCATCAGCGCTGTGAGAACAGCTGGGCTCATGCAAATGTCCGGAGGGCAGGACGAGCTTAAACCCAGTATCTTAAACAAACAAGCACATCTGAACGAGTTTGGAGATACCACACTCTGCTGGTGTACTTACTTGGTATTGACGGGGGTGAAAGGGTTGTAGAAGGCCTGGATGATGTCGTGAGCGTACCAGGAGCAGGCGACGATGGAGCACAAAGCTGCAAGAAGAGCAAAACAGAACGTCACCAAGGCTGTCAACGTGGTTAAAAGACGCAGACAACCGCAAACAAAAACAAGTTTAAAAGAGTGCCGTCTTACAGCCGATCAGGATGATGATGCCTCCGGTCATTGCAATGCGAGACTTCTTCGTCTTGTCGTCTCCTCCACAGTTGGTGCACTTCATTCCCATGCAGGCTACACCCAGGCCGGCCACCGTTACAATAATGCTGACAATCATGAGGGCGCGGGTTGCCTGGAGGGCACCTGGGCAAAAGCACAAGAAAGGGTTAGTCCAGCAGTTATTGTGACAATAACAGGTACACAAGGTAAAAGGGTGTGGCAACACTTGAAAGGCCATACTGGATTAGTGAAGTTATTTTTATTTGAATGATTTATGTGATTACACATTTCTTTTTTTGGCTTTTAAGCATTTAAAAAAAAAAAAAAAAAAAAAAAAAAAGGCCACAAATTTGACACAAAGCGGTGTAAACAAGCTCTGTTCATGCACAACACAGTGGCCTCCTGTGTCTCGCCGCCGCTCCCTATGACAACGCAGAACCACCACAGAAACTGGCTCCAACCGGAAGCCCGATCAGCAGAGCAGTAAAGGGGTGGGGGTGGGGGAGTAGGTGTGTGGGCTTGTGTGCATGCATGAGAAGTCAGAAACAGGTCTAACCAGGTTTCAAGTTTCATTATAAAAAGAAAAAAAAAAAAAAGGGAAGGCGCTCCCACTTTCAGGCGCTTCACAGCTTCAAACTATGACCTTAAAAAAAAAGACAAGCATCTTTGAAAACAAAACTTTTGGATTTGAGCAGGTATTTCTGAATAATAAGTCACTATTTGTCCACTCGCTCCGTATCTAAAACCGCAGCTTTAATCACACAGTGTTTTTTATCAGAGTTGGTTTGTGTTCGTGTTTGAAGAAGGCGATAAGGAACAATGTGCTGCAGATATTTAATCTAATGTTTTGATAAGCCAATCGGGAGAAATAAAAATAATGTGAAAAGAAAGCGAGAAAGAGAAAAAAAAGCCATTTTGGAGGAAATGACCCGTTTGTGAACTTTTAACTCAAAGTTAACGAGTAACTTGCAATTGTGAACAAGTGAACAAGGTGAGTCGAGGCAAAACACACACAGGGAGGAGACTTCACACCAAACAGATCCCAGTGTGACGTTCTGGCAGTTTATGCCCGGGGGCAGACTATCAATCAATCAATCGGGTTTTGATTTCTAGACATGAATCCAACCATCGTGTCAGCAGTGACCCACTTATCCACTGCATGATGGGAAGAGATAAGAGCCATAAAAGACAGACACAGCACGAGGACTTTTCCTGACGAGGAAGCACAAACAACCGTTCCAACTTCTTCATTTAGCTTTAGGTGTCCTTTCCTCGACCAACAACGAGTAACTGTGTCATTTTTATTACAATTCTCCGAGCGGCAAACGACCCGTACTGCCAAATATCCAGGAAGTGAGGCCTACTGTAACTGTTTAACATGCTCCTTATGCAAGCATCCTGCTCTGACAATTTGAAGAATTAAACTTGCACTGCGTTTTTTATAGTTTTTTCCAGGGGATTAGTCAACATTTATGTGCCAGAAACTTAGCAAAGTAGTTCCATACGATCCCCTATACAGGCCGACTGTTTGTGTGGCTGTTGGTGTCCAGTTCTGTTGACCAAACAGAAGGTCATACAGGTGTTGTTTAACCTGTAACTACATATGCTGTGTAATGGAAGTCCAACACTTTAGGCCTTTCTCCCCCCCACACATGCAGGAAGAGGAGGAAGAAGAAGATGGGGGGGGGGCTGTAAAAAAAAAAAAGTGATTCACAAACACTCTTCCTCCTGAGCCATAAGGTGGGAAAAAAATATTTTTAAGTAAATTAGATCATCTGTGGGAGTTAAACATCAATCTGCTTCTACTACTGAGGCTTTATAATGCAGGTGTGGCCTCATAAGACTGCTTCTAAACCAAATACCTGCACTGAGGAACTGAGCAGAGGTTAATGAGTGACATGAAACCGGTTAGGCCAGGTGAATTCTAGGAACAGCTTGAGGAGGGAGAAAATGGCCGAGGGAGAAGAAGAAGCTGCTACTTGTTCTCCCAACAGGTGCCTGTTACATCATTTCCTGCAACACGTTTTTTATTTAGGTCAATTGCCAAGAAATACACTTTAATAAATAACAAAAAAAAAATAGTATGTGATGTGTTTAAGGGCCTACTTTTTTTGGCTATTACAAGGATCACAGACTAAAACATCTAATAATAAATGTCCCCAAATGTTAGACACTTTTTTTCCCAAATGACAAGAGACGTTCCGACAGGTGCTGAGGGACTTACTGTTGAGCTGCAGGATCGAGTCGTACACCTTGCACTGGATCTGTCCGGTGCTCTGGAAGGCGCAGGACATCCACAGCCCCTCGTACATGGCGATGGCCGTGATGATGTTGTCCCCGACGTACGCGGACATCTTCCACTGCGGCAGAATGGTGCCAATTATCAATCCAATCAAACCCAGGAGGGCCAGGGCGAATCCCAAAATCTGCAGACCCTTGTTGGCCATTTCTTCTTCCTTCTCCTTTTAGTTTTTCTTCTTTAAAACGACGTCCAAAATCCTCCTCTCGAGCTGAAGGCTTTTTTAGCTGAACTTTGCTCTGTTTCTGGTAAAGTCAGCTCCTCTCTGCTGTGATTTATGTGTGTGTTTCTCTGATGGGACGCTTAAAAAACAATGAACCGTCTCGGTGAATCTCCTCCACGCACCTGTTCCTCAGCCGCACCTTGAATGGGTTGGGGGCGGCGGGAGCGAGCTTTTCTAGGCGGTTTCTGTCTCAGGTGGGCGGGGACGCGCACGCAGTATCGACTCATCACGGCGTCGCGGCAAACACCTGAAGTTTCGTGATGTCAAGACTTCCGGTAACAAAGAACAGACCCCTCATTAAGTCATGAGAGCTGCAGGTAGACTGACATGTGACTTATTTGATGCATACAGTGGAGTTATTTTGGTGTTTAATTATGTTGTTTGTGTTTCTTTTTAACAAATAATGATACAGAACATGTCCCAGTAATATAATAAACCAATAAGTGTCTTTAAATGTCATGTTATTTGATTAAAAAGCAAAGTAAAAGTGGAGAGTGGGAGCCAGCATTAGTCATGAAATCCTGGATTTTGTAACCGCGGGAGAGGCAGAAAAACACAGGAGGATTCAAAACCACCAGATATTCAGCAACAGTCTTATCAACTACCCGATATTTTTAAAACATTAGAAACCATGTTTTTGCTTTCATTCTTTTTAATATGTCATGCATTGTACATAATACTTTATTTACTTAACATCGTTTGATTTTTTTTTTGTCCCTTCCTGCACATTTCTTTCTGAAGAATACATTTTTTTGTATGTATTCCGTTTCAGTTGACTGATCAAAAATGTATTTTTTAATGTGTGAATATATATATGTTATATGAATAAATAATAGGGCCATAACTAATGATTATATTCATTTGTGAATAAACCTGTAGATTATTTTCACAATCAATCGATTAATCTTTTAGCGATGAAATGTGACAAAAAAAAATTTTGTTCCAACCAACATCTTCAAATTTATCCAAACCCAAAGACTCGTCATTTATTATCACACATGACAAAAGAAAAGTCAGCAGATCTTCACATTTAACACGCTGGAACCAGAAAAAGTTTTACATTTTATTGACTGATACTGTCATGTTTACATGTTTATAATAATTATAATGAGGATTGGCCTCCTATATTATGTTTAAATTGTCTTCCTGCATTCGTAAGTACTCTTAATGTTTGTCACACACTTTTATGAATAGTTAAAGTAAAAAGTAGATTACTTTGTATTAAAGCCAAGACATGAAGCCTCTACACAGGCCTACATGTCCGTCAAGGGTTTAACAACATGAGTGTCAAAATGGGAAGTTGAAGCTGTGAGTGGAAGTTGAGTGAACAATTAAGTCCCATACAATTGAGGTAGTGTTAATATGAAACATGTAAGACTGTGTAATGTGATCACAAGACATACACATATCTGTAAGTAACCTGAACTGCAGAGTTTAACCTCACATGAACATTAAGGGTCAATCAATCAACACCTAAACAACCAGGAGACAAGAGCAGATCTGACTTTTTTGGGGGGGGAAATAAGGACGCCATTTTGATAATAAACTTTTTGTCAGACACACAATGATGATTTGTTTTCACGGACTCAAATATAACTTCCTGTAGCTTCTGTGTTTTATCTTCATCTCGTTTCACGTGTTTCATGCAAATCATCTGTGTGTGTCTATTCAAAACCCAAAAATTAAACACTAGTATGACATCACATTCTTTCATGTATCATTTTTCTTGCCATTGTAACTTGTATATTCGACATGTACTTTTGTGTGTGTGTGTGTGTGTGTGTGTGTGGGTGTGTGTGTGTGTGTGTGTGGCTGCCTGAGTTATAGGAAACATTAAATGGCTCTCTGTATGAGTCATCCATGTCTGATACTTGAATCTGGTGTGAAACGCAGAAAGTAAACACACATTGTCCTCGATCATGGCACATTCCTGTACATCTCACTGGTAAATAAGACTTGCATTTGTACCTCCCTGCTTATGATTATCATCTGTAACGCTCACTTCCCCTTCAGACAATGGAGAAAAACAGAACTTTGTCTTTTTCCTGTGAATGATTATCATGTACATTTTACTACAAATCTGTTTCCTCGGTTCATATCCTCCTCTAACTTTACGTCTACTAATGTGAGCGTAAATAGTATCACAGTCACTTCCCTTGATCCTTCACTGTAGTAAACACCTTCCTGCCGACAAAGCAGCAGAAAGGTGGAGCACCGAGTTGTAAATCCAGGAGGTAGAGACACTGAGTTGTGTTTTTAGAGCGCTGTACCCTGAGGGAGAGCAGTTTCCACATGACAGTTTGCTTGAATTGTTCACCCTGACAAACCCAAGAAGAAATCCTGGGCCTTTTTTTTTATTTTTTTCTATGTCCATTTTCAGCCAGATAAAGTCACATACGCCATGTCGGATATGCTCTGACTCTTGCTCAAGAACGGGATTTTATTTTAATCAATGGTACAAACTGTGCGTGTGTGTGTAATGCTGTAAATTAAACCTGACTGAATGATCGTCTGTGAGAACCAGTTTCACTTTGGGCTTGTTCAGCCATGTTGTGGGCTGATAACAGCCGCACCAGAGTTACAGTTTGACCTCACTGGTCCAACAGGTTTTTATTGTGCGGCTGCTGGTATCCAAGCAGTTCTTAGTAAATGAAAACCATCCCACCAAAAAAAACAAAAAACAAACCCTGGCATGCAAATGTCACTACTATTACTACTCCAGTGTTCTAAATATGTATACCGGGGCTGTCAAGTTTCGTATGTACTCTGATACTTGCGCAACACAGAGTATTTTCATATTGATACTCACTCTGTGAGTCATCACCGTGTACGGCAGGTAACACTCGGAGGAGTGAGGAGTAAATATTTTGCACTTGTCATAGTTTTTTCGGCCCGTCGAATGAATCACCTGAGGAGAAACAGATGACACGAAACGGAACAATTTGGATGTGTCCGTGTTGCTTCAGAGGGCGTGTCAGCTCGTGGTCAGCTGCCTCAAGTTTTCTTTGACAGTTTACCCACAATGCACAGGCAAACATGTGATGCTTCCCTGTGTTTGTGACTCACGATCAAGTGTCAAAAAGCTTTTTCCAACAATTTTTAAAAGTTTTAATTTTATCTGTGAAACTTTGGAGAAAGTTTTGTCAGGGAAAACAAAGAGAGAGGTTAAAACACATGTTCTTCCTCACTACCTTTCTGTTTAAATGACAAAAAGTCAATGACAAGAATGAGTTTTACATTTTTAGAGCATTTAGCAGATGCTTTTGTCCAGCATGCACTGATGGTGGTGGCTGCCAACCAGCAACCTTCCAATAGCTAGCTCTACTGCTGAGCCACAGCTGCCCGACTTTATGGCTTGCACCGTGTTGTTGACCTAAGAGCCAACTAAAGCTCTAAAAACAGATGACCATTAATACGATAAGAAGTTAAAGTTACATTCCACTGAACAAAATAAGTTTTACCTGAAAAAAAACAAACAAAAAAAAACTTTACTTTGATATTCTGAGTTCTAATTTTTTGTCCAGTTAAGCAATTTTCTTTTTTTTTTTCTCTCTCTGTCTCTGATCAGATGTTTTCCAATTAGGATTTAACCTCACCATCTGACACATGTGTGCTGATGTTGCCTCGCTCTAATCCGTTTCCCCCTCAGTGTGCGTGTCATCACAGAGGAGCAGGAGGTAGGACGAGGTTAAACGAGGTGAGATGAAACAGAACAGAACTGTGAGGTGCAAGACTGTCATCTGGTGGTTGATGTGAATATTAAAAAAAAAAAGCCCATTTAAGCTCTGACTCAGTAATCAAAGCCCCCAGATTTACATGATGTGTGAAAGAACAAGACGGCCATGTTTGAGGAAAAACGGGAAAAAAAAAAACAAATGCTGAACTTCAAATTTCTCACAGTCACAGGACATTCTTGTGTTTATTTAAAAATCACCATTTGGTTTATATATAAAGTGTTTGCAAGCTTTACTTACCTGGACATATTCTCAGTATTCTCTTATACCAACAGTGTTGTACTGTTATGATTTTCAAGAACAAAGATTTAACTTTAACATCATGTGGCAACTTTATGTTTTCAGGAAAGTTAAATATATCAAATTACTTTAAATAGAATAGGATGGAATAAAGACAACACGCCATCAATTCAGTAAAATTGATATATAATGGTTCTCTGGTTGTTGTTTTTTTTGTGTAGGAGCAATATGAGAAAGAAATCAATTCATGAGTAACAAAAATAACAACAAAAGCTTTTTCAGGCCACAAGAAGTAGAGCCTAACCCATATAAGATTTTTTTTTCCTTTTAATTCAATTGTGCTTTCCTGTTCTTTTTTTCCACCCATTTTTATCACAATTGCAAATGTAATAAATGCAATTTGCAAATGGACACATGAAAAGAGTGAACACGTACTTTCCTTCAGCCGGTCTGAGAGACAGCGGTGGATAAAACTGTTGTCACATGTCAGAAACCATGAATGTAAACTGTCAGCTGTGACATAATCGACGATGATCTCCCACGTAGAGGCGTTTGAATTGTATCCAAACTGACAAACATTTAATTCCTTGCAGATTCATTGTTTTTGTATAGAGCGGCATGATTAAAGCCGCAGCTGTTGAACGCTTGAAAATGATGCACTTAAAGGGACAATATGGTGGAGCGTCGGTTAGCATGCTAACATGCTAGCCCCGATCCAAAGCATCCAGTCTGGATCCCTCGGTGCACGGCTAACTGAGCTAACTAGCCAACAGCAGTTAGCGGTTGCTCTGGTGATTTGCTGCCTCCTCTTTGTTTTCTTACATAGACATCGTTTCCACATTTATTACCCTCTCCGTGAACTTCTGGTGACCTCTGTTAATCATTTAATCGTTTGGTTCTGCATCCATCTCATCCCGCCGCATTGACATTAAATGGTTATGTAACACGTGGTATTATCATCTGATTGTAATGAATATGTAATTAAACATGAAAAAAACGGTTGAAGCGTGTGCAGTCTGAGGAACATTGCCAGTCGGCGCTTGAGAAACATAATCAAATGCAGCACATGCACGCCGAAAACCTCCAAGGTTGTGATTTTCCCACGTTTGTTCAAATTTAGCATGTAGCGGGCCCATAATGGCAACATGCGCAGGCTGAGGGTAATTGGTTCCTCCAGCTATCGTGAGAACTATATTTGGTTTAATGCCTTAATCCTTATTTGCTGCATTAAGAAATATAAAGCTCCATTCAGTCTGAGCGCAGACAGCTCATCTCTGTGTGGGTTTTTTTTTTTACTGAGAATAATCTTATATAAATGCACAAGTCATGCTTCCATGAGATTTCAGATGGTAGCCCTGTAAAGCTCGGGGAGGATCAGAGGGAAGGAAAAGAGCGACCCCGGCTGAGGTCACGTCTCAAAAGCAGGAGGAACTCATTGTGAAAGTCAGCGACAGCCCCGGGGCCACGCAATAATCTGCTCAAATCAGATGCTGCTCAACTTCAGCTTGTTCTGGAGGATGACTTGTAGCTTAATTATCCCGGTCTGTGGGACGCGAGCCATCATCCATTTACCACGGCTATCACGGAGAGATTGTAATGTCTAATTGACTTCTGGGTAGTGAACTAGAAGTAATTGCCGCTATTCATCCATCTGATACATTTTTGGTTAAATAAGCCCGGTTTCTTTTGAAAGAATAAAAAAAAAATTACAAGATGAGTCTGCAGTAGATCAGACAGATGTTAGCTTGTTCATCTGAAAACCAGATGATGTGTCTGGGCTGCTTATAATCAGTCCTGCAGATTTACATGAACTTTTGCATACGTCATGGCACATTCGGTTGGGATGTGCCGCAAATGTGAACCCGAGCCGTCGCTGTTACTCCGTCATGCTCAACATGCAAATATGTGACAGCTGACCTATCTGTGTTTGTGTTCAGAGGGTTTTATTACGACTATAAAGCCTCACTGTCACGGCTGATGGCCGGTGGGGAGACGGTGAGGAGGAGTGACAGCGTGGGCTTTCGTGAAAGGTCATCAGAGGCATTGGAGTCTAGTTTTAATAAACGATGGCAAAATTAAAGGTAAGATTACAGCGATTACTGAGAGGAACTGAACAAGATGGTGCCGAAGCTGTTGTGGCTAACAACAGGATGTGATGGTGAGATTAGTCTCATGTCTCTGCACGACACTTGAAAAGCCTCCACAATAAAAGCCCTCACAAATACTACACTCACTACACATAAATACTCCAGCGAGGAGGTGGTAAAAAAAACAATAATCTGTTCAAACATTAATTTTATTGCACTTTTATTACACAATAATGTGTAACAGGGTAACTGCAGAACACTTCCAGGTGGGCAGGCCGACACCAATAACCTCCTCTGCAGATCGTCTCTTATAGTCTGTTCTTTTTCCAGTTTGTTGGCCAAATCAGACTGTGATGGGCCCCCGTCCAATCACAGACCCCCAGACACCTTTATGACTCCACACGGTGCTGCTGAGTATGACGATGCGGCTGTCTTCCATCATCTCAGCGGTTTTTAGCATGTTAATGGGGGGAAAAAATGGATGATGCCTCACAGGAGGGGGACCCCCCTCTGGGGCTGATAACTGCCAGAAGGCAGCATGACTAAAAAGCCCATCAGCCCATATTAATTGGACATGATGTGACATAATGATAATCATTACAAATGATGGCCTTCAGTACAGAGATAAGGATGTGTTTAGTCTAACTTGGCTTAAAGACTGGAAGCAGAGGGAAACTGCAGCTGTGAAAGTCAAGATTGTATATTTTGCCGCTGTTTGGAGTGCCGCTGCTGACTTTGTCGTGTATACTGTATATTTATAATTACAAGGTGGGAATGTGAACACTTGACAGGTAGGAAAAGCTTGCCCAGTTTCTTTTTTCAATCCTGATGCTGCCAAAGTGTTTGCCGGTTTGAGTACATGTATTTGTACGTGTTTGACTTGCAACCCTAACCCTTAAACCAAAACTCCAATTTGAATCGAGTGCATTATCTGCCGAGAGGAGCAGCTTAAAAAGCAGCATCTTTACTGGAAGTTTATGGATAAGTTAATCATTCAAATAAATGTGATTTAAACTTTTGCAACATAGCATTCAAGTAGTAAGTTTGTCTTTGTTTGAACATGATTATCGACGGAAGAATGTATGGGGGCGTACGCGCTTCTCTCTCAGGTATCCAACCTTTCTGCTCGCTGCTGCAGTCGAAACATCTTGAAACTTAAAACTGCTCACATGAAAAAAAGGCACGGCTTATCTGAGTACGCTTCCTCACACCCAGAAAAAAAAAGAAAAAGAAGGAGCATCAGGGCAAGGTGAGGTCGGCTGGTTCAGCCTGCCCCGCTGGGACCTGTGGAGCCACCACCTGTCACCTGTCTCAGCAGGGGCCTCCACTTATTTCAAAAAACACTGACTAACTTTCTAGAAGTAATCATAACTCACTTTAGTGAAAGAACCTAACAAAAAAAATATTTGTATATATACTAATTTAAATATATATTAGTTGTCGAGACTACTCCTTTATTAAATCCTACCCCTCAAAGAAGGAAGGCAAACGTACAAATAACCTGCAGCACCATGATTAAAGAAGAAACTAATATGAGGGATCCACTGATTATCAACCTGGATCTGATATTCAGCCTGTTTCAGAATTGATTTTGTTTAAGTCAATTGCCAGTTAGATGCAATGTGTTCATCAGTTGAATGTTGCCGCTGTTAAAGGTAGGTGTGATTGTTCAGAAAGTACCTAGTAACTACAGTTATCAAATAAACGTAGTGGAGTAAAACATTTACAATGAGAACGTGTGAAAATATAGGTCAGCTCCAAACAAAGGTTATCAGTCGTCTTGATTGCAAATCAACAAATCATAGACTTTAAAGGAAATGAGGGGGTAAAAAGAAGACAACACACCAAAGGGGCACTTGCTTACAATCATACAAATATATGTTATTTTATTGAATAATATTCCAGAATAAGACATCTCCTTTCAATCCATGTAGGAGTTATTGTAGAAATGTACACAGGTCTGATGACACACATGGAGAGAGGGTGAATCGAGGGCTTGTGTCTCTGGATACTGAGAGGGAGAGAGTCGTCCCTTCATGAGCCGAACAACGGTGATGTATGCATGCTTTTGCAAAAAACAAAAAAAAAAAGGAAAAATTCCCACGTCAGTCGAGACGAGTAGCAGTTATTATTGCAGACCACTGGTTTTCCTGCGTAGTCCTGCTAATCCTGATTGTAGTCCGTTGACTTCCGTCTCCTCTCTTTTGCATGCAGGCTGGTAGTTTCTCGTTGCATATTGCTGGTCTTTCCCTGTTTGCTGCTTCCTGAAGTGGTAAAAAAAAAAAAGCCGGTAAACCCCGCCGCCACTTTGGTTTGGCTCTTATTGTTTTTTGAGTCCAAATCCCTGCTAACAACTCGGGAAGGTGACTTTGAGGATTCAGGTCTTCTTCTCCGTGGCTCATCAGTGCCAAGGCCTTTTTTTTAATTTTTTTTTTTTTAATTTATGGCTTTTTTCTTTTTTGTTGTCAGTGTTTTTTTTTTTTCGGAAGACAAGAAGATTGGAGTTAGGAGAGTGAGAGAGAGAGAGAGAGAGAGAGAGAGAGAGAGAGAGAGAGAGAGAGAGAGAGAGAGGGGTTGTGGAAACTTTCTGGAAGACTTGCGTGACCGTAACTCTGAGACCAGCGAGGTTGTTGCTGTGTGTGACACGACACATGTTGTCCTGCTGTTTTTTTTTCACTTGAATTCACTGCATCCTTCACAAACACACAACTCAGTCGCACACTGGGATTCAGTTTGTGTTCACTCTTGGGGGGGGGGGGCACGTCAGTGTGGATACAGCAGTGCAGACCGAAAAAGACAAAAAAACCCACATCGAATAAAGGAGGAACATTTGGAGAGCAACATCGATTCTTCCCTCCGCACGAGGAGTTTGCATTAAAAAAGGAAAACATGACGAGAAAGAAACAACTGAAAGACAATAACCAAAAATCATCAACACTGACTATTTAAGTACATATCTGAAGGAACAAAATCGACCTGACACAGCACATCAGATACACTATTTGTAGTATTGACAGTAACGTACATGTAAACAAGCGGTATTCTGAACATGTCGGCAGTCCACACAGGTGACATTTCACATCCTTCACATTTTTTGCATTCCTCAAAGAGGCCGTTCAACCTGAACAGAGAAGAAACGACGCTGCAGCAGCAAAAAAAAAAAAAAAAATACTCTATAAACTACAAAATAAATGGCTTCCGGGTTGTGACGCTTCATATTGGTATTTGGAATAATCAAACACAGAGTTGCAGGCGAGACTCAACCTTCCTGAAGCGTCATCCTTTTCAATGTTTAGTACATGAGAGAAGTTAAAGTGTGGGCGTAACATCTCAGCACAGCAAATCAGCTTTGGACTGATGATTCAAATTTCTGCACAACAACTGGACAGCGTTTTGTTTTTGTTTTTTTCCCTCATTCAGCAACGTTACCTTTTAGCGACCACATGCTTCCATTAGAGGGAGCCAGTTATACACAGATTTCCCCCCACAAATAGACAAACTGCACGCCGCACAGTTCAGCAGCACGCATGTCGGTCGATCGGCGCAGCACGCTGCAGCCGGCCGACATGCAACACGTCGGCACAGCAGCGCTCGGAGCAAATGTACCGACACGGGCCTGCAAAGAAGAGCTGCGAGTGATGTTATATCACTGGGGCGAGGTGTGAGTTTGGACAGCGATGAGCTTTTTGTTTGATCTGATACCAAGTTGGATGACTTTCTTGATTTTTGGGTTATTCACAAAAGGACCACAGCATCGCTTCTAGTTTCTTCACTCCATCTGTGATCTTTGGGTTCTGGACGAAACAGGAGACATTTGAGGAAGTCATGGTGGGCTAGACAAAACAACAAATTGAATAATCGAGAAAATAATCCACAGATCAGTCCCAAACAATACTAAAACAAAACCTTGGTACAGATTTACAGGCAGATCTTAAAATCAAAAGGTGCAGAGTCATGAGTGGTCTCATGTTGCACACATTGATTCAGGCTAACAGATGTTGCACTCAGTATTAATGTGATTAAAATTCCTCATCGGCTCTTAATAATACACCTCGAATCAATCAAATGTTGATATGTTGTTTTTTTTCCAAGAGCTTTTCTTGGTTGGAAGCATTAAACCTCTGCTGCCCTTCTCAAACACTGGGGATGTTTCAGCGGCACTTTAATATCATTATTGCCTGTTATTCCCCCGCGACTCTGATAAAAGTCGAGGGATTCCCTGTTTGCTGTATTTTCAAAGCTTTGAAATGTTTTGAGCTCTGCCCAGCGGTTGTTAAGGTGCTTCCAATTCTCCAGTGACTTTTTTTTTTTTTTTGCAGGCCGAGTTTAGGGATGTGGTTTATGTTCTGTACCTGCTCTCGCCTTTAGCAAAGGATAGTGTGGCTGCTGATGCTCACGCTATTTGAAACAAGAGGGAAGGAAAAAAATAAATAAAACGACTTCCTCCAGATAGGTTACAGGTAGAAAATCAAACAGCAGCCCTCTGAGTTCATTATGAACAAATGGATTTGGCCGTCTCTGGCGAGACCTTGGGGGGAGTTTCTCTGCGCCCGTCGCAGGGTTGGATGTTCTCGCCGTTTGTGTTTTATTGAGTCTATCGATCAGTGTTTCAATCTCATGCCCCTTTTTCCTTTTTCTCCTTGCCTCTCTGTCTCTTGTCTTACCTCACTCTTAATCAGAGATGCTCACACACACACACACACACACACACACACACACACACACATACACAGAAAGGCAAACACTCTGTAAGTACACACCTACACAGGCAATATAGTGTTGAAAAGAAAGTTAATAGGCTGTAGATACTGAGGGGCTGGTGGTGCAGGAGATGTGTGTAGGAGAGGGATTACCACTTTAAATCTCTCATGCGTGGGCCCACAAACTGTATCGGTGTTTTCCTTCCCCATGTTCCCACCTCGCTGTTCACGTCGCACTATAAATGTAACATCAACGGACAAAAACAGACAAATCTACAATGACAACGATCCTCTTAATACCTCTACCACTCTATGGTTAGCTATCTTTTCCTTTCTGTTTTTTAATCAACCTTTTTTCGTCCACAACTTTTTTTTTTACATTCAAGAACAGAACTAGTTACACGTACCAGCTGCACGACCAACCAGACTCCAACCTTCCGTCGCTTTCATTGCACTTACACGTCTCCGAGCCCGTCGACACCGCTGCGCTTTTTTCTTACATTCATCGTACAGATCTCTTTCCGGCTTACATTCGGCTTCGTTCTTCACTTTCACATTCAACATCAGACAACTTAACATTCGCTGGTCTCGTCTGTCTACTTACAGCATCACTGTCGGACAACTTGCTGTGGCGTTCTTCAGCATTTCAGTGTTAAGGACCGGGTGCTTTTTTTGAGAGAGAAATCTATGGAGGATGTGGGTCTCTACGATGTTTAACACTATAAAGTCACATTTAAGCTGAGGTGAGGGTTGATTCTGGAAGTTTTGTTACTTTTGTGTTTGCTTAAGTGAAACTTTAAAGTAGCTTTGCAAGAATTAGGCAACCTGATTAGTTGTTTTTGTATTTTTTTTTAAGCAGAATGCCCCCAAAATTGTTGGTTTCAGCATCAGGCATGTGTATCTGTGGAGTATCTAACGACTTTGGACTGACAATCGGACAAAACAAGACATCTGAAGGTGTCCGTTCGAGCTGTGGTAAACAATAATATTTGGCAGATTAATAGATAAGGAAAGTAAGAAAAAGTAAGAAAAAGAAATGCCATTATTTCTCGACTTGGCATGCAGGGGTTTCCCTGCTGTCAGTCACCGACTGTTTAGCACCTCCGAGTGCTTTTCCTGTAAAAAAAAGAACGGACTTCGGATCAACTTTTTGAAATGTGTACTGGCACCAACAACGCTCCCAGATGGAATGCACAAATATCGAGCGCTGTATTACAGCTAAAATAAGCCCACAGCGCTGTGTTTCTACCTGCTGCGCACACACTTTGATATACAGTAGAAGATGGCAGCTCACAGTTAGAAACCATACGAGGCTGCAAGAAAAATTCACCAGGGAGAAAAGTAAAAAATAGACATTTGTGTGCGAATAAAATCTGCTACAAGGACGAAATATCCCAATTTGAACTGAGTGATACTCCCCCTGGAAAAACCCAGAAAATTAAAGACTTAATGAAAAAAAAAAATGCAAAGCCCCTCCAAGTAATTTCCTCCATAGACCCCCCGTCATAAATAGCACACAGTTCCTTACGTGCCTCTTTGTCTTACGTTAATTATCATATCCACACGCCGCAGAAAACCCTGCCAAGAATTCTGCTTAGTTTGCTGCGGAAATTCCTTATCAACATTCCTCAAGAATACACCTGCTAATCCTTCACTCTTTTCTAAATAACCGCCTCCGCGCGCTGACCTCTTTACAATTCATCACCCTATTCCAGACTTGCTCTCACCACTCAATGCAGCACATTCACACACAGCCTCCGCTTCACATTCTGTTACCCTCCTGCACATTATGCTACCATTAAAATTAGACGCCATCCCGGCGCTTTGAACCCTCTCAGAGATTATCTGTGATTTTCTAGCGACCGTATAATGAGCATTTTTTATTTATTTTTTTTAATACAGTTTGCCTTCCGCCCTTCTCAGCGTTACTTTTCCTGGCACAGCGACGGGACGTTACCGCTGTCTGTTTTTGTTGGTGCTCATTCGCTTTGTGGTGACATTTTTCCACTCGGCGCGTTAGCGGAGCGGACAGCTCTCCGTGGCAGCGATCATCAACACGACCACAGCCGATACCCTGACGGCTCCCGATTAGACTCCCGGCCCAGCGGCGAGAATAAAAACGTTGGTGTTTTACATTTTGCAAACCGCTGATATGTTTGTACACGTCAAACCTACCAAATCGATAATTTTACAGAATGTCTCAAATGTATACGAGCTGACTTTCATGTCAGGAGTTGGAGATCCTGACGGTGAGGTGGTGGTGGAGTTACAGCTGTTGGAGTAGGACACCACTGTACTGTAGGCATAAAACTCACTCCATGTTTTCCTCTTTTTGTAGCTATATTGGACAGAACAGCTTAAGATTTTTGACAGACAAGACGGGAAGGAAAGGAGGAAAACATGCAGCAACAGCCTTCGGGTTGAAATCGATAAGAACTCAACCTTTCGCATATGGGGCGGACACTTTCCAGGTGAAATCACTGAACATTCTGCAGCCTTTTTAATGGCGACAAAACCGATGTGTTATTGCTAATATCGGATGTTTTTTGAATTAAACATCCTAAACATGATCTTTTCCTAACCCTAACCAAATTAGTTTTGTGCCTTAACCTAACCGGATCACAAGCACATCATTGTTACAAGACGAAGGTAGAAAAGTTTCTTCATATCAGTGGTTTGCAAAAACATACATTGCCGAAACGTATCTTGATGACTGGGATGCAAAGTCATTGCATAATTCTTCTAAAAAAGACATTATTTAATTCATCATAAACACACTCAGTGAATGTGGTCCCTTCTGTGGGTTCAGCCCAAAGATCCTGCTCCAGATGTTCCCCCACACATCACCTCTTCACAGACACAATGTCGCGTCTTGTCTGAAGGACACTGCAGAGGTTACCCACATTTTGCCCGTCTATCCTTTGTTGGGAGGGGGGGGACTCATTCACACAGCGCATCCATACCACGGAAGATGTCGGCACACAATCAAATCAAGACACTCGCTCAGACAACTACATTTTTCGAGGGCGACTCTTCCAAGGTGATTTGATAAAGCTAGCGAGTGGATAAGCTGCCAGACATCCTCAGAATAACAAGTGCTCCAGCTCAGAGGCTCCTCTGGCTTTGATGTTTGGCTTCAAAACGCGGCTTTATGCTGACAGCAGATGCCGAGTGAAGTACACACTACAGCTCCCCTTTTCCAGGTGACTGAGTTCAGATCCACCTCGGATTTAAAATTAAAAAATGAAAAAAAAGCATAAAAAAAAAATTGACCCACTTGTTCGTTCGTAGCCTTCTAACGAGCTAGTGCAATATAAGAAGCCTGGTCACCTGGTGGAGAGGAGAGGCTGGAGTGGATCCAGGGTGACGCTCGCTCTCTCAATCGTTCATGCACACTTTTTTTTTTTTTTTTTTAAATCTTCGCTGAGAATCGTTTTCTGGCTTGTTGATACAGATATTGCTCAGTGTATATCGCTCTATTTTATGGCTCGTCTTCCCAGGAAGAGTAGTTGTTTTCTTTTATTGCGTGACGCTTCACTCTAGATGTTCCCTCCTTCATCTGGAAATCTGAGATCTTCATTATCATCATCCCCAATTCTTATCACAGGATTGTTTATAAATATTCACAAGAACAAAACAAGAAAAAAAAAAAAAAACACGAGAAGTTTCAGTGGAGTAAACTCCCCTTTTAAATGCAGCTGTTATTTTGTCCACACACACCTTCCATCGCTCAGCTGACCTGCCCTGACCCAGGATTCCTGCTGATATCGTTTCCTCTCTGAGCTGTTTCATCTCGCTTTGAGCTTTAGTTGACCTCGGTGATTAGCTGAGCTGCTCGGCAGATGGTGGGTGGAAAGCTGGCTGAGCCACACTGTCACCAACTTTAGGGCTCAAGAGAGAGGGGGGACCACGGGGTTGAGGATTATGATGCCGAGTCAGTGCTGGAAATGCGTGAGTGGTGAATATACAGTACAATAGAGCCAGACGGTGGGTAGGCATGTGAGAAAAAGGACGGAAAAGACAGAATTGTCTGTTGGACAGAAAAGCTTGAGCATAACAGAGAAATGAAGGGAGTCAGAGACAAACAGTGGGGGCAGGGAGTCGGTAGCAGTTCTGGCTCAGGCCCTGGGTTTCTCTTTCTGTGGGGACAGGTGAGGGGGGGACTTCTCTCTCAGGGCGTCTTGGCTGCTGATGGACTGCCGACCCTTTTTATCCCTCAGCATCTTATAGTGCACTTTGGGAATGTGGCGGGCCAGTGAGGGGCCCGTTCCCCTCAGCCACCCTCAGTGCATAGTGGGCGGCTGTGTTCCCAGTGTCACTGCTGCCCTTTTCTGTCCCACCCTCAGTCTCCTGTGCTATGACGCATCGGCCTTGGGAGTTTCTTTCCGTCCGTTCTTCAGGGACGGCGAGTCCGACGTCTTCACCGTCTTCCGGGGAGGACTCACCGGTTCGCTGGCGAGCTCGTGTAGCGACGGCTCCTTATACATCGCAACTGTGTGACAGAGATAGAAGCTTAGTTAATAATTAAGGAGGTGACTTACTGTGTGTTATTGTGATTTTCTACTGCAACAGTGACACTTCCCTCTGGATTAATAAAGTAATCCATCTATCTGTCTGATTATTAGCTAAGATGAGCTGTTTTGAATTGTGCCAAAGTGACACAAAGGACACAAACCCTCTATAACTTTGGGCAGGAAGTGTGCAGCTCCTTTGGTCTTCTTCACCCGGTTGCCCTTCATGATCTGGCCGTCACGGTTGATACCGATATACCAGGAGCGGCCAGACTGGGTCTGGCGATAGAGCATGGAGGAGTACGTAACGTAGTAGTTCTCAAACACACTCTCCTTGAACTTACACTCCGGAGTGAAGTGCTCCTGGAAAGAAAGAAATGCATAAAGGGGGGGGAGGTGCGTTGTTAGCAAACAAAGCAGGAGAAGAAAAAAATAATGTGCAAGTGTCATGAGAAATAAACTGAGTCTTTGAACATGAGCTCCAGCACACGTCAGCAGCAAACACTTGAAGAGGAAATACACGGACACGAGCACTGACGTACATTAATTAGGTGACTGTCTCCTCAGGGAAAGGATGGAGAGCATTATATATCTGGACTTGTGTTTTCTTTGAAAGCGTGAACATCACGTTCCCTTGGGACCAACAAAGTAAAGCATGCATGCTATAGTCCTACATGGAAAAAATAGGATTAACATCTTTGCTAAACATAACACGTTCCCAACGGTAAAGAGCAAAGAAGATGAAAAGCAAAAAAAGCACTTACACCAAGACAAAAACACATTCAATCTAAAAACATACAGTGCGTACTGTATATATTGTATATATATTGTATGTTATTTATGACATCAAACTGCAGAGACTAGTCCAGAGGAATCCTAAGATTAGAAGACCAAGTTTCCATCACTCAAACATAATAGTATTTGGAATAGGGTTAGGAGATGGCATACAACAATATCCTTAGTGAAACATCAACATGAACAATGACATTGTTGAAGGGAGGCTGCAGAAAAGCCAAAATCATAGGAATCCAACATGCAACCCCTTCTGGGTTCTGCACTGCAAACTTATTTGAGTTGATTGAAACGACCTCAGTCGACTAGCTATTCTGTCGAAACTAGACTGAAAACAACAGCACAAATATCAATGGCACAACTGTACAGATGCACAGTAACCAGCAGAAAATAATACAGATCAACAAAGCATTTTTTTGGACTCTCAGTGATACAGGGTAATGTTTTATTAGATGGTAAGGCCCTAACGACTCTGAACTCACAGGTGTCCTTAACTGTAAGGACACTCCCACACAGTTTAAAAACCAGGAGCTCCCCTCCAGTTAGTTAGAACTGAAGAAGCCTCTTGGATGAGAGGTGAAACATCTTCAAGAAACTGAGACAAGTACACTTGCCTACGCTACAGCATCTAGACATTAGACGTAAGGCTGTAACTCAAACTTGCTCAACAAATGCTTGAATGATTAGTCTAATATCATAATAATAAGTTGTTGCCAATTTACTTGATGAATCAATTGATCGTGAATGTTTCAGTGCTTTATTTAGATATGCCAACGGATTATTTTGCTTCATTTAGTTACATATGAGTCACAACAAAGGATAGGAAAAAGTACAAAAACAAAAACACGGAGTAATTGATTAAGACTTGTGATTAATGGTTGTAAATAGGCATTGCTTTGTACAATTAGGGAGCACAACATATGACCACCATTCATTCATTCGCCCTTCACTCCCCCAAAGGAGAGTTAGCAGTACGTCTTTACTACAGGCTTCTCTCACGTACTGTCAGTTGTTTCCTGACTGGCTAAATCTGAATGGACATTTCAAAATGAAATTAGCTGAACTTGGATGAATTCCAAACCGTGTAGCCGGTCGTTGTAAATGATCGCGCTCCGGCAGCACTTCCCCTCCGTCTCTGTCCTCAACATAAGGACTACTGAACCCTGCATAATGTTGACTGCTGATATTAACCAATAGCGACAGATATACATCTCTTTTAGTCTCCATCAGGGTCTTGACAGGGTCCTTCCCCTGTCAGAGAGCAGAGCCAATCTGCTGGATTGATTAAGTGAGAGCAGCAGGGCAGAAATGGCTGAGTGGAGAATTTCTCTCAAGACTAGGGGACGACGGAAAGGGCCAGAGGATCACAACTTGGCATAGACGAGCTTTAATAAAGAGCCAAAAGTAGATTGAGAAGGTATAAGAGACCTCCAGTTTCACACTTATCACAGATCATCACCTTTCTCCTTCACAGTGAGTCGTCATCCTTTAGCTGAGAGGGCAATTCAGGACTTTGTGCCCTTTATCCGTCCACTCCCGTCCTGCTGCTCCACCACATTTTCTGTTTTATTATTTTTTTTTTTCCTGACATTTTGACTTCCCATCATAGAAAAAAAAAAACAAGCCCCTACCAACCCCCTTAACTCGACCAACTCGCCCACCACCATGACCACCGCGTCGCAGGGCTATTTTAAGATCCTCTGACAGGTTTGATATCTTCTGCTGCGCTAACACAAAGAGGATGGGATCGATAGATGATCTGCTTCATTCATTATTAATCAGGCCAGAGGAGCAAGAGGGGTGGGAAGTGCGGGAGACAGAAGGGGAAAGGCAGGGGAGGAGAGGATCGCTCGGAGAGGACAGAGGAGGTTGCTGGGTAATGAAGGAGATTATGATGAGAGAGAGAGAGAGAGAGAGAGAGACAGAAAAGGGAGAGGCCTGCTTTCTTTGCATCTCCCCCAGGACCGGAGCAGGAACCAGCACCAAGCAGCACCCCTCGATCCAACACTCACATCTTCCTCCGGCAACATACCCTTCAGCTCAACCTCTGAAATGACACCCCTGATAACCCCTCTCCCAAGTCATCCTATAATTACCCATCATAATCAGTCCCCTGAAATTAGCCTAATGATAGAACCCACATCTTCTGCTGCGTTTCATTCAAGAAGTCTCAAAAGGTCTGGAGGAGGAACGATGACCCAGAGAGAGCGCAGACAAGACCATGGAATAAATGTCCTGGAGAAGATTTCAAAGACAGGCCCCCGGAGTGATTTTTCATGATAACCTACCACGATGGCAGATACGTCTGTTTCCTAACTGACGCAAATATGTTGCTGTGATTCCCTGAAGCTGACCTTGAGGTAACCTCAGCCGAAACCACAGAGAGCTGAGGGGTGTGCTGACTTAAGGTATCAGTCAAACCACCAGATTTACCTGCGCAGATGACTAATCTTTGAGGGGGTTGTGCATTTTTTTTTAACCGTGTGGCTGCCTGGGTTAGAAATTAAATAACAAAAAAAACCTTCATCTTCAACTGTGACTTATTGAGAGACTTGGGTAGCTTCCCCTTCCATGTGTCTCAAGCCAAAAAAGAAATGAAACGAAAGCAGAGACGAAACGAAAGCAGACGAGGAGAAACGTAATACGTAGCGTCCGTGCTGAGAATCCCCAAGATGGGAAGAACCTCTTTATGATGCAGAGCAGCACCCCCACCCCTCCCACCCAAACCCGCCCACACACACCAGCCTCCTTCCTCATCTCTGATTACATCGATTCTACCTGCTTCAGTTAAAGCTTAACTCTCCATGCCACCATACACCAGGATTTGGACTTTCCAACCAAATAAAGATGGCGAAGTACTCGTAATACTCGCTCACAGGGGCAGAGTTCCCCCTCAAATCTACTGTCTTCTCCCCGTGTTTAATGAGGATACGACGGCTGGGAATGAGTGTTATGACGAAAAAAGATGAAGTGAGGCCGTGAATAATATTTAATCTCTTGTTTACTTTGGTTTCATCATGCGTGCACAGGCGTGAAATCAGAACCAAGCGCCCCTGAAAAAAAACATGCAGCTCCACTTCTTGGATTCGAAACACGTTCCAGCATAAGTGACGTGCAATTATTTGCAGTCCCCTGTTCAGACAGCAGGGGTCCCAGTGTCACACCGGGGCTCCCCCTTGCATCTATTGACTGTCCCATCAGGCTCCCAGTGTAATCTATGGGAAGCTGGGAAATCTGCCCAGCTGCAGTAATCCCGCCATATTTCCACACAGTGCCGCTGAGCCGACCCCACTCGCACGCACGCGCACCGTGTGCATGCGACGCAGGACGCCGCGGTCTGCAGGCCACGCCGCCGATGTTGTTGACGAGGGCCAGATGTAGATGCACCGCGACACGCCACGTTACGTAAGTCAATAGGGCATAGACGTGCTTATTAAGAGGGGGCTTTACGAGGAGGATGAGACTGGCAGTTAATACCGTCTAGCATGGCCCATCTCTAATGCTTTATGATAGCTCGGGGAGGCGTAGCGCTTGCACGACAAGAGCAGAGTGGATAGTAATGTGCAGGGACTGTGCCGCGTTGACTGACAGCTGGAAGGCCCTTGTCAATAAAATGAATCTGAGAAGAGTGGCGGCTGACATTCCCTGTTTGACCCTCAATGACAGAGGTGACACACACACATGCACGCACGCAGACACACTGCTTTTAATTTTCCAGGACACAGAAAGCAGTGGTTGATTGTGTATCATCATCGCCGTAGGACTATGTTCTAAAATATCCCGCAGGCAGTTTTTGGAAGGAGAGCAACGTCACAAGGTCCATCACCAGTCAATCAGAAAGGATAGGTTTTGCCTTCCCTAAGTGCTCATAATTGGTCGCCTGGCAAAGTGTCCGTCTTTCTCATTGCATTTCCGCACTTCATCTCGTCTCCTCCCGCCCGGGCCAATTATTCTCTCCGCTACTTTTTTTTTTTTTTTTTTTCTAAATGTCCACATTTTATCCTGTCCCGCGATAAAAGCGATGCTATCTCGCCGCCGGTGTTGTCCTGCATCTCAATGCGGATCCTTCCATGAGAAGAATGGAAAGGACACAGCTTTTCGTCAATAGGTCTCGCGCTCTGTCTCTTTTCTTTATCCCCCATCCTGTGTCCTTCTGTCTGTCTTTTCTCTATCACACACACAGACACACAAACACAAGTTTCCCAGGCCGACACAGATCACAAACAATAGTGATTTTTATTGTGTTGCTGTCCTTTGAGTGTTTTCTTAAATGCATCGCTCTGTGACTGTGTGAGACACGTCCACAGCGGCAGATTTAGAGGTTTGGGGACCAAAGACAGCCAGTAACCAAATTCTCACAATGTGACTTTTGGCTTAAAGTCATCCACTGTGAATGGCGCATTTCAGCGCAGGTAAAAATGGTGTTTTGTACTGGAGAGCAGTGCAGATGGATGGCATGCGTTGATATATATAAGGATTACAATTACATATTTTTATAAAATTTTCAGATGTTGTTTCAGCAACGATATCGCAAAATTTGCATCAGCAATAACCACATCACAGTATGTGTGAGGTCAAGCATTCAGTTATTTGACATTTCAGATATATATATATATATATATATTTTGTGTTTTAGCACTTGATAAACATGGTAAATAAAGGTGCCCCTCAGTCGTCTTTCTGCCATTCAGTGGTTGTAACCATGGTGACCTCCACCCACCGTGACATCACATGCGAAGCCTGTTCAATTTATCTGGTGAAAATGTCTGTTTTGTTTTTTTTTTTCATACTGCAATCAGCGATGGGCCTTTCAAGCAAAAATGCTATTTGATATTCACACGGTTTGGATGTTATTCAAAGGTCGTCGCCCCTACCTGGTGGTATCGCATTGTTTCCAGGTGCCGATAAAAACAATGAACAATATGTATTCTTACATAACAGTATATTTAAGTCGTAATACATGTTACAGAAAAAAACAGAATAGGATGTCCCGGTCACGTTTTCTCCGCCCTGATCCTGTCCGATTTCTAGATTAACGATGCATCACTAGACCTCGGTCCACTTCTGGTCTGCACTCTTCTGTAACACAGTGATCATCCGTCACAAACAACCTTCGGTCGAGCGCAGACACCAGCTGCAGAGAGCGTTTAAAGCAGACAACAGACGTGATTACGTTTGGCCTGATATCAAGTTACTGAATTAACATGTTTACAGAGTCGGCAACAGCTACAACGACCCGCCGCCGACCTCATTTGTCATTTTTAAGTGGTGAAAGCAACAAACGCACTGATTAAAAAATCGTGAATCCGCTGCTTGAACTTATTGTACTTGCCATGTGCCTGAAAGATTACTTTGTGAAGTAGTAAACAACCAGTCCACTGGATGTAATCCTGAATGAAACTGCTGAAATGAGACCGGATAGTAAAGTCAGCGTGGAGGGGTGGGACAGTAAACAAAAGGTTGCATGCTACTAAACTTTAAAAATATTGAACTCATCATTTTGCATAAATGATTATGATTATTGAAAACTTAGTTAACTGCAGACTAACTACATTCCTGCATTGTATAGTTCTTCATTGGTGAGTATAAAACATTTTGATCCCAGAGGTAGCTGCATGTAATCTGATAAACTCCGGTGGTTAAGTTGCATTGTGGGTAATGTGTGATCATTTGTTTTTAACCTGTCCAAAATGAGCCCAGCAGTGATACAGTAGTGCAATGTTTCCCCTCTTTACTAAGTTATTATTATGATTATTGTTCAGTAGTAAAGTGTAGCATTTCAAAGTAGGGTTGTGTGAGTGGTGTGGGGGTCACAGGCGGAGGTGAGAGGTTGTGGAAAGATACTTAATGACTTTCACGTGGGTCAAAAAAGACGTTAATTTTCTCTCAGACATGCAGTGAAATGCTCAGACTGTAGAGCCGGTGGTGATAGAGGAGAGCAGCGCTGCAACACAAGCTGGCTGAGGTGAACAAAAAAAAAAACAGTGCTGTGCAGTAAAAAAAAAAAAGGGGGGGATTGCAATTTGATAGGTTTCATTTTTGATACCAATCCTGTATAATATGTCCAGATGGACTCCTCTTATTCTTTGCATTCATTGACCGATGGTGACGTGCTTTAAAAACTGCCTGCATTAAAAGCATCACATTTTTTAGAATAACAGGCAGGACCCACGTCTGAAATCCTGATTGCGACAAAAACTTCTCTCTGTGAGAACTTGCCCGTCAACAGTCACCTCAGCTTCCTTCAGCACAAGCCATTTTCCCTCTTTCTCTTTCCATCTGTCTACGAGGAGTTTTCCAGAGCACATAGATTATAAAATGGGGCACGAATGAGCCAAGCTCTATTTTTAAATCAGGATCAGCCATTTCCTGTTGTCACCTACAGGTAGCGAGGCTGAGAAGGAAGCAGTGGATTTTTCTGTGCTTGTTACAGAGCCTCGGCCCCACAACCTGACCGCAACATGCGCGTGTCAGGAATGCGAGGAAAAAAACTACGAGTTGTTCGGGAGAAAACAGCATAATTACTATCAGCTAGCAGCAGAAGAGGCGGTATCACAGGGGGGATGAGGAAAATAGCTGGAAGGGAAGCAACTAGTCACTCTGTCAGTCACCCCGACTCTCCTGAGGATGACAGTGACGAGCTTATTTCATCGTAAATGGAGACATTGCTTGCGCTCTCTTGGCGCCTTCTAAGTGTAAAAAACATGCTCTTTACAGCACAATGATACGTGTGAATGGGCCACATCACGCCACCTGCACTCCCTCCTACACCGGCAAATTAGCACATGAGATACATTATAGAGAACGCAATGGGAGTCATAAAATCAGACATGCATGATGTTACGCGAGGAGGCAGCTGTTACATTGCGGTGTGCCCGTATCAACGCGGTCCTGTAACTGTACGTGGTTGACGCGAGAGGAGATTCTCTGAAGGAGGTCAGTGTGGGATGCAGCGCAGCTATCGACTGGGTGCCGAGGAAATCCCTTTTCTTCCTCTCTGTTCGCAGAGGCGAAGGCACCAAAGTCTGCTGCATGCTAATCAGGGGCTCAGGAGATAATAGGAGGTGGCGCATTTGCCATAATTCAAGATTTAACTCTCGCAGAGGCGGATGATGCTTTCTCCTTTACATCTCATATGCATAAAACCACTTTGTGCATATCATTTCCCCACACATCCAGGCTGAAACCATCACAGTACACGATGGAGTGAGAACATCCCATTTGTTACATTATATATAGATATATATACTGCTGTACTGTACTATAATGTATTGTTACTATGTACTATTTAAATACACACAACAATCTTACTCTTTTGTGGCGTAATAGAACACTAAAATATGATTTTAGGGCTATAAATAGGCGATATAGCAACAGAGTCTTGGTCTGTCATGAAGCAGTAATGCCTGGTTTAGACAGTTTCATGAGAGTTTGATTAGACGACCCCTCGCTCGTTGAGCTTCCTTGCAAAAAAATGTGGGTTTTCATGACGCTAAAGCAGTTTTACAGCACTGTGCGAGGAGCCGATCAGAGTGCGCACCCGAACTAACATTGTCACAGGGGAACGCTCTCACTAGAACGTCCAGTCGACGCTCAGTTCGATGAAGACAACGCCTCCTGCTAATACATGCACTAAATTTGCACTAAATGAAGTTCTTAAGAATAACTGGTTGATCTTCTCTGATACTGTGTTTAAGAGCAGATGTTTGCAGCTCGACTATATGAAACAAAACAAGTCGTTATAGTAACACTGTCGTGAGTACTGTGCTTGTAAGTGTTCCCCATCTCTCTTTCACGCCTCCCTCTAACTGCTCACACATTTCTGCTTCCCTATCTTTGGAATGTAATCCATCTAGTTTAATGTACGTTAATGCGACAAATCAGTTGGACCGTCCTTTTTTATTTTACCCGCATCTAAAAACTGATTCGAAATCTTGTTCACGGTCATTATGTGAGCGTGTGAACTTGACAAAACAAAAGGTGAAAAAAAAAAGTACTGATATGAAATTTAAAACAGAAAGAAACATAAGGTGCCCACTTGCCATGTTTCCCACCTGCCCCGGACTCAAAATCCGTCAGCGGTTCCTGCACTCGAGACCCCGGATCCTCCGACAGGCTCTCCGAAACTAATTGGAATACTCATGCAGGTCGTCTCACAGGTTGTCACCCTGTCTCTCGACACTCCGCCTCTCTGGGTCTCACCTTTCTCCCTCAAACATTCATACACACTTAAACTTAAAAAAAGCACAACACACAACTGCCTTTGTCCACTGGTCTCTTGGAAATCCTTCTTCACTGTGGAATTTACGGCCACAGATCCGTAAACCATCCATCTTATTCTCATCCTCAATTCTATGTTCACCATGTGACCGATCTGCAGGGTATACATACCGAGGTATAGAGGTATCCTTCGCTATTCATGGCAAGGTACAGGCCTGTCTTTGCCCCCTGGATTGCCACAATCCGCAGTCCCACTGGAATTAAGTTGAACTGTGCTAGATTGGGGAAATAAAGTTGGAAAGAGACAGTGAGAGCAATGAAAAGAAGAAGTTAGAGAAGACTGTGAAAACAAAACCACAGTGCTGTGTTTTTGCAGCAGAGTGTGTTTTTTTTTTTTCATTATTAAGGCTGAATGTCACAACGCAGTGTCACTGCTGCTGCGTGCTATATCTTTCCATAAGCCCAAAAATACAGTGACCTCTCAGAGTTTATGTTGATGTAAACACAACGCCATGTCACCTTCACTATGCCACACATCGCCTCTAAACCTGGAACATAACGGAGATGTCCTGCTGCAAAGAGGGCTCAGAGGAGAGAAGGTGGAAAAGTGGACGGACAGATACAGCGACTGGGTTTGTTACATTGAGCCTGTTGACAGTGAAAGATTCAAACAAATTTTAATTACATCCTGAAGTCTGAGTGTGATCTCAACAGTGCAGGTGGTGACCTCTAGACTTCTTTATGCTTCCAAAATTTTGATTTCTATGCATGAATTCTTTTTCCTCACTGTCCAACAACTGACTGCCTCTGAAACATGAGCCTGTGTCTAATGATCCGTAATCAAAATAAACAAATACATTTACTTTAAGACTCAGAAAGTAGCCTAGCTTAGATGGTAACGCAAGGAAACACACAACCCTGTGTTACAGGTGATCATAATGTCAAGAGTTTTGGGTTTTAGGGCGCTCAGTAGCCCAGTGTGCAGTAGAGTGGGCGTCCCATGTACAGAGGCTCTGTCCTTGCTGCAGCGGCCCCGGGTTGGAGTCCCGGCCTGGGGCTGCGTGTCGCCTCCTCCCCCTCTCATCTGTGACGCTGTACTCAGCGTGACTTAAATTCAGACAGCACCCTTTGCTTTTGGGGGGATTTTGTGAAACTTCAAACATTGCGAATCGATACTGGCGATTTGAAAACAAAAGCGCAGATGGCTCTTTAAGGATAAACACATCTGCCGTGCCAAGGGCAAAAAAGATTTGCTTAATTGCTTGACATGCAGAAGTGAAATATATAACAGTGCGACTTGGAACTAATTAGACAGATGAGCTGAAAAAACTCCTGACTTTGACTCTTCAGCCCCCTATAGCACAGCGTGACACCTGCTGTGGTTCTGTATAGCTCACTGCGTTCAGTGCAGCATTAACTTTGCAGAGTTGGATTACAGCTCCTCAGTGAGCGTATAAGCTGTTTCCATACTTGGGCTATATAATGATGTTTCATGCGTTCAAGTACAGTATGGTTTTTCTGCCTTGTTCCCCTATTGGGGAGCTGGAGACTAGACTGTGGATAATTTGATTAGAATTGCACGACGCCACCACAAGCAGACGTGTAGGCAGTAGACAGAGACACACACACACACACACACAAACAAACACACTCACAAAATGAGCTGCTTTCATCCCTTGTGCTGTCCATGGTGCCGTCAGGCTGCATCTGCAGGTAGTATCCATGTTGGCTGTATAGCCGGGTAACAATGCCCTTCAGCTGCGGCTCTGCAAGAGAGCACAGGGAAACAACATCGTGTTAGACAGAGGTCGAGAGCAGAAACGACACTCGCTGATGTGTAGGTCCTGAAAGAGAAAGGGTTAGTCACGTACGTTTCTCAGTCAGTCTTCCTGCGGGTAATATTTATCGTTGGAACGTGGTTTATTTGTAATATCTAAAACCCTGGAATAGTTGATGTCTGTTGGATGGATCGCACTGCAGTTCGCACAAACATTCAAGGTCCCAGAGGACAAATCCTGGCTGGTTTATTTGTAAGGAATTCGGGTTATCCACTAGCGTTTGTCTCGTGCCATCAAACAACTTACCGTCAGAAAGTGAGAGCGTGCCATCATGCTACACTAAGAGATGGTGATGGTGTTAAACATTTATCATTATATCTGCTGATCATGAGCATGTTACGATTGTCATTGTCCGAATACTGATCCAACGTATTCAACGACATGGGAATAAGCTTCAACAATCAACTGTCTTTCTCCAGAATCGCCTTCCCTAACTTTAATCCGAGCATCTTTTTCTGCATTATAATCCATAAAAAGAACATTTTTATATCGGGAAATATTAAGCAACATGTAGGACGATACTGACGAATCTGTGGCAAGAAAATGTCGGCTGATGATATCTGATATACCTTACATACTGATGTAATGGTATGTAATACCTTACTTAAGATTCTGCTCGTTAATTTCCAGAATTCAAATAACAAAAGCGCAAACTGTCTTTTATCAACTGCATCAGGGATATATATGAGAAATATCAAAGTTAGACATATCAAAGTCACCTGAAAGGCTTATTTGGCATTGTTGTGATGACTTTAGGGAGTTTCCCCATGAGGGACAGAACACAGGATGATTGATCTCTGACATCATTACCATAATAGACGAACGCTTCAGAGTAAAACAAGAGAACGCAGCTATTTCTGTTGTATACGTCTTGTTAAGAGTAAGAGATTTTTACTCTCTTGAGGAGAGAAGACATTTCTTAGTTAATGAGTGAGTTGCCAAAGCTACAGTCTCGGACTAATCCACCTAACGCTGGGGATGTGTAACATCGGCTAACCAGTAAATAAAACGCCTGAGTAACTTGAGCTAACCCGTCAGTCCTCTCTGCTGCTGCCAGTGGTATTTTTAGCAGGAGCCGGGTCCATCACAGGGTGAAGTCAAGTGAGAGAGTTGGTCTGTCTCCCGCTAAATAAAAGATAAATAATCAAGCGGGGCCGGGTGGTGCAGGAGAAGACGGAGGGCGAATGGAGAGGCTGAATGTTTCATGAGCGGAGTCCCTGCAGCCTACTTTGCGTTCATTTAAGCAACCGACAGAACCTTTGCAGCAGCTCTCAGACGTCACCGGTAGTCCCGCCCCCCCCCCCCCAATTACTAGAAACACTCCGTGTGTTGTGGAAGTCTAAATTGTCTCCCGAGCCTCGATGAGTCGCTGCCTCCGCCCGGCTATGAGGAGAACCTTGTACTGTAGGTCCCCCCTCGCTTATAGCTTAAAGCTGAGTGTTTTAAAGGAAGTGACCAGGCTCCTTTGCTGCAGCTTTAATAAGGGAGATGAAACATAGATGAAGAGGCAGTTTATGACGACACCTCTGGAGGAACGAGGGCCATCCGGGAGTTCCCCCCTCTGCTAAACTCGCGCACAATGCCCTCGCACGCTCTCCCTGGAGGAAGGACCTAGGGCACTGCGCAATCTGCCTGTCTTCCTCGGACTAGCGCAGGGAGAGAGTGGCAGAAGATGCAGGGGGATGAGATCTGTAGGACAATTTCCCAAAGGAAGTGTGCCAGGGTGCAGGCATCAGTGAAACTGTGACCTACTCCCATTGTTCCATCTGCAGCGCTCCCTATCCTCTCTGGCTTTCAAAGCCGCTTGTCAAAACATTTCAGCATCTCCGCTCCAGCACTTTCTTCTTCTTCTTCTTTTTCTCCCCTATTCCATTTTCATACCCCTTTGAGTTGTGTACACTTTCATCCCACCTAATAACTTCATACATCGTCCAATCAGAGTCGGGAGTGGGGGTGGGGGGGTGTTCGTTACTCGTCCCCGCAGACGCAAAACAGAGAGATGAGGAAGAGAGAGAGAGAAAGAAAGGGAAAGTGGGAGGATCAGGGAGAAGAGTGGCGAGCGGTGGGACAGTCAGGGAACAGAGCGAAATGAGATGACACTGTCATTTCATTAAGAGTGACGGCTGTATGTGCTCGGGAAAAAAAGAGCACATTTAGGCAGGAATTCAATAGACGGCTTGCGCAATATGGCTGCAATCAGAACTCCCATGCTCGGTGTCAGGGGCACTAAAACTAATGTTTCACTTAGAGGGGCCGGCTCTCGTCTTCTGAATCCCCGTCGCAGCGCCATCCACTGTATCCATGGTAATGAAGCGATGCTCCCAGCTAAAACAACAACAGTTGTATTCACAGATTCAGAGATGATGAAACAAAAAAACAGCTCTGGTGGACTCTTGCCACCTTATTACCATATTGCAACTTTGTACCATTTTAGGCCCAATGTCATATTTTGTCTCTAGAAGTCAGCACGCCTTTATTTTTATGGTAATGTGGGCGCACAGCAAATGCACTCTTTTTTTTTTCCCTTGAGACTGAATTATAAAGTTGTTAAAGAAGTTGTGGTCTTGTGGAATGTGGGGTACATGTTAGTCAGTGTTCAGAATAAGGTTTTTACAGTCTTATCGTCATGATCCCGGTTTTTGTGTTCTTGTATTTCCTGTTTTATTGCGAAATTGTGCTCTCATCTTCCTTTTCACTTCCTCCCTTTGTGTGTTTTTCCCTCCTTCCAGTGTTTTCCCATTCCATTCCCTCACCTATCCTTCTCCCTCCTCACTCCACCTGTTCCTCATCCCCTCATTAGTGTCTGTATATAGTCGTTGTTCTCCCTCATGTGTTTGTCAGTTTGTTCCCGTGACGTTTCCCACCAGTGTCTCCCTGTTGGTATCTTTCTGGTTTTTGTTCCTTGTGTGTTTTCATTGATTTGTACTCTGCTTTTACTGCTTCTTTGTCTTTGGTTTTTGTATCGTTCAGCTTTTGTTTCCTCGATCCTGCCTCCCGTGTCTTGTCTGCATTTGAGTCCTCACCTTGTTTCCCCTGTAATTATTACAACTTTATTTCCAACGTGCATCTAATCAGAATGTTCTTGACTTGAACATATTCCAAATTTGCTGAAGGAGGTTGATGGTGACTTAACTGAGAATGGTCTAACAGGATCATGAATTTATGCAGTTATATGAATGTGACATTGCCTCGTCATTTTGGTGAAAAAAGGAAACTAATTACCGCCCGCTGTCTGACACCATTAGCCAGTCAGTTTGCAGTTCTCATGCAAGTCCGTCCAGACTGATATAACATATATAGTGCAGACTTTGAACTAATATACTGTCCTCACTTAGAGACTAATCTTAATGGTGTACGTAGGACTGATGAGGAGCTTGGTGTACGTGGTATAATAGCAAAGTGACGCTCGGTATCAGTTAAAAACCGATGAGCTTGTGCAGGAGTTTACGCTGTATGTTGATTGTGGTGAAAGTTCATTCAGGGAAATGGGAAAAAAAGAGTCAAATGCCTTGTAGGTGTTTCCATGTTTGGCCAATAAAAGCTGATTCTGATAGAAGACCAAGTTAAAGCAGCAGACGGTGCTTCAGATCTGGATGTTGCTGCACAAAACACAACAAATCTTTTCTGATCGGTGAATAAATTCTTGTGTTACGACCAAGTTCTAATCAGTTCATCCTCGAGGACCAAATCTTAAGAATGAGTCCTCTGACCACGGCTACTGCAGGCGCCCAGGCGTAACAGCTTCTGTTGCAATGAACACTGTAATACGGGTCCAAGATCAATATACTGTATAGTGATGAACTGACTCATTAATTCAAAATGATGAATGAGTTACACTTTTTTTTTCTACGTGTGTGTTTATCTGCTGTGAACTTCTGAAGCTTTGTTTTTTTTTGGGGGGGGCTCTAATAGTTCAGCGCTACGAGGCTTTTTAACAACATGCAAATGAACAAAACTGTGCATAATCACAACACTGCCTCGACTCGCTGTAATCAAATAGCAAGAGATGCGCTACGTCCCCGTGCTTATTCTGCCCACTGCTCCCCTCTCGCAGTCTTGACAGCATCTGTAGCTGCATAACACACACACACACACACTCTGTTCTCGTTGTTAATGTCGCTGTGTGTTGATTTCAGCGGTGCATGCGTCAAAGTTTCAACAAACGCATCACATTGTTTCCTGAGTAACCTTTCATCAAAAATGGGTAGAAGGGAGTGCATCACACAGAACGTCCCCACACTGAGGATCCGTTTGTGCCTTGATATCGTCTCGTCCTTCACTGACTTTACAGGCTTTTGTGGCACTCTGACAGTAATTAATGTAAAATCTTTTAATGCTGCTTTCCATTTTATATGTAGAGTGTTTCACACTGGATGCCTTCCTATTGTTTTTACCTTCAAATCTGCTGCATGAGTTAAAACAAAGGGGCTCTTGCAAGATTGTGTTTTGCAGCTTAATCGAGCAAATTGCAGGAGACGGCTTTAAAAAAGGAATGGTCAAAAACAATCCTGACGTTTGTCCTTAGCGCTGGCTCAGAATCCACAAAAACAAGCGGATACCTAATTTTCCTATAATGCAACTGGATGGCGACTTTCATTAGACCTTCCCTGTCCACGTTCCCACAACTTCAGTCTGCAAACCCAAGTGATGAGATAACATCAGAGAGCGTAGTGTTGTCACAGCACTGCAATTTCTGCCTTGAAAAATATCGATATATATATATATCGCCATGTCTGGTATCATTGGAGATAAACATAACAAGGCTTGTACACTGTGTATACGTACATAGCAGCATCTAAGTCAAAGCATTTTCCCGTCAGCTGAGACCCTGCTGTCTGAGATTCCTCAGGCTTGATAGCTCTGGGGGGGGGATTAGCTCAGATTTGAGAATTACAGATGGCTGTTGGGCCAACAAGAGGACAACATACTTACCAACAACAGTTTACGGGGCCATTTTGTCTATTGCCTCAGTGATGGGGAAATCGGCGCCGTCAGAAACCTTGCAAAACTCTGTAAAGTGGTCAGCCTTACGTTTCCTAAAGGTGTGTTGCTTAATGTTATAGATACTTTTGTGTGCACTGACTGGTAAGAATGCCTGTGTCCTTCCCTTCCTTATATTCCTCAAATTTAAAGTATTTCTGAGCAGAACTCCTGCTGTTTTCTTTGTCAACAAACCCGACCACGGAGGCTTTGCATCGCCATCTTGAATATCCTATAACACCATGACAAAAAGGAGTGAATGAGGCGAGTGACAGCACAGAGAGGCCGCTCAGACGTGGTATTACCATCCGTCCCGAGTGATCCGATCACAAGTGGACAGCTTTACACCTGGGTTTTGACACAAGTCGCGACCTGCATCTCGAGTAACTGCTTGCGATCGGATCTCACTTATCGGTTCTATACGCAAATAAACACGTTGATCACTCGGACAAAAAGACAAAAAACTCAGCGTATAATTTCACATAATTTACGGTCAAAAAATTAACAACAACAACAACAACTCACAAAATTGCATGATTTCTTTCTGCGGGTGACAAAGATGTTACCTTCACTGATTACTTATTACTGTATTTGTAAAAATGTCACATTTGCCATCAATTAAATGGTGTCTTTTTAAAAATACAGTTAGTGTAAACTGAGTTAAAGACGTGAGAACACATGTCGGCGTGGACCACACCGCCTCTGATTGTGGCCTTCGTGATCATATCTCAAAAGTGTTTACAATGCATCTTGGGGGCATCCACATGAACTTGTCTCCTTGTGATCAGATTACTCAGGACTGATGAAAATACCACACAAGTGTGTGTGAGAGACAGCACGGCCATGTTGGGCAGAGAGAGAGTGAGAAAGCTAGTGCTGGTGAATGATACACTACAAACTGCAGCATAGAATGTATGAAAATCAATATTTTCGGCGACTCTGACGACGTAATCAGGATTATTTCTCTCCTCACAATGCTCCCTCCAGATGCACAGACCACACGTGGCCCTTTTAAACTTAACAGTTTGTGCCAAGCCAACTTTTCTTTCTCCCCCCTTCATAAGCCCCGGAGAAGCACACTGACGGATCGTGACACACTCTGACAGCAGTCTACCTCTGGTCGGATTAGCAAAGCACACAGAGTTGTTTGCATGAGCAAAAAAAAAAAAGCCTGTGTTTGTTTCACGAGGATGCGTAGTGTGCACATGTAGTCTCTCTACGGCTCCACAGGGGTAAACAGAGGAGACGATAACTCGGAAAAAGCTCCTGACTCAAAGGTCATGTTTAGTGATTTGGGGAATGTTAGGGCATGCGTGTATTCAAACAGTAAGAGCGTATTTTATATGGCAGGGAGCTGAAAGCGTTTGTTGTCTTATAAGACCATAACCCAAAAGAATTATGGCCCGAACGTTTGAAGCGAAGCATCATCTGAGTTTATTTACCCAAGTGCTGTACAGAAGAACTGACTGTTCAGGAGAGCCCTGGCGATTTGACTAGCGTGCGATGACATGAGAATAAAGTTCGCTTTTAGAATTGAAAATGAAGCTCCAGTTCAAGACATATATTTTTCCCAATTAAAGTAAAAAAAAGGGGGGGAAACGAGCAGGCTTAAAGCAAAATATTCCATTTCTCCTCTCTTGAGCCAATTGGGACTGGTAATCATGATTAACCCAACAACATCTTTCCTATCAGGTGTGAGGCATCTACTGTGAGGTGCATCTGGGCTCTGATGTTAAAAGAGCCCGTTATCTTTCAGGGTGAGCACACCCACAGCTGCTTTGCGGAAAAACGTTCACTAACTCATGCCAGAAACGCAAAACCTGCAGCCTCGACTGTCCTGGGTATTTCCCTGCAGACAGAAGGGGTGTGCAACTGCATTCATCACTCCCGGGACACGTGTGGGATTGAGTGACAGGAAACATTCGCCGATCCAGGTCAGTGGAGTGTGGGTCAGAGAGGGCTCCCTGTCTGTTTATGTACATCAGCGCTCAGGGGTTGTCAGCGCACCCGACAACATGTTGACTCATCAGCAGGCCCGCTTCCAAGTGACCTCCCCCACACGTGAAGGGAAACATGACTTGCAGTTGACAAGCGGGAAAAGCGAGTGTGTAGAGAGAGTGCCTGAAGGGATGGAGCTTCTTAACAGATACAGTATATACACTGTAAGTCACATTTTCACTTCTTCTTGCAGACACTGTGTGTAACTGGTTAATAGAGCTTTTGTTTCATGCATGTGCAGTTCGGCTCTTTGAGTGATTATGCAGAAAGTTTGAGCTTGATAACATTTGAGGTTTCGGTCTAGAGTAACTGAACACTGCAAGTCAGCACCTTCTGAGAAAATCAACAGTGGAGACCATTGACGAGATTCACAGCTTGATCTTGACAGATCAACATATAAGCTAATGGTAGATTAGTGCAGGGTATCTCTCAGGAACATGTGTGCACAGTTATACACACTGAACTACGACCTAAAGCAGATTCATCACAGCATGTTAATGAACAGTCTTGCTTTTTTTTGAGGCAGATCCTGAGAGATTATCTCCAGTAATTCAGAAGCATGGGTGAGACCTTGGTCCACCGCTTCCAACCAGAGAGGACAGAACAATCAGAATGATGGAAACACTCCCAAGAAAGACAAATCTGTGAGGTCTGCATGTAAAGTAACGACTTATGTTTTCTGGGAAGCAAAGTTGCTGGTGGACTACCTGGAAAAGTGTCACACTATTACAAAAACTTTTGCCGATCGCCAGTCTCCTGAGACAAAAATCAGGAAGATCCGATGTAGAGAGCTGGAAGAGGAGTGCTCTTCCACCAGGACAGGGAGGGCTGAAGGACAGTGTCGATGGCTGCCATCCAGGGAATGTGGATTTTGTCGAACCTGTCAAACACCTGCAATATTAACCTGATTTAGCACCTTCAGACTACTACCTCTTTCCCAAGATGAGGTGGGCAGTAATGATGATGATGCTGTCGGTGCTGTGGACCACTTTGTGGAGGTCCAATATGCCAACCTTTAAAAAGAAAGGATCCCTACAGCTGGATTAAGTGAGCAATTTAAAAAATAAACGCTGCAGGATTTCTAAAATTGACTTTCAGCATGGTTGATGTATAAGTTTGAAGGGTGTCCAGTATCGTCTGGTTCTGTTCTTTTGTGGTGAAATATTTAGGTTGCAAATCTTCAGACAGAGGTAAACAGATGATTTAGTGCAAGTTTTGTAAAAAGCAGCAGAGATCATAGCCTCCGAACGCCGCCGGGTTTGCAAGCAGTACTCTCTGCACGCTTTACACCGGGATGCCCCTCATCAATTTACATATAGCACCGATAATGATTCTGAAAATCACCTGGGGGAGACCGGAGCCTCATGTTATAGTACAGCCATTCACACCGCAATTATGTGTGTGTCTGTATAAATGAGGTCAATGCACATAAGAACCCGAGGTAATCACTTCATGCATCACGGCTGCCATCAAGGACACTTAAACCCCGTCTCCGCGATGTGATTGCCCTGAAAAATAAGCAGTGGTTGAGGTTTATCGCTAATCAGTGTAGTGTATGGCTCGGTGTTGGTTATCATTACACTAATGTATTTATCTGGCTTGATTTGAGCTCAGTATGTCGCCCGCTGATCTCCCTCCAGCCGAGCTCCTCTTGATAAGGTTGGAGGTAATTACTGGGGGCCTGCATGACTGAGCCGCCAAGGGCATTTCTTCTTCTGGTGCCGCTCTGACTGAACCAAACAACAGGGGTTTTCCTCGGCTTATATTTTCAGGACTCCCTGACTCTCCCCTCCCTCCTCATCGTGCTCTCTCTTTCACTCTCACCTGCACTCTACATACCTCTAGCGCTCACTCTTCCTGTATGCATGCGTGCACTTATGTGCATGTGTACTGCACATATGCAAGAAAGAGGGAAAGTCTGTCTCCTGTGTCGGCGTTTGATTCTGCTTCTAATAAAAGGAGAACATGGTTCCTCCTTTTTTTTTTCTTTTCTAAACTGGGCCATGAGCTCTACAGTGCTGCTAGTAATTATCAACCTTCTGGGAAGATACAGAGGGGGAGAGTAGGAGAGGAGCAAGCGAGGAATCAAGTCATGGAAACTGGTTAACGGCGTGGAGGCACTACTGAGGGAACGCTCTACGTTTGTCCAGAAATAATAAGAGGTAAGGATAGCAAGAGCAGGAGAAAAAGGCAGTGATGGAGCGATAGAGCAATACAAAGATACAGAGTGTGACAAGCCTGAGAGGGAGGGAGAGGAGATAGGGGAAGACAGGTTGAAAAAGGATGTTGCAAAGGATGGAGAGGAGGGACAGCGGAACAGGGCGGGGGGGTGGATGGGGGGGGCGAGGTTAAAGATGGAATAGCAACGAATGAGGTGTATCACATCACCTGCAGCTCCAACAATGGCCTCTTAATTCAAGATTCAAGGCTTCATAAATCATCCCCCCACGTGACAAGGGCGGCAGCTCACATGAGTGCGGCGGAGTTATTGCTGCTTATTAATGGTGCTGACAAGAGCATGTCAAACACGAGCAGAGGCAAATAGGACTCGCACTGCTTCCCCGACACACGTTCAATATCCACATATGTGCTTCATTAGCATTTCGACAGGAACATATCAGTGACAGCTAACAACACGTCCGGCACAGGAGTGGTGCGGCGGCCTCCTGCAGCCTCACAGCTTCATTAATAGCATTATAGCACACAATTTCATTTCTTCAGGGTGAAATCTTCAGTTGGTGTGGGCAGCCCGATCATGAGTGATCTCGATGGCGTCGACGATCTCCTTCTCAGGCAAAAACTTCCTGTTACATTTGTTTCCAGCTACACAGATCTGGACAAATGTGCCACAGGAATGAGCCTGGAATAAGTAATGTTCTTTGGTTAAATGCATGAAATAAGCTCTGTGGTTTAACACAAGCTTAAAAGATTTGTTTAGTTTTGTTCTACTTGTTTAATAGCCAGTTTAAAAGACTACATAAGATTATTAATATTTGCATTAAACGCCAAACATGAAGACTCAGACTGAACATTTTACTGTAGTGTGTATAGTATAGTTTGGTAAAGTGCTTACGGTTAAGCACATTACCAAAAGTCATCAAAGTGGTGTTCATTGGTGAAGAATAGCTGGCTGAACGAAATGTGTTAGTATAATAAACTTAAGTGTATTTAAATGAGATAATCCAATTGAAAAAAAAACCTTACAGGCTTCTTGTCAAGGGAACCAGGGCAATGCTAACTTTTGGGTTAGTTCACACGCTAATGACTTTTCAGCAGGCCGAGTCTTTCTGACATCTACAGGGAATTTCAAATTTGAGAAAACAAGATCTCAATTTAGATTAGATTGTGATAGCCGTTAATTAGATTGTGATTAGGGCAGCACAGTTAATCAAAACATGATCAGAATTGCAACATGCCACACAAGTGCAATATCCAATTGTAAAATGTGTCAAAACAGCATGTTGGTGAGACGCCCTGGACTTCAGATCTTGTTCTCCAGATGTAAGAAAACATGCTTTTCTTTTGCACAGACCCCGGCAAATGTCACGTCGTCCTGATTTTAATAGCTTTTTTCAGAGGAAATGAAATTCTTTTGACCGTAGCATGCAACCCCTAATTGCCAGATCGCCGACCCCCTCTTTTTTTCCAATTACTCGACTCTGCTTTTTACATGAGCTCCATAGAAAAACACCGAGAGCGAGACCACTGAGCTCAAACAGCTCCCTAACACACCTCACCTTTCCCTTTTTTTTCCCCCAGGGACCCTCCAGCAAGGACACAAATAGGCGCTTTAATATATGCAGAACAAACACAAACATTCCTCTGCACTCCCACAGGGGTCCGGACCTCTGTCAGATCGTGTGATGATCACACAAGTAAACAAACAACCGAGCTAAACAGCACAGGGATGGACGACCGAAGGACTCTGGATTTGAACTTGCATCAATTTGTGTGCTGAAACACTTCAGTGCTACGCTTTTCCCACACAGACGAAGAAAACCATGAATATAGACTCTTCGGAGCAGCTTGGCATGGTAGGGGGGAATCCATTGTAGATTTTCAGCAATAAAATGTTTGAGAATAAGTTCAGCTGACACAGTTTTGAAAGGTGCAGACATACAAAGAAGTACTATGCTTGGAGAAATGAATGTAGAGCACGCAAACAAGCATGGCAGTGAGCAAAGCACAAACCAGATGTTTGGATAAGCGCTGCAAGGACGTTATTTTTATACGCAGATGATATTCTGAATCAATATATGTAGATTGTGTTCATATGGTTTGTGAATACGTTGATAGTTTGATTCCATTTCCCACTCATATTTGGTTCACATCTGTATTTTCAAAATAATAATAAGGCAGAATTAGCCATGATTCTCCAAATTTCTCTGCACTGAGGGCTTTACCATTGTTGGACTATCAAGTCTTGTTTTCTGACGTCTTTCAGACTACACGACAACACAGGTCATATAACCGCCATATTTTCAGAGCCATCTGCAATGCCCCAGATGTTTCCAATAGGCAAGGGTGGGTAGAACAGAATACTGGGGGAGTTCAATTGAAACTGAAGGCCCATTTCAATTAATTTTTCAGCAATCATGACACTTAATCTGTCCTCCATCACATAAATCACCTTCGATTAAGTTCTGATTCAGCTGTGAATCTGCCACTGGGGAGTGCTGCCGCCTGTTGGAGTGTGTTCATGCAGTCTACATCAGTATTTTAGGTGGGTGGTGTGTATGAAGTGGCGTCCTTATGAATACCAGGACCCCAAGGAGATAATCAATGTAAACACTTCAGCTGTCGGTGGCTTTTATGATGTAGCTCATCCTTTGGCTTTGAGTCCCAAAAGGTAACAATAATAGTTAAGTGTGTTGATGTATAGACTCCAGATGTGGGCGTAAGTTGGGTTGTGTGCATATATATGAAAAAAAAACCCACAAGAGGATGCCTTCAGCGGGACGCTATTACATGCTGATGGTTGAAGCGCTCGCTTGCAAATGTTCAATAAAGGAATGACAACTTCCTCCTGTGTTTAGTCCTCCGGTCACAAAGAATTGGATTTCAATATCTTAAATAAGCAAATGGTACAATAAGAATCAACTTTGATATCAAGGTGTACGGCTGCAACGCTAGTTGTGTGTCAGACAACCACCCTAGTTACCAAACAGTGCATAACAATGACTATGTCCAAGTGTCCGGTGTGACACAGAACCAGGAGCCTATAAACCTTTACAGGGTTTTTAGCAAGCCTGTATTGACATGTAATCTGATTTAAGCCCTGCCATGTGAAGTGGCGTTTGAGTAAAATGAAACAGTTGGATTTTATTGATTTGGTCCCGTCTTACTGCGTACTGTCTGTACACATGTACACAGAGACACATCTTTATCAGAGCACTTCCTCGTTCTCTCGCAGTACGTCTCTCGTTCAGGCCCCATTTTCTCTCCCTCTCCCACTCCTCGTCTTCCCATCATTACTTCGATAGGTGTCCTCCATCCTCGCTGTCTTTCCCTTGTTAGAGGAAAAAATTCAATCTGTCCTAGTCGGCTTTAATCAAAGCACCCACAGATTTAATTTAGCAGGTACGTGTGGGAGGCTAAGGTGGTATCTTCAGGACGACGGCAAACCAAAAGGGGGTTTCTGAGTGCACACATCCCGCCCGCCGCCCCTCACTTTGAATAAGACTTAAGGCCATTGTCAACAGCCTCTCTACAGCTCAACATCTCTTCACGAGCCAACCCTAAACTCAGACTGCAGTAATACTCATGGAAAAAAAAGTCCCTGATCCGCCCTGATCCCCTCATGTCCATTGACGTTATTTGCAGAGTGTCTAAAGAGTGCCGGGAAACCCAGAGACACAAAGTTAGATAAACCTCCAAAATTAAAATAAATACATAAATAAATCCCCTTAATCTCCAACGGGTTTTTACTTTATACAAGACAAAAAAGATTGGAGCTCAAAACTTTCTTGCTTCAAAGTGGATTAATCGGATGTGGACATCTTGGACAAAAGTCGAAGCGAGAAACTAGATCACCTACTTACTCTGCATCTGCATCCCCCATCCTCGTCGTTTGATACCAATTGGTAACCCGATATTTAAGATCCCAACTGATGAAACGAGGGTTGTTCAAAGCTGAAAATCCCCAGAAATTGCATGACCTCAAAAGCAATCAACCGCTAATCTTTTGTTTGTCTTATCGAGACGCAGACAAACAGGAAGCTGTCGCTGTTGGAAGTTTCTCAACTTTCAATTGGGGTTTGATGTCGTTTGAACATTTTAAAGATGGGTGCTGTTACGATAACCTAGTTTCCGATAATAACGATGCCAAATAGATAATTCTTCAAAACCGTCCTGTGAGAAATACAAAGACGTTTCTACAAAGACCCTGTTTTTCATTTAGAAATGTTCTCACAAATATTTCCAAGAACCTTGCCTATTGAGGGCTTTCACACGACTCTCAGGGCAGCTGAGAGACAGTTTGTCATCGTCCTAAAATGTCCTCACTGTGCTCAACACTGTTGAAGTTAAGTTATACGCTATCATTCCAGAGGTTTGAAAGTAAATTGCTTATATAATTTATTCCTAAACCTGCCTCCCCTTCAAACAACAGCAATGATATTCAGAAGAGTGATGTGCTGGTTTAGTGGTTTTACCTAATACCACCATAACTCTGATTATTGCTGTTTTCTGAGGGCACAACAGCACAGTTGTGCTTGTCGTTAGCTCAGTTAGCTGTTAGCTCTGGTTACTGTTAGCTTTCATGCTATACGGCTCAGAAAACAAAGAGCGCCACTTCGTCCTCCCACGCAGGACGACAGAAAAGATACTTATCACAAACATACAAATCCTAAACGATTAATTGAACGGATTACTTCTGACGCCAGTGGAGTGCATCTTCCCCTGCTGTTACCGTAGTTATCTCCCTCCACAGCGCCGCGTCAGCGCCGGTTATAATCACTGACTGGCGACTCAGTGCGAGATCTGACATTGCGAGAATTGCTCCGCTTCACCAGTCCATCTATCCCCTCAGTCCCAAAAAACGGCTTGCTGGCGGGATCTTGCTAATATATTGCACTGGTTAAATCAAGAGGGCACTGGAGATCCATATTGATATAAGCTAGTTAGCTGTTAGCAGCCGGCGAGCAGCAGAATCGTGTGATTCATATAGAGGAAGTGGCTCCTGTGTTCTGATCGGGTTATATAGAGACGATTGATTAAACTTTTGACTACCTATATCGGCCGATAACGATCAGTGCCCAATCAATCGGAGCACCTGTAGTAATAATACATGCTTGGACATTTCTTATAATTAATATTAAATATCTAAAAACTCAGCTTATCTGCTTCACTGGGTCAGATCTGGCAACATTAGCGACCCGCTGACTGTAATCGGATCTAATATGAATGTTTTTTGATTGTGATTGGTGCATGGAATGTATGTGACATCACGATCTTCCAGCTAAGCTCTGCCCACTTCAAATGAGTCAGTAGTGCTCAAATAAATGAAAAAAAAACCCCACAAACTCTTAGAAGAAATAATCAAAACGTCCACATTTTGGCAGAAGCCCATTGCTAACAGTAAGAGAAAATGTGTTTTCAGGCCCTTTAACCCATGACACGTGTCGAACCCCCTCATATGGCTTCATTAAAAAAAGTAGCATACACACATTATTTCCAGGTGACAGGCTTCTATTTTCAAACCGGCACACACTGTCATCAACGCGACCCACACACACACACGCGACTTTAACTAAAAAACACCTGCAACATTCATTAAAACAGGAGCAAAAAAATGCTCGGCTCTCAATTAAAAACAACCTACTTTCTGAGACAGATTGTTAAACAAGAGAGGGAACTTCATGTTGGGAGGAAGCTGTGGCGGTTAATATCCAGCCCCATGGTTTCCCATCTCATGTTCTTCTCCTCACGCCGCCTCTATGACAGACTGATTCACAGCGCTTTCCAGCACCCACCCACCTTCCCTTTAATCTCCACTGCTGCTTCCCTTCCTGTATATTCTGATTGCTTCTTTATCCGTGTTCGCCCCCCCTCATAAACGCCACCCATGCTACAGTTTTTTTTCCCCTCTGACACCGGTAATATCCTTTCATTTTCCCTTTAAACTCTCTGTTTACCTGCGCCGACTCTCCCTCCCTTCCCCTGCTTTCCTCTTTGTCTCTCTCTCTGACCCCTGTCACAGTCAGTAAAGTTCTGATGAGAAGCTACCTAACACTGCATTGTCTGATCAGGTGTTGTTGAGTAAGCGAGTTTGCGGGGCCCTGATCTCTTGGGGTCAGCTTAATGCTATCCTCTGCTGGATGTCTCCTTGTAACCTGGTCTGCCTCTTGCCAGCCGTTGGGGCCCTACATTTGCGTTCCCGACCGTCGTGTAGCCCCCCCGCCGCCTCCTCGGATGCCTTACTCCTACAACATACTACAGTGCAACCTCCATGCCAAACAGCCCACTCACTGCTACGAGGTGTCTGAATTATATTTGCATGCATTAGTTTCTAATGACTCAGCTAACGATGGTGCTATTTTTAATGCATATTTGTGTTTTTACAGCGTTATTGCCGCAGGTCGAGAGACATTTGTCATCTTACAAAGCTACATTTTTCCTTTTTCTAATTCTGGATTTTTGGGGTTGTTTTGGTATTCCCCTCACACATGTGTTTGTGTTAGGACCCTGTGCTCATTTGATCTAACTTTAGAGAAAAGGCACTAAAAGTGACACACATGGGCAAGTGGCTCGATATCCCTGCCTTTCCCAAGTCAGATTCCACCTTGAACAAACGAAGGGGGCGATTATTGATTAACGGCTATACATTAATGAGCCGAATCGATCTGGAAACGAGGGCAGCGGTGGGAGAGTTTTCTTCTTTTCCTTCGGGCGGACCAGCATACTTGAATGTACAGGACGTGAGACGAGAACGGGGGAAAAAAAAACAGGCAGATTCTGCCGTTAGTCATGGATCTCATCATCCAGTGTGAGCTTTTGTACCGACCGCATGTATAAGCAGCAGGGTTTATGTCCGTCACTATCATTCCAGTAGCCCCGTTTGCTTTATGGCAGTAGTAAATATAGCTTATGTGTGCTGGCGTGATGCTAATATGACAGCTGACAAAAACTCTCCTCTCAAAAAAAAAAAAAAACAGAGCTGTTGGAGAATCTACAGAATCCCTGTGACGGCGCTGCTGTGTGAGGAAATTGTAGAAATGTATTTCCTGGTAATAAGATATTAACCTGTTACTGAAGATATGCTCTTGTGTTGCATTAATGTGGAAACTTAATCTCTCATCTCTAATCCTAGTTCATACATACAGTATATATATGGTCAAAGGTCAGCATCTGAAATGTTTCTTTCCTTTCTCTCAAATAAAAAAAAAATATTTACAGGTGAAGTGAAGTTTCGAGTCTTCTTCAACGCACCTTGATGTTCGTTTTGTAAACAGAGCGAATTAGACGATAAAGCAGGGTATGCTGCCTGACGTGGCTACCTTGTGATTGACAGCTCACCACCGCAGCGTTTCTTCAGGGTTCTCAGTCAGATCTAATCAGGATTTCCTCCCCAGCTCCACTGTCTCGTCCAAATGTGGTCATCCAGAGATTCCAAGATGATGACGGTTTGTTTTGCCAAACTCGAGGCCCCAAAAAAAAAAAAAAACAGTGGGTAACTTCATAGCTGGTTTACACTTAAACGTTAAAGTCTAGCAGGCATTGCTTTTCTTTTGCCTGTACAGGGTTCAAGGTTATTTATATTTCAGGGTAAGAAATCTACTTTCCCAAAGTCCATTTTCATGGATTGTTTTCTTTATCAGTGGTCACAAAGACTTTAGTTAATCATAGTCTCTACAACGACTGAAATACCTGAACAACTACCGGATGAATTGCCACGAAATGTACAAACATTCCTGGTTCCACAGAGAATGAGTCCCACTGACGTTCTCTCTCTCTCCTGACATCCTCACTAGCACCGTCAAATAAATTAATTCTGCCAGGGGAAATATGACAAATAAACTGATGTTCCTCTGACTTTTCTGGTGCCATCATCAGCTCAGATTTACTATTCGTTCTATACTTTGGTTGCTGACTGGATACCCGCCAAACTAATGACGCTCCAATCAACCTAGGCTCTGCATTATGCTAAACTGAGATGATAAACATCGTGCACATTATACCACAGATTTTGATAATAGATAGTGAGATAGTGAAGGTAAAGATATCATTCAGCTTCTGACTTAAGGGATTACTTTCTCCCAGTAAGTCCACCTGTAAATTCCAGCTTAGTTTACATTGTGTACATTGTGATAGCGTCTAAGCTTATCAAATTGCTTCTCTGGGCTCAAGGGCTTTAAATATAAACCCTCCATTAATCAAAATTCATAATAGAAAGAGTCATAATTGATGTTATGTGCTGTTAACACTTATACAAAGGTGTCTTTTTTAATGGTGGTTGATGGGGAGTTTTTTTATGCAATACCATGAGATGCCACTGGGCAAAACTGAAAGCAAGGTTGAATGGCCAATGTCGTAACCAGATCTAAATAGGAGATTAATGTATCTTAGCGGTTAAACATCAACATTTTTCCATTGTCCTGCTAGCATTAGCATTTGGCATTTGATAAAGCCTAATGAAGCTACAAGCACAGCTGTAGACTCTTGGATTATACTTTAATTTGTCAGGATAAAGAGTCCTGCACACCGTCCACTTCATGAACACCAGCATTGAGAACATTGTTTGTGTACACAGGGTTTACTAAAAAGAACGTTTTTGAACAACTCACTCTGGGATCGACACGTCTGGGTAGAGTGCATGTGGTCCAGTGGAGCTATGTGTAGCCCCCCGTGGTGATACTACGAGTAAAGTTTCATGTTGTGTGGAGCCTTCTTAGTGGTTTAAAAATGACGATTTTGATGCTAGCATGTAAGTGCCCGTAGCACTCCTACTGAAAATGAGTTTGAGCCAAAAACAAAAATATGGTCAATCTTAAAAGTGCCTTTTTCGTCATAGTTACGCTTTCACATGAAGGTTTAACTCAGAAAAATCCAAGGTTGCATTTTGGCGAGAGTTTCACTTTAAGACCATTATAAATGCAATTAATAAAGAACAACAAGGAAATGCTTTCAAGTGTTATTTCCTTCTCCACCCTTGTACACACAGATACGTGCACAAACAAGCACAAACAGTAGAACCCAGGTGTTCGAACCCAAAAGCATCACATATCTCCTGGATCTGATTATCTCAGAACAAACCAAAGGACTCATTTTCTCACGAAGCCATAATGGCAATAACTGTAATGATATGTGAGTGTGGAGCACTTTCATTTATGTACACTATGAATCCCTTTTGGCGCAGCGACATCAGACAAACATCTGGTATCGTTATGTAAACAACTTACAGGCGGTTTCATGAAAGAAGGGAGCTCGTCCGGGCTACACAGAACAGATGCAAATATAGTTACAGTTGTGTTGACTTTTATTCCCAGAATTAAAGCTTTGCGACCACACTGTTATTATTATTGTTATGTCACATTTGGCCTCTGGAGGTTTCAGTACTACAGAAATGCATATGATTCGAGTATTGACCTCTTTGACAACAGCGTGTTGAGCCAGCAGCTCTTTACAAGTTCATCACCTAATAAAACCAACAGAGCTCTCTGAATGCTCACAACGCATTTTTATCTCCAGACAAACTTCATGCGATTTCAATTTAAGGCTTTCTTTTACAATAAACGCCGAACAGTTTCTTATCCTCAGCACATCGGTCTTTTCGGGGGCCATGCGGCGGACTTCAAAAGTTTCTGAATCACAATGCTGTCTGAAGCGCGGCAGACACATGTGAGCAGACCGGTGCAGAATGAAAATGAAAGTCCTCATCAAGCACAAAGCTCTGCTCATCGCTCATCATTCTCACGTTCAGTCTAGCTTAGATGCAGTCTTTAGCTCCGGAGGGGGGAGGAGAGGAGGGGAGAGACGGGAGGGGACGGGGGGACACTCTAAATTCACGGTTTCTTCCCCAATCAGCCATGAAAGCATGTGGCCTCTTTTATGAAGGATGTTTGTTCAGCGACATTTTTCTGTAATATGCATAATTTAACTTAAGCATACTACGCTCTCTAATTGTGCATGAATAAGGCAAAACAGCTTCTAAGTCATGAATTAAATAATTCAGGGCTCTACGAGTCAGGAGAGAAAGAATCCCGCACAGATAAATGAAGATGTTACATTATTCTCCCTCCTGAATTAATGCGATGGTGCGATTTAGAAAAAAAAAAGAGAAAGCAATTATGAGAATATATACAGAGGTTTACATATCAGAAAAATTAAAACGATAAAGCTTACATTCCACTAAATGTTGAACACAGCAAAGATTCTGTATAATTTATGAATAGGAAAGTGTTACAAGGATATGACAACACATACACACACACACACACACCTCACCCACATGCACAACATCAAGGAGGTTGTGTACTAATTTGTGTTGTAGCACATTTTTCTTGCACGTTGCTGAGAGAGAAGGTGGTGTTGGCACCACATCACATAATTTATCCATTCAGAGCCTCGGTGTTGGAAGTTTCAAAGGGAAAGTACATGAAGAGAACCTGACAGAGTTCTCAGGCACAGGAACGTTTTTTTTACACAGGATCTGGCTGTGTTGCACTTGTGGGTGTCAAGACCTCATTTCCTTTGTGATCAAACAGTGAAATGTTTAAATGTGTGATGCTGATGTGACGCTGGACCACAGCTCACACTCTTTTTGTTTGTTTGTGATTAAAAAATGCAAGAAATGTTATTATCTTAAATGACATCCAGTCGATTCATCCAAACCGCATCAGTTCAATTAGATGTGACATTAGAATTGATTTTTTTATCTGCTCATTTCTCAATTTTCTTCAAAACATCAACTGTACAAAACTCACTGGATTCTGCACAGATTCAATTAGTGAATGCCAAAATAGAAATCTATATTCTGCACAAAGCAGTCAGCAGGTTTGTGAATTTACATTTTGACGATTGTCCTCGCTGCAGGAGACGTCTCCAGTGCAATCGTATGCAATTGTGTGTGTTGCACTGAATTCCCCCCATTCTGCAGGAAGAGAGAGTCGAGTGCATGAAACCACTGAGCTAATTGTATTGTTTCTGCAGGTTTCTACATAATCATATGTCTGGGAGTGCAAAAGTTCCATTCTGAGTTATGCATTTATTCAACAACTTGTTTTTTTTTTTTAAATATTTCTACTCTGCAGAGCCGAGTGCAGCAGCGTCCACTGGTCACTGGTTGAAGCTGCAAAAGCTGGCTGCCTTAAAAAACACAGATGTGAAACTATACGCTTTTATGAGCTATGAAGGCAACAGATGTTACACTGATAGCTGTGAATCTCTGGTAAACAGACGTTAAAAACTAGATGTCATGCCAGTGATTCCTTGTCCCTGATGGAAAGGTACAACGTTGATCTATAGTTTCAGCTGCACAGGAAATAAAAGAGACCTGAACTGTGTGAAATAAAACAACCTGGCAACCTAAATATACTCTTCTTAAACCTGATTTGAGTCGAGAAATGTATCTATACTGATATAAAACACATACAATTAGCAATCTTGACAGCATGACAACAGACTCAACTGATTTTATAATAAAGGTTTGTTTTTTGTGTGTTTGATTAATTGTGAAATGTAAAAACTCCATTTTCATAAAAAGTAAAAGCACACATTTGTTCAGCTTTCATTTCAACATCTGAGCGAGAAAAAGAGGTGCCGGTGGAGGAAGATGGAATCTGATAGCTGTCACTCACCCGGTCTCTTCTCGTTTCGACCTTTTCGACCCCCGCATAGTCGCACTTTGGAGATCAAGACCAGGATCTGTTTCTGGCACAGGGACTTGTTGCTCTTTGGACAGGGCTTGCGCTTGTTGGCTACCGGTCGGTTGGCTTGGTCGTCCTTGACCGCCCGTTTCTGTCTGATGAGAGAGCTGGCGAGAGCTGCCATCTTCCCCCCCTCTCACCTTTGGGAGGGGGGTGTCTTCCTTCCCAGTAACCCCCCTTTTTGCTTGGTTCGGCTTTTTCTCTCTCTCTCTTTTTTTTTTCGCTTTCCTCTCCCCCAAAAAATAAATAATTAATAAATAAAAAAAACTAGAGTAGGACGGACGCTTCAGAGAAGCCCCCACAGGGGAGATCGGAGCGTCTAAGTGGGTTAACAGGGAAGAGTTTAGTTTGAGGGTTCCCTTTGGAGAGGAGACGAACAGGGAAGGGATCCAAGTTCACCTGCAGTCCAGTGTAAAGCCTCCACTCTAACCAGAAAATAGAGATCTGACACTGACACACATGAAAAAAGTGCCACAGTCACATTTTCATTTAAACGAAAACCAACAGAAAGACCAAGGTTAGACTGGGTGACTTCTAAAGAGGTGAAGATGGAGACATATTTCTACCCCTCCTCCTCCTCAACTACTCATCTGTCACAGCCTCGAGGGCAAAGTTCACAAAGATCATATATATATATATATATGAAAAAAAAAGAACTATAACCTAGACAATACCAAAGAGAACGAGCTCAGTTTGTTTTACATATAAAAAAAACTCTTTTACTGAGGAAAAGTGGAATCATCTTGAATGCTAGGAAGCTCTTAAAAGCGCCAGAGAGACCAAACTGTCCGTCACCATTGTTGCGGTCCACGGAGGTCCAACTTTGCCTCCCATTTAATAAACACGGCGGCGCGGAACGACGAGCCGAGAGGAGTCCGAGCGGTAATCCAGCCGACTTAGATCCAGAGGTGGAGCAGCGGGCGGGACGCGGACGGTGTTTGCGCGTGTGGAGCCGGGAGCAGAGCAGAGACATGGACACAGACAGACAGAGATTCCTCCTCTCTGCCTCCGATGGCACGCTCCTTTCCCACAGTCCTCACCCTCCCTCCTCCTCCTCCTCCTCCACCACCACCACCTCCTCCTCTTCCTCCCCCTCCTCCTCCTCTTCCTCCTCCTCCCATCCAAAGTCAGCGAGTGGCTGTGAGAGTATGTGTGCGTGGATTCCAGCAGCCACCATCAGTAGAGGTGACATTCATGAGAGGAGAGAGGGAGAGGGAAAACAGAGAGACAGGAGGGAGGGAGGGATGGAGATGTGTGAGAATGAGCTCGACTGGGGAGAAAGGGAGGGAAAATGTAGATGGGAGAGAGAGAGAGAGAGAGAGAGAGAGAGAGAGGGCAACAGCCACTTGACAAAAATCACTGCACACAGAGAGGCTACAATTTTTATTTTATTTTATTTCATTTTAGAGGGAAAAATCATCCTGACTGCTCGGCGGAGAGGGACGAGGAGGAGAGAGTGCTGGAGGTGCAGACACTGACAGCTCTCTGTCCTCCTCAGGAGGGGAATAGCATCACCATGTGTTACCTCCCTGTCACATGCATCCACACACACATCCACACACACATCAGCATATTTTGTAGTGGAGTCTTCCCCTCGCTCGCTCTATAATTGCGTGTCTTCCTCTCCCCTGACACCTGACTCACACTGTGGTATGAACCCTCCACCGGTCTCTCCTTTTCCAGCTCTCCACACGGAAGAAAATAAAAGAAATAGATGCAAAAAGAAAAAAAAAAAACATAAAGTCACTTTGGCATTCAGTTGTCTGACATATCTGACTGCTGGCTTACGCTAGAGAAACCTGAGCTCGGACAGATTGAGTCGGACAGCCACATACACAAGCTCGTATCACCCTTGCATGCCCTCAGCTCCTGCTCCTCCTCCACCTGCAAAAAAATGCTCATCCAAAAGCAACAAACATTTTGTCGTGGACGGTTTTTCATGCAGCTCCCCTCGTTTGTCTCTGCTCCCCCTTTTAGGTTCCAAATTCGAGGGCATGAGACGTAAGAAATCTACCCCGCTCCCCCAATTCAGGACAAAACAAGACTTCCACAAGTTATCAGTGGAGAACACGAATCACGCTGACATACTTTCTACACAAAAGAGCGGGTTGTGGTGAATGACAAGGCCCTGCAGTCGAGCGTTTCTCATCTTGTTGAGTTGCAACAAAAAGAAGGAAAAAAAGAAAGATTTATGCTCACCGACTTCATCCTGCAAAACAAAGACAAGCGGGATTGAAGACAAACGGTGCGCTTTGGAGTATTGGGATTCTCTTTTCAAACATTTGCACTGATTTCTGTAAAAGTTGTGCTGGCGGGTGGAGGATCTGACACTTTTTAGATGGTGATAGATCTGCACTTTTTTAGGCGAATCGGAGATATTTAATGTCCTTTACAAACTTCATAACCTTGTTGACGAGCACGTTTGTGTGAAGAAACCAAAAAAATGTGACACAGCCGACTAGATGACGATGATGATCGACTGGATTACTTCACGTGGTGACAATGCATCTTAAAGAACAATCTTTAAAGCAACATTGTGGAGAAATGGAAACATTCACTGGTTCTATCAAGTCTGGCTGGAAAGAGAGGACTGTGGATCAGCACAATGTTCATCATCAGGCACTTTTTCATCTGCCCTGACTGCTTCGTATACATAATATGCAAGTTAGGGGGATAATTGTCTAAATTGTTGGATGTTTTGCAGGCAATGTGTTCACCTTCAGTGTAAAAGGTCACCGATGCATACATCAGCCTAATAAATCACCGCCATAATGTGGAAAAAAGCTCACTCGCTGTCAGAAATGTCATTAATGTGCAGTGTGAAGCTGCAGCTGCACAGCTGAATATAAAAACACTATCACAGTTCTGGTCGGGGGCTCCCTCTGATTCAAGCGCCAATAAACTGAACTCATCGTGAAAAAAAGCCAGTCCGTCCAATTTTTTTATTTGGCATGGCACCTCTTTTACAAGCCAATCGGCGGGGAGAAAACCAGCAGCGGAAGCAACTTGAAAAACGCAAGGTCGATTCAAATCGTTCCTAACAATGCCGAGCAAGGTCACTGTCTGTCAGGGCTTGATTGACAGGTGACAGCAAATGTTTGGTCTCCATGGAGGGATGGGGGAGGGGGGGGGGGGTGGATGGCGGGGGCGGAGGACAGGGAAAACACAAATGAGATAATGCAGTTTGTATCGACAAGGAAACAGAAAATATATATTTCTTTCTCCGGGCGCTCTCTTCATCCACGCGCCCGTCGTCTTACTGTGTGTTCTGAATCAATCTCCTAATGGACGTCACATCACAGCCACTGCCAAAGGTTGTTCTCCTTCTTTTTTTTTTTGGCCTTGTCCAATCACAAGTACATGCCAAGTTACACCAAAAGACAGCTAAGTGGGGGGGATTCTCGGGACATTAGACAGACTCAAGGTTAAGAAGTGTCTCCATCATTATAATGAAATTTCATGCCAAAAAACTAAGTGGACTCATTAAGAGTGAAACCACTTTTCATGTCTTTCTCCAGAGAGAACACACCCCGACTCACGACTAAACACCCACCGTGTCAGGACTCTGTGTTACGGCCATTAGTTAGCCTCCGATTCATTATCATATCAGTGTTAGCCTTTTGTCTCGCTCAGATCTAATATGTGCACACCGAGAACACTCTTCAACGAGGGTCCTCAAACACATCTAATCACATCCAGGATCACCCCCACGCCTGCTGTCATCATTGTTAAGCGGAGATAAAGAAAATCTGCATTGATTGAAATGAAAGTTACAAAAAAAAATGTATACATATATATGCATATATAGTGTATAAACAATCTGTCGCATGTTTCTCATCATCCGAATGATGCACAAAAGGGGATTAAATGCAGATGTTTGTCGAAAGAAAGAGAAAAAATAAATCAAGCTGCAATCCCCCCGTGAGCGTATACATCTGCATGGAAGCCCAGGGTATTAAGTGCTTTATGTTGTTTTTTTTTGTTTTTTGTTTTTTTCTCCCGGTATAATGGTTCATAGGCTTTGGTTTGCAATTCCATGTTACCTAACAACAACAGTTGTAATGTTTACTAGACGGGATGGACAGATGCCTGTATGTAAGAGTTAGAGGATGTGGGGTTTTTTTTTTTTTTTTTTTTGCTCTCCACACTTCGACACTATTGGAAAAGAAAATATCGTACATGTTCTATTAATCAGCTTCTTACTGTGAGTGAACAAAAATGCGTTGCTTGTTTGTTTTTTAATGCTTTTCTCTGGGGGTTTATATTTCGGTGTTGTCATGCCGGATTTAGCGACAGAAATATATTTTTTTTAAAAACAAACTTGAACTTGCTCATGTATTCTGGTCAAAACACACCCACACAGTCCTGATGAAGCAGATTATCTGAGAGGACCGAATGCTGAATAAAAAATGCTCAAACAAACATTAATGGCTGTTTATGTAAGTATGAATATATGACATTTTGGAAAAAAAGACTGGAAACCAAGATGTGCTTTAAAGATTAGACCAGTGGTTCCCAAAAATCCTTTTAGCAGTTTCGCGTTGGTTCACATGTTTTGGAGTCTCCGTTAAACATGGTGGTTTCATTTACTGTTTCAGGCCCCAACATGGAAAAAACAATCTGACATTTCAACAAAAGAGCAAGAATTAGAAAAACATCCAAAAGATGAATACAGATCTGCGAAGCAAACTCTTCTCCATTAATCATGTCACGACCCGTCTGAATTTATCTTCTGACCCTTTGGAGGCAGCTCTACTCCAAATAATACACAAAGAACATAAAACCAGAGACTGACTGATCCACTTATCTTCAGGTTCAATTGGATTCAGATTCCTGAATTTGGATATTTGCCAGTTCTGTCTGACACACTGCTGTTAGTTGCATTACGGCGGTTCCATGGTCCAATGTATGTCCAACTCCCAGAATTCTGGGAAAAACAATATGGGAATATGGTTCCATCACTGAGTAATTCATTCATTATCCAACATTTTGGCTCTGGGTTTAACCTTAGATTATGTTCATAACTCATTCAAACATTAGATGTGGATTGGGGACATTAGTCCAATATCAGTGAGTGAATAACGCCAGTATCAACACCTGACACAAATACACTGTTTAAGTACCACAAGTGGACGAGTCGCAATCACTCCCGACAACATGCAAGCATTTAAACGCTAGCTGTCCGAAGAAGTGGAACGGTCTGTAATGGTTCAACGCAATTCTCTTTAGTTAGTACAGTAAGATTAGTACGTATTACACAGTATTTCATCAGTGAAAATGTGGCGGGTGGTCAAGTTATATGTCTTTGTTATCTATTTGAAGATATTGTCGTAACCAATGTCTAATATTCTATATATCAGATACAAGCAGACAAGAGTTGCAACCACAGCAATGATGATGCAGCGATGATGCTGCATGGCGGAACACGCAAATTCATTTATATGATAATCAGTCACTTTTTCTGCAGAATGAGTACTTCTGTACAATCCCACAAGCCCTCTAAAATGTAAAGATTTACTGCTTTTGTGACAACTAATTGAATATTATTGGATTTTTAGACTTTTGTGCATACAAGAACAAGCAATTCCAAGAAGTCACCTTGGGATGTGCAAAAGCTGTGAGGGACTCTTCTCACTACTGTCTGTGTTTTCTTTTTTTTTTTTATCCATTAAACAATCAAGCAAACAATGGATGAACATAATTAATCAAGTACACAATTGCTTGATTAATCCGAAAAAGAAAAAAAAAGAAAAAACGATGGATGGATCAATCATTCTTGAAAATAATGATTAGTATTCAGCTCCGCAGACAAAAAACAAATGTTCCCCCCAAAATTGATGTTTATGCAAACACACTGATTCTCACAAACACACACATACACACAAAGCCAGAAAGAGTTAAGCACATCAAAACAATTGGCCTAGTTCTGTCTCGTTCTCCCTCCTCCCTTTATCACTCTGCCTCTCCTTCAGCTCATCGCGCCGTCCACAGATGACAGGAGGTATTCTTCGTTAATCCCCCTCCATTATGCGACCATGTGGAATCCGAGGGCCTGCCTCTTGCATACAGAAATAATATTTCCAATGTCCATGACCCATGGGGTGAGCTGCTCATTAACTTTGAGCAGCACGTATCATTCTCGGTTTCATTCTTTATTTAGCCCTATTCAGATCAGTCCCTGGTAATTAGGCTTTAATCGTGAGAATTACTCAGTGTGTGAGAGAGATGCAGATTCCTTTTTTTTCGCCCCTCTTGTATACAACTGCTCCAACTCGCCTCGAGTCGGGCTCCCCCACAATGCATGTCTGAAACACTGTGCTTTTAAGTCATGCCAGTTGTGCTGATTTTCCTAATGAATGCGGTTCCTCAGTTGTCATTGGTTTTACATTTTGCATTGTCCAGCTGTGTCGAGACAGTAAATCTGAACCAGTAAGTTCTTTATTTTATACTATTTTTGTACATTTTTTCCCCCACTTACATGCATCACATAAGCACAACAATGCTTGTCATCTTTTTTGTCAGCCGGAAAACAAGTCGTCTTTGTGTTTTTATGTTTCCATACAGTGGGAGATTTGAGGGGAGATGCCTACGCAATGCGATGCAATGCAAAAATGACCATAAATGCATCTCTCTTGTTAGCTTGCCATCCTCCCTCTCCATCCCCCGAGAAGCAGAGAGACTGCAGGGCTTGTTTGGTTGACATGTTAGTCTAGTCTGCCTGATGATCGCTCCTCTAACTGACGGAGGTTTGTGCACGTTGGAATCTGCGGCCACCTATCATGGCTCTGAAATATCACCCTAACTGTGCTGTAGTTTAATAAATACACAGCACTGTCCATGGTGCTGAGGTAGCAGACAAATTTATAATCGCGAGGAGAGAGAGGATCATAGTGACACGTTGTTGCCTAAAATATTTCGGTAATATTTCATTCATCATTAGGCAGCATCTGTGCTGCTGGAAGCCACATCTGGAGTAATCCGTTGTGGTTGAGTTGGCCACATATAGAACGCTGTCAGGAGACCAGAGATAGAATCCTGCCCGGAAAATGTTATTATGCTGTACTGTTATGATCTTTTTATTTTTTTTCTTTAATGTTATTACAGTTTTTTGTCGCTGTTTGGTTTAGGGCACTGAAATTCTTGGTTAGGTTTAGGAATATATCCTTTCACAATGTTAAACACAGGAAGACGTGCACATTTCTGCTATTTTTTTCATTCCAGATTTTGCTGTAGGTCCTTTTTTTTTAATGACACAGAAGGCACCATGATCTCTAGGCTACATCCGTTCGTGAGGCGATCTCAAAGTTTTGGCTTCACTATCATGTCTTTAGATGAATATTCTAATTCCCAATTTCCATTCTTGAGCACAGCACCTGCAATCAGTTAATGAGTATTTTACCGTTTTTCCATCAACCCTTTCCATTGCACTCATGTCACTACACCACTGTTGTGCGAAACATCTGCCCCCTCAAGAGGTTGCCATGTTTGTTGCACATGCAACATTAACGTTACTAACGCTAGGTAGCGCTAATGTTGGAAACGCTTGCTAGCTAAAGTTAGGGCAGTACAGTACGTCATCAAACTATCTGCTCACAGACCTTGTCAGAAGCTGGAACCAACTGTCAGAATTCTCACACAATCATACACAAAATAATACTTCTTCAATATTTTAAACAAAAGAGATACTTTTACTCTGCACCTTTGAACCACCTTTCCTGAAGTTATTCAGTATCAACAGGAAAATGAGCTCTGCTCTTCCTGGTTCTTTTTGTAAGCAGGGCGTTATCTGTTCTCATCTTCACCACTGCCTGAGGTAAATCTGTAAGATTAAACCTGCCATCCTCAGAGTTGAGTAAAGGTTGCTTGATGAATTCAAATTTCTCGAAGGCTTCTGTGTTAAAGCCGGCTGTCACCCCAGCTGGTTCAACCGTCACCACCCTAACCTGCTCCACTCCCTTCAGTGTGATCCTCTTCTACTGCCTACTGATGGACCTGCTCATGTGGTGCAGGACAAGGGAGGGTTTCTTAATACATTGTATTTTGCTTGTGTTTTTACAAGTGTTCTAAATATCCTTTAACTTTTTTCTGACCGTCACATGCAAAAGCTGTACTGTCATTATCACAAGTTAAAACACAATTCATGGTACACATACAGTATCATTGCAAACAGCTTATGGTTTAAAGGTGTAATTTGTAAGAAATGGTAAAACTGCTCATTCACTATACTATCTATGGCTGTAGAGACTAGCTGCAATGAATATAGCTACGTTAGCTGTAGAGCTAATTAGCTTTATTAGTTGATGAGAGACTGCCCCCACTGCAATTTACAGTCAACTGGCCCTCCAGTGAACATGCATGGACAACAAACTGGGACTGAACTTGGCCTCTGAGACTAAGAGATGGCAGTTTGAAGACAAGGGGTAAGGTACAGAGGCGATTTACAGGTGGTGATTTACAGGTGGGCTAAAAAGATTTAATATCTGTATCTTATATTTTAATATAACAAATTGCCATGTCTCATACATTGTCCCTTTAAAATAAGCTTGGAATATTAGAATCATTTTCAATACAAATATTGCACTTCAGTTGAAAGTGCCTTTGAGGGAAGGAACATCTTGATGGAGCCGTTCTCTCAGCTGTGCCTAGTTTCAGGCCCCCCACCCTGGACCCAGCACCATGGAGTAAATTGGTGAATTATTTATCCTCTAAAAATAATTGTCTGTCACTTAGCATTAATTCAGTCTAATGATAACCACGTTCAAAGCGTTTAACTATGTCACATGCAGAACTGCCCCCGAAACTTCCGAATGTTTCATCCATTTTGTTTCAAGTCACTGAATTCATGCAGCAGACAAGTTTAATTATACAGTCAGACGCAACAGTAATGTTCAGTCTGACTAATGCAAGCCATGGGGATGATCACTGCTGTTCAATCCTCAATCTCTTTTTCCCCCCAGCTCCACGATCTTCATCCCTCATATTCTATAAAATGAATGAAAACAGAACTAGGCCCATGTCAGATTAGGATGACCTTTAATGGCATGGATTAGGGATGAAATTGAAATGTTTTGGCTTCAGAAATGACTCCTGATTCATGAACTAATCTAGCTATAGAGCCCGAATCTCATCATCCCTCTGCAGAAGTGGTCTTGGTAAACACAAACAATGTACACAACTGTAGAAAATCAAAGTGTGTGTGTCTCGAGTGTGCACAAATGTATGGTGATGCAAATGTTTCCTTCTTATTGTGATGTATTCATGCATATATGAAAAGGATCCGCAGAGAATCAAAGCTAAGCAGAATTGCAGAAACCAGATAGCTCCATGCCAACAAAATGAGGTCACATAAAAGTGGGTTTTTGAGATTGGCTCTGTATTCAATATAAATATTGATTTTCTGTTTCTGGAGGTCTCTCAAGTGTTCCATCAGTCTTTTTTTGGCGTTTCTCTACTTGACACGTACTGCAGATTATAAGAATAACTCACTCTGAATAGCTCATTTAGGATTCAGAACACATGAATGAATATCATCACGATGGTTTTCAGCTGAGACGCCTAACGTTGTTGAAATGAACCAACATGTAAACAACTACGATCGTTCGTGTGCTTCTGGTAGTTTCTTTACACGTTGGGTGTGACTCCATTTTGAGGTGAGAGTCTGATGTGGAAATGCAGATTTGGACGGTGGAGGAGAGAAGTGTTAGGTAAAAAGCTGGCATGTCCTTTGGGTTACCAGATTGGCACCTCCCCTCACAGATGTTCTGCCGAATATGATCACAACACCTCTAGAAGGCTCAAACAACCCCACCTGCTCCCTACACCAAGCAGTTCTCTGTGTTTTTAATGTTGTTTTTTACCAATTTGTCAACCAATCTTGAGTTGGACAATCTCATATTTTTGCCTTTCCCATGTCCTTCATTCCGTTCGAAGATGCATTCTCGGGTGCCGACAACTTCGCGCTTTGAGCCCATTAACCTGGCATTAACAGTTTATAAACAACGTGTACATGCCAAATCCATGACAAGGTTCTGTGGCTTAGTGAGTCAGTGAAAGAGCAAGCAGGCGGACTTGAAGATGACAAACCAGCTCCACCTTCTCATATTAAAGATCAGACAGGGGAAGCACTTTAAAGGGTGTTTCGCTCTTTAGAGCCAAAATAAATATTTTTTTCAGCCGTGCTAGCAGTATGGCTCTGGTCTGCTCCAACACTCTGGTCCAGGCTGAAATATGTCAATAGCCACTGGATGCATTGCCATAATATTTGGTGCACTTTGGCCCATGGTGACCTGCTGATGAAACTTTTGAAACCAGGAAAAGCCAACACCATATGACCATATAACAGTATCCAAAATCCAAGACGTTGTCATCGTACATTTGTTCGAACACTGGAGGAGGCAGAGTGAGTCATCCGTTGGACACATCATTGGCATTTCAATCACGGACACGTAACCCCAATTTTGGTCCTGATGGTCGTGGTAGCTCTTTGTTGTTTTTGTTATACCTAAAAAAACGAATGACAAGGTGACTTTGGGATTCAAATGTTAGCATGAAAACACTGTCAACTTAAAATGTAGAAAATTGTCTGACAATACTGTTTATCTGCATGTTGGCATTTATATCGTGAGAACGTTAGCATTCTGATGTTAGCATTTAGCACTCAGAGTCTCACGGAGCTGCTAGTGTGGCTTCAGACTCATAACTGTGCTTTGATGCTTACGTTACTTGACTTCAAAATGCAAAGCGTTGGGCTGTTGTATAATTCATGCGTAGCCGAGTAATGCATCGCAAGAGAGATATGCATTGGAAAACAGCACCTTGGCAGGTGAAATGTCTGGGTGTGACCTCCCTTTCTAAAAAGACTTCGGTTTAGCTCCTTTTTGGTACGACTTGGTGAAAGTTCACCTGCTAACCTGCTTTAAACACATTATTGTAACCATTCCACTGCAGTGTTATTTCGTTGTGGGGCTCCTTTTCCAGCCCTGTTCTCTGTGGGAGGTGTACAGCTCATCTGTGTCACTGATACCGCTGGCATGGGCTTCTGTTTATGGTCATTTCCAGCTGTCTTTCTCATCTGTCACACGTATCAGACTGTCACAGCAGCCACTGAACAAATCCACTTAAAGCCCTCCATACTCATGTAATTATTTCTAGCGCTACTTTTAATGACCCTGGGTGTTGAGCTGGAGGTCAATGCGGGTTGTGTCATTATTTCGTTTTTAACCTTTATGTACACAGGGGTGGTTTCACCCTGCGCACACTCACACATTCACACTTGGAGGCTGCCCAGTGTAACCAGTCTGAGTAACTGGCCTCTGAGCAGCATTATTGGAGCAGCACCCTAATGGTTTAATGTGGGAGAGGCGAGCGCAGTTTTTTCATTTCAGTAACACTGATTAATCTACACCATCGATATTAAGTATGGGAGTGATATCTGTGCCTTCCTTTTTTGTGTTTTGGCAACATGGCCACCACAGTCCCAAAGTGTGCATTAAAAATATTTATTTTAATTAAATATATATTGAGAGTTTTATATAAAAGCATTAGCGGTTGCGAGGCTTAGTGCAATGTGCATTTTTTAGTCAGATTAAAGTCAGCAACATGATGTGTTCACAATGAGACGGCACATGCGGGATTACCGCCGGCCAGAGTGCTCTAAAGCTCGTGAACCTCCGTGAAACAAACATGACCTTTACAGATGTGGAGAGCTGCGAGCGTGAGTCAATGAGAGGAGATAAAGCTAAGAGGGAAACAGGTTTAGCTGACCTTTGGGAGACTAGAAAATCATCTGGAAGAATGAATGGCATGAGCAATCTATTCAGTTAAGCTGACAGCACAACCAATTCTCAGGTGCCTCGTAATACACTTCTTATTTGGTTTAATTATCAAGATGTATACAGATTTACTTAACTAAGCGTCAAAATTATGTTTCTTTTCATCCTCAGGATTTAGACACGTCCAAGGAAGCATGTCTTTATCTTGTCTCCCTCTGCGGTGCTCAATACCCCAAATCTGTCATAGACCATCGGAGAGCGATGTCCATAGACACTGACTTGTTGTTTATTAGGTGTCCAAGCATCAGAACCCAGACAGCAACATATGCTCCACATTATAACTTGTAAAGTATCCAGAAGTCAACACTGTTGTAGAATCATTTCTCCAGAGGTGCATGAGTGAGGCTCATTAGGGAGGATCACTGATGTGTGATTTTTTTTTTTTTTGCTGGTGGCAGCAGCAACAGTAAACTGTGTCAAAAATCATGTCAAAACCCACATGAGATCATAAAGTACATGTTTGTTTTGGTCCCATTCATTTTCTCCATAGACGACACACTCTGACTCACAGTTGGAGCACATCTACGGCTTACATACACATTAAACTCCCCTCGGATCAGTCATCAGGAACAACTGCTGTTTTGGATGATGCACAACTGTATATTAACATCCATGCGTGGCTAACAGCTGGTGGAAGCTAAAGATTATTCTTGTGGATAAACTAACAGTCGAACATGCAGATTAAAGTGGCTATAATCAAGATTATTAGACTGAGCATTTCAGAAACAAAGCCCTAAAAAAGCCACAGTACACCACCTGCTCAGCACCTGAGGGCTGACAGACACAGGCGGTGACTAGTTGGTGGACATGGTAATAGTTGGTAGAGCTAAGAAAGAAGCGCTAAAAAAGATGTTGAATGAAGCGACTGTTGGCTGAAATCATAAATGCCACTGCTGATATGCCATTGTTACCTCGACAGCTTGTTTTCATTGCCCCCAAATGGAAAAAAAAACAAATTTCAGTCAGTGCAAGTTGACTCTTCTTAGTCAGTTTTGGGTGAATTCCGTCGCTAAGGCTCAATATTTTGATCCCAACTGAAGTAACAAAGCCTTTTGAATGATTTGATGATTCAGACTTTGACTTTCTTCTTCTCCATAGCAACAACTGCTAACAATCATATATGGCACTTAGACCAATAATGCCAAATTTAACAGATGAAACATGATTTCTGAGAAAGTAAGCTGGAATGGTTCAAACTAGTGGGGCAAGGCAGACAGCTATAGCTATAGGTTTGTTATCTGGGAAAAATGCCATTAATCTAGTAACATCTTGGATACCATTAATGTCTGAAGTCTCTGCTGTGTGACGTTAATGCTTTCATACAACTTAAAATAAAAGTTACTGGTTTTCCCTTCGCATTTTCAGTCCTTTTGTCTTGTACGTAGAAAACACGACTTAGTTGGGGAACAGCACAGACTGTAAGATGTTCATCATATCTGAAGCCAAACAGCTGCCCCTCTTAAAGGACCGGCGATGTCATGTGAGGGCTCGAAGCCGGAGCAGCTAACTCTCTGTCTCTCTTCACCTTCAGCAGGTCGTCAACGCGGAGGTCATTCCACTCAAACCGGTCTTAATTGCATCTCTTGGTGGATCCCAGAGACTCCTCTGCAGCGTGGCAGATAGCTGAGCTGAGAGCTCCACATTTCACTGCTACACTTCATAAGAGAGTGCTCTTTGATGTTGTAGAGCTCCGCTGCAAGACAGCCTTTGAACCAGTGGGAAACTGCGGTGGATTAATGGATATTGCAGTCGAGTCTCTTGCTGGGGGCTCGCTCGTGCTATTGTGACCGTGCAGATCTTCGTTATTATCAACTTACCGCGAGTCTTTGCCCCGCGTACGGCCCAGTCGGAGGCAAAGCCACGGGCTCTTCTGTTTGTTTTTCAGATGTAAAAGAGCTGTTGTTGTGACAGGGCCACGCTCAGGGCAACGGAAAAACAGCAGGACGTTTTCATCCATGTTTCTAGCTCCATGACAGTGTGTACTGCCAGAATCCATGTGGGCAATGGATTTGTAACAAGGACTGTAACAGCAGTTGTAGGTTGTCAGCTGTCCCTTTGCTTGACAGGAACAGATTTTTGCCGTCCTAGACCAGGGCTGCAACTAAGATCTGCTATCAATTTAATCTACCAGTTACATTCAAGAATAATCTATTAATTGCTTCAACAGTGAAAAAAGTATATATATATATTTTAAAAATGTTTTAAATGGTCATTGCAATTTCCCAGAAATGAAAGTGATCATCTCCAAATCAAATCTTCTGTCCAACCGACAGTCCAGAAGCTAAAGACTCTTCAGTTCTTCTTCGACAAAGACAAGCAGTGAATCCTTACATTTAAAAACCTGGAACCACCAAATGTAAACATTTTTTGCTTGGAAAAGCTGGCAATTTTCTTCCGATCTAATAATCAATTCATGAATAATCGTTGAAGATCTATTTTAGACCCAACCTATCTCCTAGGAACTTCAAACACTGACTCTGCATGCAAGGCACAGGCCGAAAAAACACACAAGTCGGCTGGCATATGATAATCCATTACCTGCTGTGATGTGAAAACACACGCACACGCACTGTCACGCATGCACATAGATCCAGACAACGGTAAAAATAGTTTCCTGTTTGCTCCATCAGATCCAACCTAGCAGGTCACTGAACGAGCACCGTCCCACCTGCGAAGCCCAATTAAATGACATGCAAGAGGAAACCTAATAATTGCCGCAAGTAATCAGGAGAGCTCAGCCTGAAATGTGTGAGTGGCAGATCTCTGGAGAACATTATAGTTGTGTTTGGTTGCGTTGCTGAGGGCTTTTTTCTTTGTGCATCTTTAAGCCTGCATGGTTTGAGATTAGTTAGACGTATTTTTGATCACAAAATACTGTAAGTGCCAGGTTTTTATATAGTTCAGAATCCGTGAGCGCTGTGCTCAGAGATTTGCACGGCACGGAGGAGTAGTGTCGGTTGAGTTTAATTTAGCGGCCGGTGTAGGCTGTTTATCTCACGTGAGCCAACTCTAAATCCGGCTTTAAGGTACATTGAGGTACATGGCATTGCGCAGATTGAACCTGACTGTATGTGTGTGTTTGGTTGGAGGCCAATTCCTGTCATGTAATTCAAGTTGAACTAAGGGAAATACATTATGGATGAATCAGCGGTGGGCCTGCAAAGGAGCCGAGGGAAAAAAAAAAAACAAACTCTCAGGCTGAGGAAGAGAAGCAACAATCACTTTCATGAAACAAGTCAATGATTTTAGTGCTTTTTTTCCGTGCATGTGTAAAAATGTGTCTTTGACGTGTAGCGATGCACAACTTACTGGCCACAGAGCAAGAGGGCGCAGTCCACCTTGAAATGACGCAACAACACAACGTCAGTACTTACATCACATTCGTCCAGCATTCAAATGTTTTAGTTATGTTAATTTATTGTTAATTTATTGTTTCTCACACGCCTTACCCTCTACTTTTTCTGTGAAGACCTTTATATGAGCTTCTTGCAATCGGCCTGCTGAAGCGAAGCGTGCCGATATATAGTCAGTTCACTGCTCTACTCGTCTGTGGTCCCTCCGCCTCCTTGTTGGGTGCTAAGCTAGCAGTTGAGTCTACGGTTGAAAGTTGATAAACTACCTCATCTTTGTCTGTGACTTTGGCATACATGGTGAAAAACACTGCTTCTCAGATGTTTTGGTGCCATCACTATCCGCTCAGGACGACTCAGCCTGCTTTTGACCTCCATTTTCGTTGAAAAAATTAACTAACACAATTAGAAAAGGCCATAATAGCTCGAATATCAACTTTTCACCTCACGTTCAACTAACTCTGCATGACATATTTGAGGAAATTTTGGGGGAAAAATGGACTAGAAAGGCCAAGTAGGAGGACTTGATGGTTTGCTTTATATTTGATTGCTTTTCTAATTGCTATTACATTGAATTACATTAATTTATGTTACGTCAGACTGACTGCCAACATATCATAAATGTGTCTAAAATATCTGTATTGTTCTTGGCTACCTGACAAATTATCATTTTAAAATCAGCCATGAATTTTCCATTTGGTGCATCCTGAATGGCCTGCTCTTACTTTTTTTTTTTTTTTTTTTTTTTTACCTCACAGAAGGGCTGGAGTTTATCCCAGCAACTCACTGGTCAGGTCGGCAGTCCCTCTCCGAGGCTAAAACGGATTAACGCGATCACAGTCACATTCTCACCTCTGGGGGAACAACACCTTCATGCTGTGAGGCAACGGAGCATATCCCTGACACACCATGACATTCCAAATTGTGTAAAATGCAGCTTAATTAACACCTGTGCTGTGTGGTCTGCTGAGGATGAACATGCAGCGCGCTTTTGTGAGGATACGACTGTGAGGATTTTTTTTCCTCCAGTCATCCTGAATTATGCACATGTCACTTATGTTTTTGTAAGGCTTAAATGTGACATTGGATATTTGAGATCATGACATGTAGCAAGCTTGTGTACGGTGTCTAATACTCATGCGCCCGGTAATCAGCCTTTCGGATTTTTTTTTAATTTTTTTTATCCCCGCCGCCACAGGCTAGGTGCCTTTTAGCCAAAACTGTGGTTTAATCCACCAACTCTGTCCTCTCAATTCCCGTGGAGGACAGCCAAATCCTTGTTTACCCCTCGCCCTCATCTGTCACCACATTAAGCCTGTCTCTCAACAGAAGCCCTGGCGCTGGCCCGCAATTAAAATATTAATATGATACCTTTTACTCTCGCCATTAGATATGCAGAAATATCCCCACAGATGCTTCTCCCTCTCACACTGACACAAGTGGATGTTTTGGTGAGTGCACACAGGGCTGCAGATGTGCCCTTGTGCACACACACACACACACACACACACACACACACACACACACACATGCACAGAGCGAGTGGGTATTTATGACAGCTTATCAGATGAGACCAAAGCCTGGAAGTGAGTTCCCCTGATTGTCTCTCTGTGACACTTTGGATCCTCTGTGTGTAAAGATGATGTGTCAGTCCTCTGTACTCTTTTGTCTTTAAGAATTATTTTTAAGCTGAGCATCATTTACATATCATACAATCAGCAAAGCAGTGTCCACACTTAATACATGGAGGATTTAAAAGCGGGGAGTGGAATACATTAAGACTAAAGCCTTGTTCTGACATGATTTTGGAGGTTTTAGTTTTGTTGCCTCTTGCACTTCCTGACTGTGTCTGAATAAATAATTAGTTCTCATGTAGCCACTCCATGTGTGTTCCCTCAATCTTGTAGTTTCAGCGTCCAGTCCTGGACAGATTTTGGTTATTTTGTGTTGCTCCGTCTGATTTTGTTTCCGCCTCCAGAGAGTCCGTTGAAGTTTTTTTGTTAATGAAAATGGAGAACAGACAACAAATTACTTTTTGTTTCCCCAACTGACTAATCACTGGTCTGATGTTTAGTAGCCTTTTAGTGTTGGATTAGTGTGGGAGGAATCTCAGTAGAAAGGTGATGAAAAAACAGAAGCACGGAGTGGTTTTGAGGCAACATGCTCTTAATAACATGCTAGTTGTTTAGTACATGTAATATTTTTATGTTCACTACTTAAGTGTATTATTTTCAGTGTTGCACATTTGCTTTTTAGCTTTGAACAAAGAGTGCAGCTGAGGCTGATGAGCAAAGCATTCGTTTTGCATATATAGTCTTAAATAAAAGCAGTAATTGACTAACTGGGCATCTGATTCATTACCTCAGGTTTTCACCTGTATCCACTGGCTGTGTGGTTGGTTTGTCAGCACCATTACACAAAAACTACGGAATGGATTTCAGCCAAACTTGGATGGAGGACAGGTCACAGCCCAGAATAGAGTCCATTAACTTTTGGTGAGGATCTGGCTCCATTTCCTCTTGAACGACACAAGATAAAAAAAACAAACACAGACACAGGTCTCCTGTGTCAAAGGGTGATGTTTTGTTGTTGCTGAGATATTATTCTGGGTAGGTGAAGTCTTTAACAGCAGCTTTGTTCTCGGAGCACCATCTGTAGTTTAGATTTGTGGAGCAAGAGTTACAGTTACTGACGTTCTCCATTCTGATTTACGACAATAAAAAAGTGCTGAACTTCAGGTTTGAATCCTCGCTCCTCGCCACTTGAATGTGCCTAATCTTGAGTCAGAAAACATATCAATTTGTATGATAATGGCTAACAACTTACTTGAATCCCTTAGAGATATCACCTCAGTAATTATTCTTCATTCAGCCTCTGATGTGACGTTATAACTGATACCTTGAAACGCTGTTTGTCACTTCTATCTGGGGGGAAAGAAGCTTTTTATTTGAGGAGCAGCACATATTGTAGCTCTTGCTTGAGAATGGGGGGCACTAAAAATTTACATCCTGGTAAAATGGTACGTTTAATAGCCCACTGAATCTGCCTCTAAAGCAGACCTCATAAGCTTTTGGCAATACGTATTATAAATTGAGATGAATCTCAAGTCGCAAATTGCTTGAAAGAGGAGCCATAAAATGCCTTACACTCAAGTCTTGCTGTGCAGTCGACTTTATATACCTACAGAGAAGAAAGTCCGGTCTCTATTAAAATTGACAGCGTATTAAAACCTGGTTTGCTTCATGTAAATAAACATCTAGTGACATATGGTGCTCCTTTTTTGTTTTCACATAACTACTATTGACTTTTTATTAATTGCTTTGTGTCGCTTTTATTGGCTCTTGTGGGAACATTCTGGACCGAGTGCTGCACTTCCCCGACAAATTACTGCCCTTGTTTTTCGGACTGCAGCCCATCTAGTGCGTCATGGCTTAAGGAATAATTTGTCACACCCCACTAGGAGTCTGTTTTCCCCCTCTCTCTCTCACTCTCTCTCTCAAGCTTTCTGTCTTTTTCTCTTTCTCTCAGCCTGTCTGCATCGTCCACAGTCTCATTTTCTCACCTCTTCGGGTTGTATAGCATTTATATTCAAGTCAAACACATCACAAATTTTCAGTCAGAGTGAATGAAATAACAAATTAATCAGTCTCTAATTTGACTTTGAACATTCAGCAGTGAAATAAATGCGTGAAGCTCTAACCTGACCGTGCAAAAGTGAAGTCATCTTTTTTTTTCTATCATGCACTCTCCACCTGAGTGCAACCCCTATGTATGATCAGAGAAAAAATGCAGCATTGCTCACAAAAGGGATCTAAATTTGTCTACTCCTGCTGGTGCACTTTAGTTAATAATGTAGCGGGGCAGAAAATGTTGTACCATAGGCTGTGATGGGCTCCTGCTAGAGCTGCTCAAATAGCAATAATTCAGAAAAAAGGGAGCGGAAAAGTGGGAAGGATTGGTGAAGAAGCTAGGGCAGGGGGAAGAGAGATGACGCAAGCGGAGAGGAGAGTGGAAGTCTAACAAGAAGCTGGAGAGAGTGAAAGTTGATAGAGAAAGAAAAACTGATTACTTATTAGCCCCTTGACTCGTAATCCACCGGCTAAATCAACTTCTGAAGCAAGAGATGGGCCAGACGTTGGTAGCAGAGGATACTGTTTTACTTTTATCAGGAGCGACGGCGTGTGAATCTGCAGATGCATGCAGGTCGCTAAATGAGGCATTAAAATGGTAATTGGTTCATTTGTCCGTCCATCACATTATCATTTAGTTTTTATTCATTGGCGTTAAATTGAATATATTTGGTCCCGGTTATCAAAAGGTTACTCTGGATTTCAGTTTTAGTCTCATTTTCGTCGTGAATAATAGGTCTGCCATGAATATTCTTCGTTAACGTTTTCCGCCGATGAAATGAACACCTCTTTAATAGAAAGTAATTTGATGAATAAATAAATCTGTGGTCTTTGTGTGTCTTTGTCCACCACCAATATGCACATATGAGTATGGTTGGGCACTGGTTCTTATTTTGATATCGTTGTCTAGTGGTTACTTGGCGGAGTTATGACACGGCAGACTAGTGAAATACCAGCATTAACAACTTCACTTCTGCAAGCTTTCTGGTAGCTTACAGATACGGACCGATGAAGCAGTACCTCCGGTAGATGTGAGGGGCAGTGTGGCAGTGTAGCCGAAGTTTAAGAAATGGCGAAGAGGACAAACAGTTACTACGGAAGCAGCTGGAAGGAAACTTAGAGGTCCATGCAACCTTGGATACTTGGAAATATGTGAGCAGTGACCGCTATATCGTTTGAAATGGACGTGTTTAATTTTGCGTGGAGGCATAAATTAACCTTCAGACTTTAACAGCTTGTAAAACTTGTAATCGTGCACTTGGTGCGACATTATTGTTGTGCAATCTAACTTATGCATGACATCTACGTCCTCACTCTTCAGATTTCAGCGGTCACATGGGGTGTGAAACAGCCGTGATTACGTTAGTCTACTCAATACTCAATGAATGATGAAAAAAAGTACTCAAAGTTATTGAAAGAGCCAGAATCGTATCCGTAGCATTAACTTCTCATATGGGGCAAAGAGCAAAGTCTTTCCGAGCAGGCATCTGGAGAACGGAGACTCAGAGTGTCAGATTAATGATAAAGAGATGGCAAAGTTTTCAATTTAGGTGGTGAAATTTTAATAATAGACATTTCGGATTCATCTCTTGGTGCAAAGTGGGGCGCAGATTCTGGAGATTAGTTTTATAACATCTTAGTTTAGATGGATAGGAACAAATAATTGTTGGTCCTCCCTTCATTCGTCGATGTAGGATCAAAGAGCCGAGCCTAATACGTAATATATTTAGAACAAGGCAGGAGAAGGACAATCACAGTAAGACAAAATGTAAATCGGCCGTTCATTGACCACGGCAGCTCCTTTTCTTTTCATTTCCTCCCCAGAAACTATTAATTCTCTCACCGAGGTAATGGAGACGAATGGGTACGGGTGACAAACAGACGTGGCAGAGCAAAAGATTAACCGTTGCGAGTGCTGGTGGAATGGGGGTGCGGCGTGCTGCGAGTGGGTAGTAACAAGGACGTACCGAAAGATGGATAGATTTCATTAGGTGGAGAAAAAGGAAAACACCAAGTTCTGATGTGGAAAAAACACCTTTGTACGTGAACGCGAGGGCCGTCTCTCTGTAGAGCAAGGTGTTCTCCAAATAATTATTTACTGTCCCTTCTCGCTGTTAGAGGGTGATGGTCAGCGCCGTGCTCAAGAGAATTACAAAAAAGTCTCTTTTATTAGAGACAAAGAACAGAAGTAGCCAAAGGGTGAATCATTTCCTGGTATTGCATTGTTCACCGTTAACAAAAGCTGCTTGTTTGAGGCTGTTAAAGCGTCTCGGCGGTGTCAAATTGCTAAGATGCAACATGAGGCTAACTGACTGACAAACAGGCTCTCCTGCAGGCTGGGCGACGTCAGGCCGGTGAGGCAGCAGCGTTTGAGTGATGGGGGCCCGGAATGGTGTGCTCAGTGGGCAGCTTTGGGGACACAAGGCTTATATAACTGGAGCTGTGGAGGATCGGGGCATCCAAGCCTGAGTCCACACACACACAGACAAACCACAGATGAGACAGAGAGAGAGAGACAGACAGTGTTTTGGTGGGGGGGGGGGGATGGGCGGGAGTAGATGAGGGGGTACAGCGTAGAACATTCCAGGAAAACTCAGAGGCATAATCTTCTTATCCATGGCAGATTGGTTCAATGTGTGATGTGCGGCACGTGCACGTGCGCGTCCACGCGTGCAACTGTATGTTTGTGCATGAGAGGTTTGTTTGTCCTCCTTCAAATCACTCCTATGTCCTTCACTCCTTCACGCCCTTCCCTTTTTTTCTTTTTCTTTCCCCGTGTTTGACCCTAACCTTCCCCACACACACATACACGCTCTCTCCATTTCACCACGCACACCCAATCGAGATCCGCTCATCTGCTTTTCGTCCTCATTAGTGCCTCTTTTCCTCTGTGTCGGTTTGTTCTTTCCCCGCGATCAGAAGATGAAAGTGACCCCAACCGACGTACGAGGCTAGAACGAAAGGGAGGTTTCTTACTGAGAGTGCTGGTGTTCCTCTGCCCCTGGCCATGGTGGTGATTCGTGTGAGAAGCGGAGAGGAGGGAGGGTGAGGGAGGGGAGGGGGTGAGGGGAGGCGAGGGTGGCGGAAGGGCAAGAGGGGAGGGGTGCGGGGCGCTGTGGACCAGATTCTGCTGATTGCGGGAAATTATATCCTCTAATTTCACCTGCAACTCCAGGAGACAAAGGCCTTAGGGAGAGAATAGGATAAGGAAGTATTTCACAGGGTGATAAGGAGAAAACAGAGAGAGACAGAGGGGATGAAAGAGAGGAGGGGAGAATGGACGGAGGGGGCATGAGAGAGGATGTAACAGTAGAACGAGGTTTGGTCCGGAGCCAGTCAGGGGAAGACGGGGGAAAGAGGACAGAAAGAAGAGAGGCAGCCACTCAGAAGAAAAAAGTGGTTCTGCTAAACCAAACCATGTCCTCAAGGATCACTCATCCAGCTTGAGCACATCAGCACACTCATACACACACACACACACACACACACACAGCTCTCTCCCCCCCACTTTCCATCTTAACACCTTACTAAAGCACCATTTGCCTTGCCGGTGCCTGTGTATCCTCCCATCTTCCTCTTCGATCCCTGGTTTCCCCTCTCCTCCTTGATAGTCTTACTCACAGACCGTGACTATCTCCCACTGACAGAGCCGCTTCAGGATTAGAGGAGGGCGAGGAGAGCCGAGCGCAGTCAGCCAGCACCTCCTGCTGTACATCGCACGCAACTGACTTGCAGGTCTGCCGCATCCTTGAAAAACACAGCAAGGGCATTTCTCGATTCAGTTCGACCGTGGCTGTCGATCCAGCTCGTGCAGGCTTCAGACTGAGTCGCAGGAAAGGAGAAACACATCTTCATCGCCGTCCTATTTGGAGATATTCACTGTGCTTGACAAACAGTGTCGCTACTTATCATCTCATCTCTCTTATCGTGACAAACCCCAATAGGATTCTGTATCAGGAAGAGTTGACATCTGATTGTGGCCCCTGCAGGGGACACAAGCTCTGAACCGTCATCTTGATATCATATAAAGGTTATTTCTCATGTGATCATTTTCCAAGGCCAGCGACATCATTTTCTGAAGAATGTAACATCTCAAAGCTGCAGAGCAAAGTGTGTAATGAGATGTAGAGCTGACACGATTAGACAATTAGCTTATCACCACTACTGTTTTCCTAATGGAGTCACTGTTTGAGTCATTTTTCGAGCAAGAAAATGCCAAAACATGAAGAGCCTCCTCTTGCACCTCTTGAATCTTAGGATTTGCTTCTTTTTCTTTGTTCCATGTTCAGGTTTTTGGCTGCGGCTCACACAAATTGAGCTTCACGGGCTCCATGAAATGACAAATCAATAGTAATCGTTAGTTGCAGCTCAGAGACAAATAAAGGACAACCAGTGACCTAAACACAACTCCACTTATCTCCCTTTAACTGATGGAAGGAAAGCAAAACATTTCATTCAAAATATGCTATCTACTTTCCCCCCAAAAAATTAATGACTGACCCACATGCCCATCTGTTTTTTGTTTTTTTTTTACTTATACAACTATTAAACATAACACATTGCTCCGCTCAGAAACATCATATTGTAATGTGATTTCAGCATCCGCATTTTTAATCCAGCCAGAATGGATTTTCGGCTGATTTAAAAGGTCTTTGGCAAATTTGGATACAATGGAGGGGAAAAACTGGGACACAGCGGTACACACAGTACCCTCCATGTTTCACAATTCACATTCCAACAGCAGCCTCAAGTCGAGCTCCTCGAAACTAGACAGGCTGTTTTATTTTTTTTCCTTCCTTTATTTTTATCATCCAAAGACCGAGGCAGCAGAGGCTTCTCTGCTATATTTGATGCTCTCTGAGATCCTACAAGTGATCCAGCCACCAATCTCTCTCGCCCCATTGAACTTTTCCTTGTGCTGTACATCAAGTGTCGACGCAGACTAACACAGAGCAGTCAAACATTTACTGTCGCTCCTTCTACTTAGTGCAGTGTCCTTGTCGGACCCTCTGTTATTAGTCGGGAGTCTGTGGGAGTGAACAGTATGAGCGAGTGCTAAGTAATTCAGAGAGAGGAGAGTGGGGTTATTTTGTTGGGGGGGGGAGACAGAGAATGAGGGAGCTGAACGACAAGAGAGTGAGCTTGGCAGAGCTACAGCGTTTCACTGCAGAGGTTTTTAAATCCTTTAACATGATTTCCCTCATCCTATTAAAGACATAGCTATGGATAGGGAGACTGTAAAGTGTTACATACAGGAGGGAGGGGGATCGAGTGAGAGGGAGAGAAAGGAAAAGTGAGAGGGAGAGAGATTAAATGGGTGTTAAATATAGGGAACAAATCATCATCCCAGCCCCATTTCTATCTGCAATCAGCCTGCTAAATGTTCCCTCATCATCTCTTTGTAGATTTGGATGGATGACCTTTTGTTATATGCTCTCCCCAAATATCATTTCTTATATTTTCACATTCCCCCTTTTTGGTAAGGGTTTAGACATAAACATAAATTTGTATCTGTAGCACATTTTTGAAAAGCACCAGCGGGGTATTTCTTCACTAATGGGACGAGCAAGGTCACGAGCGAGACGGCTCTGCAGCGATCTATATTAGCACGTGTGTGTGGATGACAACATTTTGCTGTCAGTGCAGTAGCACAAAATAGTAGACGTGTCGAAGTGTTCGGAGGAGTTTGTTAAAATAAATGTCACTTTTTGGTGCCACCTGTTTGCATGTATCAAGAATATTCAGGCGTATTTATCATCGCATTTTCAGTGTGATATTTGCGTTTCACGAGTTGAAGAGACTTGTGGATAACTGCATATTAACAATGTACCCAATGACAAAAAATCATGCTACCATACAATACTGTCAGAGATTATTAGGAGTTGGTTCATCCTGATAAGCACCAATCCTCCAGTAAGAATAACAGCCTTGCAGAATAAGAGGTCGCAACAACAAATTGTAATTAAAAAAACACCATTTGAACCTAAAATGGTGAAAACAATGTAGGAAAACACAATGAAAATATGACGTGGTATGTGGAAGGTTACTCAAGAGACTCCTTAAACATGCTGCTATTTATTTTTTTATGTTCGTTCAGTGGAGCAGAAGCTTCAGTTGAAGCAGAAACAGCTGATCAGTCATGTGCGTTAAATGTTTGCTACATCAGAACTCATTCAGTAAAACAGTTTCCAAGTGCTTTAACTCTTTTCAGAAAAGCAAAAAACACACATAGAGTTTTTTTGGTTATTGGCAACATGGCTGATGTGTTAGTCGCTGCTTGTTGTGATGAACCGACAGAGAATTATCACCTGAACCTGCAGCTTCTGCTTTATGGGGATTTACAGTGAGTTATATCTCTCACACTGTCATCTTCATTGATAAAGAAAGCTCTAAAAACCCACTGTCCACTGCTTGCCCAGTCACCGAATGGCAGTCAGTCACAGTTAATGACTAGCTGCTGAACGTAGTGGAGCATTTAGCAGCTGATGAGCCAGATATTTCTCTCGGGAGCAGGTGGAGGAGACCAAAAACAGAGCTCCAAGAGGCTGGATACTGGACTTGAAGTCATCGGGTCTTCACTGGATGGGCAAATTAAAGCTACTCTTTGCTAACACCATGGTATCAACTTAAACGATATGTCAATCTTGTGTTCGCAGTTTGTTTCCACTGCCCCCAAGAGGTTAAAATTATTAGTCACTGCACGTGAAGTTGTAGAAATGATGGAGATGTCATGGTGGATGTCTGCATATGAAATAATGAGTTGAAAGTCTGAAGCATAAAGTTGCTTTTCCCAGGCCAGAAGCTGGCATCCTCACAACTGATGTAGAAGAAGTGTAAATAAATTGGCAAATGTAAATCGTACCTCGTAACATCTCTACAGAGCAGGACAGCGCAGCTAACTTTACCCTATTCTACTTTTTGGAACACCTTGTCGCGCACTACTGCCTGCCTAAACTACAAGTTATCTTTGTGTTTATTTGTGTACATTATATTTACAATCGAGACTAACATTCATGTTTATCTTTACACTATGACAGTGTGGCATATGGATTAATCACTTATTAATTGTTTGCTACAGGAATCAAATACTAAAGAGAAAAAAAGGAGATGGCATTCATACTCAAAATTAGATTCATTAAGGCACAGAAATGGTTGGGATTTAGGCAGAAAAAATAGCTTCAACTTTCCCTCTGTCACCACATTGTTATTCAGCAACATAAAGCTCTCAAGTCGTCCTCTGACCCGTCTGACTCAGACACAGCTAACAGTTTATATTTTTCTCAGGATGAGGTTCCTGCTTTATGGTGTCTTTCCCGAGGCTCTGCAGCTGTTAAGTTAATGGGCGTGGGCTCTAAGAATTAAAGAACTCATTAAATCTGTATTTTGCATTATGCAGTTTTAACAGTCCTTCAACTGCTTGTTGCTTCTTGATTTGTGACCTGATGATTTTATTATATATATCTTTTTTTTTTTACAACTTTTCCTGAGTTTTATAAACCGTATCTAGACCACTTCTGGAGTCTCACTGTCATCTTTCTCCTACTGATTATAGGCATTTAAAAAAAAAACTAAACTGCCCAGGGCGGCATGCAAGCTAGGACTGCCTCAGTCCCACATTTAGTGCAACTCCTCAGCTTGCTGCTGTAGATGGTACTCTCTCATATTTTTTAATCTATCTGGAAATCCTGTGTACCCCAGAGACCACCAGACTAAACATTGCTTGCAGGAGCAAGTGTGGCCTGTTAAACAGACTAGATTGGCTATAATCTGTCAAATATAACCACAAGGAGTGAAATCAAGTGAGTATGATGCAGACACAACCTTTCAGTCACAATTTATGAGCTCCAATCACTTTTTGGCTGGTGAAATACAGCCTTTTATGAGTTGTATTGGCCCTATAAAGGTATTTCAACAGGTAAAAATGAGTGAGGGGGTTATAATCTGTCAAATATGACCACCAAGAGTGAGATCAAGTCATTTTGATGCAAAAACAACCTTTCAGAGAGCATTTGAAATAACAACAACAAAATAAGCCCTGATTGTTCTATTTCTGATCAATACTACTAAATTACAATGACAAGTGCATCATGCTGAGTCATTGTAGTAATTCAATAACAATAACAATACAATAACAAACAATATTCCTCACATGGCAGTAGAAAGAGTTACCAGGTAAACATCACCCGGTGCAACATTTTTGTTATGCTGCCTTTCTGAAGCATGAGTAACATTATTTCTCTGAACCAATTCAACCACTTCAGAGCGTCCTGAACACAAACTAACGTTATTATAACTGCTCGGTCACTTGAAAGACACTTTTGTTAACCAGGAGCCATGAAGACAAAGCTAAACACCAGAGTTAGCATACAAGCTAACAAGCTAGATTTACCAACAAGCCACGTGGCTCGACTGCAACATAGAAGGGCTATATGTGCTATTGAGTATTATGTAACTGCTGCCATCTTAGCCTTGTAGTTAAAACATAGAATTAAACATATCATGCAGGAGTCCTTACCTGTCCAGCAGAAAAGCCGCTAACTCTGTGTCACTCGTTGAGTCCTTAAAAATCCCGCAGCTCCTCCACCTGTGACACTCTGGCTCGGTCCAGTTCTTCCTTTTTACACTGCTTTTCTTGGTCAGTCTTCTTATTTCTACTCTTTGACCTCTCCGCCATTGTTTAAAGTTTAAGTTTGGGCTTGAATGTCTCTGACCAGGTAAGGGCAGGTACTGCACCTGTGTGGGGGAGGGGCACTGTGGCACAGCAGAGCATGAGTGACACTTCTCAGATACGCCCCTTGACTCTGATTGGTTGTGTTGGTCCTGGAGCGGTGTAGGGGTGGAGCCACAGACAGCTGACCTGTAGTTTATTCTACTGGCAAATTGTAATTACAATTTTAAGCAAATATAACAAAAAATAGTTACAGACAACAACTTTGAGAAAGCATTTTAAATATTTTCAGTGACCTAAGCCCAGTTTTCATGTAGACAAGAAGCTGAAACACACAGGTCATTTTGCTAAAAAAAAAAAAAAAATCTTTTGGGCCCTCTAATGTACACTTTACAGGCCAATAAGATAAAAACATCCTATCATATTGTGCTTAGAATTACACTCAATGCTGTATTGTATTCAGTTATTCAAAGGTGATACTAATTAAAACTGTAAAAGCTGACTTGAACTGTGCCCTCTTTTAATACTTAGCAGGGAATCCACACAAACTCAAACACAAATGAACTGTGTTGCTTTGAATGCCCAGAAATGCAATATCAACGTGTCTCCAGCAGAGTGAGCTGTTCTCCAACAACTGAGCAGTGGAAATGCGTCATCTCTTCATGAACGCAGTCCAGCTCGGTCTCTCGTCTGTCACCCTGATGCACAGATTTGTTACAGCAGCGAGCTCGTCTCTCGGCTGTTTGTCATGTCTGTAGCTGTGCTGATGTGTGGGGGTGGGAGCCTGAGGTATACGGCACATGTCAACTCTTAGATTTCCGTGGCCTTCAGCTCTCCGCCTCCATTGTGTCTCCATGTCAGAGGCAGATTCAGATAGCTCAACTATAGGTATGATTAGAATTCCAGTTCAGATAAGTTGGTTGAATGATAATGCTCCCGTTTCAGGATGAATGGTTAAGGTTAATTACATTTCCCCCTCCACTATTTTCCTGGCCGGTCTGGTAAGAGTAGCAGCTGATCATCGGTATAAAGTCGACTTTTGATGTAGTTTAATTTAATGCATATCTAAAAAGCATTCAGCCGGTCCATGTCCATTCATCCAGCCACACACCACCTCCGCTGCATTTCAACTGTTACCATCCAAGGGCACGGGAGCAGCACGCTCAACCTTGATTTAGGAAACGAGGAGCTTACAGAATATCCTCCCACCCCCCCCCCTCCTCCCGCTGAATGTAAGCCAAAGCAGACAACAATTTAATTCAGCAGTGCAAACTTTCACTGCTCTCCCATCAAGTTGGATGGTGATGAAAAAGCTCAGTCTTGTGATGCAATAAAGAAACAAAACCTCAAAAAAAAAAACCTCCCACTCACACTCTCCTCTGATTCTACTTTTTTGCTGTTTTGTCAGTGAATAATATTACAGTAAGCAGATGATTCTCCTGCAGCTGTTGGCTCTTTAATCTCCTCCCTAACCTGTGATAAGTGGGCAGAGCCCCGAGGGGACATCAGCACCTACAGTATCCCCCCCCCCCCACTCTCATTTTAACATGATGATGGAGATTTGCCCTCGTCACAGGGACGACTGCTGTCCTCCATACTGACCCGTAATGAGAGGGTGTCTGAATTCTGGCTTTCTCTGTGTAACAACAAGGCTTTTCTGATCTTTTCAGATCCTGTCTGTTACTTTCCAAGTCCACACTTTGACTTGTAGCTTGTCTTTTTGAAATTAAAGAACATTTTGGACGGAATATTCTATATATCTCCAAACTTCTTACTCACATAGTTTTCTGAGAGTAAAGACTTTTTTTTCCAAAATGTTGGTTTAAAAATGTCTTCTGTCAAACAAACAGTTGTTCAATCTTCAATCAGTGCTCACTGATGAAGTCATTGCCCTGTCACGTTTAAATGCTTGATTGAAACAGATGGGAATTAACAGGAGTGACTAACAGGGTTGACGAAACAGAGGCAATTTATGATAATTAACATTTAAAGGGGTGTAAATCGCATGTTCACAAGATGGCGCTCATGGAGTAATTGAAGCTAAAATCGGAAGGGTCTGGGGGCTACGTGTGTGTGTGTGTGTGTGTGTGTGTGTGTGTTTAAGTATGTGTGGACATTTTAAAGCTACTCGACACTTTACGGGGGTAAAATAAACCTTTCTGAACATCATTACATCAAATAAAAAACTCTTAAAGCATTCAATCCAGAGGCAGTTTACGGTTCTGTTACATTAAACAGTTAAACACATAATAGTTATTTGAGGATTTTGTGTTCAGTTCTGAAATCTAAAGAATGTTTTGAACCCACGTGAGACTCAAATACATAATGAATATGTCTGCAAGCTAAATCAGATGAGTATGTATTTGCTCAGCTACTTTATTTTGACAGCTATTACAGGTTTTTACTTCCACTTCACTTGATGCAACATGCATCCTCACTGTACATTACATCGACTGCGTGATAATGCAAATATTATACAAATCTCAACGTGGCGAAGTGCGACTGAAGAAGCTGCATTTGCTCAGTAAAGGTGGAATATTATAATGAGATGCCTTGACCTACAGATGTCGTTCTCCAGATGTAAGAAATGTTTGGAACAGATTCCAACTGATGTCACATCATCACGAGTTTAACAGGTTTTCAAATGTACTGTTGTGTTTTTGTGAACGCAGAAACGATTGTTCCCACAGATCGTGAGTCATTTCACAATCTAGTACACATCGAAAAAATTAAATTTTGATTTGTGAGCATATTTGTGTATTTGAGACAATGCATGAGAAATTAGTTTTTAGTGTAGATGCTTTGTAGATCCAATCAGACTAACGGCGATGATAATCAAACCACACTCTGGTATCTATCCATTCATTTTTATTTGCTGCATAATGTGTTTTTTTTTTTTTTGTGGGAAGCTGGCAACGTAGTGCGGACATCCTCCTCTCTAAAGCATCATTCTCCACCTCCTGGGACAATCCCGAGGCACCCGCAGGCCAAATGGGATATTTCATCCCTCCTGTGTGTTTTGGGTCTTCCCCCGGATCACCTCCCAGCTGGACATCCTCCGGGTGGTGTACCGGAGGGCAGCCACATCAGATTGGCTGAACCATCTCAACTGGCTCAGCATACAGCAACATTGGTTTTGAGCTCTTCCCGCACATCCATGTGAGTCAGTCACCGAGCAAATGGAGGCCATTTGGGCCACTCGTGTCCTTTCAATCTCATCGTCTCACTCACAACAGTAGGTGAGAGTTGTGATGTAGGAACGTCGATCGATGACTGTTAAAGTGAGATTTGCACCATCACACTCGGCTCCCCCTTCACCTTCAGTAACACCCGTCTCACCACGGACGTCATCACACTGGTGTGGTATGTGGATCCCCCCACCCCCACCCCCACCCCCACCACCACCACCACCACGCTGTCCTCCCCGGTGAACGAGACACACAAGATGTGAAGGACATTTTCTGGGAAAAGACCTGATGGAATCCAAGATTGCATCTCCGGACAAGACCCTGCCCTCCCTGTAGAAAGCAACTAGTTAACTACTGTAATAATCCTTCAGATATTTTCACAGCATTGTAGCATCTTTCAGCCCATTGTTTTGGTTTTAGTGTCTTCATATACCTGGACTGTTGTACAGCATTTAACAGCTAAGTGCAAGATATTTCCCTCAGGAGCTTGTGAAGAGCAAAACAGAGCTAAAAACAGGATGAATATTGGACTGGACTGTTCGCCGGACATGACTCCAAATTATGCTAATGCTATTTTGCGTATGGTAGCACTCAGCCCTTATTTGGAAACGGTGCCTTTAAACAAGCAGTCAGGACTTCCTTGGCTGGGATAATAATAATAATAATAATAATAATAATAATAATAATAATGACAACATCAGTGCTCTCAGCCACACTCCCAGCATGCCCCTGGTTGCCAAAACACAGGCAGAGCTGCCAGAGGATAATGCCTGCTCGGGCCTGTCAGAGACGACCAATCAGAACACATTGTTGTTTTTTTTTCAGGAGGCGGGCTTTAAGGAGACAGGTAATCAAATGGAGGGTGAATAGAGGTGCTGCAGTGATGGACATGAATGGATTTTTAGCCATTGACGCATGTAACTGAATAAACAAGCTGAAATCCGAGAGGTGAGATGGGTGGCAGGGTCCGCCAAACATAAACATAAGTCCAACAGTATGACGCCGTGTTGTCCCTTAAGGTCAGTTTGATTCTCTAGCTTATTGAAAGCATAGTGAAGTTGTTTATTTGGTCCTTTTAGGCCAACTATAGTGTGGGAATAATATGTCGGTGTTGTGCTTACAGCTTGTTTTTGCTGCCCCCAGGTGGCCACATCAAATGATGCACGTTTAAGTGGAAGTGTCTTCTGTCCTGGAACTTAATTAAAGATCAGATAAAAATGTAATATCAGACACTTTAAGGGGAGATAAAAGAGCCTGGACCTGTAAAATAAAGTGTCACTTGATATAAACAGGTACAACACATAGACATGTTGAAGCAGCCTCTTCTTCTCTGCTTGTAGTAACTATTGGTCCTGTTTATATTCTGACGTTGCCTGGCGCCAAAAAGAAGAAGATGAAGAAGAATTCTGACGTCAGCCTGGTGCAGATCCTCATCAAAAAACAATCAAAGCAAATCCCTGCTCTGTGTCTTCACGTTTATTCTCTCTTTTTTTCTCTCTCTCTCTCCCCCTTCATCCTTCTCACATGACGATTTCAGCGCAGCAGCAGGCGCCTGGTCATTGAATTACGCGTCTCACCTCCTCGTCATGACAACTAGCTGCGAGATTGAAATATCGCATGTGGTGTCCTATAAGAGAGAGGGGGAGAGAGAGAGAGAGAGAGAGAGAGAGAGAGAGAGAGAGAGAGAGGCTGTAGAGGCTCGGGCAGTGGGATCCTCTTCAGTGCAGGCTGCGCCGCCTCCACACAGCACCGCCGCGTCCCGCGCATTTGAACGCATCTGCGGTTCCCTTCCACATGAAAAACCAAAAAAACCCTTAAAAGAAAAAGCATGAAGGCTAAACGGAAGATCCCCGCGCCGTTCCTCAGTCTGAGCCTCCACTTTCCGCTGAGAGCATCAGACGCCGAGTGAAGCCCAGAGGAGGAGAGGAGCACCACGCAAGCGCGCAAAGAAGAGATTTTTTTTTTCCCTTTTTTTTTTTTGGGACACCTGATTTTGTGTGTGTGTGTGTGTGTGTGTGTGTGTGTGTGTGCGGGGTGTCTTTCAGAGCTGACTGTTATAGAGTCAAACAGTCGGTGGTTGTTGTGTTTATTATTATTATTATTTTTTCCTTTTTTTGGTTTTCTTCATTTGAAGCTCCCCTCAGCGGGCACACACACACGCACACACACACCGTGGATTATTACCGGCATGGACAAATGGGGGAAAGAGGACAGATCACTGCGTTGACTTTTTTCGAAGCAGCGCGCAGAGTCTTGACGCTATAGCGTTACGCATTTATTTTACTGTGAGTGCTCCCCCCCCCCTCCACCAACCAACCAACCAACCAGCCCTCCTCCTCTACCTCCCCTTCTCCTGTTTGAATCATACTCCGCCGCTGCATCTCAACATTATTAAAGTCAAATATCTGTGGATAAGGAAAAGAGAGCAGAGGGTGTTGTCAGAAGAGAGGGATGAGAAGAGGAGGAGGAGGAGGGGGCAGTATGAGGTGTGCTTTTTTTGGAAAAGCCGGAGAAAGACAGACGCCGAGAAGGTGCACCGATGTGCGAGAGCCTGCGACGCGCTGCCCTCCTGAGAAATAATCGCGATCAAGGGGGAAGAAATGGCCTAGTTAGAACCTCATCGACACACCGACCAGGCAGAGGACGGAACCAGAAGAATCGTGTTCAGATGGACGGGCCATCATCATCGTCATCAACATAATTCCGGCTGCTCGCACCGAGTCTTTTTTTAGGTAAGCCATATGTCCGCCACCACCTCCCAAACGTGACTGGAGGTTTTCTCTCTCTCTCTCTCTCTCTCTCTCTCTCTCTCTCTCTCTCTCACTGTCTGTCTATCGTGGCTATTTATTTATTTTTTTAAATGTGTGTGCGCAATCTGTCCGCTTTGGTGACTTCGCACATTGCGCACGTTATCCATCTTGACGCACTGTCACAATTGGGGGGGTGGTTGTGGTGGTGGTGGGGAGACGAGATTTTTTTTTTTTTTTTCAATGTAAATCCTCGTGCCACTTTGTTGCTATAGCACATATTTCCTTCCCCCTCCGTTTTCCAAGTGGGGAAGCCTTTCGATTGGCCTCCTTGCCTGTTGATAAGCTGTCACATCTTGACGCGATCGGTCCCGGCCAGCATCAGTATTCTGTCGTTTCGAAGCGCGCCCGCTAACGAGATGATATACATGTGATTTAATTTGGGAATCAAACTCATCCTGTGGACTTGTCAAGAGAACTGGGGGCTGCAAGTGGTGTCCCCTTGGCTGTGAGGACTAATTTTATTTATTTATTTATTTATTTTTACTAATGCTTTTAATATTACACGTATTGATGGCTGTATTAGCGCTTAATTAGACACACATGCTGCTGTACTGCAATATAACTAATCTCAACCAGAGTGTGTGACAGGCCTTGAACTCCAAAGATGTCCTCTCTAATGAACAAACCCCCCCACACACACACAACAGCTCAGAGACACACACACACACACACACACAGGCAGAGCCAGTGCCCTAGAAGATGCAGATAGGATTGTGAATTAAATGCACACACTCTGATGAATCCAGGGGAAAGGCTCCATTAATATTCAGCGGTGGTTGGGCAGCGCTTCGGTTAATGGCAGACAACAGGACCTCTGTTCTGACAGGTCACGCGTGAGAAATGGTATATTTTCATTTTTAAGGGTTCGTTTTTTTTTTTTTCTCCTCTCCTCCACCACCATCACCACCATCACCACCACACACACACAGACAAACGTGGCGTCTGTAGCTAAGGAGTGAGGGAGGGGGGTGACATTTAAAATCCATCAGAAAACCAATAAAGTCATTTTTTTGGAGACTTTTGTAGGAATTCGGTATTGCTCCTGTCCGTTGTTCTGTCGGGATGGCTGTGATTGCTTTTTTTCTCAAGGCCGGCATCATGTCAAACCTGGTTACTGGCATTTTGGACACTTGCTTGGATAAAAAACAGAAAATGGCAGAGAGACTTGGAGGAGCCTCACATATATGTCATGCGTTTGACTGACTCGGTGCTATTTGAATCCAAATGTTGTCGTTATGTACAAGAGAAGAGCTCAGTGGAGACCTAGTTGGCAGAAGTGTGTCCAAAGCTTTAACTTTAGACGTCTTGTTTCAAGCTAATACGTTGACTGCCAATTCATGAAATCAATCAGTTTTGCCTCTGTTGCTCGTCAGCTGATGGGCCTGTTAGATTTGTTGGTACACTTCATGAAAGGACGAGCGAAGGATGAAGCACAGTGACATCACACCACACTGGAATCGAACGAACGACACTAAACACACGCGCTTTAAAACTTTCGAAAAACAGACGTCATTTGCTGTTTTCATCCCCGAGAAGAGGATTCCAACAAAGCTAATATTATGGTGAGCACACTGCTGTTCAGTTCCCAGAGAGAAAATAGAAAAAGATAAACGGAATAAAAAGAGGATGAAAAAAAAAAAGTCAGCTTAATGGATCGGATAACAACACAGAATGGAGACTTACAATCCAGAGCAAAGCGTTTTTTTTTTTTTTTTTTTAGTCTTAATGTTTAATGAAGTATGTTTGGGTGATTTGAGGACGAGCGAGGTGAGGTAGCATATTCCTTCTCGTCTGAGGCAGAGCTGTGTGAACAGGGTTGACGTCCAGCTGCGGAAGCTACATCGCTTTGGCTCAGTTTTTTTGGTTCAAGCTCAGTTTTGAATCGATTACCTCATCTTAAAGTCCAACACCTTCGATATGTGACATGCCAATTTCCATTTGCATCATTTTAGCTGACACAAGACAAAGCTCAGTGGATGGATGTGGGCCGAAGTGCTCAGTGTGCACATGTGTTAATATGTAGAACAGGAATTTGGCTTTTGGTGAAACGGCCCCTCTGGTCTTCTCTTTGATGCTGCAGTGCTGTATGTATGAATTTAACCATTTAAGAAGAAATGCTGTTCCACTGAGTCAACAAGCTTTTGTTATTAGAGAGAGCTAATAAAACCTACTGTATGTTAGCTGCCTGCCCCGCGGGCTGCTGCTGCTGCTGCTGTGTGCAGCTGGTTGCTTGCACTAAACCACCACAGTCATGGGACGTGCTTTCTAACACTGAGGCAGTGAGTGATGGTAAACTGAAGTCTCATTAGTTACTTCATTTACTTGTGGCAGTCATCAATCGATCAGTCGGTCAGTCCAAACATGTGAATTTGCAGTGATTTATCGGAGGCAGCTACATCTTCACTACCAGATGGTTACAACATGTTTTACTTGTTTACGTCTCCACTTACCTTAAAAAACCTTTGAAACTAGTTTAATTTTGCCAAAATGCCGGGTAGTGGATATGCTATCAGACGCACTAGCAGACAAGCTTTCATCCTGGCAGCAGTGTAATGTGAGGGATTCTCCACAAGGTGCATGTAAATGTCACCGAAGTCGGGTTCTGGCAGGGATCTGGTGTTTTTTTAACGTTTGAAATACCGCAACAGGTGCTGTATATGTCTGTCCATATTGTTCCTTTTCTGCTGTTGACAGTGATCTAAATAACTGTGTGAGAGGAAATTTACCAGTTTTTGTTGTGTCTCTATGGAAAGTCAGGTATGAGCCGCCAGCTCAGTCTACTGTTTTGCCCTCCAGGTCAGCACTGGGGGGAAGTGAGTGGTCAGGTTTTTGGTGCTGTCCATTTTGAAGGTTTGGTCATCGTACTGCAGATATCTGCCTCTCAGTCGTTGCTAATTATGAGCTACCAGATTTCTGCTGTAAAACAGGCTGTGTTCCAAGTATATGTTAAAAGTTCTCATACTTACAGCATTTCAAGCTTCATATTTTATTTAAGGTGTTAAAAGGATAGTTCATGTTTTTTTGAAGCGGGGTTATATAAAGTACATATCTATAGTCGGTCTGTTCCCTACCGTAATTGCAGATGAGCGCAGCCTCAGTTTGGAGAAGCAGAGCCGCTTGTGAGAGCCGGTGTGAATTTTCTCTGTACAACATACACTTGAACTGATATAGATTTTTTGTAGGTGAGCCTTGTTTTAGGTGGATAAAATTCGCTTTGCATCTGGACCCCGTTCACTGCAGTACAAAGCTGAGCGTCTGGGCTGGAGCGGCTCTCTGCTTCTCCAAACTGAGGCTGCGTTGATTGACAATTACAGTAGAGAACAGACCAACTATAGTTATGTACTTTATATGACCCCACTTCAAAACACTCAAACTATCCCTTTAAACATTTACAAACCCATATTGTTCTCAACTTGTCCATCACTGCAATGCCTTGGAGGAGGTGCTCGTCCTCTGTCTGAATGCTCCATTTCAGTGCCTGTCTCTTTAAGGCCCCCCCTCACCAAAAATAGCATAGTCTGCTCTGATTGGTCAGCTCTCACAGGCCTGTGCAGGCCCCACCTACCACATTCCCACATATGCTCTGCTGGTGTTTTTGCAACCTCATCCATGCTGGAGACATCATGGAGGACTTTGACTGTATCATTGTGACATCACAACTTACGGAAGCCCTGACGGCTCATTTTAAGCCACATTTTCATCAGTACTGTCCACATCGCTCTGTGGATTGAGCGTTTCAGTTGACTAATGACACAGATAGCATCTTTATAATACAAAATGTGACCTTTAGTAAACGAGTGGTCTCTTACAAATGTTCCATTTTCATTTCGAAATACTAATTTCTCCCATACTACATGTTCTAATACAATACAGTTTCAGTCAAAGAGCCTCTTTACACATTATTTTAATGTAAGAACGGCAGATCAAGGCCGTGCTCCAAAGAAGAAGTCAGAGAGAAAGTCAGTCTAGTATGTTAAGCCAGTATATGTTTGAATATACACTTACATGACATGAATACAAGAGAGTGCAATTGGAAATTTAAAGGATGAAGTGCGGGATAGCAGTCCATTACATCACAATATTAAGAAATGATTGTGCGCTGGTTGGAAGATAGTAATCCTGTTGTATTACAATGTAATCGTGTCTCCTTGCCAGCACCCTCCATGATTCGTGTCTTTGTTCTTTCTTTCTTTTTCTTTTTTTTTTCCTGAGGTTTCTGTGTCATTCCTGTTTTTCCCGTTATAACACAATGAATTGTGTGTCAGTCCCTTAAGGAGAGTCTGCAGGATTGTGCACTTACAAAAAGAGTGTTTCAAGGACTCAAAATTTCCACAGGAGTGCCCTTGTGCGCTTGCCAATTTTTGATTTATTTATTTATTCATGTTAGTGTTGGACTTTCCTGAGAGCATTCCACAAAATCTGAAAAATCCCTGTTGAGGTAAGAGGTCGAACTTTGAACTTTGGGACTGGATGTAACCTGTAGAGTCACGGTTGTCTTCTTTTCCAGAGAAGATGCACATTTATAGTACAAAGACGGACACGAACATGAGATCTTTGAGCCCTGCCATGTTGTCTCTTTTGAGTTTGTACAAGCTCGGCCTGGTATTTGAGCAGTTTGGCGTTTTGGCAGCTGTGGCGAGAGGCGCGAGCGTCTTTTGGCCATCAGCATCTAAAGCATCTTTAGATAAAAACATTCACTATATTCTGGGCTGATGCTGTGATTGCTGAAATGGAGGATTGGAGTTTGTTTTGTTTAAATTACTGAGTGAAGATGTCAAGTCAGTGGGAGGTTAAAAAGGGAGGTTAAAATGACCCAGCACTGAGCCACGTCATGACCGGGGAGGAGGAGGGAAAAAAACAAAAAAAAAAAAAACCAGGAGAATAGCTCGACCTGCCCCATTATCAGTGAGCAGAGTAAAGCTGGAGAGACGCCTTGTGCAAATGCCATGGTAACCATCTTGTGTAACCTCCTTTTGAGCAATATCACATAACAGTCATCCATGAGATAAGCCAGGATAAGTGTCGTCCTGTCTTGTGAAAGTCTGGGGGAAGAGTATCACACCGAACCCCATTAGAATATCTGGCAACTTAATGTGTCTTTTATTAGCGGCACGGACGCGAGCCCATTAAAAAAATGGGACACGTGACCTTTTCCTGAAAGTTCCACCCTTCCGTTTCATCAGACATGATCTATTAAGCAGCCGTGACATTTAATTCTCTGAGATGTTTTTGGACAGTGATACACAAGCAGGGAGCTGCCATATAAATATGTATTCTTTAAAGATAAAAAAAAAGAGTGTATCGTGGAAATACGCTGATCATAATTCACCTTGGTTGTGACACAGCACATGCATTAGGCAGCTGGTGCTCTTTAGAAAAGGTGTGGGCAGTGTTGATGTGAATTGCAAAAAATATGCATTATGAAATGTGGCCTATGTGATGAATTGGGACGGCGGCCCATTTATTATCAGATAAATGTCATAGTTTCTACCTTTTCAAACGGGAACGTGATGTCATGTTGCAGTATGACGTTAGCTATACTTTGTCGATCGTGAGAAAATTAATCACCGACTGTTTTGATAACCAATAAATCATTTCGGGCAAATTGTGTGCAACGTGAGCTGGTACTGGCTTCTTAAATGTAAAGACGGATTTACCGTCAGGATAGTAAATAAAGTGTCTCTTGGTTTTGGACTGTTGGTTCGACAAAAGAAGCTATTTGAAGACGTCTTTAGCAACCTGAAAAATCGATAATGAAAATAATTGTTAGTTGCCGCCCTATTTGGGATACAGATAGAAACTAATATGTTATTTGGTGCTGAAGGAAAACTGTTAAAGAAGACATATTATGCTCATTTTCAGGTCCATATTTTTATTTTGGGTTGCTCCTTGAATAGCTTTACGTGCCTTAATGCTGACAAAAAGACAATTCTTCTCATGCTGACCAGTGCTGCAGCTCTGTGTTCCCCCTCTGTCTTTGAGCTCCTGTCTCTTTAAGCCCCCACTTCCTGAATACCCAGTCTCCTCTGATTGGTCAGCTCACACACGCCTGACCTTCTTAGATCATTAACATGCAGAAGAATCCCTTTAATAGTAAACGTGTAACATTGGAGCGATAATAAGGAACCAAAGAAACTGAGCCAAGGTTGACGTGCATTGACCGAAAACACAAAAGACAGGGTGCGTGTAATGCAGTCACAGGCTGTGTGAGTTGTCTGAATCATTATCAAGACAAACAGAAAGGCACCGCGGCTGGAAGTTAGATGTTAGACAACGTAATCCGTAGACATTTGAAGACATAGCTATGATCTTAGGCAAAACACTGACAGGCACTGAAATGAGAAATACTCTGAATAATACCAGGGCCTGAAAAGGCTTTTCAAACGCTACCTGACATAAAAAATGCTGGGCATTTTGTCTTCAATGAACATTTAAAAAAAAAAAAAAAAAAAAAAGTTTGACATTATAGAATGATGGAAATGCACACTGTCATCCAAAGTAGAGAAATCCAGTGCAGACCCACAGCCAGCTCTTCATAGAACAGTTTTTTAGTGAAGGCTGTTCACCGGGAGGTCATTTGTTTTAATACCATAAACGTGATAATCGGCCTGTTCAAACATCGCTGAGGGGACCTGGGGTGGTTGTGGATAATCAGACACTGCAAATGGCAAACACCAGTAACCTTGAATTGAAAATTATAACCTCGATTTCTTTAAAAAAAAAAAAAAAAATCAAAATGTTTGGCATTCCAGAACTTGACCTTTAATTAACTTAACATTAAAATAACTGTTTGGATGAATCCTGCAGGGCTCGCCAGATTTTTTTTTTTCTTTTAATTGAAATACAAGATATATGACGTAAATGTTATGCAGCAGACATTTTACACATGTTGTCTACTGTTGGGACACTGCAGTGTGTTATATGACATCAGCTGGTTTTTAACTGTATGATTTCTCTTGATCCAGCTTTGGTTATTCTCACACACGCTGTGGATTCTGAGCAGCTGATTGGCAAGGTACACCACTTTTAGAAACACGTGCTTGTAAAAATGTCGGGAACGCTGTCAAAAGGTTGACCTGCAAGTTTCACACAGGGGTGCAGAATCAGTGGGCTGGTGCGAGTGGATGGGAAAAAGTGGAGCTAAATAAAATGTAGCCCAGCAGCACCATCACAGATTTAAATTGATTTACCAGACAAATATCTGGTTCCATAACATCTTTAAAACAAAGACATGATCCTCCCACACTAACCAGTCGGATTCAGAGCCGGCCAGTTTGGTAAAACCCGAGCAATGCTCGTGAAATTTGGACACCATGTCAATCATCATTGAGTCATTCAGGACATCGTTAGAGTTTACCCCAAACTATCTATTAGTCCGGCGGTTGTCCGATAAATTGGACCACTGTGTTTAATCTATCAGTAGTTACTGTAGGGGGCAAAGCTCTTCAAGCTGCGGCGCTTGCTTTCCCACTGCCACTGAACAAGCTAGCTCAGTTGCTAACAAGAAAATGTGGTCACAAAGTTCATCCAGAAAAAAAAAAACAAAACATTTGTTCCATTGGCTTCTGTCTCATAACTGTCTGCAAATAATTCCTCTGTGAGCAGTTTCTTCACTAAAATATGTGGTTAAATAAAAGCTAATTAGGTGTGATAGCTTCTTCCACTTTGGACTCACTAAGCTCTCTGTTCCCTCATGAAAAATTTGCCAAGATTGATGCCGACCTGGCGAGTGAATCCACCAGTTGTGGGGGATTCCTTTTGGAATGATCTTTGCTGTTTTAAACGCTGCTGTCACTCGGCCCGGGGAGCGTTCCTGTCTCATAAATAATAGCCGTTTGCTCGCTTGAATACAATTTGAAATCTTGATTGGATGTTTGTTGTGCCTGCTGTATATGTAAATTGTATAGCAGTAACTCAGTGCCCAGTGTAAATAAAAGCTCCATAGTGTTGTCAAGGATTTGGATTACAGCCAGCAAACCGTCAAATCACTTGAACTTGGCAAACATCAAGGTCATTTGTTGTGAAGTCTTTTATTACACAAAGCTGATTTGTAAGCGTGCTCGTATGAGCTCAGCCGAGGGTTGTATTTTGGACCGCTAAGATCACCACGCTTTGCACGCTTTGTCAGGCGGTCCAGTCAGACACTTACATCAAAAGGATTCAACACGATCATCGCGGATAGATGTCCAGATGCACTCTTTAGAAAAAGAAAAAAAAATGCTCTGCATTCGAAGGCACTCCAGGCAGAACGGGGGAATCTGTGCGCGCGACCCTGTAACACAAGCAGCGACATGAATAATCATGAGAGTGAAAGTGTTAGCTCGACAGATTATCAAGACCACCTAATTACCTTGTTTAAATCTGATAGGTGATAGTAGGAGCCGGCCGATACTGATCAGCTAACGACGTGCTGGAGCCCGGCGTCGTACCCGAGCCGACACGACGGTCCTCTTCACTAGATAAAAACAGGAATTTGTGTTTAAAGCCCCCTGAACACACAGTGTGGCAATTAACAGTCTGTCAATTTATTAACAATCCCTCTTTTTTGCCATTGTGATTTGGACTCCTTTTATATTCAGCTGTCAGGTGAAATGAGGCTGCACAATGTCTAATTTCTGTATCAAGATTTAAGCGTCAGTCAGCGCTGATAAAATATTGCTGTCTACGTAAGTTTTTTTATTGAGATATTTTACACAACATGTCATATTCGCCCCGTCAAATAGACCGATTTAAGGATAATTTAGTTAAAGACTGGAATTAAGGTGATGAACTACAACACAAACACTGCGTAGGAGAAATCCTGAATCTAATAAAAAATTCAGCGAGCTACAAGGCGTTGTATGTTTTGTAAGCTATGTCTATTTTGAATGATTTATCAGTTTTAAAAGTCAGTACTGCTCGCAGTGAAACCCACATTACACTCGACATCTTTTCTGCAGCTGACCTCAGAGCAGTACCTTCGGCGAACAGGAGACCTCGTAACAGTTTTGGACGTACGAATCGTTTCGGCAGAATACATCACACACACACGGCGCAGAGTCTCAGCGCTCCACTTAAGCTAACTTACACATCAACAATCGAGCCGGTCCATCTGTCAAGGTACACTCTCCGCTGAACGTGACAGTCCTCTTAAGGCAACATTTAAATTTCAGCAGCAGTTTTGTGTTGCGGCAGCTTGAATAGCAAATGGCAAAGTAAACAGTAAAAGTGTTTACTCAAATCAACGATGATCCCGAGTCAGAATCCCCCCCCCCAGCCGCCTCCTCCTCCTCCTCCCCAAGTGTGAGACAATAAAGCGAGGCTTATGTTCCAGGAGGTGTTGCTGAACTCTTCTGGCTCGAAAGTGAAGCCAGCCTGAGCAGATGATCAGTGTGTAGCTGTAGGAGAAGCTGCATGTATTAGCCATTGTTTTGTTTGTGTGTGGTCAAACACGGTGCACCTGCTATCTCCCACACATACGTGATTTTTCTAGTTCTATTTTTGATTTTATCCTGTACGTTCCCCTGTAGTGGTACGTTGAGATTCCTGAATAACAACGACCGTTTCCTTCCTTATTCCCGTACGTACAAATTCACATTGTATATCAGGTAAAAATGATCTTTTATTATGGCTGCAGACAAACTGTTATAGGACGGCTGTAGCTCAGCAGGTAGAGCAGGTCGGCTAGTGATCGGAAGGTCGCTGGTTCAAATCACGGCTCACCTGGGCTGAACTAGACTGCATGCTGAGGTGTCCTTGAGCAAGATACTGAACCCCAAATTGCTCCTGATGCCCAGGTGCCATCAGTAAAGTGTTCTGCGATGAGCTGGCGACTTGTCCAGGGTGTACCAGCTGGGATTGGCTCCAACAACAACCCCCGCGACCCCCTTGAAAAAGGGATAAAGTGGTTACAGACGATGACATGATGACAAACTGTTATAAAATGGATTTACCCTGTGTGTTCAATTATTTATACTCAAATGTAATAACACATGATCTACTGCTTCTCAAACACTATTACAGATTCCTCTGCCTGTTTTGCTGGCATATTTTCATAAATTATAGATGTTAAACATACCTTTTTTTTCCTGAAGATGTAGGAAAGCACATGGCAAACATGCACCAATCTGAATTTTTTCCTCTTACTAATTACACATTCATAGGGTGGTAAAGTCAATGCTGGACGATTATGCAAACCCCTCGATTACCTTTGACGATTTATTTTTGCTTGCCAGCGTTTTTCAACAAATCTTGTTTCCTACATGGAAACTACGCTGCGGTTAAGAACGAGGCGAGATAGTAATTAAGGCAGATAAACTGTGGTTACGGTGCAGCTAGGGTTAAGCAACTGAAACGTTGTTTTTCTTTAGATTTCATTGATTCATTTGGCAACACCTGTGGTTACCATGGTAACAGCAGGTGCAGTTTAATAATAGAGCAACACTCGCTTTGAAAAACAAGAGAAACTCAGTGCAAGAGGGAGCAGTTATCGTTTCAGACCGTATTCAGATGAAGGCCACACGCTCGTGGTGGGAAGCTCAAATGTTGTACTGCAGCGTTTCTCAGTGGGGGGGGTGCGACACCCACCCACATAGCAGTATGTTTGAAAGAGGGGGTGTCAACTTGTTCTTCGGGGGGCTTTCACCAGTTTTAACACCAGAAATTCACAACAAGACTAATTGAAAACTTGCACCTACTCGCAAGAACGTGTTTACACTGATACCACCAGATGAGACGGGACGCATCATTCTCTAGCTCTTTACTTCGGTGCGTCTTTCAGCTTCCCGCGGCACGGCTTCACGCCGCCTTCACGGGAAACGGGACGTCAGAGAAATCATTTAGAGAATTTCACTAACACTGTCAACTCTTCCTTGGAGGAAACTTTCCCCGCAGCAGATACACTGCGAGCGCTGTGTTTTCGCCTCGATTACACAGTTTGTTTTTTTTTTTACCTTTTGTTTCTGTTGGAACAATTTAATAAGGATGCTTCTTGCTCGGCGCTTTGGTTCGGCTGCTGTTTGTGGAAGCTAATTGAGGCTCTTGATGTTACATTTCTGCAACTTTTATATGCAGCGCAGCAGCGAGACTTGTAGAATCACAATACATAACGAATCGACATCTAAAGCGTTGTAGGTATCGAACAGTGGGGGAGCCGTACTAAATCGTCAATCCTCAATTTCTCGTTTTTTTCTGAAGGGTATCGAAATGTCAGGTGTGTTTTTTTTGTTTTGCCTGACCTGGCATTCACACTAAAGTGCAACAAGCCCAACAGCAAGAAAAGAGAAAACAACCACACAACAAAAACTTTGTTTGCTTTTCCCCTGTCGATACTGCAAGAAGTAACTGCATTTACACGTATAGAGCTCCTCTGGTTTTATACTCAGAGAAAAGGGGGCAAAAACACTATGCAGGTTATCCCAGCCTCTCAGAAAAACATCTCAATTATTCATTTGTTTGGATTAGTGACGAACTACAGCGCATCGCCACAGCAGTGAGGGAATCGGATGGCTGCCAGATACCTTTAAGAAAGGATATGCATTAAATCACAAAAGGGGGGGGGACTTTAACATGTCGGTGTAATCGTATCAGAAATAGCTACAAGCGCTGCAGTCCAGAGGCTAAAATTAAACACATTCAACTTTCCACATCCCCTCACGATTCTTTCAACCCAGTGGAGCTCGGTCGTTGTTCCTCTCAGCGCTCTCATGCATGATATCTTTTCTGTTGGACAATTAAACATTTAATTCATATTTTAAAAAAAATGCAGACTTTTGCATCGAGGGAGTTAATAGTCTGAGCTATTTTCGTGACGTGCTTCAATTTTCTTGGTGTGGACCAACGTCGCCGTTTCCAGACAGATGCGTCAGAAGATGAAACCTGGGGAGGTGATAGAAGTGTCACGTACTCTCAGATGGCCCCGCAAATCTTATTTTGAGAACCTTCAACTTTGAACAAAGTTGAGTCTACATGGGGAAGTCGCTTTATGAACATTAAATACATGAAGGCGACATGCATAAGTCACCTGGATATACGACGGAAATCATCCCGATGCGGATGTAATAATGTAATTTCATTCCTCCTCGTGCTGCTTGTGACTTTACATTTGGCTCGTAGTCACTCACCTTTGATTCTATATTCATAAACCGTATTATATATAAAACACGCTGCCTCCCACAGGGCTGTTCATCATCTGCACATTGCATTACGAGCATGATCCGTGATGCAAACGTCTTATTATTCGTCGCAATGTGAATTGAAGCACTTTATAGCGTAAACCTGCCTTGAATTATGAATGTCTTGTTGATAATAGGTCTGAGTAGGGGAAGCGCTCCTAGGAGAAGGTTCTCAGAGGAACCAGCGAGCTTGTTCCTGTTTCAAATTTGTACCTCTGTCAGTGAGGTCATAGTTTTCGCTCATGCCCATGTATTTAGTTTGTTTGTGGTGTGTGGGTTTGTCTGCAGGATTACACAGAACTTGCTGAGTGGATTTCAAGTGAACTTGGATGGAGGACAGGCCTTGGCTCATAATAGACCTCATTGTGATGTGAATCCAAGGGACAGATTTTCTTTTCTTTATTTAACATTGAGAGACAGACAGAACAATGTTTCCACTTTTTTATTTTTTTGGCTAATTTCTCATTTTAATAATCATCAAAAATCATCAGTATTAACAATTGATGGGTGATGAGGAAAAGCTCAGGGCTTTTTAGGTGTCTAGTATCCATGAATGATTATAATTTGATGAGGATCCTCGATCATTTGGAACCAACTTGGAATTCTGGCCATATCCCAAAAATTAAACCTTTGAGAATTAAAGATCGGCACTGTCAGTGTTGCCTTTACCAGCGCAAGGATTCTTTTCATATTAAACCTCCACTGGTCAACTGAATTTACACTTAAAAGAAGTTGGGATGTGTCTGAGAAAAGTTCCTGTCTTTAGTTTAGCTCCGTAGCTACACAGAAGCAGTTTCTTGAGCAGCTAATCGGTGGTTCTGTTGAATTTGCTAGTTTGGCATTAGCTTTTTGGATAACTGTCTCTCTCCACCTTTCGGATACAATTCACATCACTTGATCTTAAATCTCACGGCGCTTCTCCAGCACAGCCTTTATCTACCCACACCGGTGCAACATCCAGACTGCAGCTGCTCTTCCCCCCCCACACGATCCACCCCGCTGACTGCACACTTCTGCAGCAATGAGTGTCACCGTGTTAACGGGGCTGTGTGGTGTCAAACCATGTGCGCTCGTTCCTGCCTCGTATTTCTTTGTACTCACATGATCTTACGTAAGAGCGAGGCAGGTGTGGCTGACATGTGTCTCTCAGCCGCTCGTTCTCCTTGAAGCATATTGCACCTTCCGCTGGGGATCGGGAGGGAATAACAGGTAACAAAACACCGAGCTGCAACACGCTTTGACAGCATCCAAATGTAAGTGGATGCCAATGATTTATTTATGCAAGGAGATGAAAACAAAAAAAAACGAAAAATCACATTTTGGGATGGAATTTAACAGAACATTACAGGCCGGACTTGTTTTGATTACATGATGGGAACAATACATGGGTATGCCTGTTACTGTGACAACAGAGATTGCAGTAACAGTTCAATTAAACATACGCGCAGTTCAAATTAAAGTGATTTCGCCCAGCAGGGGTGCGTTTGATTGGACTGAGGGTCGTTTGCATCGAGTAGAATCTGGCAAGAGGAACGGAACTCTGAAATGCCGCTCGCTTTTTTAATGTACTTTTTTTTGTCGTCGTTTTTCTTTCGACTTCATCTGAACGTGTTGATAGAAGTGTCTTTATTAACAGTGTCAGCTGGAGGCATTCAAGCCAAACACGTGGACACATGTTGTGGTACCTTTTTGTCATCCTCAAACACAACCGCTGCAAATCTCTCAAGAACATGTGTAACAACAGAATATTATGAGCTGAAATCTGGTTATTGTCATGTTACTCCTGTTGACATGACAACTGCAACAGCTATTTTAATGTCTTCATTAGTATAGAGGCTATTAGTGCAGACATAAATATACATGCTAACCTGCAGGCCTGTCAATAGCTTAATTACGTAACACAACGCTGGCAGAAGACGGGATGGGATGAAATGGGTTTTATCATTTTTTCTACTGTAGTTTGATATTGATTTTGTTGCCTGGTAACTTAACAAACTAGTTCTCCTGACATCCCTCCAAGACATAGGTTGCTTATTAAATCCAATAACGTCCTGCAGTGAATTAGACAATATTAGAGTTATAACAAAAAGCAGGATAGAATACCGCACTTGTTCAGAGAAAGTCAGGATTATTGCTCCCTCGAAACAGATAATTTCTTTTTTTCTACAGTGGCTTATAAAAAAAAACCACAGTCAACAGCCAAGTTGCGTCTCTCTTTTTTTGCCGCTGCTGAAATTGAATTGGTTCGAAATGAGAATCGAGGGCAACGTGATTGCAGGAAGGCTGTTTACTTTGGGAAAAATGTACGGCACAGTCACAAATGATTGGGACAGAGATGCGCTTTGATTCCACAAAATGTGAAATGAAACAATGGCTGTGAGTTAAAGTGCTGACGTTCAGCTTCGGGGATGGGGGGGTTTTCCCGTCGCCTCCAATTGTAAAAAAAAAAAAAAAAAAAACAATGCAGCAGGACATTGATCCTAAACAGGGAGAAAAAGGAAACAGAGTGTTTTTCGGCCTAATAATCGGTGGCTCCAGAGTCCGACTGAGCACCTGCTTAATACCAGACTGAAGGTGAAAGACCCTGAAAAAAGGATGATGTGAAGGTGCTTCTGAAAGTGCCATTTTGTCAGAGAGATCTCAGAGAATTACAGTCTCATGCCATTGTTCCCACACAGTCGTACTGTGGAGGAGGTCACTAATGGAAAAGTCCTAAATATGTCTTTTTAACGGTACCATGTGTTTGAACACTTGCATGTACAGTCAGAAAACAGTTTAAACAAGCATTTAGTTTAACATAACCGAACCCGCTTTGGTCTACATACTGTGTGTAATAGATTTTATTGGATTTCACAGCAGGTTTCATCTTCAGCTGCCAGGTTATCTTCACAGATCAGTGTGGCGGAGCTTTAAGAAAGGATTACAGGATGAACTTGACTTTCAGCAGACCACTTAACCACACACGTCACCTCTGCTACCTGCACCTGCCCCTGACGCAGCCACGCCAGGCTTTCCCGCCACTGGTCTGTGCAGCTCCTCTCGTCCTTCCTCATTTTGACCTCACACTCTTTTCATAAAGAGTTAGCAGCTGTACACTTTGCCCTTTTGTGATTACAATTATCTTTTGTTTGAATAAAAAATATATTTTTCTGCTGGAAAGAACTTTTGATTTAGTGGGCAGTACTTTTCTTTCACCTGTGTCCATTTTTTTAATTTTCGTTTGTTGGCTGGTTGGTTGGTTGGTTAGTTGGTTGTCAGAGGGATTACACAAAAACTATTGAATGGATTTCCACAAAATTTCAATGGGTGATGAGCTTCAGTTGGCTTTTTGGTTTGTTGGCTGGCTGGTTGGGTTCCATTTATGTGACATAATAATGTTGTCTTGCACAATAGTAATTGTAAGTTTGTACGTTTTTTTCAAATTCGAACCGTTTTGAATTTAACCAAACCACAAATGGACACACAAAATGAGCATCACATTACTGACCCCTTATTTAATTATAAGTGAGTTGTATATAAACCTTCCCTCCCCCCCGTGGCTTTTATCCCACTGTTCTATCTTGACGTCCTCCAAATTAAGGGAGAGGGGTTTGCTTGTCACTTGGATGCGGGCTGTCACAGCCGGTGATGAATTAGTCATTCGTGCACATTGCCAGTGAAATATTCACAACGCATCCACATCAACAACACGAGACGTACATTGACAGAATATTAGTTGGGCGTCCTTGGGCGATTGGGTTACTTTTGGAACGAGCACTGAGCTGGGTATAGTTGTTCACCAATGCACCAGTGTTTCTCCTTCGTACTGGAGGCTACAGTATGATGTAAACTCGTGCGATATTGTGCAGCTCTGGCTTGGTGTCATCACTTTTCAATGCGCACATTTAAAAAGTAGGCTGCAGCAGCGTCTGGCCCGTGGCTACGTTCAGACTTTTGGAGTTTCCTGTCAGCTTTCGATCCTCTGGCTCTTTTGGCTCTTTCTCAGTCTACAGTCAAGAATAAAGCTGATTGCAGTTTGGCTGGAGGGAGCTTAGCGTTGAACGTGCCCGCCTGAGGAACGTACGTTCGTTAATTCAATGTTATCCTGTAAATCTCATTTTAGATTGCACCCCTCTAGACATGCTTTCATGTATTGTCTTCATCTTTGCAACCACCTTCTCTGCTTCCTCCATTTTAGTTTTTTTCTGGAATGTAGATTTGAAAAGGATTATAGTCAGCGTCATGATTATTGTATGATTTTATGAATTCGTTTGTTTTGTTTTTGTTGCATTTAACAGTGCATCAGTGAGACTGGGCAAATCATGTCAACATGGCTGAGCCGCCTCCTCTATTTAACTTAGTGGGCCATTTTATTCTTAAATTAGCTTAAAGCTCGAGGCAAAGCAGCTGTCAGACTGCTCCCTCAAACTGTGTGTATCGCCCACAGACACCTATACGCAGGCTCACACAGCTAGCGTTTCACCTAGATCATCGCTAATTAGTGTGTCACCAGATTGCGCACACTACTTGGCTTCATTATGACGCATTCCCCTACTCATAACTACCAAACACAGTTCAGCACGCAGCTAAAGGAGAAGTAACATCCCCCCTAGAGGCAGCGATGTTCATCTGTACCAAATTCTCAGTGTCCGGCCAGTAGCTGTCAAGATATCTCACTCTGTTTGTGTGCCGGTAAAGGAGAGTCCTAAGATAAAAAAAAGGGTTTCCCATGTGATCTACAGGTGTAAAGGAACAAGAACAGTGGCGACCAACAGCAACATATTGATTTTCTGGTCCGGCGGTGACAGAGGGCCTTTTCTGTCTAACATCTCCCGATCGGCTCCTGCTGCCTGCTGTTTTATGATCCCTGCTGCCGCCGCTGCTGCTTTAATAACCTGCATTGATGCCTCATTAAGGCCCCCTTTAATTGACTTCTACTTGATAATTTGTGAACTTTCTCTAATCCCAACTTGTGTTTTCGTGTTGTTAATTATGGGGGTGAATGCAGCGTAGTGAAGAAATATAATGACAATTAATTTGTTTTGACCTGTGTTTTGAATTGCGCTCAAGGCCCTCCGCCGCTGTCAGGATCTGCCCAGCGAGCCGTTATCCCTTTTCATTAAGATGTTTGGCAGTAATTTCTTGGGTTAATTGCAATTATGAGAAGTGTGTTAGCTTAAGTGACATTTTCTTTTGGGAAAAGTACCAAAAGTCTCTGTTTTTTTCTGGCTGTTGTGCGATGAGGATGGGGAAGCAGCATCGCATCTGATCGAGCTGCTCTTTGTGTTGGAGAGCTTGTGGTAAATAGAATAAATTGCGGGGATGAAGCTCGTGTCCTACGTCAGCAATAACAGCACAGTTTTCCTCTGCAATTATGGGGTCCCCATGACCTCAACCCTGTGACGAGTACTTACAACCTGAAATGTTTATTTCCACAGACAATTTAAAGGTAGGAGTGGGCGGTATGATGAAAAATTTCATCGCAGTTGTGACGGTATATCACAATATCACAAAAACTGATGGGATACTCCACTTGAAACATGATTCCACTCTCTTTACTCTAATAGCAATGTCATAAATGTATTTTTTCAGCCAAAAAAAAAAAAAATACATAAATGACAGCTCGCTACATAAGCCAGCATGTGAACAGAACAATTTATCATAACATGTGTCTTTGCTCTGGCTATCACATCGTGAATGGGTTGTTTTTGTTGGGTTGTTACACTGATCTACTCGTTTCTGTTGTGTTTGATGCAACCGTGGTTCTGATGCAACCTGCCGGGTCGCTAACGCTAGCTAGCCAGCTGTCTGACGAGTTCATAAATGTGAATGTCCTCGTTCTGTGTCTTACCAAATGAATAACATATGAATAACATAGAAACATGTTTGCATGGCGTCTCTACCCTCCCTGACTGCATTACCAATGAGTTGGGCTAAAGTTCCTTATCAACCTGCCTGATTAATATGTTACAGACATTCTTATCAGCTTTAATGACACTGTCATTAAATCACTGGAGTCAGCAGTGATTTTTCATCTTAACCACGACTTAAAAGAATCTATTGCAAGGAAAAAATGTAGGGTGTAAGGTTCAACAGTGATCCTATTACAATAATCCTAATATGGTTTAAAGCTCGATTGACATAAAGTCTGCCGAATCTCTGCCTATTACCCCCTGCAGCCCTCCCCTTGTCTTCAGGGGCTTCGCCCTTCATTTTATGACATGCCACATGGTTAACATGTCATATTACTTTTTTTTCTCTAATTAAAATACACTCTTTCAGTCAGTTGAAGAAGTTAGTGATGTAGTATTCACCAAAAATTGTGAAATGAACTGATGACTGCACACAATGGCTTTTATTCGTATTGACTAGTCAGGTTCTGTAGGATTCGGGTGTTTCCCCTCCGCCGGGTCGCCTCAGCATCCTCAATGCATCAAATAGTTGTTGCACATCACAAAGAAGTGGAGCTGAATTTTCTAGTGGTGGTGCTTTTGAATTCTGATATCATGTTGCACTCTCCTGGAGTGGCAGCCATTTCTTCCCTCATCTCCTATTCGCGTATCACCCGGTGCTCACTGGCAGTCTGTACATGGAGGCATTCTGGATAGCTTCAATGTCTAGTGTGAATAGAGGATGAGGCCCTTTGGCTGAGCCTACACATGCAGCCTGACGAATCTAATCTTAGCTCCGGCTCCTCTGTTAGCCTCACACTTCATCACCACCACGACTTCCTCATCTTGCCTATAGTACAATAAAGGTTTAATGGAACATAAAGGCATCTAAACATCTCTTTTAAAGAAACCTGCTAAAAGAAACATTCCCTTAATCTTCAATCACATCTTCCTACAGCAAGTGTGGTTACCCAGTTTTCATGGCATGATGCCTATGAGCAATCCCTTATGTTTACATCATGCTGAGTTGTCATGTTGCCATGTCTCCTGCTGCCCGAAAGTCAAACCTTCGAGTGGAATTGACCAAAACCACAGATTCAAACAGAAATGCACTGTATTAAACTGAAGTGCAAATTTTGCTATCCGTGCAGTTATTTTTTGACATGCGCTACTTACCAAATTACCAGTCCTATAGCTTTTGTTTAATATGAGCATGACTTCCTTTCTCTGAACCGACATCTGCAAGAGTGCGCAGTATGTTAAAAGTCTGTTTCTAAATTATTTATTAATTTTTCGTGGTTTTAGGGGAATAAATGAGATGGGATTCACACCTGAAAGGTACAGTTGTGCAGATCGGTACCACTGATGCCTGGTGAAGTAGAGATTAGTCTAGTTGGCATATTCTGAGTGCTGAATCGTAGGCAACTAGATGTGTTTATTTTTCTTGAAGATGTTTAACCTCTCATCCAAGAGGTTTCTTCAGTTCTAACTGACTGGAGGGGAGTTGCAGGCTTTTAAACTCTGTGCGGGAGTGTCCTCACAGAGTTGTTAAGGACATCTGTGAGCTCTGAGTTTCAGATTCGTTAGGGTCACTTGCGGGTCATTGATCCAACCAGCCTTCATGTGGTTTGCGAGAGCTAGGTGAGTGATTGCCATGACATGAAACTCAGAGCTCACACGTGTCCTTAAAGACTCTGTAAGGACACTCCCACACAGTCTGAAAAAAGGCCAGTTGCCTAAGATAGAGCACTTGGAATTACGAAGACCTGGATCACAGAGAAGCCTCAAAACTGTTAAGTTTTTTGTCAGCAACAAAATCAGTCAATCAGCCAAATAAGGAACTGTGTGTTTTGCAGGGTCTTCAGGTAGTTCTCCCAACCAAAACAGTAGAAGGCAATTGATTGATCAGATGATTCAGTTCCCACACCAGTTATTTCCCCCCAGGATCTCTTAGCAAAGGGAAGACACCTGTAGTGAACTGCACTCACAGAGACCGGTTCAATGAAAGAAATACACTATATTACCAAAAGTATTCACTCACCTGCCTTTACTCATTCTATGAACTGAAGTGCCATCCCATTCCTAACTCATAGAATTCAATATGATGTCGGTCCACCTTTTGCAGCTATTACAGCTTCAACTCTTCTGGGAAGACTGTCCACAAGGTTGAGGAGAGTGTTTATAGGAATTTTTGACCATTCTTCCAAAAGCGCATTGGTGAGGTCACACACTGATGTTGGTCGAGAAGGCCTGGCTCTCAGTCTCCGCTCTAATTCATCCCAAAGGTGTTCTATCGGGTTCAGGTCAGGACTCTGTGCAGGCCAGTCAAGTTCATCCACACCAGACTCTGTCATCCACGTCTTTATGGACCTTGCTTTGTGCACTGGTGCACAGTCATGTTGGAAGAGGAAGGGGCCCGCTCCAAACTGTTCCCACAAGGTTGGGAGCATGGAATTGTCCAAAATGTTTTGGTATCCTGAAGCATTCAATGTTCCTTTCACTGGAACTAAGGGGCCAAGCCCAGCTCCTGAAAAACAACCCCATACCATAATTCCTCCTCCACCAAATTTCACAGTTGGCACAATGCAATCTGAAATGTACCGTTCTCCTGGCAACCTCCAAACCCAGACTCGTCCATCAGATTGCCAGATGGAAAAGCGTGATTCATCACTCCAGAGAACGCGTCTCCACTGCTCTAGAGGCCAGTGACGGCGTGCTTTACACCATTGCATCCGACGCCTTGCATTGCACTTGGTGATGTGTGGCTTGGCTGCAGCTGCTCGGCCATGGAAACCCATTCCATGAAGCTCTCTGCGTACTGTACTTGGGCTAATCTGAAGGTCACATGAAGTTTGTAGCTCTCTAGCAATTGACTGTGCAGAAAGTCGGCGACCTCTTTGCACTATGCGCTTCAGCATCCGCTGACCCCTCTCCGTCACTTTACGTGGCCTACCACTTCGTGGCTGAGTTGCTGTTGTTCCCAAACGCTTCCATTTTGTTATAATAGAGCTGACAGTTGACTGTGGAATATTTAGGAGCGAAGAAATTTCACGACTGGATTTGTTGCACAAGTGGCATCCTATGACAGTTCCACGCTGGAATTCACTGAGCTCCTGAGAGCGGCCCATTCTTTCACAAATGTCTTGTTTCACAGTCTGCATGCCTGAGTGCTTGAATTTATACACCTGGGGCCAGGCCAAGTGATTAGAACACCTGATTCTGATCATTTGAATGGGTGAGCGAATACTTTTGGTAATATAGTGTATATAGAGGTCAAGTCCATAGTTTGTGCATGTTATCACGGAGCTAGCAATAATGGTGCACTTGCAGTCAGTGGTTACACACACATTCTCAATGCCACTATTGATGTCTCTCGCCAAAGGGAGTTATCTTCCCATCAGATATCAATGCATGGAGACAATGGATTATCTAGACACTGGTGGTTGCCGGAGAATACAGGATACTGCCAGCAGAGCTTTGTCTTATTTTATAATTGAAGGGTCCCTTTCTCTCCGCACAGCAACAGTAGATAGCAGATGCCCAAGTTTAGTCTATAAACTCAACACTATGTTTCTGGCTTGCTAAGCTGCTTGTCATCCACAGATGTTGACTTGCAGAGGAGAGCAGCTTGACAGCTGTAGAGGCCCATGTAGTTTTAACACTCTAAGTGGAAACAAAGCAATATACAATCCCAAGGCAAGCATTCCCCACAGCACCACCATCCCTGCGAAAGTTTCCCACAAACCACTCTGACCATTTAATTTTAAACAAAACCCATAAAAGTGTCCCGCTGGCAGGGCGGCATTACCGCCTCAAACAGCTCCAGCTTTGTGTGTCAATTTGTCCCGTTTTATGCGCGGAGATGCGAGCTCGGTGCCGTTTCAGCTCACGGATGGCTGACGTGAACAGATGTTGGGGATGTTAAGGTACCACCACTCGCAAGTCACATGTGAAAGGTTGAGAGCAGACCGATTTGTGAGTCTCACGTGCAACATCTGACGCCTCATTGGGTTTTTACGCTCGTGTGTGCACCATCGCTAGTGCATGCGAGGAAGCAAGCGGTACAATAAACAATCTGACAGACACTTAAACCACAGCTACGGTACGCTATATCAGCCAGTAAGGACATACAGGACTATTGTGCACATCCCTGGGATTACTGTGCAGGTTGAAGGCGCTCAGAACTCGACCTTGTGCTGCATGTTCAGTCAGATTTAACTGACAGGGGACAAGACCAGACAGCTGTGAAAATCAAAATTGTTATGTAACCATAGCAAGCATAAGCATCGGGCTATTCACTGTGTAAAGTATACTATATATTTATTGATGTGTTTGGTTGTGTTTGTATCATTTTCAGTCTTCCACTTCTTACCATCTTACTATCGATTACGTCTAATATGTAGCTAAAAGATCAATACCACTCTTTATCCATCTATTGAATGTGACGCCACAGCTAGCAGCCTCTCGGTTGAGCTTAACGACTCAAAACTGGGTAAAACAGTTAGCATGGCGCTCTGGATGTCTGAAGGCAAGAAAAATTGTACAGTTTTATTCAGGGACAAGTACTAATACTTGTACAGATTTAAAAAAGTGGGGATTGATAACCTTGAGAGGTGCTGGTGGCTGGATTTTGTCTTTAGCAAGATGTTTCCACTTGTTATGCTATATTAGGCTAACCAATAATAGCCCTAAATGTTATCACTATCTTACTGTGGCTCCAGTATAGCGTTAAGAAAAAAATAAGACAAACAATTTGCTTCATATTCCAAATAAGATAGTGGCTTCTCTAAATCACGTAAACTTACCCAACTCACAATGAGTCTTTTACCCATGTGTAGAGTCACATATTGTGTATAATTCACATTAATCTTTTCTCTAAGTTGGATTTCAGCCTCGGGCCGTGTGCGCATTAACTTTTTCGATGACAGTTCGGAGCGTCCTCACGCATCCCCCCTCCTCCTCCTCACAACGAGTAGAGGTGTCGTAAGATGGAGTCACACGGAGGACTTTAATGAACTAAATCATTTTCCAGGCATCTGATTCCTGTTTTGCCGCTCACATTACTTACTTTGAACATCCTGTAACATTGCACGGCATCTCTCCACTGTATTTTCCCGTCATCCCTTGTGTCTGCCGACTGGCAGTGGTGTGTGGATGTTGTCGGGCTGAGCGTGGAGGGGATGAGGCGGCATTCAACCAACAGTTAGCGCCACATAAAGCCTTTATCACACCTAAACGGCTCCGTCTCCCAAAGCCAGAGTCAGATAAGCACTGCCCATTCATCTGTAATGATGTGGAAGCGGGAACCAACTGAATTGAGTTGAGAGGGAAAGGCTAACTCCGGCACAGTGTAGATGGCTGAAAGGGTTGCGTTCACCAACGGGGTTTTGCTCGATGTCTGAACACGCTAGTATTTGTTTTGTGTTCTCTGAGGATTGAAGTCGATTATAAGTCAAGTGTTGTTTTACACTTCAAAATATTGTAATTATCTACAAGATGAAAATAAGAAGCAGGGGCCACATTACACCACGATCATCGATAAAGCTCCCCTCTGGACTGCAAATTAAGTTTTCGCAACCGGTCTGAATACTTTAGGGTAATAATCCGCCTTCACAAGCTCGCTGCATGCTTCTCCAAGTTCTTCCTAGTTGGTGACATGAGGCAGATTCAAATGTAACCTTTTGCTCTTGCCACAGTTTGCACCCCAGTGTGCCCCATGGTGATGTGATCACAAGTTTACAACTAAATACAGCTGTGTGTTTGCACCCAAAATCCATTAGGGAGGCATCACACAAGCTGCTCTTGCAGATGTGATGTACATGGCTGTTTGCCTGTTCAGCGAGGACGTGATGCATGACCAGAGTTGAATTTTAGAACTATTCCAGTTGTAAAATATGCTGATTTTAGACCAGAGCCGCAGGAAACCAAGAGTTTAACCAGACCGGCCACTTATCACGAGCGGTGGTGATAAAATGCAAGCCTAAAAGTGTCACTTAAATTGTGTGTTGAGATTGATAATGCGGTCAGATGGTATTACAATGGTACAATGAAGATTTGTACCTCTCATTTTAGACACCATGTCTGCTACTTTATCTGCAGAAGTGAAACCTGTGAAATGAAAAATGGTTAATTGAACTGTTAGAGGTGAGTCTCGGTTTCGACTGTTAGACAGCAGAACCCGTTTAATTGCAACAGTTAAATCTGGAGGAAGGCGACAAAGTTTTTTATTAAATTCAAATTGGACGAGGCTTCGAGAGGCTACAGCGACACTGGTGGCTCCGTGAAAGATGTACGAAGGCACAGTAAATGTCAGCAGGCTAGCATACTCATGTTGACTTGTTTACCACGTTCATGACTAAGATTAGTGCGTTAGCGTGCTAAAATGTGCTCCTGTGATCCTGTGGCCAATCAATAACACCCATGACGTCCTCAATATTTACCTTTACTTCGTCATCTGCCATGAAACAAGAACGCATTACATCATATGCACACTGGGGCTCAGTCCCTGCGTCAGATATTTTCAATAATTTACTTAATATTCACTCATTACAAGATTCACCTTTTTCACATGAACAAAACCATGTGGGTGAATTTGTTCGAGATTGTATCTCTAAATTAATTAATTCATGGCTCTGTGCATGAAGTTTGAATGGTCGGCTTATTGTAGATGCATCACTGGTTTTAGGTAGAGTTGGGCAATATATATAATTATTATGTTGTTATCATGATACAATCTTCTTTTCATGGTTTTAAAGGCTGCATTAGTGCACAGTGATGTCATTTTTCTGAACTTACCAGACTGTTCTACTTGTCTTTACCCACCAACTCCTTATATCCACTATTGCATGATGACTACTTATCAAAAATGCCAATTGTGTTAATGTTTTGTAAAAGTAACAATTGTCCTCAACACGGTTGTGATATTTAAATTGAGGTATTTGATTTTGTCACCCAGTCCTTATGTTAATTAAGTGCTTTTGAGGAGATCTCAGAAAATTGAGATCCAGTATATATTGTCATACACACTAAATTATTGCTATATTATATTATATTAAGGCCATTACTGCCTAGCCCGAGTTTTGTCATTTTGATCATTAGATTTTTGCGTCCCCTTCCCCGTCTTCAGGACCACTACATCACATGTCATTACAGCTATACTTGCCCCTGGAGTCTGTAGTAGCAGGAGAGTAGCAAACTTTAGCCATGGCTTAATAGAAAATGTTCCACAAAGGAGTCATCTGCAGTCAAGTGTCATTATTCCAGACATCTCATCTTAGGTTAAATCATCTCCTCCATGTTGTCCTCCTGTGCCTGTTTAAAGACACTGACAGGGCTTTAACACTACACTGATTCACACACACACACTGACTCGAATCTGTCCTTGTCTTCCAGGTGTAATTGGCTTCCTGACTGCAGCTCTGGACCCATCAGGAGTTCCGAGGCGGACGACGGATGAGACCACAGAGTCTACCTGAGAATGCTACCTGTCCCTCACCATGTCACCCTAGGAAAACAGTTAATCTGTCCCCGTCCACAGATCCTCTTTTTGCCTTTGTTATCTCCCATCACCCACTGAGTTTGTGATCCTCCTCTGCACCGAGCTGAAGTCCTACTCATATGACGAAAACAGCTTTTATTTTGGACATGTTGTTTTTTCCTCTCAATGCTGCCAGCCACCAAGGCTATGGTGGGAAGCGCCGTTATACTTCTCAGCAGGTTGCTGATCACTGTCTGCTGTGGCTCTTGGGACTAGCGCTACACCTGACCCTGTCCACATGTCAACGGGTCGACCTGAAACACCCCATAGTATCCACAGGCTATGGAAAGGTCCGTGGTATTAGGAGGGATCTCAACAATGAGATCTTGGGGCCCGTGGAACAGTACTTAGGCGTGCCGTATGCCACCGCACCTATCGGCGAGCGCCGCTTTCAGCCTCCCGAAGCTCCGGGCTCCTGGCAAGAGATCCGCAATGCCACCCAGTTTGCCCCAGTGTGTCCCCAGAACGTGCACGGGGTTCTGCCTGAGATCATGCTACCAGTGTGGTTCACAGACAACCTGGATGCTGCAGCGACGTATGTTCAGAACCAGAGCGAGGACTGCCTTTACCTCAACATCTATGTGCCCACTGAAGATGGTAAGTGAGACAAAACTCTCATGCTAGATTAAGGAGGAGATTAATTTAGTCTGGGTCTGTTAAAGGTCAGCGTTAGAGTCAAATCCCAGGTCTGCCTCTTGGCATCAAGCTGATGGAAATGATTTGTTTATGTCGCAACTGTTTGAGTATTTGTTGGGGAAATCATTCTGGTAGACAGGAGAGCCCTTAACTTGATCCGAAAGGCGCGGTAAAGATTACCAAAGAATATGTTCTCTGATGCACGTCCTGCGCAATGTCCTGGGGTCGTATCATTATCATTCTCAATTATTATCAATTATTAAGTCATATCGTTTTCGAGATTATCGTTCTTAATTATTATTGTTTTCCTAGATTACCAGTCTGTAGCATAGTCCCATAAAATATTCTAACTTTTATTCCTTATACTTTGATTAGTTTTAACATTTTATCATACATTCAAATTTCACATATGTAGAACATGTTCTTCTAACTAGCTACTTTCTATTCCAAGTAATGACATTAAGACATGCAACCTTTTAGCTGGTCTGACACTAATTTGTTCACAATGTTTTGTTAGCTTACTAACACTAACTTTTTGCTCAAGTAATGCGGAGGAAGTCTTGTGTGTGAAGTCTTGTGAAGTGTTTTGAGTGATATTCCCCTTTAAATGCCCTCATTGCTGTCTAGAAAGCCTCCATAACAACAACTTGTTTTATGGACATGGATGCTGTGCTACTGTGGTCAAGCTAGAGAAACTAATGTTGGAGTAGGTTAAAAGTAAGTAAAGGAAATATAATACATTTACCAAAGACGACACTGTTTCTTATTCTCTGTTCAGTCTAAATTCAACAAAAGTCTTACGGGTATGTCAGACAATGAAGACGAAAAATAGCAGAAAAAAGTTCAGTTCCTGCTAAAATCTATCAATTGTAATAAGATGAGTGTAGAATTGTGTAGTTTAGACCTGCACAGTAGGGCTTTTTTCAGCTGATACAATAAATGATTATTACCTGCTTCTCATGGCTGATATATCAGCAAGATAACCGATATTGTCACAGTTTGGTATTTTTTTTAAAACGTTCATACACAACTGATGGTAAGAAAGGCTAAAAGGTGTTGCGAGTAAAAGATGATGATGATGCAATGTTCCACAGCTCTAACTGAATTTGTCATGTTATGGTTTTGGGGTATTTTTGAAGGGATACACATGCAAGTTACAACTCTTCAGGTTACTGTGCTGTAATTACTGCGGTTTGACTGTGAATAACATCTTTGTGTAGCAGCTTGATTAGAAAAAGCAAATCAAAATCCAAATGCAACCTTGTTTCGGTGTCTTGGGGGTCAAAAACTAATAAAAAAAATCCAAATACAGCAAAGCCTCCACCCTTTCCTGGGCCAGCGTTCGAGAAAGCAGATGGGTAGGTAAAAGAACACAGCCTCAAAGAGAGGGAAAGCATATGCCACTGATGATAAAATGTTTAAAAAAAAGTCTATGATTAATGGGCTCACCTGAGAGTACTCAAGAAAAACATGTTTGTGCATCGCCGCTGCTGGTCGTATGGGAAGTCACTGTTGTATTTCTAGCAGTAAAGCTGAAACCATCTTCTATTTGTGTCAGAATTGTGGCTAATTTGTTTTTATCGATGGGTGCTCCACATGGTCCTGCAAAAAGATGGAAACAGATGCTTGTGTAAAATATAAAGTGTTACTGTAAGTATAAAGTTAGACGAAGCAGGGAATAAAAAAATATATTGTAATCTTGTTTTTTATCTACTCTAATATATGGGAACATTGAACGTTGAAAGAGCGCTCTGTGGTTGCAATATGTGAGCTTATCGTACATGTCACATACTCGCTGAGAGGATGATGTAGAGTGTCCCGTGATATTCCCAGCGGAGAAGGTGTGCAAATGAGTGAGACTGATTTTACATGTAGCCCCTATTTGCTTGTCAGAATCTGTCACTTATTGTCAGGGGTCACTGCTTACACGAGGCTGACGCCGTCCCCGAGGATGTGTTTTGCCTCGTGTGTGTGAGAGAGAGAGAATGAGAGACTGAAGGAGAGCTGAAGTGCCTCCTGAAATCAAACACAATACGTTTTTGCACGTAACTGCTGTCAAAAATCCAAATAGTTTACACGGTGTTAGACTGGCAAAAGAATTTCCAGCTTGATAGCCCCTGAAACCTCAAGGATTAGCTTTGCATTAATGTTTTTTTTGACACATCTAGGAATGGAAATGACAATCTCTGATACAACAACTGCCAGATGTATTGTCATGAAATTCTGTACAGATATTCATGGTCCCCAGTGGCTAAATCCTCCAGACTTTGATGATCCCCTGTCTTTTCCTGTAGCATCACCAGCTGGTTGAATTTGTTTCTTTTAGCGATTGAAATGAAATGTCTCAACTGTGTGATGTATTGCAATGAAATACTGTATGTTCATGGTCCCCAGTGGCTAAATCCTCCTGACTTTGGTGATCTTTTCCCATAGCGTCACCAGCTGGTTGAATTTTGTCTTTTGAAGTAAAACGTCTCAACTGTGGGATGTATTGTCAGGAATTTCTGTACAGACATTCATGGTCCTAAAGGGCTGAACCCCCCCTGACTTTGTGATCCTCTTGACTTTTTCCTCCAGCTTCACCAGCAGGTTGTCGTATTGTTTGTTGTGACACTCAACTACTGTCGGACGGATTGCCTTGAAATTCTCTACAGACATTCATGGCTCCCTGTTGATGTATCCTGTTAAGTTTGACTGCACAGCACTTGTATTGATGGAAGGAGAAGTGTCTTGTGTCCCACCTGTCTTCACATTGTCTGCATTGCAGCTTTGCATTATTTATTTTAGCCATGCTGGTGATGTATCTCGAGGGAAATATCTCAACAACTGCTAGATATTGCTGCTAGTATTGTCATGAAAACCTGTACAGACATTCATGGTTCCAAGCGGCTAAACCCCCCTGACTTTTGTGATCCCCTGTTTTTTTCCTGTAGCGTCCAACCAGCTGGTTGAATTTTTTTTCTTTTGAAGGGAAGCATCTCAACTGTGGGATGGAATTGCCATGAAATTCTGTCCAGACATTCATGGTTCCCTGATGATGTACCATTTTGAGTTTGATGATCCCCCTTACTTTACTTGAAAGGAGTTTTAGGGATTTGGAGTGAGATTTCTCTAAAACTATTGGACGGAAGGACAGATTTGGAGGTCTCTGACTGACATTCAAGCTATTCAGCTATTGTTAGCATGCTAAAATGCCTAATCTCTAGCGAGTGAGGTAGTTGGGCACAGATTGTGAGCCCATTGAGGCAGAACTTTGATTTGTGATATTGGGTGATATAAATAAAGCTGACTTGACTCTGACGAGGCAGGTTAGCTTGCTAAAATAGTATCAGTGAGTGTTGGTCGAGCGTGTTTAAAGGGGGGATGTCGGCGCTGTTGTGTGCTGTGTTTGGCAGCGAGCAGCTGCATTCCCACTCACGGCGGATGTAGTGGGCCAAAACGAATTGGCAGCACAGAATCATAGGCAGCCTGGATCAAAATGTTTTGGTGCCAAATCTGGCCTGCACAACTCGATTTTGACACATTTAATCTGCGGAGTACAACATTATGTACTATCCTCCCATTCTACCTTAAGTCCCCCCCCCACCTGATATATCTGTTTCAGAACCAGAAATACTCTCACCGTCTCTGCATTATTCTTCGGACCAAAGAAAATTCCCAGCTCTTTTTTTTTTCTTCTTCTTTCTGCATCTGCTCGACCGTCCCGCTCTCTCCTCCCTGAAATCATCCCTGCCTCTTCTCCTCTCTCCTCCATCTTTATGCAGATGGCGGTAGAAGGGGTCACTGTTCTGAATGCAAATAAGCTCCGTGCCCTTCCCAACCAGGCCACCATGTAGCCGGCTACGTCTTCAACTCGAATGGAAATCTTATAACCTTTTAGAATAACATAAATAACACAGGTGTTCTTGTGGGCTCGAGTGATATTTAGACTGTTAATTTATCGATCTTTCTTGCTCCCTAACTCCTTCCACAGTGTTCCACCCTAACTACACTGTGTGGCCAGGCTTCCAGGCAAAAGCACTGTCTCACTGCATTCCTATTTCCTCAAGACACTCCTCAGCCAAGGGCCTGAGATCCTTCATTTTTATTGCCGCTAGAGCAGCCATTTACCGTGCTCTTTATTAAAAACCATATTTCAGGAGGCAGGACAGTGGAGGCAAGGATGGCGCTGGAGGCTGGGGGCACTGTGGAAGAGTCGGAGAGCAGAAAGGATAGGACTGCATGTGCTGGGAGCTGCTGCCCGGATGCAGGGGGTTGAACCGAAGCTGTGTCTGACACCTTGTCAAGCAGACAGGCCACCATAGACATGACATACTGCAGCTTCATCCCGTTTACTGCGCTGAGGAAATGGAGAGGGACGGGAGACAGCTTGCGCTCCGGCCACTAGCTCACTGAACCGAACAGAAAACGCTGTTGACTGAGAGAGGGAGCTGCATCGGGTCAAACAGTACTGGGACAATCCGAGCTAAATGCTCCAGCGTAGGCCGGTGCATTTCAGTGACCAGTGGCCCTTCCCGTCATGTGACAGTACAACCTACTGGCAGGCTTCTCTACCGAGGCAGATGGTAGCGATGGGAGCACATTTCCATTTGGCTACATCCTACTTTTTGTCTCTTCTAATCCATTGTAGTCTTTCGTTTAGTCAAGACTGTGATAGGGCCGTGAGTATTCTTTTCAATTCAAATCTTTACTTGATTAACAGGATTTGTACTTATTGTCCCTCCTTTCATCCACACATAACTTATACATATATCTGTGTCTTTTCAAAAATACCTACCTATACCTGCAGGAACCTCCACGTCATCCCAGTGACCAACATTTAAAGGGATATTATCAAGTGTCTTGCTTGCGATTGGGATTGATTTAAAGTTTGTGGAGAAAAGTTGTGCGCGGAGAAACTTAGACATGAAGATATCTCTCTCTTTGCATAAAAAGCTTTTGTTTCAGTGACGTAGGTGTATATTAGAGGTCACTCGAGACACATGTCGAGGCGCGAGGCGTGAATTGATGAGCTCGAGGCGGCTCAGTTTGTGATCAGATCACTCGGGACAGATGGTGATGCCGAACATGAACGGTCTGTATGTTGGACTGCTGATCTGACAAAACAAAGATCGTGGGTTCTGGGTAACTGTGATGGGCCTTTACACTATTGTTTGACATTTAATAGACTCAGCAATTACAAATCAACAGATTATATGACAGGGAAAATAATCCTAAACACAACAGTCTTGCCATTCAAGACAGTGATACAACTTCAGTATAGGTGAGATGAGGCCTTAAGATGAAGTTCTGACGGTCTGTTACAAAGTGCGACTGTTTGAGCGGAGCGTATTCTCAGGTATAAGTTAGCACTTTATTAGGCATTAGGAAAAGAATGAAATCAGACTCTCCATTAACTGGCGAGGTGTGGTTTTAGAGTGGTGCTAAGTAGTCGGGAAGTGCTGACAAGACGGAGGACTAATGTGCCTTTTTATCCATTACCGGTCCATCTGACAATTTGCTCTGTTAGCCCAGGTCCAAATACTGTACCATCTCCCTCTATGGCAGGAAGTGCTCTCTGGATTCCGGCGCCTGCATGGTGATACTCGGGAGGATGCAGCAAATCCATTCAGCATTGATCCTTCTTTCCATTTAGGACGGAAGATAAACATTTTATATCAGGAAACCATTTTCATTTTCGAGAGATGGTTTGAAAATGCAGCATTGTGAGGGTGGAGTGCAGTGATCTGCTCTGTGTCCTCCTTTGTGTATACACCACATTTGTGCCACAAACTTCTCTGGGAGGTTTCCAGCAGAATGATAGAAACAGACATGTCAGCAGCACACTGGCTGAGTGATAAACCCCTTGGCAAGCCCAACGTAGAGTTTTCTATAAAATGAGAGACCGAAACGCCTCCCTCCCCCTCCTCCGCCGGAGAGCCGGGGTGTGTGCTGCTGGGTGGGAAACGAGGAGGACAGCAACAGATGATAAGGACACTGTTAGCATGCAACGCGTAGTGTGTGGGGCTGCACGTGTGTGTGAGTGCGTACGAACGTGAGAGTGCTTTAACGGCTCCCCTGAAGACTCGCGGACACTAGGAACGACACAAAACGCTGAGGTAATTGTGGGCTGATGGAGAGCTCCGCTGACAGAAACCAAGAAAAAAAACAAATTAATGGGATCCTTATCAGTTAAGACCTACAGAGGCTGACGTGCCGAGGCGTTGGTCGGTCCGTGATAAATGCTTGTTATTGCCTGTGCCCTATGGAGCATTTAACTGGCGTTACCATTAAAGCTTAATGTGGGGCTCCTCTTTGACCTTGGTGAGGGGGAATCCTGTCACATCCCTTCGCAGGCGGTGTAAATATCCCAAACAGCTCCCTCTTTGCTAATTTCCACAGAAAGACTCACATCTGAGGCCTTAATGGCGGCACACCTCCGTGCACAATGTGCGTATGAGGTCACATGGATCCAGGATGAGTATCTGTGCCCGCCCGTGTGAGCTTGTGTCTCCTCAGCGTTGTGTTTTGACAGTCTAGTCTCCCTGGATCAAGCAGGGACTTTCGCCCGAGGACTGCAACACCGTCCCTCCTGAGCCGGGGTCGGGACACAGACTCATCTTGGCATACCTTTGCTTTTTTTTTTTTTTTTCTTTCTTTCTGACTGAAAAGAGTGATGGCTTGATTCCACTCATTGATTTTTCTCCACAAAGCAGCCGTGTGTCAGGGCTGATTGGGAGAAGGGTTGAGGAGAAGTGGCCCCTGGGGTCATTTACCAGGCAGTCCGTGACTAGATCCTAAGCGGTTAAAACAGATGAGTTCGGGGTTATCTTTTCAGGAAACAGAGTGTAATCCTTGTAAACAGTTTGTCTTCAGTCGTACGCAGCCACCGAAACGTAACAGAGCCGACTGTCTCATCTTTCTCCATTTTAATTTTCCAATTGTTTATTTCTCCTCTGTTTTTATTTGCAAATGCAATCTTTTTGAATTTTGTCTGTTGTCTCTCCTCCTCCTCCCCCTCCTCTCTCTCTCTCTCTTTGAACCTCAGGTCCGCTCACGAAAAAACAAGATGAATCTACAATGAACAGACCAAGGGATGAAGGTATTTTAATTGCATGCTTTTTTCTTTTTTTCCAGCCCCCCTCCTCGTGCTCCATTTTCAAACTCTGTGGGGACTGTTGTGTTTGTATCTGTATTGATAATTGTCTTAGCCTCATCACTCTCCGAGCACATTACAGTGTCCATTGTTAGCCGCCCTTTATTAGTGCACAAATCTGTCACTCCCTCGCGGAGGCACGCTTTCAGCTAAACTGCATTAGGAGCTCCATACAAAATAGTTGTTCCTCACTCCCTCCCGTTACTAACGCTGCTCTTTGGGCCCCTGCCTGAGGAGCTAATTTACTTTCCTCCCTCTGTTGCTATGTGGCTGATCAACCACACGCTGATGTTCTGACTATCCTGCGTGATGCATCGCCGCAAAATCAATATTCAGTCCTTTTTCCACCTGCACTTTTTGTTCTCGTTGTAAAGTCCTCACGAAACGATCTGCTAAATTATTGTCCTTCATAATGTTACTGGGCTTCCTGCAATTCTTCATTTTTAAAGTGCGGTGGTGGTGGTGGTGGTTGGGGGGGTGGAAGGATTTCTGCACATCCCTGCTATCGCTGTACATTTTCAAGTTCACTGCAGTCAAATGGAGACACTCTCTTTACTGATGCAGCCAAAATGTGTGCAGACAGCATGTGCATCTGTTTCTGTACACGTGCCCAGATGTACTGTATATCACATAGCATTATGCACATGTCTGAGCATGCGCGTCTACTCGAGCACGCCGTATGTGCGAGTCTACGCCTGAGTGCATGTGCCCTAATTTGTGCCAATGTGTGTGGTTTTTTTTGTTGTTTTTTTTTATTTTTTTTTATTTTGAGCTCTGTGCTATTTGGGTATTGAATTCTCTCTCCCTTGCATCTCTAATTGCTATGGTTTAAAAAGAGACAGATGTAGCTAATCCAATTGTGTGGTTTCTTAACGGTGAAAACAGAAGGAAGGATTCATGCAGGATTGCCTGGGAGAGGAGCAGAATGATAGAATAGAGATGAAAGAAAAGGGAAAGCTGAGCGGTTGCGAGAGCACAGGGGAGAGCGATGAGGGGGAGAGGAGGGAAAAAAATAGTCATAATGAAGACAAGTGCATGATGAAATGACATTTATGGAGCTTTGAAAGTGAGAGAGATGTAGAGAAAGAGAGATTGAGAGGGTGGATGAGTAGGAGACTGGTGGAGCTTGACATTTATGCCGACACCTGATGGATCCTGACAGGATCGGGACGGCCCGGGTTATATAGGCCTGAATCCCTCGCTTAATTGCTCGGGTATGGATTGGAAACGGGTTCCCAAACATCGCCAGAGAACACAATTATTAGCGTCTTCCTTTTTTTTTTTTTTTCAAAAGTAATTTGCGACTAAAACTGCATAGTTCGGGTGTGGGTCTGGGTTGCAAACAGCATTCAAAGGCGCTGAGTCAGGCCGAAAACTTTTTTACACCCAAATCAATTCAGATTTCCATACCAGACTGAATGAGACAGAACCAGAATAATGAAAAAGTAGAAAATAGGCGGTTTCTATCAGGAGGTGAGACATTAAATTGAGAATAGATGTTAAGGAGGGGGGTGTTAGGGAGGATGGTGTCAGGTTAGGTTGAAGAGAGAGAGAGAGAAGTGAATAATGTGCCAGTGTTGTGGAGGCGCAGGAGAGACAGTGAGCTCCTTGTTGGTCTTGGATTTGGGGCTGAGTGAAACAGTTTCACCCTGCGACCCTGCACCCCCCGATCACCCTCCGTTTGTGCCGAGCCCCTCTCCATCATAACACCGTTTCTATCACTGCTGCTCACATCCGGCTCTGTTTCCATCCTTTTTTTTTTTTTTTTTATTTGGTGTTTTATTATATTATGTTGCAGGAAATGTTTACCTAATGCAATCAGGGTGATGTCTTCAGGTGTTTTTTAAATTCTTTTTATCTTCTGTTACCGACACTGTTTGTTCCAGATTTTAATATAATATAAAGTAGATAAATGTTGCTTTTAAGCTCAGCCGATGAAAGGTCTAAAGCCCTGAAATGTTGTCGGAATAAAAGGACGTACAAGCGTACCACTTGGACCCTTTTCCAATCCACCTTTCATTAAGGCATTGTAGGTATGCATGAGCTTTTTATCTTTTTTGCTCCAAAATGAATGGATTTTTATTTCCATTTGGGGTTTTTTTGTGGGCTCACTCTTAGCCTTTATTGGGCTTAGCAAATATTTCAGTTTAACTTGTTGTAATTTTTCCAAGGCTTTGGCGACTATATAGAAATCCATTTTTAGTCAGTTTGACAATTCACAGAAACGAAAGTGAAACAAAGAGTTAGTTTTGCAGTCAACAATTACAGTTAGAGCTCGGTCTTATAGATATGTACTATATTAACACTGACTGATACTATATTATTACTTTATAAACATAGTGTACCTCAGCAGAGTTATAGTTGTTGCTAAAATAATCAGTTGATCTATCACAGATAAGATTGCAAGCTGCTTACATTTTGCTGTCCAGTGCAGCAACAGATACCCGTTTAAGTGGGACAAAAACAAAACAAAAAAAACACTATCTTGTTTCAGCCTTTCGGGGGACAAAAGAATGAAAGAAAACCTCAGTGGGAGAAACCATTTTCTGGACCCAGGCAAGCGGAGCAGAGGCCAACTTGAAAAGGCATTAAAGACACAACCCTGCATCAAAAGTGTAAACAAAGGAACCGCCACACCTCCTGCAGAAGCTCCCCTGTCAGCTGATTCAAATTGCTTTAGAGCACACGAAGAGGAAAAACAAAAACTACCAAAGGTATTAACAGGACGAGAAATACCACAAGAATACATAGTTATATCAAATATGGACACAGTTTTTGGCTTAATCCGGCATTCTTTCTAATAGCCAGCAGGGGTCAACTCCACTGGTTTCAAAAAGAAGTCTGATTGCATATAAGCTTATGAGAAAAGGACCCTACTTCTGACTTGATTTACTGCCTCAGTAAACGGTGTCCCAGTGTGTTGGATGATGAATGGCTAGTGTCAAGTCTTCGTCCATACAGCGTGAAGTTCATTTTGTAAATTATGGTCCGATTTCCAGTAAAACAGACGATAAATCAGGTGTGAGCTTTAGGGCTACCTCGAGATAACGTAGGCACCAGGTTTTTTGACTCGATCGTGAGTCCAACGAAGTTAAAGGGGTGCGCTGTTAAATCGGGGCAGTGCTGTTTTAAAAATGTCCAGTGTGGACGGTAGCATCTAGTAGTGCGGTTGCAGGTGGCAATCTACTGAATTTCCCCTCGTGCCACCCTCCCCATCCAAGCATGTAGAGGAAAAAAAAAAAGAAAACATGAAAGGCCCTCTGTAGAGCAGGTGTTTGGTTTGTCCATTCTGGGCTTCTGTAGAAACATGGCAGTGCAATGTGACAGACTCTGTTGAAGAAGACCTGTACCATTTCACAATAGTTTCAGGTGTGTATACACATAATGAAAACATAATTATGAATACAACATTCTATTTCTGGAAAAAAAGATCCCTCTTAATCCTGCGCACTGGACCTTTAAGTTTTGCAGAGAGAAATGTGCATCAAATATATTCAATCATCAGTAAAAAACATCTATTTCAAAGTAAAAGAAATACTGGCTGCCTTTAAAATGGAAGCTATGTCATTGCCAAAGTTCCTTCTCCTCTCAGGATTTAATTTACGGTGCGAGTGTTACTCTGAGTGGCGCCGGTGACGTCCTGCTGATATGTCATTCCTCTATACTGTCCTGGTAATGCCGAGATAATTGAACTTGTTTACATATCCTCTGGGAAATCAGCCGAGGGTTCAGAATACACCAGAGGAGAGATGAAGAAGAGCAGTGCGTCAGGGTGTGCGACTGAACATTTTTTTTCTCCTTTTTTTTTATTTTTAGCCAGTCTGCTCGTGTTGTATGTATGTTTGAAGCCATACGTGCCATTTTTCCCCTCCCATTTTTTTTTTTTTTTTTCCCGCTCGTGTGTGCGCGACTGTGAGTGACGCACCCAAGTGCATGTGTAACCTGAGATTCAGGTGGTGATGCAGGCGGGTGTGCAAATACGTGAGTAGAATTTGTTACCAAGGCAACAGGCATTCAGTGAGTCGGTGCAGCTCTATTAGCGAGAAGCAGTTTCCATAGCGACTCGACATCGCAGCTGCCTATGCAAGAGTTTGTGTGTGTGTGTGTTCGTGTGTGCGTCTCTGTATGAATACGGCGTGAATTTGAGTGTTCATCAGCGTACCTCGCTATGTATGACTTGCTTTTTTAACATTTCATATATTTTCATCCTTGCTATCACATCTTTTTTTTGGGGGGGGGGTTTGAACCACCCATCCGTGTCTCTACCCCCGTCAGTTCCCTCACACTGCCCTATTTTCATCTCCTTCCTCCCTCCGTCTTACCCCCCCACCCTCCTTTATCTCCCTCTCTCTCTCTCTCTCCTCCTATCTCTCTGTCTCGCCCATCTCTGAGTGCTGAAGCTCATCAGGGTAAACAGATGCTGTGGCTGTTATTTATGTTTCCACTTGGTCTGGCTTTCATACAAATTATCCACAGGCCCTGCACAGTGCAGACGCTCAGCCTAAATGGGCTGCACTGGCAGCTCTCTCAGCCTTATCCACGCTCAGACACTCAGACCATACCACAGACGCCGCGAGAGGGGGAGCTTCGTAAAGGCCGGGGAGGAGAGGGGGGGGATGCACACGGGCCGACAGAGTGAACCATAGCAACACACTGATGGGCACAAAGACGCCAATAACAGAGAGGGCATCAGAACTGGCTGCACCATTCGCTCCACTCATGGAGGGGGGGGATAACAGTTTGGGAAGGTACCACCGCTGCGCAGGACGGGGGGGCAGACGTCACGGAATAAAATATAGAGGATAAGCCCAGTGGGGCAGACATGAAATACTTGCTGCCAACTTAAAGGCAGTGTGCTGAAAATTCTTCATGCTTAGTATCTGTATGTTCTCTTCGTAATGAATCACTGACTGCAGGAGGCTTGAGAAAGACGCATTTGGATCCTTTTGCCTAAAAGACTGCTGCACTTTTACAAATCTAGAGCTGTAAGTTCAAACTGGGTGGACTACCTGTGGCCTGTGGACACTTGAGCTCACCCGTTACCGATGTAAACCTGTAGGCCTCATTTCTGAGTGCCCTCTTGGTCCAGAGGGCAGAGTTACAAGGAGTCGGGATTAAAATCTCCCCCCAAGAAATGGACCAAGCCTTCAAGACCCTGATATATATATATAGTAGTCGTCGATGCCGATGGCGTTTATGGAAACAGATGCAACCGGACATTTACAATACGCCGTCTTTAGCTGTAGTGATTTCTCTTGTGTTACTGGTGTTATCTCGATGCCATTTGCCATTTATCTGACGGGGACAGAAAAGCACGGATGCTCTCAAATCTTTCTCAACCTCACACCATCATTCAAGTGTTAAAATGAAAACAGGACACTGCTTCATCACGCTCCTCATGTCAGAGGAGCTATGGTTACATTTCAGGTGTCATGTGCCGTCAAAGTGAGGGAACGCAACGTGGACATACATCAAAATGCAGATCCGTCATGCACGTAGCAGCAAGACTAGGTAATGTTGGCTTGCTAGCTAGTTAGCTACAGAGAAATCAAGATTCTCACGACTCTTAGTGTGAAGTGTTCCTCTTCGGACACCCAACCCGACACCCCTAGATGGAAGGGGGTGTATTGGGATTTGGCCCTAGTATGTGGAAAAAGAAAATCCTACGAATGAATGAAAATCGGACTAACGATTACCACTGTTTGTGTGTGTGTTGTGCAGATATTCGGGATCGTCGTAAGAAGCCGGTGATGCTGTTCATCCACGGGGGCTCCTACATGGAGGGCTCAGGGAACATGTTTGACGGCAGCATCCTTGCTGCCTACGGAAACGTCATCGTGGTCACCATGAACTATCGGCTCGGTGTGCTCGGTAAGTTGGGCTTCCTGTCGTCAAGGCAGCGCGGGGGGGGGGGATCAGTCCCCGTCTGTCAGAGAACTTATGTCTTTCAAAAAAAATGGGCATAAGAAAAGGTGATACAATGCACATATAACACTGGCTGTATGAAAAATAGCGCTCTGTAAAAAAGAAAAATAAGGCATTGTGATTTATGTCCCCTTCAAATCATAAATCACTGTTGAACACAGAAGGAATGAAAATGAAAGCTCTCCTCTTGCAGGCTCCCGTTAGCACAGGTTATTCTTACACTGGCTTCCTTCTTAAGCTAATATCACAAGGCATGTGATTGTCGGTTTACACCTGTAATGGCATCTACTGCGAAGATGCTGTTGTTGACATAAAGCAGCCACTCATCTCAAATTATTACAGCCGTGTCGACATGCTACTTCAGAGCGAACATGTCAGGGAAGTGAAGGTGGTGTTCACAAGAGGCAGGCGGGTATAAATGGTGAGTATCTCAAGGGAGCGGCTGCATAAGACAACGTCCCATTAAAGCAAAGGAAAAAAAAAACAAAACAAAGGGTGGTTTCTATACGGGTCCTCTACAACTGAATATTTTGATTATTTTCCAAGCGCTGAGGATGATTCTAAGCATGCGGTGCTTTAGGAAAATGATTACACAAGTCAAGTTGTAAATTAAAAATGCGTAAATCATACAAGGTAAAGTCAAAAAGATTTACCCGATGGTTTCTGTCACACGTGGACGTGAATGTCCACATCATCTGGCATCAGTTCTGTAAAAGAGCTGTCGAACATAAGCATGAGGCTAAACAATCATCTTCAGTTGACTCTTCAGTTCTTCCTGCAGGTTCTAGAGCTGCTTAAAGAAAGAGTTCAGCCAAAAATGTAAATTCAGTCGTTTTCTACTCACACCGAATTTTAAGTTTCGGGGCGAACTTTTCCTTTAAGCTCTGGGATCACGTGATAAATAACATCTGAGGTTTTGTGGAAAAAGTCGTCAAAAGCTTTGTGAGATAGATAAACTGGGCCGGTGTCACTTACTTTTCCCGAGACTTTCTGCTCTCCAGAGCAAGAAAACAACCACTATTGTAAGAAAAAACTAACAGAATGGGACCAGAAATAATAAATAGTGTAATAAAGTGACTGAATCCAGAATTTGTTTAACTCAAAAAAGTCGATCTACTGTTAAGTCACTACTTAATGTTCCCCTCTGACCTGAATCTGAATTTACCTGAAGTCTAGTGAACACCTGAAGGTATGACATGGGTGCCACTGGGGGGTCTCAAATCAATCAAAATGATATGATGACTTCGTTAAGTAATGTGGGACTGTGGGTGCTGTTGTCGACCATTGCTGATGAAAATCTATCTAAGCGTTTACAGACGAGGTAACGTTTTAAAGTTTTACTCTCTGTGTATTTTTGTCACGTTTGCTGACTTCCTTTCTCGCTTGCTGACGTATCGTTACCCAGACGTTGTAGCAATAGGTAATCCAAATAAAACGTTGCGTTATCTTGAGTAAAGTCACAGATTGTTTGAACATTCTTGTGATCTACACAAAAGTCATGTCAGTATTAGATATCTTTGATTATTTTGCCACCTTGTCCTGCGTCCGTTCACCGAGTGATATAACAGTGCAGCTGGTGTATTTACTGTTTTCACTTAGCCTTAAAATTATTTATTTTTGGATTAATTAATTGTTGTATTAATATGCACTTCTGCAGGAAAAAAAAAGTCAGCCAGGATGTGACTCATTATACCTCAGGGACACCGCAGAGCACTAAGTGCCTTTGGTGGACAATCAGTTATTGAAAACAGAATAGAAATGTGTGTGTGTGTGTGTGTGTGTGTGTGTGTGTTGCTTTTGGTGTATTTTTGGATTAAGCGGTATTCTATTTGTCCATTCTGTTGGAGATTTGCAGCGCTTGCTTGGCCTGTGAGTGTAGGCTGCTCTGTGTGTGTGTGTGTGTGTGTGTGTGTGTGTGTGTGTGTGTGTGTGTGTGTGTATACTCCAAGCCCTTGTGCTGCTGGATATCAGTGGAGTCAAGTATTTACATTCGCCGTCATCTTTTCGGAGGTGTTTGCACACAGACTATCTGTGACTGTCATTGCGGTTGCCAGGTTGGGTAATCAGATCTTGTTTATTGCATCACGCCTGTTTCAACATATCAGAATAATGATAAACAGAGAAATGGGAGTAGTTTAGGATGGCGTCCAAGAGTTGCTGTGAGTATTAACAGAGGGTAACATGATCCAGAGCGTTATTGACAGTGCCAATGGAGAGGCACCGGGACAAGGACAAACGGAGAGCCAGGGAAACGAGGAGCTGGACCTGCAGCTTTATGCTTTTTTTTCTGTTTTACAGCTGTCAGGCAAATCGTGACCATTAAGAAGCTGCAGACGATATTCAGCTTTAATAATCGGTTGTGTTGAACACGGTGTTGAATTACATGCCGATCGACGCCGCTCTTCACAGCAGCTATCTTTGTTTTTGCTTCGTCTCGACCTTGTTTTTTTTGTTTTTTTTTCTCCAAACCGTAACCCGGGCCGATTTACATCGACCTTGCTGCTCCGATTCGTGTTGGAGATGTTTGAAGTGCACTCATGCGTTGCACAATATGTTTATTACACTGAAATGTCCAAACACACACACACAAATGCATACAAAATGCAAACCCACAGAGGTGGAGAGCGATCCTGATCCTGCTGAGTGATTATGAGGGATGACGCAGTGTCCTCGATTCCTTGAACATTGTTGAAAATTTTGGTATGTGGGCGAATGTGTGCTCTCTCTCTCTCTTCTTCTCTCTCTCTCTCTCTCTCTCTCAGCTATCCTTTAAATGGGTTACTGTACTAAGGCAATAATCCTTGTGTGCGTTTGTATGTTTGTGTATCATAAGCATGCATGTTTTCCCCCCCGTGCATGCGGCTGTGTGTAAAAGTGTGTGTCTGCACCACTCGTTTTTTTATTTTTTTTTGCGTGCCGTGCGTAAAACATATACATGAATAATGCAACATCCATCTGAATTTTTAATAGCGCTCCTCTTTTTCGACACTCAATTTGTGGCAAAGTGAGGAAACGCGAGCCTATATTTTTTAATAGTTTTTTTTTTTTTTTACCTTTCTAATCTGCGGTATTATCCTGTACTTAGACACACGGGAGCTTACGCACACGCCAACCTCATTTTCCGTGTGACGCCTGCACCTTTAAGAGGGTGATAGGGAGTCAGGAAAAAGGGAAGAAGAGAGAGCAGGGAATAGAGACAGATGAGCGAGAGGGAGAAGCACAGAGAGACAGCGAGGGGAAAGGAAACAGAAGGGGGGAGATGGGAACAGGCTAAAAATAAACCGTCAGAAATGCTTTTTTAAATCTGCAGTGATGCAAAGTATTCGTTCGAATAAACGCTTCAGCAGTGTGACCACGGCGCCCTGCGCTTTAAGCCCATACGTTTTTTTTTACGCCGTTTGCTTTCACTCACTCTGACACAGACATATGTAATTCACCAGCAAATGATATACTTTCTGGATCCTTCTCATTAATTTGTAATACGCCCTGTCGTTGCGGAGCAAAATGGGTGAATGAGAAGAAAATGTCTGCTGCACACGGTGGTTCAGAGGTCTGGTGACAGTTCGAGATTCCAGATTGCTGCTCGGCTCACCTTCTCCTACCTTCCTCCTGCTCCGGGGCCCAGAGAGCCTTCTGATTTGTGTTGCATAGCCATCTGTTCAGACTAATTAACTAATTAACTAATTAATGAACTCTGGGGAAAGGCCCACCGTCGCGGGCGCGGAGAGTGAGAACATTTTTCACCTCAGGAAGAGAGATGAAACGCTTCTTCTGGAAACGTTTCTCTGCGCTTTCTATCCAATTTCAGCTTTTAACTCGTGAGTAAGAGCGAGCAGCCTCTTTAAAAGTAAATACCTGTACATTTAATAAGCTCTGCTTTTACACTGAAGACAGTGAACAGTGAAGCTATAATATTTTTGGTTATCTGCCAGAATGTACTTCTCATATTTACAGTTGTGATGGATGTTGCTGTGTGACTTAACCTTTAGCTTGTGCTGAGAACTTTTGAGTAATTTGGCTTAAGTTTTGCACCTGCAGCCAAACTGATCAATCCTATTGGTCTGTTGATTACATCTTTTGACCACTCAACTTATAAAGTTGTGTCATGGTGAATATGTAAGCTGCTTAGGCGGTGTCAAGATTCTCATGTCATGACTTTCAATCCACGAGTCAGCAGACTTTTGATTTAAACATTTATTTTTTCATGCCATTGTTAGACTGTCGCATCTGGATTTGTGTCTGGTTTTATGGCCGCGATGACTGTCTTTCATATATTCAAGTTGTCCTTCGAAAAGATCGTATTCAACAGCAGTATCTTGATTTTTTTTGTGCAGGTTAACATCAAGTTCAAATGATACTCACCAAAATAAAAGACTCCAGACTTCAACAAAAAATAGATCGTCCTTCAGGGGTTAGCAGGAGTTAGAGATTCAGTTTGAGACACAGTTTGTTTTCTTAAATCTATCCCGGGTATATTATATTCCCACTTAAAAAAAAAAAAAAAACAACTTACCTGTTTGTAGCACATGACTAAACACTATTTTATACGTTACTTGCTATAGATGTTATTCTAAAAGCCCCACGTGACAGTATTTTTAGCATAAGTCAGGTCAAATGGTAGCAGTGCATCCACAAATACTGCTCAGTAAGTCTCGGCATCAGTTCAAATCGTGCCGCCCGTTGTTCTCGAAAAACATCCCTTTAAATTTGACATAAATAGTATTTTTAGCCAGCACAGATTCTGCTGTCAATTAATTTCAGCCTGCTGCCTTTCTCACAACTCAGCTGTCCCTAAATACAAATGAAACACACCTCCCACTCCTCGCGCACAGCCACAATCTTCCCACTCTGGAAAGCAATCGTTAACACTTCTGTCCCTACATTTTGTTTTCAGCGCGCCGACGGGCTGCGATGACAGCACAAGACAAACATCATCTTTGTTTGTTTGTGTCATTCTTCATTGTGACTTTGTTTTCACGTACAAACCAGGATTTTTGGAACCTATAAATTATATTTAGAAATGAGTTCCTCTTTGCAGAAATAGCCTCAATACGCTACAGTACTTAATGGGCTATCTTTGCCGTATGAACTTTCTTCTATCATATAGGCAAAAAAGTTCACATTGAATGACGGATGACTTATAGGTATATTGACCGGAACTGATCCCAGTCTGCCTCCCAGGCTGGCAGCCAGTTGCACAGCTGGACCAGTCAAATACAAGGGAGATGATTAATGCAGTGAGTCGTACTTGATGCTCAACATCTTACGCACCACATCAAGCGTCAAAATCATATTTAGAAAATGGCAAGGTCTCCGGAGCACCTAAAATACCCACTGTACCAGCAGCATGTTGGCTCAGCGGTTAGCACGCTCGCCTCGCAGCAAGAACGATTTGATTCCCTCCCTTTGCATGTCCTCTGGAGCTCGTGTGGGTTCCCTAAACATATATATCAAACATATATAATCGGTAACTTCTCCTGCCAGTGCCCTTGACCGCGGCACTGGCCTGGAGCTAGAGTTGGTCCCTGGTTGCCATGCAGTAGATGCACACTGCTCTTTAGGGATGGGTTGAATGCAAAGAACAAGTTTCACCATGTTGTACAGAGTATGACTGTATAAATAATGCAATCACATAAAGATTTGATTTCTTCTTCTTCCTCTTCTTCTTCTGTACATATCCTGCATATTTCCCTCAGTTTATATAAAAGTATCTGTTGACAGCTACAACAAGATGCACTGGGGGTTAACAATCCCGCAAACCACAGTTACATTCAGATTTGTACGTGTCATAGGCTACGTAAGGCATTGACACTTGTACATTACCTGTCGTATCACGTTCATATTACCTGTGTACGACCTGACTTTCGGGTGGAGTAACAGGCTGGCAGGACTCCAGATCACAACATTTGCACCGCAAGCATTACATCAATGGATATTTGCAACCATGTTTGTGGCAACAAAAACAGATATTTTAAGCCAAACAATGATCTTCTCTCAACCCTAACCAAGAGGTTTTACAGCCGAAACCTAACCAGCCAATCAGCGCAGTGTTGTCACAACGTGAAATAGAAAAACTGAACCCAGAGACACTTACGTTGCTCCATGTTTTTGGTTTGCAGAATTGTACGTCGCCAACATTTATTCTGGCGACTGAGAGTAGCTTATACCTTACACCTCCTGAGGATATAATTAACTGAAAATACATCCAGAAATCTGATTAGAAATATAAATTTGATGCCCCTTAAAACTCCAGAACTTGCCTGAGAATCATCACCAGTAACTTCTCTAAATCTACAATTACATGACAAGCTGAATGTAGACATGTGAAGGCAAATACGTTGTTCATGAAAGCCGCTTTATTCCCGTATCATTAACTTTGTGATCAGAGGTTCGTTCTGTAAACAAGGCTCTTGTTTTACAGTCTGTTTCATTTCATTTTCATGTGCTTCTAATTCTCACTGACTGAGATTTTCATCAGTGATCAGTGGTTTTCTGAAATGAAAACTTTCTTTGAACTGATTTTTGAGATGTTCTTTGTGTCAGTGGGAAGTTTGAAGCTTTGCCTTTCAAAATGTGCTTGACAGCCCGGTTTTATTGCACAGCTTGGTACCGTTCAAACGGACGTACGAGAGCTAAGAAATTGAGTGAGATAAGTCAGCTAATAAATACAATGGCACTGGAAGCCTATGGGCGGTGTACTGAAATGGCATTAGTTCAGCAGGAGGAAGTGCAATTACAATATAATTTCATTTGTGGGTATACTTGACATACAGAGTGATACATAATTTAAGTGGATCTGCCAGCAGGTCGAAAGGTGAACTTCCTGTGCCAACAAGCAGACTTAAAGGGCAACGCCGCCAATTTTACAGCCCTGGCATGTGTTTAATGTCGTATTTGATAAAAGTTGTATAAAACGCATACGATGTGATAAATTGCCTCCGATGATGTTGCTCAGTGACTGTTGCATCCTGGGCAAATGTAGGCCCGATGTAGGCAATAGCTCTGGTTCTGCTGCATTGATTTTGGTTTTTAACTGTTCACAGTGTCACAATGCTACACAAATGGACTGCTTTTTTTACCCATAATGCAACAGCAACTGAGTGACATCACTGGAAACAATTTATCAGAATACAGGCAGGTTCCTCTGGAGCCACCAAACCGCCCACCTCATGACTTTTAAATAAACTGTAGCTCAGGAGGTAGAGCGGGTCGTCTAGTAATCAGAAGGTTGCTGGTTTGAATCCCATGTGTGTGGAAGTGTCCTTGACCAGGACACCCCAAGTTGCTGCTGATGAGCTGCTGGCACCTCGCATGGCAGGGCATGGGTGAATCTGACAAGTGTTGTAAAGAAGTGAAATGCAAGTATCCTTTAACAGATTTTGTAAAATGTTGATAATCCAACAAGAGGTGACATACAGCAGCAGATCTTTGAATCAAAGATATACATATATAAATATAGATAATGTAATGATGATTGAAAGTGCATGCTTGATCACAGAGACTCCTGTGAGAATGTGCCGGTACACTGCACATTTCATGAAAATTGAATAACACCAGAGTCAGCTCTTTTATTGACAGAGGAACTTTCAGTAATCTTTCAAAATAAGATATTAAATTATCAGTGGAGGCCGCATACAGTACGGAGAGAGGTGACATTCATCCGCATTCATACGCGGCAGTTAATCCCCAAGGTTGCCACACAGCACTGAATGATCAAAATCCACTTTATTCCAATCATCAGAACAGATTCTTTATTCCTCAGTGTGCAGGAGACGCTCACCATCTGCTGTTTTATTTCCATTTTTTGTAGCGCCGCGTCTACTTTTTCTTGATTAATTTAGCGCCTCATGTGTGCAGACGCGACGCCTTGTTTCCTCTGTGCAATCACCTTTTCTGTGTCTAGTAAAAAAAAAAAAAAAAAAAAAACATCTTTCCTCTGATTTTTGACAACTCTCGTCATCCCCTGCGTGACGTCAGGAAATTACATAATATGTCCTTCAGTGTGTTCCTTTCACCTCGCTGTCATTTGGGATCTGACTGTAGCTCTGGGCAATATTCACTTTAATACCTGTCTGATGTCTCTGGATTTTTTTTTTTTTTTTTTTTAGATCTTTGTGACTCTCGCCTCACCCCGCCGTCCCCTCCCCTTCCCCCTCTCCTCTTGTTCTTTCTTCTCTGTTCACAGAAATGTGCTCAGTGACCCACTGCAGTCGTTTCTCCTCAGTCCTAAAAATTACTCTGCAGATGCATGCTCCCATCCCGGTAGCCAAACAGCCAGACGACTGACCACACTTCAGTTCTGGGCTGTGAGTTTGTGAAACGGTGCAGGCGAGCTTTTACCGACTGAGATGGTTTGACAAAAGTGGGCGTACGGAATAAAGTTGTTCGGTGTAGTACTCTAAAAATACTGCACAAAACGCTGAAAACGTCCTCTTGATGTTGAGCTGCTGCCTTTTCTGCCAAATGAAGAAAGTCCTCCCGATAAGTTTCCTCTACATTAACACGTACATCCTCCCCCATCACGGAGGACATCATGCAGAAATACATCATCACGTCGATGCAATGCTATATCAATAAGGAATAATGGCTTTTACCATGACTCATCTCATCAGCGTAGAGAAACACTAAGTGCACTGACCATTTCATGCATTGAGTGGCATTAAGCTCTCTAGATTTCATAAAATGTGCCTTTTTGGAAGATTTTCTGAACATGAACAGGAAGAAGATATGTGAGAGGAAGCAGCGCTTGTTATCAGACGTTCTCCGGAGACTTCTTCACGGGACGCTCGCGCATAGAAATGCGCTGTAGATGTTTCAGATTTCCCTCATTGTTTTTCTGTCAACCATTCATTTCACTGTCTTCAGCCTGTATCTTTACTCAGAGGTTGATGACTCTCCTCACAGTTCCTTGGCCGTTACCTAAAGCAAGTGTTGAATATGCATGAGTTCAGCCTCATAAACTGCTGCTCTCAGCGCTAAAGTCAGTAGGAAGCCCAGCTCAGCAGATGGAGGGGGGGGGGGATCAGAAAGAAAACTTAGTGAAAGAGAAAGAGAGGAGAACTTGTTTGACTTATCTTCAATGGTGGGAGATAAACCACGTTTGCCTCTCTTCATGTTGCCCTTGCAACGAGAGCGACAGGAGGCGCTAGCTCGGGCTGCCATGCTAGTTCATACACTGCGCGCATGCATGCACCTGATTGTGTGTGCTTGAATGTGGAAGTGCTCGGATGTGTGTATGCAAGTGCTTTTGTGAGTGTCTGTCCATATCATTTTGCCTGAAGCTCTGGACAGTTGCCAGGCAACTGTGGCGGGCAGCTCGGCACTCGGCCCGGCGGAGCAGACGCTTCAACATGCCTATGGTTTTGATAAGCGGCGCAGGTCAGCGCGATACGTTTACCAGGTCAGAGTCACGCCAGGCTAAGAGCCGGTCAATTGCCGGGATGATCTAACGATAGCGCCATCACACAGTAACATGCAAACTATATCCTGACTACCACGAGTAATCCTTTTTCGAGATAGTGTTTCTGCTACAACAGTGATATTAAAGCAACAAGATGTTTTTAATAACCCGTTCCACACTAAACACTGCCCTATGGACGCTGAGAGCAGCTGTGGTTTCTTATAATTTAGGCAATCCTATTATCTCTAGATCACAGTTTAATCGAGCAGTGGGTTCTCATGATCATTATCTCATTATCATTAGGTAAGAAAAAAAAAAGAGATTATTGTTTTCTCAAGGCCGGGTCGCTGTTTGCGGTTGCAGGTTGTGCAACTATCAGACTTTTTACTAACGCATTAATTTGGTCTCTCGAGATGAAAAGATAATCTAGTCGTGATTCGGAGATAATGTAAAAGAATGTGAGCGAGCCGGGTAAAACAACATCTAGGTCGCTGCGGGAAAACGTGGTGTTCTCCTCCTGATGTGGACGTTCAGACGGAGGCACCAGGCACATTCGGATGGAGCTGTACGGTAATGATCTGATTCTTACTGTACAGTATGATGACGGCGTAGCACAGAAGCACAGAGCAATAATGTTACGTGCAGGTGAAGTCGGTTTTTTTTTTCATTCCCTTCTATTTCTGGGCAGTTTATTTTTGGCAGTCAAAAATGTGTGGGGTTTTTTTTATTCCTTTTTTATCCTTAATGTGTTTTGTTTTTTTTTTTTATCTCATATTCTTTGTTCTTAACTGAATGAGTGAAGGCTGAACTTTTTTCAGAGAATGCATATTGGTAAAACGGAGGACCGGATGTGAAAAGGCCACCGGCCACTATAAAGGTGGTGCTCTTTGTCTGTTTGAACCCCTGATGAAGATCTGATGGTCGAAACGTGTTGGCTTTTTTTAAAATGATTGCCCTTTTAATGATTTCTGACTACATTACAGGTATTTTCCAGCCTCATCTCGAGTGCCTGGATTGCTTTTGAAATCAGCTATTCTCACATTTCTGTCCGAGTAACCTATGACGTAAGAAATATTATTCCTTAAATAATTTCGTACGCCGCTGTGTAATATGAATCATTATGCCGTCACGTGAACCCCCCCACCCAAAAACACTCCAGGCTCAAAGAGTTGCTAACCGCGCAGTGAGGAGTGTGGGGTGAGACGTGTGTGTGTGTGTGTGTGTCGCACCGACTGTTGTCGAAAAGGTCAATTTGGCAGGTTATCATCACCGCCGCCATCATCATCACCATCACTTACATTATTATCATCGACAATAAAACTTAATTTGCTGTTGAGCACACTTGAGTGCGCGCTGACTGTCCTCTTTCACCATCTGTCTCTGTGCACTCCCTATACTGTCCCCATTCACTCTACCTGCCCTTTACAATATAAAGGCCTTACCTCAGTTACCTATATGTGTCTTCATCAGTGAGCGCACAAGAAGACTTACTGAGTTATGCTCACTTCATGGTATTCACACAATGTGCGCTCATGCTATAGAGAAGACAGTGTATAGTGGTATACCTCGTGAGTTATACTGTACATATCCATGCGCAGTTAACATTTATTATCCAACCAATATGCTGATTTAGGTGACGTATAGACATAGTTCCACTGTGTAAAGCCTTAGGTGGTGTTGTCAATAGCCATTCAGCTCAGACCCCACCGACTGAATCACCGTATAAATGCAGCTAAACGACAAACAAGTCGGTGGATGGAGGTTGTTGGTTTATAAAGAGTTGTTGTGTACCAGCTGTCTAATATGCGCTCTTCTCCACTCGCACAAATCAACGTTAGAGACAAGAAGAAAAAAAAACAGGTTCGGTGTCCTTAAAGCTTCTGTCGCCAGTGTTTTTAATGTTTTGTTTAATCACGCGGCTCTGAAGAGGTCTTTAGTGTTTATAAGCTCATTGTTTTGGTTTCGAGAGACTTGATGTCTGTAACAGCGCAGGGCGTCAGTCGATGGCGGTCTCCTCGGCTGGGCTGTAAGGTTTTGCTAGCTTAGTTAGCAACGGTTTGTGATTTAGATGCACACTTCCTTCAGCAGATCAGGTTTCAGTTGTGGGGAAATACTCACAACAAGGTCGGGATTATCTTCAGTAATCGGGCCACGATTTCTGAAAAGAGACATTGTTGCTGGAGTGCCATCTGGTTCCGTTAAAATCAAGAGATGGCAGAAATCTCTACGACTGATATCTCAAAAAAAAAACCTTGCTCGTTTTGTTCGGTTTATTTCATCTTGCTGTGGGTGTGCACCCACTGTGTAAATGGAACTAGGTGAAACATGCCTTTTGTAGCTCTCCTCCTCTCTCTGCTGACAAGTTAGTGCTCTTAACTGTGTTGCATTTCCAGCGTGGGTATAAAAAAAAAAAAGTAATTTGGCAAAAGCTTTCTGAGTGAAATCTCTGAGGAGTTCCTGACAATGACAGGATGCCATCTTCGGGTTTTGCAGGATAACAAAGTAAATGCACGTGACTGTGTTTCCCCCTCGCCCCTGAATATGCGCCCTGCTCCTCTCTCCTCACATAATCTGTGTTTCTTTTCTCTTTTTTTTTCCTCTCTGTGTTTGTTCTAATTTGCCCTGCAGGGTTTCTGAGCACAGGGGACCAGTCTGCTAAGGGGAACTATGGCTTGTTGGACCAGATCCAGGCCCTGCGCTGGCTCAATGAAAACATTGGCCACTTTGGAGGGGACCCAGAGAGAATCACCATCTTTGGCTCGGGAGCTGGCGCCGCCTGTGTGAACCTCCTCATCCTCTCCCACCACTCTGAGGGTAAAGTTCCTTCCCTATCATTGTCACATTTGTAGATGTTTACCCTGCTCGAATTGGATTAACATTTCAGGGACAGTGTGGGAAGTGTATATCTTTAAAGACCAAGTTAGTGATTTTTAATCATCAGCCTTAACCAGATAGAAACATACGTCAGTATTATTTCCCCAAGTGAAAGGAGTCAAAAACTGTTTGAAGCAAATTAGTATTTTTGAATTTGCTCGAAAAACTGCAAAGACGGTTATTTGGAAGAAAAAGGTTGTCAGTCTGCACGGTGCTGGAGGAGACAGATGGATGGAAACTGTGGGTCATTCGCCAAAGAAACATTACTCACCTTGGGACACGAGTCCTGTGATAATCCCAAATAACATCACTGCACGAGGGACGAACATCACCGGACTGCACTCACAGGACTGTCCAATAAAACTAAGCCTTGAATAGATAGTCTGTCTGTCTATCTATCTATCTATCTATTACTAAAAGGTGCAATATGTAAGAATTAGCTATTGGTCAAAACCTTACGTATTGCACCTTTAACGTATAGCCTTTGGTCTGGCCACTATTTTTATTTCCACCTTTGTTACAGATGGGCAGTTTACTGTTCCTCTAGTTATCTTGCCAGTTGGCTTTCTAAGAGCTAAATAACTCATGTGATTGATTTCAGATGTCTGAGGTTATCGCTGTGGGCAGATGCCACTGCTGCAAAATTAAACGTAATTCCCTCCTTTTAATATAAATACAAAAGCACTCTCCAGCCCTGTGGTTTCTTGTTAAACGGCAGAAACTCAGAAGAACATTTATTAAGACCCATTGTCTCTCTCACTGCCTCACTCTTTCACTCTCTGAGGCTTTCAATGAAATAAACACACACACACGACATCACTGCAGATGAAGTATTGATGTGTGGGACAGCCAGCTTCCTCAACCACAATCCGCCGCACGTTTAGTTTTTGTGACTGACTGCGCTGTGTCACTATGTCACTCGGCAACTCTGAGATGCCCTAACCTGCTGTATTATACACAATCTGATTATTTAATGGGGTTTTTTTTTATCTCTTGCTTTAGATATTTATACCTCGTTTTTGAGGAAAGTTCCTGCAAAGGTTTGTGTGAAAATGTACCGTTAAATCTTGCATCACCCCTCAGTATGTCCTCGAGGCACCACCTCTGGATCTACTATGGCGTACTACTTAATAAGGATGCTTCTTTCCTCCTTTTGTTTGTCTTTGAATGGCAGATGTCTAAAATACCCACCAGATGTTTTGATGACTAATCCTCTGATCTGGGTTGGCAGGTAGAGCTCAGGATGTGAACAGCACTTTGTATTTTACCAAGAATTCAGATTATGTTTTTACCGATGATCTGTTCACCTTCACACTGACGAGCTGAGCTCGGACAGATAAAATTTTAAAAAATGTTTCATATCTGTGTCTGCTTTGGGAACAGACATCTTTTTGTCGATCAAGATGTTGGAAAACCTTTGGGAGGACATGGAAAAGCATTTTCGATAATTGGGTGGTATTGGCCAAGTCGTTAGTTGTTGACAGGTTGCCAGCTAACGTCTGCTGTCTGCTGTCCAGAGACGAACACTCACACGGCTCGTGTTAAAATAACATTCTGGGTTTCCTTCTCTCGCAGACTTTGTTTAGAGCATCAATGCTTCGATAACTTTTCTGTGCGCGTTCAATAGCAATCGAAAGCACCGAAGCTGCAGAGCGATTGGTGCAATGTCACAGAACAAGAGTTGAACATCCACATTAGCATTAAGGGTTGTTACGCATAGTTCTGTGGCAAGAAAATCCTCCTCTACTCCATTTTGAAGTCAGGCTGTAAAACCACAAAGCTCAGAAAAAGTCGGAGGGTGAAGCGATTTTTAAAGGTACTCTGCACGCTCGTGTGTGTGTGTGTGTGTGTGTGTGTGTGTGTGTGTGTGTGTGTGTGTGTGCAGAGGAGAGATGAGATGAGCGGTGGAGCTGGAGCTGCAGCTGAGAGGCTTCTTAATTGATTTCACAGGGAGAGGAGCGGGGGTGGGGCACATGCAGAATATGGGGGGGCTTAATTATTAATGACAGAATCTGCAGATAAAACAGAGGGACAGCAAGCCACTTTACATAACAGTGCAGCGGTGCAACAGTGCGAGCAGTTTTCTTTCTCCCTCTGTCTTTCTCGTTTCCTCCGGAGCGGCCGTCAGCCTCGCCGCTCACCGTAGAGCTGTCACCATTTTTCTTGCCGCCGTCCCTCGTTGTATGCACGTAACGGAAGCGCTTCACTTTCCTTCCCTGATCCTAATAAAGATTTTCTGCGGCTGTGAAAAGCAGCAGAATATCTGCTTCATCTCGCATCGTATGTAATACTTGGAGTTGCTCCTCCTCCAGCACATGCATTATTGAGCTCACACTGCGAGGCCTTGAAGGCCCCATCAGCTGCGAGCAAAAGTGTGTCAGAGGGGGGGAAAAAAAAGACAGTGCTGCACTAAGTGATATGAAGCTATAACTGCTATATACGTATTGTCCTGTTTTGTGCAGGCTTGTTCCAGAGGGCCATCGCTCAGAGTGGCTCGGCCATCTCCAGCTGGGCGGTCAACTACCGACCCGTGATGTACACCAAGATCCTGGCAAGGAAGGTCGGCTGCTCTCTGGGAGACATGGCCGAGTTGGTGGACTGCCTGAGGAGGAAGAGTTTCCGAGAGCTAGTGGACCAGGACATCCAGCCTGCGCGCTACCACATCGCTTTCGGACCTGTGGTAGACGGGGACGTGGTGCCCGATGACCCCGAGATCCTCATGCAGCAGGTCCGAGCCGATTCCGCTGGATACCGTCCTGTGAATAACCGCATTGTATCTGATGATTAATCACTTTGTTTTTGCTGTGTGAACACTGCCCCGTGCTGTCGTGTCATGCTGTGTGTGTGTGTGTGTGTGTTTGGTTGCGACACCAGGGCGAGTTCCTGAACTACGACATCTTGCTGGGTGTCAACCAGGGAGAGGGCCTGAAGTTTGTGGACGACAATGAAGGAGAGGACGGGATCTCAGCCGCCTCGTTCGACTACACCATCTCTAACTTTGTGGACAATCTGTATGGATATCCTGACGGTCAGATTCGATTCTATTTTACCTTAATTATGACACGTTTTAACACTCCAATCTTTAACTGTCCACAGGTTGTTGGCTTCTGCAGCGCTGATAAGTACCTTAAATAATGTTCAGACTGGCTGGGCAAAGCCAGAAGTGCTTAGATACTTTATTTAAGCAAAGACATTATTTTATTAGCGAGATGTACTAAATATATGAATATAAAGTAAAACCCAACTGGATGAATTATGAAGTTATTGGATGAATTTTTACCGACACATTAATATGAAAGTCGCATTTGACTGTTTGACTCGGTTTGAGTGGAGCGAGTTGTAAATGTTTTAAATGCACAGAATCTCATAATCTCTTCGAATGAAGGACATTTTTATTACTTTGTCATGCGTACTGCTACTCCCAGTCTGCATGGGTTTATTGTAGATTTACATATGTTTTATTTCTTATTTGTTAAGTAACAGTATAAATACATAACCATCGAGAAGTATCCAGTACAGTACTTCCCTTTCAATTCTGGTGAAGCAGATGTAAAATGGAACTACTCCAGTGAATTACAGGTACCTTAAAAATTTGCTCTTAAGTGAGTAAAAGTTAAAGTAATTAGTTACTTTCCAACACAGCTGCAGAGTAAGTTTGTCTAAAAATATTGTTTTGTTTTTTTTTCTGCAGCTTCTAAACGATACAACATCCAACTCGATACCTTAATATCAAAAGTTCCAGAGCTATAGAATAAAAAAAGAACTGCAGTTAGATTTTCAGCCCAAAACTGCATAAATACTGACATTGTTACAAATGTTGGTGTGTGTTAAGTGAAAACAATAATTCCTTTATTTGTGTGCAGCAGGTTGATCGACAAGCATCCTAGTAGATTCTTTTTGCAGGGACAGGTTGAGTTGTGCACTAGACTGAAAAAAAAAACCCCAGAATAGATAGATACAGAATGCAAACGTGGCGCCTCTTAAGTCCAATGAGAATTTCCCGCCTGGCAGTAGAGCCCAGCAAGTAGTAACGGTTTTGCCAGATATGAGCCTTGAATTCTTCCACCTGGTGTTGCCGGTAACCACTCCCTTTATCCCTGCTTACATACTAATTTAAATTTTGCTTCTTCCAAGGTAAAGATATCCTCAGAGAGACCATAAAGTTCATGTACACAGACTGGGCCGACAGGGACAACAGCGACATGCGTAGGAAGACCCTCCTGGCTCTGTTCACCGACCATCAGTGGGTGGCCCCGGCTGTCGCCACTGCCAAGCTGCACGCCGAGTTCCAATCGCCAGTCTTTTTCTATACCTTCCACCACCACTGTCAGACCGAGGCCAGGCCGGAGTGGGCGGACGCGGCCCACGGAGACGAGATCCCCTACGTGTTCGGGATTCCCATGGTGGGAGCCACCGACCTGTTTCCCTGTAACTTCTCCAAGAATGATGTCATGCTCAGTGCTGTAGTCATGACGTACTGGACCAACTTTGCAAAGACAGGGTTGGTATAATCATGCGTTCACAGTATGCAGTGTTAAGATGCTCGTATGTAACATAGCGGTGTGCCTTTAGCCTCTCTATATTACAAGTGTTGGTTTGTTGAAGGGTTTAAGCAGATGGAAGAGGGTTTACTTGTAACAGATTTAAGAAACTAAAGGAAGATGGATGTTATTTTTTGTTGAACCTTCCGTATCTTTATTTTTGGTGAAAGTCACATGGAAGTGTAATTTGCAGACTAGGATAAAGTTGAGCTGTCGTTGTAAAATACCCCTGTCTTCTTTAAAGAGTCATTTAAACATGTGAGTTAAAGGTGCAACAGGTTAGAAGTCTAGTTGGAGACAGTGAAAAATTAAATATATGATCAACAAATTGTGGGAAAATAACTTTATTTTTTTAGACTATGATGTCTATTCATTGCAGAGATATCTACTAAAGTTAGCATGCTAAAAGCTAGCACTGCCCCATCCAGATCCAAAGCTCCATGATAGCGATGCCACTAAATCTTACACGCTGAACCTCTAATAACTAATAATTAATAGTAATTAACCTAAAAAATCTGATTCTGTTATTTCTCTCCCCCAGGGATCCAAACCTGCCAGTTCCTCAGGACACCACCTTCATCCACACCAAGCCCAACCGCTTTGAGGAGGTCATCTGGACCAAGTTCAGCTCCAAAGACAAGCAGTACCTGCATATCGGCCTGAAGCCTCGCGTCAGAGACAACTACCGGGCCAACAAGGTGGCCTTCTGGCTGGAGCTCGTGCCGCATCTTCACAGCCTCCACAAGTTAATGCCAATACCCATCACGACTCCACTGCCACCCGGAGGCTCCAAACCCCGCCCTAACACCTCCACGCGCCCTGTGATCTCCACCTACCCGCCCGAGTCTGACCCCGATAGTTCAGAGAGACCCCGCTACTCTCCCTTCCCCGACGAGACTAGGGACTACTCCACCGAGCTGAGCGTGACAGTAGCTGTGGGCGCCTCGCTTCTTTTCCTCAACGTGCTGGCCTTTGCCGCGCTTTACTACAAACGGGATAAGCGCCACGAACTCATGCAGAGACGCCACCGCCGACTGTCCCCGCAGCGTGGCACAACAATGGGAATGGGCGTCGGCATGGGAGTGGTAGGGGCCCCGCCGCACAACGACCTGGCGCTGAGTCAGGAGGAGGAGCTGATGTCGCTGCAGATGAAGCAGCAGAGGGTGGAGCTGGAGCACGGCACGCCTCTCCCGTCCCGCGGCATCCACGGCGACCTGGAACCCCTGCGGCCTCCCGTGTGCCCGCCCGACTACACGCTGGCCCTGCGGCGAGCGCCGGAGGACGTGCCGCTGATGACGGCCAACACCATCACCATGATCCCCAGCACCATCAGCAGCATGCAGCCCCTCCACCCCTTCAACACTTACCCCCCTGTCCCGGCCCCCTCCACCACACCCGTCCCCAGCCACAGCAACAATGCCCTGCCACACCAACACTCCACCACCCGTGTATAGGACCAGGCACAACCCCACTCTGGGCTTACAGAGACGCACCACACAAACTGCTCCATACAAAACTCCACCCTCACCGCCCTCTCTTCTTCTTCTTCTTCTTCTTCTTCTTCTTCTTCTACTCCTTCTTCTTCTTCTTTACTGTATCTGTGTCTTTTTTTCTCATCAAGCCCTCGAATAAAGCTGCAGTTTGTAAGATTTTAAGCAGTGAAATACCTCTAAAAACGTAATCACAAATCAAGGAGGAGTTGATTAAAAAAGCTCCCTTGCCAAAAGCCTGTCATCGTAGGTACATACCGCTTCGCCCCGTCACAGCTCGCTCAATATCCCTCGCTTAGGTGAGCCACCAGACGCAGCTTCCAGCCTGCAGCTCTCTCTGTCTCTCTCTGTATTTCCCAGAGCTTACAGAGCTAATCACAATCAGTCAGGCATCTTATGTGTAGCTTGGTTGTTTTTTTTTTTTGGTTTGTTTGTTTTTTAACGCATGTGTTGTCGTGTCAGTGTAAAAACTATGTTTGACATAGAACACATCCACTCATTTTTTTTTTTTTATTCACTTAGTGAAAAAAGATAAGGCGGTAGCAAGCAGCTTTTTTTTTTTTCTTTTTTTTTTTTTTTTTTGGCGAGGCGACATATGCCCCGACAAGCTGTCTGCCGTAAAGATTTCTTGAAACTTACAAATTGCAGCTTTAAAGGCCCAATCTGGAAGTGAAACTTGGCACCCTGTGTTGAGCGCCGCGTCCCAACAGCCGCGTCTGTGTTCTGACTTCGGAGACGTTTGTTAGTGTGAAGCGTATTCACAGCACTGCAGGTATAAAGGGTGAACTATCCGACAGCGGAGCACGAGTTTTTTTTTTCAGTGATTTTAAAACTTTAATTTCCGCTGCTTACAAATTTATCTGTTTTTCATCTACAATGCGACCTAAATACCACCGAAGAAGTCCTGTGCTTTTTTTTTTTGCTTTATCTGTACACACACACAAATGTTGCTTTCCAAACATTTCCAGATTGGGGCTTCAGGTGTCGGGCGATACAGGAAATAACTGAATCACACTCAGTCTGTCTGTGGGATGCAACCTGGAATCCAGGCTGCCCATTAGAACTCGCTGCGTCTCCGCTCCGGTCACGTCCATCAATTTATTTGTCACTCTTTGTCTCTCCGTCTCGTCTCCCCCCCTCCACCTAAACCCGCTTCTCTCTTTCTCCACTTCTCTTCTGCATCTTGCCCTTGTAGCTCTTTTTATTGGAAAAAAAAAACCCCATCAACCATCTTCACTTCTCTCTCCTCTCTTTCCTCGCAATCACTTCTAGACTCTCTTTTCCTTTTGGAGTCTTTTATACAAAAAAAAAAAAAACACAAATGTAAATGATGTATTATTAATAAATTGTAAGGATATGAATGAAAAAAAAAAAGATATTCTGATATCTCGTTTTTACCAGCATTCTTGGTGCCAAGTACTGTGATAAAGTTCCTCTCTCGCTGGCGTCCAGTGGACCGCCCGGAGAGGTCCGTCCTGACTGTATCTTACAAAAAGGAAATACCATCGTAAAAAAAAAAAGTGCCAACCCCTTCATCTTTCTTTCTTTTTTGATCCATGCACTTTTTTTTTGTTATTTGTTTGTTTTGTTTTTAACTACACTCAATGTTGCACTGTGGCTGGTCCCTTCTTTAAAAGGGAGATCAGATTCAATATATCCTTGTTTAAAGAAAAGAGAGAAAAAAAAGAATATGAAGTTTTATTAACTACTTTGGGATGTTTGCATGTTTTTTGTTTTTTTTCTTTTATAAAGTATGTGGACAGAGACGTTTGTTTGTCATTTTAATGATTTGCCTTGTTCTTCATTGATTTTTCTTTTTTTTTTTTGCTTTCTTTTCATTTCGAGAATCAGTTTTCTATTTTAATATCAGCTGCACTTTGTGGTACTTTCAGAAAAAAAGGTATTAAAGTATTAAGAGATGAATATTGTGTAAAACTATGATTATAACAAAGAGAGTAAATATTTCCTCTTTATTTTTTTCATTTCCTAACACTGAGGCTGTGCCGCAAAAACTACCAGAGACTGACGAAAAGCCTTTTTTTCTTCTCTCCTCCCTCTTTTTTTGCTCTGTTTCTCTTTATCTTTTGCAACTGTCAAGTTCGCAGTCACTGTATCTCAATCTCACCTGAAGATAGCACTTTTTTGAGTTACATAAAAAAAAAGAAAAACTACTTTACATGAATACGTCTAAATAAGGTTTTTGTCTGTGACTGACATTAACCACATGCTTCAAGTGTTTGAAGACTGCCTGACAGTTATCTTTTCGTCTGCTCTTTTCTTGTTTCATGACTCTCCTCCTCCTCCTCCTCCTCCCCCCACCTCTCTCTGCAAGGCGGGAGGAAAAAGGGATAAGATATATATTTATGACGACGGTCAAAAAAAAGGTGAGAAAGCCTTTGTACGCCTTTCACATCTTTTTCGCACAACTGAACACAGAGACGGGTCACACTCTGGACAAAATCTGAAAAATAAAAACAAAACAAAACAAAAAAAGCCCCAGTGACATCAGGACAAACACTGGACAAACAGCGACAGTGAATCCACCGGCGAACCATCCGTCGGTGCGCAAGAGGATACATTCTACAAAAAAAAAAACCTGATTTTAAAAAAAAAAGAAAAAAAAAATCTTTAATGACAGACATTACTCATTACACCATATATCACAAAAGCAAAAGGCGAGCGGGTTTCATTCCGCCTGCATCCTGTCTGCTTAGGATAACGACACTCTGGAGCCAGACTGCCACCCTCCCCCCCCCCCGTCACACTGGACTTGGAGCGAGGACAAAAAGAACAAAAACCAACACATGAAAAACAAACTGTACATTTTTTAAGTGTAGGAGAAACAAAACTGGAATTTGTAAATATTATGTTTGTCGTTTGGTTTGAGTGACTGGCCGGATCTTTTCTTTGTCGACAACAGGTGCAAGTTTAGATGAACCTAACATGATTTTTAGCGCTCATGTTTCGATTCTCCTTTCCTTTCCCCAGATCTCAAGGGTAAAAATTCCAATTGGTTACGGGCACATGAGTACATCTCTTAACATACATGAATTATTAAGAAAAGAGAGGGGAAAAAAAAATCACAGCATGGTTGAGGTCAGCATAAACATGAAAAGGAATGCTTACGGCTCAGGTTAGCCTTGATATCGGTGGGGTGATAGAAAAACTGCATAGAGGGCTTTCGAAGGCGTTACGTACACACCTGGCACTGTCCCATCAGTCATGAAGGCAGCTTCTGAGTGAAATAAGTCCTTTCATTGGTTAAAAAAAAGCCAAAGAACAGCTGCAGGGAACAGATGAAGGAGTTTAAGAAATGAGGCAAAGAAGAAAAAAACGAGATAGCGAGGATGTTTCGAATGTGCTCAAAACAAACCAGAAATCAAGGAATTTTACTTGTGATGCTGTCGGATTTTAATTGTTAGTGTCTCACGTTGTCTTGAGCATTGTCATACAGTATAACCCCGTAATTGGGAGGTTGTGAAATCCTTTGTACTCTTTTGGTCTTGTTTCAGACTCTTAATCACGGCCGTTGTTTTGCAACCTTTTTGCAGTTTCGTCGGCACATTCTGTTCATGGGAGTATTGACCCAGCTGTTTGTTGTGAGTTTTGAGTTGCCCACGCTTCAAAAAAGAAACAGCATTACTGAGACAGTATTTTTATTTTATTTTTTTTTGGATTTTTGTTTTTTGTTTTTTGGAAACGAGGGTTTGGACAGCCAACGGATAATGGAAGCACACTCACCAAGTTTACATGTTTACACTTACAGTTTTGATGTTGGCTTAAGGTAAGGGGGGAAAAATAAGAGAAATTAAGTAAAAAAAGCATTATAAGGATCCAAATATCTTCTTATTACAACATTTATTGCCAGAATGGTAAAGCGAAGGCTTGCACCTGTTTGTCTGTTTCATTTAGTCTGATTCAGTAACCTGCTTGAAGCTCAAGATACTGTGAGAGAGCATAATGACCAGAAGGGGTGGAAAGAATTAAAGTTAATATTTCTATTTCAAATAGAGGCTATTACACACTGTATGTTGTGTATCTGAACTGGAAAACATTAAAAAGACATTCTTAAACAAATGTTTTGCCATCATTGTCACATTGTCAGAGATGCACAGGAGAGCTCAACAATTGGTGTGTCTGATATCATCTAATGGTGAAAATTAATGTTGTTCCAGGACCATCGTTGAACTATTAAACTGACCAACCATGTTGTTCTGATGTCATAGCTTTGCAAATCATAAATAACGTTGCTCCAGGAGACTCTAAATACACTTAATATGTTTTTTTATATAGTTTTTCTCAGGTTTTTGGTGCTGTTCGGTTATTTTTAGGTCACAGATATTCTTGGTTAGGTTTAGGCAACAAAAATTCCTGGTTAGGTTTAGGTCAAAAAATACTTGGTTAAGTTTAGGTGCAACAAATATTTGCGAAGGTTTACGTCACAGAAATACTTGTTAGGTTTAAGCAACAAAAACACTTCATAAGGTTTAGGTAACAAAATACTTGGTTAGGTTTAGGTTCCCAAAAATACTTGGCAAGGTTTAAGAAAACATGGTTTGGGTTAAAATTGACACAACGGTTAACGTTTATTTTGAAAGGATAACTTCTCCCATGCCCCTGTTTTGTTTTGTTTTCTCCTGGTTTGCAAAAGCTATTAAGACATTTCAAAACTTTGATTGTTGAGGTTCAATGATGGCTCTGGAGCAATACTAATTATGATGTTCCGGGAACAACACCAACATAGCAGCATCCAGTTGTGCCCCAACAATGAGGTTCCAGAAGTGAAATTGTGATTTATACTCTGAACTGAGGATGTTGATTATTAGACATAATGTTGTTACCATCCAAGATTGACTTCCCACGAGCTATGAGAGTGTGAAACGATGATATATTCTCCTTTGGAAGCCACATGTACAAGTGATATTAACCTTGTTTTCAGAATGTCATGGTGCTCATCTTACCCACAACAGGATGTAAATGTTTACCGCACCCGTGAATGTTGGGGAGCAAGTTACTGCTACCACTTTCATGTTAAATTTACCACATAATGACTTTTGATTTTTCTTTCTGACATGCTGGGTTTTTTTCAGAAATGAGGAAAAAGTGTCAAAAGGGGTGAAAAGTCAGACCATGTACCTGTGTTTGTGAGTCAAAAGTTGCAGGAAAGTTGGAAAGGAATCATTCACGATTGTTTATGAGATGAGTAGTCCTTCAGTCTTATATGTCATTATGTACACAGTCTTGTATCTTTGCCTTTGTGTTCCATTGTCTTTTGTTCTTTTTTCTGCTCTGAATGTTTGATGGTCACAATTGATCTTTTAGTTGGTTGGTTTAGTTCCAGGCTTAAACATAATACTGTTACTGTGGTACTGTTGACTCGATTAAGTTGCTGGCCTTGATCTTCATGAGTCAATGATGCTCCGTACCAGTTGCTCCAAGGAAGAAAGAGGATTAGCTTCCTCTTGGTGATTTTGTTGAAGTGACCGGATGCGCTGGAAATCATTTACACAAGGTATCACAGGAAGGAAGGAATAAGGTGGATAAAACCCCACAATTAGTAGGTAGAATACAACCAAGAGCGACTTTTATCATTATTACCAGCCAAACTCATAACTTCTACCACTTACATCTACCGGATCATAAGGTCATAAATCAAGTCAACTTCGGAAGTGACAACTACATGAAATTTTCCCAGGAGCGATTCCCGCGGGGGTGGACGCCAAAAGTAGTGCTTCAACTCTGATAACAAACACTCCTCCACGCGCTAATGAAAAACACATATGCATATTGCTTCATTTTGCTACTGTGGGGAAACCCTGTGGCTTGCTAGCAAAAAATCAGCTAGCAACAAGCTAACGTAAAGCGTAAGCTGTAATTCAGGGCAGAGAGACTGAAGACTGTTGACATTTATAAATGTGTTTTTATTGCTTGACGTGTACTTTGTTTTACTGTTTACTGGAGGTCAGCCATCAACAAGAGACCTCCCACACACACACTGTGGGCTAGTGACAGGCTCAGGATGTTTGAGGGGCGGGGACAGCAAATAAATGATCAGGGCACAAACAAAGATAGATCATTTCAATAAAGCTCCCATGTTTTAACTAAAGGGGGCCTGAACCCACCCTGAGTCCATCGGTGCTGTAGGCCATCGGCATCGTGTGCCACTGCTGACTGCAAAGTGCTTTTTATTGCACGTTATTAATATTATTCAAAGTCATATTTTTCCCAGGATGGGGAGGTTGTGTGATGATGATTCAGAGAGATTATACTCATATTGTTCCTTTCGGAAAATCCTGCATAATGTAGTTTTAAAAAGGCATTTAAGAGGCTGAAAAGCTCCACAGAGTTGGTTAGTTGAGATGAAATGACAGTAAATATGTGACGTTTTTTCCAACTTTAAAAGGAAGAAAATAATAACGTGGCTGCTCAGAGAGAATGAGCACAGAGTAAGACTGACAGCTTTCCTTTATTACTATCGTCAGGGTCACTATCTGTGCTGGTTATTGTCCCAGGATTGGTGGTTAAGGCCTCGCAAACAGTTTTTTTTTTTTTTTTTTTTTTCCCGCCTGTTCCGTTTGGTTGTTGCTTTAGCTTGTAGCTAGCATTCCAATTCGATGTTTGACTCCTAAAGCTCAGCTTCTTTAAGGATTTCCTTTTTCTTCGCCAACACAATCCAAATTCTGACTTTCACTCCACGGAGGTCTTCAAGTTTATCTAAAGGGCTGGAAAATGTCACAGCCTGGAATAACTCGGCAGCAACAGTTATGTGAGGGGAGCCGTCCTCTCATCTCTGTTTGTTCAGCTGTCGGACACAATAAATCAATATCACAGCGAGTACGCTGGAACAGACTGATGCACTGGTCCTGTTGGATAAAGCATTTGTGTTAATGCGCGGCTTTCCACTCGTTCGAAGGCCCGAGGTGGAAATAATTGAAAACCATTTTGGTCACAGATGCATTTATTTCTGTAGAGGCGAACGCGCTATTTTTAGACCACCTTGCTGCCCCTCTTTACCTCTCCAAAGTCAACATTTTGCACTCTGATGAATTGTTTGGTTGTTTTTTGTTTATTTCCCCGATTACATATTTGGCATAATAAATATCAGGTAGACCACAAGCAAAACAGCAGAGATAAATAATTTCAACGAACGACCTCCGCCTGCAGCTGTGTTGCGAGTAGTTTTATGGGATTAATGTAGGAAAGGAGGGAGGGAGAAGCCAAATGTGACCTTGCACTAGTGTACAGCGTTTTTAAATCAGGCTGCTATACGTCCATTTCTCAAAAACTTTTCAATAGTTTCCAAACACCAGATTTGTAGTTTTGAATTAGAATAACTGGCTTGAGTTATTGCTGCAATAAAAAACAAGTTATTAAAACCCCCATTGGGTCTAATAACTCTTCTGGTTAATGTGCACTGTATTAATACAAATCATCAGCGTTAGAACTTCACCACATTCATATTAAATAGATTGCACGAGCGTTGAGATGACTGATGCAAACGGTAATGTCACTGCGTTTTCTCTTTCGTGCTCAACCTGATTACCTCTGCAGGTAACGGCACGCTGCAGGTTTCCATGTGGGCAGTGAGGACAGAACATACGTCTCCCCTCTCACTAGATGGCAGTGTGCAGCTGCAACATGTAGAGAGGAAGACGGGATGCTGACAGCTCGGAGAGCGTCTCCCTGTTTAGAATTGCAAATGAAAGCAGTCAGTCTGAAAACTTTAAAGACGTCAGCGTCGCATGAATAATGAAAAGTGAAGCACGCTGTTGTGATGTTGTATTCACAGAGGTAAGACTTGAACATTTTTATTTCTATTTTTTTATCGCATACCCAAATATAATTCTGTCTCAGATGTTTTATTACATTCAAACGCCTTTTATTACTAGAAGATTAACTAAATGATTAAAGACAGTGAAAACCCGTCAGACAGCCATAAAAGTCAAACCCGATTTGTATAACTGCACCAAACATTCAAACTCACATTTGCTCAAGAGTACGATGAAAGGTGGCTGTTTGTGAGCTTATCACAGCTTTACATCCAGGCTTCACAGGAACCCTGAAGTGAATGACTGTAGGTGAGCTATAAAAAGGAAGAGGACTGGTTGCTTTACATTTGCAGGGTTACAAAAAAAGAAGTAATCTGAAGCCCTTTAAAGTGTAGCTTCAGTAGATTACAATTAAGAAGTCTCTTTTGGTTGTCTATACAAGGCTGCGGTTGATTTGTTTGAATTGTCTGATGCTGATGGACTGTGGATTTCTTTGCTAAGGACTCGGGTCAGACAGTCTTTTCGTGTCAGTCTGAAGGATGTAAATTTAGGTACGTTCCCAAATGGCGTCTCTCTGCACCACCAGCAGAGAACAACAGTGGCTAACTATAGATCGATATAGAAATGGCGTCCGTTAACATGAACCTGAGCCAAATATACCGACATTATCTGCAGAATGTGAAGAAGTAACAGTTTTGAACTTACGGCATCTCTATGTTTTGCTACAGAGATATCTACGGAATTTCGCACGCTCACCTCCCTGTCTGAACACCAACACTTCCTGGTGCTTCAGGCTCTCAGCCCAAACCGCTAGATGCACGGCTAACCTAGCTAACGGTAGCTTTAGTGTGACCGAGCATCTTTGGGATGAAGAGACGTAGTGACCAGCTACAGCTTCTGTTTTGTTCTTCTCTCACACATGTGAACAACAGCGGGGACTCTCCGTGGAAGTCATACGGAAACTCCTATGGGACACACTTCATCAAATATATAAACACATGACAGTCTGTTACACTTGTTAGCAGCAGTTAGCGGCTACTCCAGTGATATGCTGCCCAGTATTTGATTTGACAAGGTTTCGTCAGGACGCCAAAGAGAAAAAATAATACTTGTGAAGCTAAACATTTTTGTTGTTGTGTCCATTTTTTGTATTTGGCACAAATATTCTCAAGTAATCCAAAAATATTCAGATTAGATTACATTCATTTGGAGTCCAATGGATCATGTCATGTTATTGTTATCCAGTAATAGATATTCTAATGTAATCGGAACCAACACTGCACATTTGTGGCGGTTCACTTGCAAACAGTGTCCCAACCCCCTAGAAAAGTCCAGTAACACACATGTAAATGTGAAGAAACACGATGACAGCACAGAGCAGTAAATTAATTATTTTTATTAATCGAGTTTCATGACCTCCCAACAGAGTAGCTCTCCTGTGAAATGTGTGCATTGTTTGTCAGGAGACAACAGGAAAGATCTTATTGAACAATGACGTTTTAAGAGATTTGACAGGAATTTAACTTTCACAGTTTAGAGGATTATGACATTATCTTATTCTTCACCCCTGACATTATCCAAGTGAACCTGAAAGTAGAAACCCAGAGAGAGAGAGAGCTCTCAGATAGTGTGCTGGAGATACATGGGGAGAGGTGAGGGAGAGATGCAGTTGTCGTAGAAGATCTGGAGGTTCTGGTCCACATCCATGCTGTTCTTCAGGAGGATCTCCAGCTCCTGCACTGGCATCTCGTGCACGCTGTTGCCCTCTTTGGCGTTCTTGGCCATGGCCGCGTGCGACGGGAAGCGGATGCGGACATCGTGCGGGGCGTTGCGGTCGTAGTCGGTGCAGCAGTAGGCGGACCACAGGTCCTCGGGGATGGCCACGCGGTCCTGGTTGTTCCTGCGGATCATGTTACCTCTGGTGGTGACCCCGGTGACGATGAAGGCCACGCCGCGGCAGAAGTTGTTGAGGCGGACCCGGATCCGCTCCTCGTACTCCCGCCAGGGCCCGATGTTGAACTCCCGGATCTGCGGGACCACATTGGTCAGAGTGTAGGTGGCGGCGCGGTCGTGTGGGGTGGACTGGTGCTGGTCTGGGTTCAGGTGACCTCGCTCATACAGGACCACATCAGAGTAGTCATCCAGGACCGCTTGGCTGTCCTCAAACTTCATGTGCAGGTAGCCTGTGGGGAAGGGCAGCATGTTGCCATTTCCATCGACCTCTGCCAACTGGAGACACACAGAGCATTAACGACTGTTTGTTTTCTCACAGGACTCTAGACAACACAGTTTCCTCCTGACTCTGGAGGTTTCAACAGTGTGAGGTTTGCACGGCACAGCGGTCATCACAAAATACCTGGATTCACATTGTTAAACAAAATTATACATATTTTTCCATCACAATGACACTTGAAGGGATAAAAACACAAAAACACTTAATTATCATTTCACAAAATTTAAATATATAGAAGTATAGCCTGTTTTGAATGACACCTGTAAGGTAGAATTCAATACCGTGGATAAGCAAATGTACGTATGGTACGATAACCGTTGATTTCCATACACCCGTATTCTTTGAAACCGGTGACAGAGTGTTATGAGGCAGATTTACTTAAAGGGGAACTCTATGTTACATGATTTAAAGTGTTTTTACAGGTCGCGGTTTGTTCTAAAGCATACGTGAAAAAAGTTGTAAAAAAAAAAAAAAAAAGACGTATGTGACTCCAGAGGAGGCTGCACGCAAATCTGATAACCTGCCTCCAGTGATGTCACTCAATGGCATCAATTTGCATTGTGGGTAATGTAGATGCAGGGTTTTGAAAAGCTTCCCCGTCTATTGAACTGTGGGATCCATTGCAATTACTTATTATGGATAGTTTAATTCCACACATTCTTCTTCCTTTTCAAATCCTGGTGCCTACAGTTTAACAATCTGAGTGTAAAGTTGAATCTTTAATATCTTTAAGAAAATAGTTCTAAATTCGAAATAAATGCAAAATAGAAGTTTTTCTCTCCGACCTTACCCTATATATATATAATTTACTTTTACTTGTACTTGATACTTAACTACATCTACTGCCAGAATGTTACTTGTGACAGTTAAGTGCATTTAATATCAAATACTTTAACTCAAGCACTTCTGCTCATGTACCATTCAAGTGGTAAGTTACTTACACTTAAGCATTATTTTATCACAGTATCTTTACTTTACTTACTCTCCACTGTTGCAACCCTACTCTGGAATAGACCTACTGCAAACTCCATCTTTTTTTATTTTCTAATATGAGTTAAAGAGAAGTCTCTGACCTGTGGCTCGTACATCCAGGGGTAGTCCACACGTCTGTCTCCCTCTGTTTTCTTGAAGGTATAAGCTGAGTAAACCGGAATCCTCTTGCGCGAGTCGTACAGGGTCACAAAACGAGGTTTGTCAGCGTAGCGTTGGCAGATCTTCTTCAGGCCGGTCTCGATGATCCCCCGCGGCGGCGTGCCCATGTACAGGGAGTCCTTGCATCTCTCTATGTGATTAAAATCTAAGACGACCGTCGCTGACATTAGAGGCAGAAAACATACGATCAAAAGAGCAAAATCTAAAGGCGCAAACATGGTCACGGTCAAAAAAAACGTCTGCTCTGTGTGTCCTGCTGTGGCCTCGGCATTGACAGCGAATGAAAGTGTTTGCAGTTATGATTCAAATGTCACAGAGCAGATATGCAAAGTGAGTAGTGTGACTCAAAGACAGGCCCCTTAAAACATGTGGGAGTGGATGCGCAGGTCATTGCATCACTCTAACCGACAATCAAAGATCATATCCAATTAAAGCCACATTTCTCATGAGTCTTATCATCAGTCATTATGTTTAAAAGCTTGTATTGCTCTTTTTATAGTATGACTACTGGAAGAAACTCATGGATCTCTTGTGGTGAGGTTTAGTGACACATCTTGATGAGGTTATGGTTTGTTGGAGTCAAACTGTGAAGATGCTGGATCATTGACTCCTCCAGGTTTGCGGTGCTGTACATCAAGTCAGAATATAAAACCCTAAACTACCTGCCAAAATAACTTCCACTTATTATTTTGACCTTGCAAGATCATTTTTTCCTGCTGTGACATAAGCATACCCCTGCTTTAGGGGAGTTTAGCTAGAAGTTAAATTCTCTCCAATTCTGCTGAGTTTGACGATAGCGATGAGACACTGTAATGAGGCATTTAGAGCCACGTTATCAAACCTGATGGTAAAATGCAAAACTGTCTAATCAGTCCCGGTGATGAACAAAAGGCCTAAAGATGACCGGCGTGGCTCAGAGGCACCGTGTGGTGTGAATGGTGCGAGATAACGCACGAAAGTTTAACTACAACCTAGCGACAAGAGTCCACATGCGCTTAAAACACAGTCGAGATCTGCACCGTGAATGCCTGCTCATGTTTGCCTTCACATACCCAAAGACAGAGCAGACACTTGCCAATGATCAGAAATTATGTACATTTCAGGTTGTGGATATTTTATAATATCTGAGATCCAACTGAAACTGTAAGGATGATGAGGAATATGAAGAAGCAAAATAAGAAAATAACCCAGGACTCAATAGAAAGTGGAGAAACTTAATTTGTGATGAAGTAGAATATGTTTTTTTTGTTTGTTTGTTTGTTTTTAAATATAGCAAAATGCCAAAATGGGTGCTTGACCTCTTCTGGCAGCTCACTGCATGAAACTCCTTCCCTGTTTCCAAAGTTATTTCTGTCCGTACTCCTTCGTAACAGCCTGGACCTGGTCCTGAGAGAGAAAACCAGAACCGCTAGAATCAGCATTTGATGACTGTGGCTCTCGCTCCAGTCCAGACACTTGCATGTTTTCTTTAATTTTGCATGTTTCATTTGACAAGAGCATTGCGAGGTGGGCTGGTGGTTTCATTGACTGATCAACTATTCAACCACATGTCATGTCAGCGTCTCTGATCTCATTAAACCGTGAGGGAGATGCTGCGCTGTGTCACCAGACTACAGAGCAGCTTCTTTCCCCTCAGGCTGTCAGACCCATCAGAACATCCTCAGCACTTCCACCATAAAGAACAGTTCTCACTTTATGACTCGTTCAAGCCGGATAATTCAGAATCCGACCCGGCGACAGGACAGGCATAAATAAGAACTGCAAGAACTTTGTAGAAGTAGCCAATCATCCTGCTGACGGCCTTTTGTTGGAGAACATCTTCATCAGGGGGCTGGACAGGTTCAGGTTCTCCCCTCATAAAATACAAAACTCAGTGATGTGTGAAAAAGAGTAAAGAAGTTTAGCCCAAAAACAGGATATGATGCAATAATGTCAATGATTCACCTCCAAGTATGAAGTTCCCGTATTTACTGATAGTCACTGGTTGTGACTTGCTTCTCTGACAGCTTAAGGAGGTCGTCTTCCAGGAACTAATTTTCTTCTGAACAGCAAGAGCATGATATAGCATGACAATTGGAAAGTCTAAACTTTCCAAATGTCAGACATTTTCTCACTTCCCTTTAACTGATAAAAAAAAACCTCCCGTCTATGTGTGGTCAATTCTTACTAATGCATTTCTTCACCGTAACGACTTTTACGTATCATCCCATCACTGTTATCTCTGCAACACAATACATCCTAGTCTCTGTGTGGCAACTGATGCTGGGAGCCCCAGTTCGCACAAGATGGTGATTTCTTTACAGAGGCGATTGCTTTCAGATACTTAAAAAAGGTGCAAAGCTGCTGACTGTAACGTGCCGGAGTGCATGAAAACCAGTACAAGAGAGTGAGCAGAGAAACTCTTAGGTTGACTAAAAGTCACGCATGAACAATAATTACAATCATAATTACAAAAGCATCATATCAATATCCACTTAATTAAGTATTACAGTGAGTTAAATCCAATTTGAATGAAGACAATTGGAGAGTGACTGATGGTTGGTCAATGAAAGGCCTCAGCTGCTCATTCTGCAGGGCTGTGGGAGCGCTCTGACTCAAGCCACTGATTTAAGTGTCTGAAATAAAAGGAAATAAAAATGCGCGGCTGTCCCACACTCCCCCCTCTTCTTAAGTCTCTTGCATGCAAATGGAAAAAAGTGTTTGTCAGATTAGCCGGAGCCACAATCCTTCACCGCCCTAATAAGTCAATTTGAGTGACTGAGTGTTGTTATTCATCGAGGGACCAGCTTGCCTCTCTGATCTAATCTTGAGTTATGACAATCATAACTTATGTAGCTGAGGCCCGATGATGCGGTTATGTGAACAGACATTTCTCAGCTGTCAGCATTTTTACCAATTAAAATTATAAATTCAGACCAAGTGCTGGCCCGGCTCAGCTGCCCTCTGCTGCCTCATCTCCAGCAGCAGAGCGTTTTTACTGCCGCTGAGTTTTAATGTTGTCAGGAGCAGGAAATGTGACTTCTGGTCATGACCGTCCACGCTACAGATTTTAATTTACATGTTTGTTTCTTGGGGGTGAATTAAAGATGTAAATCTCAGATTCTCAGGATAATTATAATCAATCTTTATAGCTGAGTGTTGCTCGGACCGGCTGTGTAATGTGATCAGATGTTAAATTTAAAGACACGTCAGCTGAGAGACATGTCCGGCTGACCTGGAATCAGTTGAGTGCGTTGAGAGATTTAACAAAACATTAAAGAAATCGATGTGTGATTCTAATACTGGATCAAGCCAAACATGTGTAGTATATGAATGAGTATTCGAATGAATATTAGTTCTATTTTACTTGACAGAAAACAAATGAATGCTCTTTATGTCCTCCACCTTCCGGTTAGTCCAGCATGATGCAATAATCTAGATTGACCACTGGGTGGCAGTGTAGGCTTGTTTGTTACTTGTTCCCAGTTCTCCCTCCATGAGCATAAAAACATTACAAGTTTCTATTTTAAAGCCCAGCAGCATGCCTGTATTGTTGGGCTAACACTGTCATTTTTATTTTACAAATAGATGTGTTAATTGTTCAGTGTTTCAATACAAAGTGAGAGAAGTTATTTACGTTGCCAGAGAGTTGTTGGGCTGTAGAGTTGAGTAAATCCCAGGTCAAGTCAGGTTAAGTCCTCCGTCAAGATAAAGTTAAGTCCCAAGACAAGTCAATTTTTCCCTACCTAAGAAACTCGGAGTAAGGCTAGTCTTATAAACAGAACTGTACTTATCTGTCTAATTACGAAATCAAACATCAAACAAAGAAAATGTTAAAAAAGCTTTATCTTTTTTCCTCGACTTATAAAAGATGTAATCATCGTTTTGAAAGAGTGAAACACTGACCGCCAGACTACAAAAAACCTAAACCGACAACACAAAATGATGAATCATTAGAGCTGTAACGTCTCAGGACAAGAAGAAGTGTTAATATGGGAGGACGACTGCTCATGTGGTACGACGTCCTCATAAGAAAATCACATCAGTATTGTGCAGCAACTTCCGTCCTTGAAATCAGTCAATTTGGAGGTAATGGAGGAAAAACTTCTTATTAATAGCCCAGCAGTTGTAGGATACTGTCAATGCATTAATTTGCTACTAATATGTGTGTTGATCAGACTCTAGTTAATGGTTAACAGGCTTGGGAACGGCATTTAAACTCAATTTTTAACAGGTAATTAGTAACTTTGTTAGCATCCATTTTGAAAGCAACCTCCCAGCCCTGATGTTAATGTGTGCTCCTGGGTGTAAAGTGTTGCTGTTCTTGTAAAAACAGTTATTGTATGGTTTCATCCCAAGCGTGACGCCTTTTGTCACTCCTCATCCAGACAGAGCAGATGTTCCCCCTCACTTCTGAAACTCCAGGAAGACAGGTTTCTGAGCCTCCACCGAGCCACCAGGGGGCTCAATTTATCAGATATATTCTCCAGCTCTGAAGCTGTCCCCACTTAGTTCTGCACCAAAGGCTTCTGATTGGTCCAAATACTCACATGGGGGCTGAGCGTTGACCAATAGAGTTTGGGCTGATCGGGGGGCTGTTGCTAAGGCACTTCAGAGGTAAAGTAGAGAGAGGGAAAAAAAAATCTGTCAGCAGTCTGCTTCCACCATTTCACTCTCCGTCTGCCTCCTCCTGATCGACTCTCCCTCCGTCTCTTGCCTCCTCGCCGTGCAGAGCTCTGAACGCCTGCTTTTTTATTGGCCGGCCGATGGGGTCGAAGTGAGCGAAGAGGAGAAGAGAGTGGTGGTTTTGCACTGTGAGCCACAAAGAGTAGACCCTCCCTCCATGAACCCAGAGCCGTAGCCCCACCTCCCCCCTGGTTCTCCTGTCACTTGACATTTGAGCTCAGCCAACACTCGCAGCCCTTCTGTCACCATTTCACTCCCCCAAAATTTGTGCAGAAAAAGATACCTGGGAGCACACGAAACGGAAAGAAACCCGTGATGCCGTTTAAGCGATTCACCCCCTTTAAGTCATTTATTGTCTTATTTTGGAAAATATCAGCAGTGTGATGTGTGTGTTTTCTATCATTTTTGCTCAAATAAGTGCAAAAAAAAAAAAAAAAAGCCAAAGAGTGTTGCATTCAAGTGTCAAACCAAGCTGCAGTATTGTTGGGTAGAAAAAAAAGGGAAAAAAAAAACACATTGAGGAGCTTCTTTTACAGCTGTGGAGGGATTTACAATATCTCTTCTACTGTACTGGCCAGGTTCCAACTCTCACTTACTCTCTCACACACACACACACATTGTATAAACACACATACACACACAGAGGAAGAGAGAAATAAAGAGTACCCCCCCCCCCCCCCCCCCCCCCCCACCATGCCTCTGTCTGCTGCTTCTCCCCTCCTCCTGCCTCCTCTACTTCACTGCAAACTGTGATCGAGGTAGAGATCCTCCCTTTCTCATTGGCTCTCCTCCGGTGACTGACAGCTGGCTAGGGGCCCGCCTCGCCGGTCTCCTTGCATGGATCGGTCGGCTGCGAGAGCCCGAGCATCAGAGAGTGGAGTGGAAACAGGAAGAAGGAGGAAGAGGGGGAAGAAAGGAGACAGAGAGGAGAGAGAGAGAGAGAGAGAGAGAGAGGATCGGGTGAGAGACAAGGTGGCGAAGGAGTGAAAGAGAGGAAAAGGGGAGCAGAGAGGGGCGTGTGGACCAAAGAGGACAAAGAGGAAAAAAAAAGAAAGAGGTAAAAAGAGAGAGAGAGAGAGAGAGGAGGAGGAGGAGAAGCTTGACGTGCTATTTGCTTGTGGCTGGATGTAAATGTGTGTGAAAGAAGTGTGTGTGTGTGTGTGTGTGTGTGTGTGTGTGTATGCCTCCTCTGTTCTGTGTGTGTCTACAGCTTGTTTGATTTTGTGTGTGTCATTGTTCTGTAACGATCTGTCTTGGCTGAAACATACTGCAGTGTGTGCGTCTGCAGACTGTGCTGCACGTTCATGCATGAAGCCCACACACATACACACACACACACAGGCATGCACACACACACACACACACACACACACACACACACACACACACACACACACACACACACACACACACACATGCAGTGCTCACATGCAGAGACACAGTGCAGGAGCAAGAGATGTGAAAATGGTTGAATGTAGTGGAGGGGGAGTTGCTGTGGTTTGCACTTGTGTTGTGGTTGCTTTTTTTGCTATGTGGAGCGTTTATAACTGTTGAATATCAGCCTGTGTGTGTGTATATATATGTATGTGTGTGTGTTGGTGGGTAGGTGTACAGTAGTAAGTTGCTACAGTGTGGCCAAGTGTGATGATTTAATCTCCATTTGAGAGTGGCTGTCCAAACTGTGTCACCTGAGAGCACTTCGCTCTGCTGAAAGTTCAGCGCCGTCCTCTCGCGCGGGGGGTCCTTCTCTGCTTTGTTGTGTTTTTAATAAAACAATCGGCGCAAACGTCCATCTGAAGCCGCTCGTGTTTGAGTTAAAAAAACAAAAAACAAAAGCCATCTGCGGTCAGTATCGCTCACACTCAGCGTGCACCCGGTGTAGGCTTTTCAGTCGATATGATTGTCACCACCTGGATGTGAGATTCTAGGTTACAGTTCCTCGCACAACCCAGTTGCCTGACGCACACACATGCAGACACACACACACACACACACACTCATTCGCCCACACGTGCCGCCACTGTCTCCTTCGAACCTGTTAACCCGCTTCATTGTCTCCTGTTGGCAAAAAAAAAAAAAAAAAACTCTACATATTGCATTGTTTTGCAAAAGACACCCCTCTTTTCTGGCTCTTGACCTTGCCTTGGTACATTCCAGTACCCCTCAGAGGGCTGTGCTTTATGGAGCATACACCGGGAGAAGCTGCTATTACAGTGAGAGGGAGAAGGGGGGATAGAGCAGGGAGAGAGGGAAGCAAGGGGCTGCAGGGATGTTATTTTTAGAAATGTGATTGATATTCGCCTCATACTGTACGTTCTTTCTCTGTGATCGCGCCGCTATTTCAGGCCCCGGTCCAATAAAAAAGAAAGAAAGAAAAAAAAAAAATCACGCGTGTTCATGCGTCCAGGATGTGTCTGTACACTGTCGCTTCTCGCCTCCCCCTCCATCTGTTCTCTTCATGTTAGCTAGCCATAGGGAGCCACCAGAGACAGGGCCCCGGTCTGGTGCAGCCCACCTTTCCTTTTATGGTATAGGATCAGTATCCTTACTACTTCCAACCACACACACACGCATGGACATGCACACATAGGCACACACAAGGCTTTCAGCAAGACATGCACATCTGCAGTGTCTCTCTGCAGCTAGAAAGCAGTGTGAGATATGCGAGAATGTGACAGACTGTTGATGTGAGGACACGGGCATTGGAGAGTGTCTGCAGCTCTCCTCTCAGTGTTGAGCGTTTTTTTATTCAAATGTGGAAGTGTAGATCAAATCTTATAGACCCTCTACATTCCTCCCCCCCCACCCTTTCCCTCTGACATCCATGTCAAAATCACACGCACACACATCCCCTCCTTGCTTGAGGCCTTGCTCCCAGCTCTGGGCTAAATGATATCATCGGTTGCCAGGGATACAAGGACACAGCGTGCAGAGAAAAAAGGGAGGGTGAGGCATAGGCAGAGCCATACACATAGCCCTGGAAGAGAAAGGAAAAGAGAGGAAGAGAGGCAGGGATATTGGGTATCAGGAAAGAAAAGGAGCCTTGTTGAAACAAGTCGCAAAAGATAGCGGAGGTAACGGAGCAGGGCCACGGAGAGGAAAGAGCGGAGAAAAGAGAGCTCATCGGCCTGTCAAAGGTTACGGGGCCCATCCTTCCTCTCCTCTCTCTTGCTTTCATCTCGGTTCATCTCTCTTTTCTTTGTCCGGGGAGGCTCAGGTTTGCAACAGTGTACATGTGAGTGAAAGCATGTGTTGTAAGAAACGAGAGAGGGGAAGAGAATGGCAGCGACACCTGAGGTAGAGGAGAGATGCCCCCACCCCCCCGATTTGAAAACAATAAAAACCTTCCTGTCCGCTACATCTGTGCACCAACTGACTGTGGTATTTCCTCACTCCCTCTACCATGTGTGTGTGTGTGTGTGTGTGTGTGTGTGTGTGTGTGTGTGTGTGTGTGCCAGCGAGCGGAGGATGAGTGCGTCTATTTAAAGGGATCCGAGACTGCACGGGTCTGCCGTCTTGCTATTCCTGACTGGCGAGCATCATCAAATTTAGACCAGAGTCTGTCTCCCCCCTCTCCTCTCGGCTCTCCGCTGTAAGGTAAGACCGGTGACAAGGATGCACGTGCACACACACACAAACACACTCGAATAAAAATTATTGTCTCGAATTTAACACCCGGCTAGCTAGACTGGTGTGGTGAAGCTGTCAGATGTTAGACAGCCTAATGGGGGCTTCAGCAGAGACATGAATGGATGCATGGCTATCGCTCTTAGTATTGTTTCTTTCCAGATGTGTCACCACATGAGTGAGGAACAGAATTGTAATGACTTAGCAGTAACAACTACATTTAACTAGTGGTGAGGAAAGTACTCAGAGCCTTTTAGTAGTAAAAGTACTCCATGTACAAAGTGTTAAATACTTAATAGTATTCTGCTTTAAGTGCTACATATACAGTAAGAGCCTTTTAAATATATAATATGGAACATTTCAGCATAACAATGTTTAAAAAACACTGTGTGCTTGAAAGTGCAATATGTAGGACTTGTAGTTTCACCCAAAAATTCAATATAATGATCAGCAGAATATAAATAACAGTTCTGACATTATGATCACAGTGTAGTTAGTATGCTAACCAGCTAGCCCCAACACTCCAAAGCTCTGTTGATAGGCTAACTGAGATAACTAGCTAACTATCTACAGCTAGTGGGGTAGTCTAGCCATCAATTTGTTTTGAGTATGAATCCGACAGGTGATTGAAATGCGATTCTTACATATCGCCCCTTTAACTTTAAGGCTTAAGCTGGAGACGGTTAGCTCAGCTCAGCACAAAGGCTGAAAACGTTGATACTGCCAAAGGTAACATAATGTTCCAGCGTCCCTAATGACCCCTAGTTAACCTTTTATAACTTGTCTGATAGTACGTTACGTTAAGCCCAATGTTTCCAACAATGATCCAGCATTTCATCTGGTTGTATGTGTTCCTTTAACCTCTGGAAGAGAGTCAGAGCGTGAGGATGGACACTAAACACAGTATAGATGAAGCTTTAAAACATCACCTTATCTGTGAACACTTCTGACAGACTGGTTGGTGTTGTTTAGACTGAAAGATAGATGCTGTTTGTCTGCCTGTCAGTGTTGCATCATTTTATAAAAAGCATGATATATGTAGCAATCAAATAAATGTACTGAAATAAAAGTACAATATTTCCCTCTGAAATGCAGTGGAGGAGACTTATTAAGTAACATTAAACAGACCTGAGTGAAGTACAAGTGTGTCAAAATGGTACTTAAGCACATTCAGGGCACATTCCTGCACTGCAGTGTTTGCTTTCCTTTAAGTTACCTCAGCGTTCACCCCAGCAGCAACTTAACCCCTTTATGCACATGACATCATTTGGCCCTGCAGCTGAATTCCAGATGTATGGAGCTAACCCGGCACAGATGGGTTTAATATTGGAAGCACAGAGCCATTGTTGTGCAGAGTCAAATTTAAGCTGCTGTTGACTGACGGCTCCCCCAACAACACTGTAGTGGGCAGCAGGGAAGGGCCTACAGCAGATGGCATATCTGCAGCCTCTGTAACGTTGCGCAAATACTCCGAAACTGAGGGTTAGAAAGTACGGGTGAGGTGTCATGTGAAATAAAAAGGGAAACAGTGCGTCTATACTGTTGTAGCACAATGCAAACTGTGAAACACAGTTTACACATTGTTGGCATGAATTAAACACACAGTGAAGTGTTGTGATGTTGATCTAAGATGGAACACAAAACGCACATTAGACAGTAAGGTGAAACAACCAAGATCCCAAGCAGAGAGCGCTTTAAATCGGACAATGAAGAGGTGAGTCCAGCTGCAGCGGAGAGAAGCTGCTGGCTCAAAAAGAAGCAGATTTTAGTGGAACAGGAGGTGATATGAGGATTAGAGTGGATGTAATCAGACATGCTGCGACTATTGTACATGATGGAGTACGGCGCTGCATGTTAGCATAAAGGCATGCATTCTTCCTTTACTGTATGCTTGCAGTGTAGTAACATCGTGCGCTCATGGAGGTCTTTTGTGTCCTCTTCCTACTCTAAAAATAAATCTGAATGCCGTTGACTGTAAAAAAGCCTGAAGCCACAGCAGTAGGAGCCGTCTGGCTTCAGTTGCTCTAGCAACTGGTTGGAAATGAACTCTTGAATAAGTGGCTCACTTAGCTCATTCAGCACTCGCAGAAAGGTTATTACAGCACAGCTGCAACAGTCTCACCACAAACTAACCTGTATGGAACAAACATGCAGCACGAGGGAAGTGGCGAGGTGTTGCACAGCGGATCTTATTCTATTTATAAATGGCTGGAGGAAATGAATGCATCTACAGGTGCAACTTATCTCCAGGAGGGCAATGCAGGTTCAGCATGCAAACCAGATCTTTACAAGGACTTCAATATACTGAAACAGAAGTGTTTGGCTGCAGCAATAAAGACAGAGGTGATTATTATGATGAAAGAGATGACTGTATGCAGTCTTCCTCAAAGGGAAATAAACCAATAAAAGATGAAGGTGTGCAGAAGAGGTTAAATACTGTAAACACTGAGCTCACGTTGTCTGTAGTTGACTGCACTCGCAGCTGATGGACTGGATGGAAGATGGCTGCTGGTGATCTGAGACGAATTCCCCACCAGTTCTGTCAGAGGAACAAAGAATCAGAGTTAATACTAAACAGTGACAAAAGTCTGACAGAAGCCCACCCTGTTTTATTCTCCGCTTTTCTTTCTTCTTAAAGCGAGGTTGCCATGGTCCTTCGTCATGGTCCCATGTTCTTTTTTTTTTTTTTCTTTTTGAATGGCCACTGGCTGTGGTGACTGCTGGGTAGCAGTGATTAGAGAGGGGCTGAATGCACAATGCAGCTCTGGCTGACTGATGATATGACCGCTCAATAGATACAGTGCAGCAGAAAAATACAGCACAAGACAATAAAATCTACTAGAGATACACAGAATGCAGCTTTGGTCTGGATGCAAATGACAGATCCACATGGATTAAAGGCGTAATTGGTATTCAGCCAGAACGGAAGCAGTTTACTGTGCAGACAGGCGATAGAAATACATGTCTCTCTCGCTATAATCATGTATGGACTGCAAATATCATCCATGTGTTTGGTCCACAGGCTGTTTCTTGCTCCCAGGTGTGAAGTGGAGGGCCTCCCAAACACAGACCAAGACTGGTAACCACAGCATTTCTTTCTATGCATATGTTTGTGTTTGTGTGTGTGTGTGTGTGTGTGTGTGTGTTTGCACATATGTGTTATCTTTAAACTGGACTACATGCAGAAATGTAGAATGTGCACCCCACTGTAGCACTTTCCGGTACTTTTTTAATAAATACAAGTTTTGCAGTGCAATACTGCAAAGACTGAGTGTCCAGTCAAGCAGCTCTGTGAAGGTATAAATCATTATCATCAATATAGTGTGTGAAAAAACACTAAAGTTCAGCAGTTATTGCAAATGTCACAGGTCGTAGAATGATGAGACCTTCTTCACCTGATACTGTGACTCCCCTCCCGTGCAGTCCTCCGAGCATTACGCTGAGTAATCATCAAGGGACTAAAGCTTCCGTTAATGTATGTTATTCTTTGTGAAAATTAAGAATCACTCACGGAATAAAGATGCAGTAAGAATTGGACACCAGTCAAAGTTCACTCCAAACAAGCAGGAGGCAGCATATCCCCAGATAAACTGCTAAGTGTTGCTAATTGTAGGTGCCATTAGCTGGTTAGCGCAGGTTAGCCATGCAGCTGGTGGTACAGACTGAGTGCATGGAGTGGTATTACAAGATGTATCAGGCCAGGGCTAGTTGGTTAGCATGCTAACATCAGAAAATATCTCTGCAGAACAGAACATGACTTCTCTGATATAATGGCAACAATGTTATTTCTGCCGATTATCTTAGTTTGTAGGTATTATCATTGCATAAGCTAAGATCTGAAGGGATAATAGTGGCAGCACTTCCATATTGAATTTCATGTAATCTGATTTATATTCATTTATTTTGTTCATGCATTTATTCACCATCTGTACGTCATGCACATTAAACAACATCTGTGTTTCAGGCTGCATGTATCACCCAGCAGAGCTGTACTCTGGCCGTAACACATGGGACTCCTATCCAGCTGGAGGACCTAACAGAGGACAATGGGCTCCTGTAAACAGTCGCCCCTGGAGCCACACACAAAGGTCAGCAGCACCCTCATACACACTTACACTTTCAACGGTGTGTTGTCTATTATCTGTAAAGGGTCGGAGGTAAATTCACAGATGCACACACATCATTTCAGATGCAGTGGACATAGCTCCTTTCTTAAGTAATCATGACATGCAGTATGATGTTTTGTCATGAACACCAAGATACAAGCAGATAACAACAAAAAATGTGTCTTGCACACCTAGAGACATGTCTGAAGTCTCCCTGAAAAGAGTTTAAACTCAGTGGGAGTGGAAATTGCAACAACTTCAGGCTTGAACTTCCTCCAAAAGGTCACTCCAGCAGGTGGGGCTCCAGCCTTTGTTGTCTGGGTTGATTCAAGATAAGCACCACTTTAAGGGACTGGCTGATTAACTGAAACTGTGATGAGCATATTCATGAAAAGCTCTTACTTCAGCTGCAGCTGTGAGCATGAGCCCATCTGCAGCTTACACAAGCAGGACTCAAATGAATGAAACTGCATGTTCCTCAGCTGCAGCTGAGAGAAGCCTCAGTCGAACTATTCAGCTGCAGAAGTTGAGGTTGGCCCTAATGAAAATGATTCTATCTTTAGCTGTCAGGTTGGGGGCGTTGCAGGAGTGACACTTGTGATTAAGAAGTGTGACTCCCAAAGAGACACAACACTAAACGATAAACAATTGACACACCCTGCAACTGATATAGCCTGCAGTGCTGATAAGATACAGTAACCTAGGTTGTAATGTGAAGATGCAATCCAATTCTTCTTGTAAAGTCAAATGAATGACTTAAATGTAAATGTTTATCAAATAAAGGGTTCAATAGGGTCACAATGATAGCATAACCCTCTACATTGGGTCGTGGCCCTTTAACCAGAAGTGCTTGATGAACAAGATATGCACATTTGCTTTATAGTTAGTCAGGTCAAATAAGTTCATTGCTTTAAAACTGGATGTTTTTTCCTTATGAGATATAAAAAAAGAAGTCACTTAAAGTTGCTAAAACTGAATGTGTCCCAGAAGTAACATCTCATTTTCGGTTGATGCAAAACAATTAGCAATCATTAACAAAGAACATCTCTTTAACATTCAAAGAAAAAGCACACATACAATGCAAACAAAGCGAAAGAAAGAGAATCTACTGGCTTATTAAGTCAGCAGTTATGGAAAACACGAACGTTTAGCTTCAAGTGAGATATGCTTAGATGGTAGATTACACCTACATAGCACATTCGCCCATTCACACATAGACTGATGGCAGAAGCTGTGATGCCAGGTGCCGAACTGCTCGACAGTGGTGTCTATACAAAGCTAACCCACTCACACAGTTACTGTACAGCAATTTTTGGTGAGCCTGGGGACTGAACCACCAACCCTGTAATAACTGAGAGCCAAAGCTGCCCCCAGCACACATGAGCTGCATAGTTTCAACCCTCACACCTGTAACTTTGAGCTGCTGCAAATCGTCTGTATGTTTCTTCTTTACTACAGATGCCAAGAAGGGCGCAATCAATCGCATCATCCACCATCTAGTCGTCTTTATAATAGGTGGGTAAATCAGGACACATGTCATTCAAACATAACATTGTAAATATGTATTTTGCAGCTTATTGCAGAGGTAATCCTTCTTAAATAAGAAAAAATGGTTTTGTTACTGGAACCAGTTGAAAGCATGGCTTTTTTTTAAAAAGTTGGCGAGCCAGCTCTACTTGTACTTGCCACTGAAGCAGCAGATCAGTACAAGACTTGATGCTACCATGGATATGAATATTCACTTGGCATATAAAGTCCCATTTGTGTCATGCTGTGGCATCATTGTTTTGAGTCGATCTACATTATGATACGTGTTCCTTAGTTCAGTGGGTCTTTTCCTCAGGGGAGAGAGAGCAGTGAACCATGTCCAGGACAAGAGTATCTCTAAGGGGCACAGACAGCCGCTACGTCTTTGGGATGGCAAAGAACGGCCGTTTGAGGCCCAGAACTGGCATCACAACTCCACACGCTCATTCCACAACAGAGCTGGCACCAACAACAGTTATCTAACAGGGCCAGGAGACCGCTACGCAAACTGGGACAACAATGTCAGCAACTCTGTGGTATGCCCAGGAGATCTGAAACAACATTACTTTCAAAGAAGTCTGAATTTTTTATTACAACTAGAAGTGTGTCATCATTAAGATTTAAGACTTTTTTTCTCTTTGTGGCCGACAGCATGGGGGTCCTCGCCTGCATCGCAACAACAGAGAACTCCAGTCCCCACCAGAGAGATGGGCCCCCTCAGACTGCCGCAGGAGCTTTCCAGACAGGATGATAAACAACAGACCAGGACCCTGGAAGCGGCCAGTCCTCCACCAACGGCGAGACCAACTGCACCAGCACAGTCCACCTCCACAGCACCCTTTATCCCCGAGGGAAGAGTGTCCAGCTAAGAGGAGACGGGACTCTGGCCCTGATCAGGTAATGGTAGTTGGCTTTTCTGTGCACTGCCTTTCATTTCTGTGCTTTAGCACCACCCGTTGGTAAAACAGTATGACAGAATATTTATGCTCCTCTGTGTAGTCATCTCATCCTGGATCAAGGCACATACCATTACTTGCCCATGCCCCATCACCACCTCGCCACCACCGGTCTAACCAAGATGACTGGAAGCCTCTGAATGATAGGGGGGGTCCTTGTCACTACTCTGACCACAGGACCCCAACAACACAGCAACAGGTAAGCTTGTATCATGAGTAAATGATTAATGAAATTTGAGCAAACATGTCGATCATTGCTGAGTTCTGTTATTGGTTTGGTTAAAATTTTCAGGAAACCTCGAAACTGCGAGTGGGAGGACATAGCTTCCTTAACAATAATCCAGCAGCTCTTAACCAGAGTTGTGGCAGCAGACCACCACAACATGGAAGCAGAGGGAAGGTCGACCGGAAAATCTCGTCTTCACCAGCAGACCACACACGTGTGCCTTACAGCCACCAAAACCATCATTACCACTATCAGCGGCACACAGGCCACCCCAGAGCTCCGCAGCACAACCAATCGCTACACCTTGAGGAAAAGGACTCACGGAGCTATCACCACAAACAAAGCACAGTAAGAATTACGCGTTTAAATAGCATGAAAAAAAAATCTCTATTTTTCGGTACATCCATGTTTACCATGTTTTCATCAGTACAAAGCACCCAACCAAAAAGAGTCCAGGAATGGACCGAATCTGATCGAGCATCTGTGAGTAATGCAGAATAAGTCATCTTCCATGGAGACCTCGTCTCACAGCCCTTTTCACTCAAAGCCGCCAACACCCTGGTACCACAGTACACCCCCAGAGGTCCTGTTTCCATGCATCAGTGAGTCAGAGCAAAGTCTGATCCACAGTGGGGGTTTCATGGATCAGACCTGTTCTGGAACATCCCACAGATGCTCGAATGGATTGGGATCTTGGGAATTTCAATTCCTTGAGTCTTTTCTCAGGTTCCTAGGACCATTCCTGAGCAGCTTCTGCTATTTTGCCATCGGGTAGTGTTGATGTCATTAAGGGGGTGAACTTGGTCTGCAATAGTGTTTGGGTGGGTCGCGCATGTCAGGTGGCATCTGCATGAAGACTAAGACTAAAGGTTTCCCAGTGGAACATTGCATTGTAATGAGACGATCAATGATTTTTCTTTAACTTCACTTCCTGTCAGTCGTTTTAATGTTGTGATCGATCAGTGTGTCTGGTTTTGAGTGTTCTGAGCAAAAGTATAAACTCATGTAATATTTGCTCTGCAGGAACCTCAGCGCACTCATCAAAGGGTCATTATAAGGGATCCAGCCACCTCTAAGTCTTCTGGTGCAGACTCACCTCCCTACTCATCCCTCCTTTGCAGTACTAAAGATGGAGATTCTACTGCCAGCAGTCCCCGTTCTCCTTCCAGTCCCTCTTCCTACACGTCGGCTATTGGTAGAAAAGATCCATCGAACATTCATCAGCCTAGTCCTGGCCTAACTGGACAGCAGAAACTCCAGGGAAGTCCAAATCACACCCTGCGAGCTAACCAGACATCTACCACATCTCACGCTGGTCAAAAATCCAGGTTTTCAGATGTCAAATACAGAAAGACCTCACAGCCCCTCTGCTCACGACAGTCCCCCCACAGCAGATCAAGAGCAAACAAGCCAGATAAGGAGTTGGAAGAACACAAAAAATCTGATAAGGTGGTGAAAAGGGAGAGAAAGGGTGATGTTCAAAAGACAAACAGAAAAGGCGAAGAAAGAAAAAGGCGTAAGAAAAAAGATGAAAAAAGGATGGCTGAAAGAAAAAAGAAGAGGGATAAATCAGCAAAGAGGGAAAGAAAGGTAGGCTTGAAAAGTAAAGCCACAGAAAAAGAATTGTTTACTTCCATCTCTACTTCCAATTCCTCAGGAGATGCCAAAATGAGTAAAATGGAGACTACAACTCTGTCTCCCGAGAATCAAGGCCAGTCACCATCCAAACACAAGCACAGGGTGAGGAGTGAACGAGGAGAGAGGACACACAGGCCGTCCACAAATACTCCTCATCCCAGCTGCACTTCACCACAGCCATCCTCAAAATCTGAAAATCACAAAATACCCAAGAAGAACAGCAGTCTCCCAAAACCTTCTCTCAAGAAACAGCTAATACAATCTCTTCCCAGTAACACCAGTCCCAAGCAGAAAAGCAAGAAGTCCACCGTTGTCTCATCCCATTCGGAAAAAGGACGAAAAGCAAAGCCTGATGACACACTCCCCTCCCTTTTATTTAAAGCCTTAGAACCACTCACTACAGCCTGTTCTATTAGCTTAGAGCAGCCTAGGCAGGGCAAATATGGTGGGCGGGGAGGGATTCTTAATGCCCCGGACCTACAGCCTGTGGCGGTGATGGGAAACTTTCAGGAAATGGGAGACAACCTTGCAAATACTCCACCCGTTCTCAGTTGGCAGGGCTCTCCAGTCTCAGTTCTGGGAGAAGACGAGGAGGAGCTAGAAAAGGGAGTGATAAGTAGACCTGTCCTCCAGCCAAGCCCCACCCAGTGCTTATCTCCTCCTCCTGTTGACAGTGAAAGCTTTGATGATTTGAGTGACGAGCCTTGTGAAGGTAAACTTGCCAATTTTTCCCCCAATGGTACATCTGAACTATGTGATCTCTCCTGTGCAACCAAACAAGATTCTGAAGAGGACAAGAAAGAAGAGGAGGACAGCTTTGGCAAAAATTCCGGCTCTCTTCTTTCTGAGCTTCGCCACCATAAAACTGGTTTGGACGACGTCTTCAAGAGCCTGGCCACCTTTCTTGGAGGCCAGAGGGTCACATGCCGAGGTGGTCCATTTGGGGGGACTCCTGCTGGCACTGCCAGAGGAGTGAAGTACTCTTCTTCTCTTGAATTGGGGCCTGAGATCCAAGAGCATCAGGATTTCTCCCCTGAGTCAGATCCCACACCTTCATCAAAACCTGATAATCAGTCACCATCTCGCACTACCTCAGACACACTTTCAAAATCCCACAGTCCGGCAGATCTGAGGGAGCCTGTAAAGGACACACCACTGAAAGAGCAGCAGGAAGAAATTGGGCATGATGTAAAAGAGAAACCAGAGGGTAAGGATACAGAGATCCTCACTGCGAGAGAAGAGTCATCGCTTATGGATGGGTCACTGAGTGCACAGCTGAGGCTGACCACAACACATACAGCCTCCTTCACCAGCCTCATTACTGTCTCTACCAAGGAAGAGAGAGTGAATACCGAAGAGACACAACACATAGGTACAGACAGAAAAAGAAAACAAAAGGCTGAGGATGGAGGAAGAGAAGGTGAGATCAGGATTAAGATAAAGACAGAAGAAAGCAGCATAATCTGTCCTAAAAACAAAGCAAATGAAATAAGTGGCATGGAAGAAAAGGATGTTTCATCCTCAGTAATCTCCAGAAACTCTCCAAGACCTCTGAAAGATAGTACGAAGGGCCAGTTTCCTCAGGAAAATCAAACTTCGCATGGCAAAGACATCCAGAGAAAAAAAGCAGACTCTGGGAACACTGAGGGAAAGATACTAACGGAAAAGAAGGAGGACAGCGGTGAGTTAGAAAATATTTCCTCGGCAGCCGCAAACACAAATACCAAGACATCTAGCTCAGCGTCAACAGTAACAATCAACACATCCCAATTATGTGTGTCCACACCAGCAAGTAAACCTCCCAGCTCATTAGCTCCAGTCGACCCACTGAAACTGAAAGCATTGTCCATGGGCTTGTCTAAGGAGCTAAAGATCCTCTTGATTAAAGTGGAGAGTGGTGGAAGACAAACATTCAACATATCCGAGGTTGAGGAGCCGAGAATTCCACTTTCCAAGATTAGCATTGAAAACAAGGCAGCTGAAGTGGTCAGAGCGTGCAAGTGAGTACTCTGACGAAGATGCTCTGAATCATGGGCCTCTCATTAATTCATAGCATTTCTAAAATTTCTAGAGTAGGTTTTACAGACGTTGTTCCACTTGATGCATTTTGTCCTTTGGTGCTCTTTTGTCTTTTTTCTAGGGGGACAAGGGTGAAGGGGAAATTCAAGGAGTCCTTCCTGCTTCCTGCCTTCTCTGTTAAACCTAGAATTTCCATTGACATCCCAATTCCTCGAGAGAAGCTCAACCCTCCGACACCAAGCATCTATGTGAGTCCATACAGATTAGCATCTTCATCCCATCAAGTATTGCCATCAAGTTTGAATCCTTAAAAAACGTCACGGTTCTACAGACGGTAGTGTTAGTCTGGAGGCTGATCGGTCCATTAATTTCAGGTGTACTAAGAGGGTGAACATTGTAATCATGCATAGTATATTGCATCAGCATGCGAGCAGGGTCATTAGCATGCTCAAGGCACTTCTGTGCTCCAGTAAGGACCTAGCATTGCTGTAGACCCCTTCATATTTTTCTCATGTCAAGTTTCAAAACATGCTCCTCTGCTGCGTTCAAAGTGTTCATGGTAACATTGTTTTTCCTCGGCAGTTGGAGAGCAAGAGGGATGCCTTCTCTCCAGTTCTGCTCCAATTCTGCACTGATCCCAAAAACGCTGTCACTGTCATCAGAGGCCTTGCTGGCTCCCTCCGCCTTAGTAAGTTTATACACCAATACTCATCACAGCTCATTTATCCCCACTCCATTTGCTTTATTTAGCACAGCAGAATTTATCAAATTCCATTCACTCTAAATTAGGTTTTGGTGATTAGTAACTCATTGCCATCACTTAGGGCTCTTTGCTTTGGGAAAATTGAAAGAAGAAAAAGAGAAAGAGGCACTGATGATTCAGATATAAATGAAGAATATCAGACATTTCACTCATGATGTTTTAGAGATTTGATACTTTTTAGTTATTATTATAATTCAAATATGGAAAGGCCTTTGGGCTCTCCATATTTGAATCAAGACTATTTATTCCCATCCATGATGTGATGCTGTGCCAGTGAAAGATTATACTATGATTGCGCGCTGTTATTTTGAATGCATTTGAACATTTCATCAAAGTCATACTTTTTGTGTTTTGTGTTTGGATATTTGTGTTTATCTGATAATTATCTCTGTTATCTACTTTGTTTTCCCCTATGTGAGACCTTGGTTTGTTTTCCACCAAATCCCTGGTTGAGGCCAATGCGGAGCACGCAGTTGAAGTGAGGACTCAGGTTCAGCAGCCCGCTGATGAGAACTGGGATTCCAGCGGTTCATCGCAGACGTGGCCATGTGAAAGCAGCCGCTCCCACACCACCATCGCCAAATACGCCCAGTACCAAGCCTCCAGCTTCCAGGAGAGCCTGCAGGTAGACATTTCCCCTCATGGCAAACACATTCACACGTGTACACAAATGATTCAATGTATAGTGAATAGTGGTAGCCTTGTCCCGTCCTGTCTCCTCAAACCACTTTGTACTGTCAGAGGTGATAGTCTGATAGCCCCCCTGTAGCCTCAGAGAAAGAGTTTACTACTCAGTCAAGTACGTAAACAAAATAATCATACAAAATGCCAAGAAACGGCTTAAAAAAGCTCACCAAAAACGTCTTGGTTTGTCTTTCTGTGATCACTTCTGGTTTGGTGAAAGTAAGGTAACTAGCTAGCTACAGCCAAAGAAAGCTACAGCAAAGAGTATCTATAGCGAGCAACATTTGCTTGTTACTCTGTCGATATGCTGTGAATTCTGGCTGTATCTAACACGTTGTACCTTTAAATCAACTCAACTCAATTTTATAATTATAATAATATAATAATATAATTTGCACCATCACCAATCACAAATCTCTCGTATTTAGAGTAGTCTCTGGGCTATGAATGAACTTCATCAGTGGCTCAAACCTGTTTAAAGAGTCATGTGCCGCTAGCTAAGTTCCAAGTACCATCTGTAAGCAGCTGATATGTGATACTGGAAAGTTACAAAAATGTAAATAAATTCTATTTTGTCTTCGTTTTTGTCCAGGACTAACCTTGAGAGTGAACTGTGTAATGATGCATACCGTTTTAGCAGTTGGCCAACCTGTCAGCTAAGCTCATGCAGATGTGTTATAGGAGGAGAAGGAGAGTGAGAATGAAGAGGAAGGAGAGGAGAGCAGCATGTCTTCTGACCCATCAGCCGCCTCCAAAGCCCACAGTAAAGCCGCCGCCATCTTCAGCAAAGTCCAACCTGTTAACACAAACAGGTCAGCGCCAAACTGATTTTGAGGAATTCATGTTTATATGATGTTAACAACACTCAACTCAGACTTTGTTCTCCTGTACAGCTCAGAGCAGAAAACAGCGGGAAAGGTCATTAAATTTGGGACCAATATTGATCTCTCCGACCCTAAAAGGTGTGATTTTATTTAGAAACCTCTGCCCATCTTTAAAATGTGCTCTCTGAGGATGCTTCTCATTACCAGTCTTGTTTGTTTATAAGGTGGAAGCCTCAGCTGCAGGAGCTGCTGAAGCTGCCAGCTTTCATGCGCGTGGAATCCAGCAACAACATGCTCAGTCACGTCGGTCACACCATCCTGGGCATGAACACCGTGCAGCTCTACATGAAGGTGCCAGGCAGCCGCACACCAGGTCAGTCCGTCTGACAGCACAGTGAGTGAACCTATGACCTTAGTAGCTGGTGGGGTGACGTTTCAAATGAAGGGAATCGTGACTGTTTCTCATCAGGTCATCAAGAGAACAACAACTTCTGCTCAGTCAACATCAACATCGGGCCTGGGGACTGTGAGTGGTTCGCTGTTCACGAGCACTACTGGGAGGCCATCAACAAATTCTGTGAGAAGTGAGTGACGAGGCTGTTGATGTCGATGTTGCAAGCCGCTGCAATATCTGTGCATTAATGAGATGCTTTTTTCTTTTTAATACCCTCAGGCATGGAGTGGACTACCTGACAGGGTCCTGGTGGCCGGTCCTAGAAGACCTCTACAGCTCCAACATCCCTGTTTACCGCTTCATTCAGAGGCCGGGAGACCTGGTGTGGATCAATGCGGGGACCGTACACTGGGTCCAGGCAGTGGGCTGGTGCAACAACATCGCCTGGAACGTGGGGCCACTCAACTGTAAGTTAGAATGAACCAAAAACTAGAGAGAAACAGGAGCTTAAAGGTCCAAATATTGTAGACATTCCCATGTCTTCATTTTATGTGAAAAAGCAAGTCAAGGTGATTCATTGATACTGTGAAAGTATTAAAATGCACAATCCACAGAGACTGTATTCAGAAACAGTGCCATCAACACTCCCAGAAGGTTAGGGTGTCATAGAACTGACCAATCAGAGCAGACTAGGCTTTTTGGGAAGGGATGGATAGAGGTGCTACAGCCACAGACAGTATTAAAGCATGTGAACATTTTGTTGAGGACGCCCAGCTCATAAAAGTATGAACCTGAAACTGAGCAAGATAAGGGACCTTTTAAAGCTTCATAGCCAGGTGTTGTTCTCAAATCACAAATGAAATATGCTGTTTGATATGCCGCCTACTTGCAGCCTCACTGTTGTTTGTGTGGTTTTTGCTCCCCCAGCGTACCAATATCAACTCGCCCTGGAGCGCTTCGAGTGGAACGAGGTGAAGAAGGTGAAGTCGATCGTCCCCATGATTCATGTCTCCTGGAATGTGGCTCGCACCATCAAGATCAGCGACCAGGACACCTACAAGATGATCAAGTAAGATGTCTCTTTGTGCGTGCGTACATATCTGTGGGTGTGTGAGTGTGAGCGACTTCACATCTCTCACTGTCTGCTTCCCGTCAGACACTGCCTGATGCAGTCCATCAAGCACATCCAGATTCTGAGGGAGCAGCTGGTGGCTGCAGGGAAGAAGATCTGTTACCAGAGTCGCGTGAAGGACGAGCCGGCCTACTACTGTAACGAGTGTGATGTGAGTCGAAGTAAAATTGTGTGTGTGGTGTGGATGCATTACAAACATAAAATGAACCCTAGTAATGGTATCTGTGCAGGTGGAGGTGTTTAACCTGCTGTTTGTGACCAGCGAGAACAGCACTAAGAAGAGCTACGTGGTGCACTGTGAGGACTGTGCCCGAGCTAAGAGCCCGTTGCTGGCAGGAGTAGTGGTGCTAGAACAGTATCGGACGGAGGAGCTTATGAAAACCTACGACAGCTTCATTCTGGTCAGTCTCACCCTCTAATCTTACATATGCTAACCGTGATGTGCGAGAGGTTCTGACTCTGAGAAAGGTCCTGAGGTCTAGATCAGTTTCTCGCTTCCTGATGAGTTTGAGAAGAAACGATTTTGCATGTTTTTAGTCCCTTGTGTTCACTTTACATGACATAATATTTTAGATTAACTTCCTCTTTCATTGAACTTCTCCTTTCATTTCATTTCAGTTCCTCACAATGGTTTTTAAAGACATTTCAAAAGCCTTTCGCTCGCAGTCACGCTGTCAAAACTCGTACTCGTGACCTGACTTTCAAACAGCAGTAATGCAAGCTAACATTTATTTAGCTTAATCGGTTTAATTTAGTATAATGATCCAGAGATAATTTTCCCCTTCAGACACTGTGTTCTTACCTCTTTTACTGATGGTTGTAATAACATTTATTAAATATATATGGAATCTCAATAATACATCATCCATTTTAACACTTTTATTATTTGGAGGAATATGGGGAAAACTTGTTTTTTTGTTGACACATTACGCTTGTAATTCTGGCAAAAAATAATAAGATAGGTAACAATACAGTTTGAATGAGGAAGATGCCATTTATGTTTACATCCCAATATCCATGAGTAGATGCAGGTTTCCTTCTGTGTGGTGATACGGAAAGAAAGTAGTTCTGAAAGTAGCTTCCCAGCAGACTCTTCACAACAAGGTCTGTGGAGTATATCGTGAGAAACCGGGATGTGATTTCTAGAACGAGACACGAGAACGAGATGAGCTGAACGCCATCTAGTTCCATCAGACGTCTCTGCTGATACGCCCACAACTTGGCAACTCAAACAAAAACAATGTAGATGGTGAAATAGAACGACAGGTAAGAGGAAAAACATGCATTTTAATTTCCATTCTCCTCATAATCAGAAGTCAGAGTCTGTTTTTTGTGCATATCAGATATTTGGTGGATGAGTCGCTCATGTTGTATCTAACCGGTTCTTCGTTGTTTTCCAAAATCAGAACTTCATGTGCAGACTCAGACACAATACACACAAACAGCTTTGTCAAGCTGCCAGCTGAGCCCTCTCTCCCTCTCTGTCTCTCTGTCTCTCTGTCTCTCTGTCTCCCCCTTCAGGCTCCGTCACCCTTTTCAAAGTGAGGACTCCTCCCGCGGCGTCTTTCAGCCATAAACCAAAACTCTAATGGCAGCAGCACAAATGTTGCCTTCAAGGGGCAATCTATTCCCGAGACACCACTCTCCGAAGAATCAGCCAATCACGTTTACTCACTATTGTTTACATCACACAATAAGGTATGGATACTACAGCAACTGTCCAACTCTAGCTCACTGTCTTCCCCATACCAGCTGCTGATTGGACGTGTGTTTTGAAAAATAGAATGACTAGACTGGTACTTCTCATGAAAAGCATTTCAGACATGTACAAAAAAAAAAAAAAAAAAACAGGAAAAGGGAAAAAAAAATGTGAGCACTGCTAGCACTGAAAATCAGGTTATATGTTCAACGGACACTGCTGTGATTCAAAAAGAGCGTCAAGTAGCCGGTTCTGTGTATTGATTCAGGTACTTTTATGCAAATTCAGTAGAACTTTTTTACACCAATCTAGTTATTCTATATGTCCATGAATTTGCTGTGATTCTGTTGTACCAGCAGGGGAATGGCTTCACAGGAGAAGTAGCTGATTGTCACATTTGGTATCGTATTTGGTTCCTTGTTTTTTCGTTTGGTATTCAGGTAAAAACTCTGACATTTGTAATTCCTGTCTGTATACTCGCGGAGGTGCTATTCCAATTTATTCTCGTTAGATACTTAAGGAAGAAAAAAAAAAGTTTTACCAGCCTAGAAGTACACCACATTGGCCTTGCGAACTGTATTTAGAGGAGAGCTTAATTCGAGGATTAAACACCCAACAAATAGGTTTTATGTAAGTAAAAAGAGAAGAAAAAAAATCAAAAGCTTTTATCAGTTTCTCTAAAATACGGGTTTACCAGAGGACTAATATGGTTTCATTCTTTGTTGGAAATCAAGTATGTAAATGGAAACTTCAGCTCGATAGTTGTTTGTGTGGTTCCTTTGAATCGCCCTCAGAACAGACACAGTGTCGTTTTATTTTTTAATTTTTGGAAACGGGAGAACAATCCCAGTTTTTATACCTCTTTTTTTTTGTTGCTATGTTCTCGTTTCTAGATGACGGATGAGAAAATTAAATAACTGTACATTGTGAATGAATTTATGGGATACACAAGTGGTGTGCATCGATGGGCTATACGGAGGGGGAGGTGGGGGAAGGGGAAGAGGAAGTTGGTCGCCATTGATGTTTGTGTCAATGAAGTGTCTGTTAACAGTCTGAAAGAAGACCAAAGAGACACACAATCATAATCTTATGATGCAAAAACCAATGAGGCCGAACAGATGAGCGGACTGAACAGAGTTCTCATGGTGCCCCCGAACATCTGTTTTGACGGGCCTCAGCTCCGTGCACTGCCAGGGGAGGGGAGGGGAGGGGCTTCATTTACTGCATTTACCGGTATTAAAATGTCGCGGAGCACATGATTTCAGACGTGACAGGAAAAGGCTCAGTCATCATTCTTCCTCTCTTCAAAATAAAACCTCTCATTTTGTTGACGTTTGGCTTTTAAATGCTGTGTTAAATCAACGGCAATATAATTTATACTTCTTCAAAGCAGAGCCCGGCCGATACTAGATTTTCGAGGATGGTGCTGTTATTGTAATTTGAGATTTTTTTGAAAGAAATCGGATAACCATACATCAATCTACAAGTTTTTTTTGTTTTGTTTTCAATAAAGATCATAGGCTGCATCTGCAGTCTTGATGCAGAACCCCTAATGTAAAGGTGCCATATGTAAGAATTCATACTCAATACAACTAGGGTGCGGCGTATCGCTAGAATAACTGCCAACTGCTGCAGACTGTAGCTGCTGTTAGCCAGTTAGCTCAGTTAGCTGTGCAGCTAGCAAGTCCAAACTGGGAGCTTTTGAGCCCCGCATTAAATACAATCATCACTCACTTCGCCAGATTGTATTCACATGCAATGATTCGGTTGCATGTCCGAGGCCTATTTTTATTTTATTGTTTTGTTCATTTAAATGAATGTTCAGCTAAACTATAAGCATTCTGATAAATAACGACTTCCAGATCCTGCTCCTGCCCCCCATCAGTCCGTGCACACCATTCACTGTACATACTGTATCTGTTTTTTCAGGTTTACTAGAAGACTTATGTAGTTTTGTTCTCAATCAAGAATCTAATTTGTATATGGTCAAATTTGTCCACCTCAGTCACTTGTTTTTGTTGTTGCTATATTATAATACACCCTAAAAAAATATTCCTGTTTCACTCTAGTTTAAATTACTGCAATGGGAATGTGATTCCCACTTTTATACCTCTTTTTGTTGTCAGTTTCTGTTTTTTGGATTACAGAGAAAAATGGAAAAATTGTAAATTGTGACATTATTTATACTGTACATGGTTGTTTTTTTTTCTTATATATTTATTGCATATCAAATGGTACTTCACTTGATAAGGGGCTACAAGGTATTTTAAAAAATGTAGTAAGGTCATAATGTGCGGATAGGGGAAGTGCAATCAGAGGGCGGTTTAATTATCATGGTGCTAGACCCCTCCTTGCCTCAATGCCCCCTCATTAACAACATAATGATGTATGAGCAGAAAGTCAGTGACACAACTCAAACCGACCGGTTGGTGCTTCGAAAAAACCATTTCAACACAGTTGCTTGTAACAGAAATGGAATGATGTCTTTGTACTGTATCTATCAGATGAATACAAGATCTTTTAAAAAATGTTCTTTTCCATTGTATGAAATTCATAATCTCGTGAGGCATTAGTGGTTTTATGATGAGCATTAGCAGTAGTTGTAATTCTTGACACTTTTGCAGAGAATTTTAGGGATGTGACTTTTGATGACGTCGAGGTTTTCGGGGTTTTTTTTTTTTTTTTTGGTTTTTTTTTGGTGTGTCTTCTTGTCCTCATTATTCGTATTATTTGGCGGATGTAATAATGCTCTTTTTTTTTTCTTCTTCCTCTTGACTTGTTTTTGATTTATGCTGCACTTATTGTTTCAAAAAGAACTCACATAGAAGAAAACCTGAGCCAGACCTGTCTTAAATCCCTCTGTGATTTTTCTGTGACATATTGTATTGTTGTTCAAGAAAATAAAATGTTTTGATAAATTATTCAACAATGAGTCGCCGCCTTTGATTTTTTTTGATACTAGCCGTCACTTTTTTCCTTCTGCTGTATGTTACTGCTCCTCACTATGAGAAACAACAAACCTCCAAGCTACCTGTAAAAAGGCAACAACACTAACCTGGTTGCTAATAGTATGAAGCTAAACAAGCTAGCAGTTCTTACGTTTTCTGTTGTGGGAATTTAACAATTATAATGCTGTGGATCGCCTCCCAACATGCAAAATAATTTCCACTAACATAATTTTGCATTGCTACAACCATTATCACAATTAAAGGTTAAAGGTTAAAACGTATACAGACAAACTACAGAGTGAATCCTTGTGATTGTGGTGATCCAGTGGCAAATGTTTGCATGCTAACAAACTACACTAACAAAAACAGCAAAGACCAGCACAAAAACACAACATATGCTGGTCCTGCTGGTGAAAAGTCACTGGAAAGACCAGCATATGTTGTGTTTTGGTGCTGGTCTATGCTGTTTTATTCCCAGCAGGGTAATTATCCTTAGCCTTAGCTAACTAGCGCTTAGCACTAGCTTACTGTCAGGGTTGCTAACCTGACTATAGACTGTTCTCATGTTTGAAAGTGTGTTAGCTTGCTATAGTGAACCTGAAGATCAGACATATGTCTTTAATTTAAAATCATGTCTTCATCCTCGGCTCTACTGTGTATCAGGACTGCATGCAACAGTCATGAATTTGCTTTCTGTTACAAATATATCTGTTCACATCTGCTGATAACTCACCGGCTGTTTGCTCTTTTGTGGTCACAGTTCAGACATGAACACACCACAGCTGCTCTGTCAGTCGCACCCTGGTGGCCACTGGGTGGCTCCACTGGTTCCAGTTTGGGTGAAGGCCGCTGCAGAGTGGATGTTGATGCAGGAACAGAGAACATTTTACTTTTCCCTCCAACATGTTCCTGATAACACCTTGTCAAAGCAGGATGCAGCCGCTCCATGTAGTGAATAGTAATCTCAAAGCAACAGAAAGTAATCTGAATACAATATCTCATTACTCATGATACCTCTTTTTTTCTTTTTTCAGGCAAACCGTGACACCTTGATAGTTTAAAGTCATACTGTGCCTACAGGTTTTATACTGTCATGATACAAACCAGCTAATAAACTAAAAGATTATAACAACCGCAGACAAACATTACACTATTTAAAAAAAAAAAAAAAAGGCTGCCTCACTGTCGGACTGACTCATTACCTTTTCTACGAGTAACAAAAGCTTTGTTCTCTCTTGCTGCTATTTTTGCCACTTCTCACTGTCTTAATCTCCTGGGTTAGAGGACATGAGATTACTAAACTGCAGATGCAGGGGACATGTCATCTTGAACGTGGACACGGCAGCGGATATCCTGGTTCCAAGGACAGGAAGGCCGCTCTTCCTCTACCAGCCCCCTCAGACATTGACATACGCTTATAAACAGCACACTGTGGCATTGTTAATAGCAAAACCACCCATCGCTCCCGCTTGTTTTCTCTCGGAGCACTAATGCCACAGAGTCTTTGATCATCTCTCCGCGTAACGACGCTGTAAAATCGCCCGTATTCTCACCAGGGAGCGGTGTATATCTGAGAAACAAATAAACAAAGGTGTCCGGAGTGGGATGCAAAAATGAGCTTTCATATCGAAAATACTAATTTCACCCTTTGAACTGAGCCCCTCTGGTTTCTTATCAGTCCCATGATAGCCTCTGTTCCCCCCACCAAATTAGTCAGCGTCCCCCTCCTCCTCCCGGTCCTCATTTCCTTATGTTTTCTGAAAGCGGAGCTCTGTTTTCCATCAAAAGGTCAAGGGCCAATCCTCCGTCATTCCTGCTTCTCAGACTGAAGAAACTCTGGCGTGCCCTTTACCTTCTTATTTAAGAGCTCTGTGCTTTCAGAGTCGTGCTGTCTCATCGTCCACAGCCTCGTCACTGACAGGAGTGATGTACAGTACAGTGTGAGTATGAGACTGAAGCAGGACTTGGATCATGACTGAGGCCTATCAAAAACTTTTTTTTTGTATCTTTTGGTAATGAAATAAACCAAAATAAAACTGTGAGATGCAATCAGACTCTGCACTCAAGCGTTCCTCCCCTGTGATCCTGGAAGTTTGAGAGTTTCTCAACTTGATGCCTCCAACGTGATGCAGCTCTGGCTCAGGCGTAGAGTCAGATTCTTGTTATCTGAAGGTCGCTGGTTTGGTTCCCCTGGTCTGTATGTCAAAGCATCCATGGGCAAGATACTGAACCCCAAACTGCTCCTGATGTGCTGGTCGGCACCTTGCATGGCAGCCACCGCCATCAGTGTATGAACTATGCGCTCATTTGGAATTGCTGGTCAAATAAACAAGCTCTTGCCCCGGTCCAGGCCGGGTTAAACTCATCGGTTTTCACTGTCAACTTTACGCCTCAGGGTCAAGAAAAGTACAGAGCCCTTTACTACTTGTGGTTTTCAAAAGCTACCAAGCGAAGTCGAAATTGCGTCACATGAGAAAGTGTTGATTTGGGAAAAATACCTGAGTCATACATATCCTGCCTGACCAGAATACAGATAAGGATGGAGCAAGATGGTTTTACCGGTAAGGAAACACCGACGGACATTTTTCACCATATTCTAATGTTGTATTGAGCAAACGACCAAATGATTGAAGGGACAGTTCTGCCCACCCTCCGTCCTCCATCATAATAAAAACATTTCTGGAGCTTCACAGCATTCTCCTTAACAACAGATGTAGACGTAGGAACCTGCAACAAAACAACCTAAAAAAAACATAAAACGTCTTCATACACTCAATCTCCGGAAGCCCCCAGATCCCAGGTTGGTCTTAAAAGATGTTATTTAAACTCCAGATGTGCACTGGAGCTCGTGCACCCTCTTCAGATGGCAGCTACAGGGAAGGTATCTGCTTTAAAAGGGTGTAAATAATGTGTTTTCATATCAGTCTGGGTTGCCGGGAGGCTTCAGGATTAAGCTGAACGAGCTGTGAGGAGCCACAAATACTTCAGCCGTTTAGAAAGATGCTGCAGGACTTCTTTTGCTGTGAAGCTCCATAAATGTTTTGTGGAGCTTCACCAGACTTTCCATGAGGTGAGTAGATAATGGCTGAACCTTCATTTTTTTTGGGTGAGCTCATCCTTTCATGGAGAAAATAATCAGCGGTTTAATCGAGAATGAAAGTTGCAGCCCCGACGTGAGCGTTATCTGTAGTTTACATCATTTGTTATAAATGAGATTTTTGTGCTTCAGTATGATCATTAATATAAAACCAGCTCAGCTGTTTTGGATACTGAAACACACTTTATCAGAGTCTGACAGCGGAGTAGAGAAAGTCCTCAGTGAGGGTGTAAAGTGCCGTGGATTGGCCGGCATACCCTGATTCCTCTAATCTGTCCAAATAAACACTCGGCCTCCCTCCCCCAGGTTCCAGGGGTTATCTCAGAAACCCTCCACTGCTCCCCCCCTGCCCAGACTCCTGCAGCAGCCTTTAACATAGCCCAGCCTGCATTTGCATCACAGGCAACACAGGATACACACTCACACACACAGGCACACACTGGTATCCACTCAATCATATCGCAAAACTGGAGTCGGAGTGAGGAAACAGAATGTCAGGGAAGGAAGCGCCGAAGCCAGTGGGAAAGCAGAATTCGCCTCGAGTCTGCAGAGCTCCTTTCTGAGCCTGTTCCACCAGAGGTCTGAGGGAGACGTTCGGACTCAGAACAGGAGAAAATATCTGATGATAGTTTTGGAAATCGGCCAGGAAAACGAAAGGAGAAGGTATTAGATTTATTTGAGTAGCAGAGAAACCTCAACCTACATTTGGATACCACCCTCGAGGATCTGGATTTTCACGGAGAGAAGACGTCCATCAGGAGGAAATTCTTCACATTCTCTTTGTCTCTGACCGCTCACCGCTCCACAGGTCTCTCAGAGTCCCATCCTCTGCTGCCTCTGACACATCAGACCGTGAGTACAGCAAACTTTCACATTTCTTATTTCAATCGAACCATCTTAAAGATCGAGAATAAAACTTTACCTGACCCTGAAGAAAGTTTACCTCAAGAACATTTTTGAAGAAACGAGTTTGGAAGTAGTTTTGAATTTCTGACGTTAATCAATCAACTAACGGGAAGTGTTTGATAATGACATCATCGAAAGGGAAGCTGCTCGCTGATTGAATGAAAGAAAGACTCAAACAGAACCGCTTCAAAATGACAGAAGTCTTTTAAAAAGATGGTTTGTCGGCGTCGGGACTGTTGGAGAACCGATCTATGAGAATGTCTTGAAGAAAAATAAGAATAGTTTGACTTACAAACTAGAAGTATCTGCATTCCAAACAATAAAAAGTTCTCTGATGGGTTCATACATCCTCTCTGTGACACTGTTCACGCTTAAAGGTTGAATATAATATCATGCAATGTCCATGAACACTGTCTGAGAGCAGACTTTTCTATTTATGGAGCATAACAAGTGAGCTAATGATGGACGGGAGGGGTGGTGCAAATTTAGTGACCTGTGATTTACTTAAAATGACGCTGACAGGCGGAAACTCAATGAAAGATTGCTTGTAAAACACGTGTTCACATGATGCTCTGCAGAACAACAGTAGCCGCGGACACAAAAGGGGGAAACGGTGGAAATGAATCATTTTCTCGTCACTTTAAATGTTGCTCTGTAACAAATGTTGCTTTTAAAAAAAAAAAATCAGCATTCTGACATTGTTCTGATTCTCGTATCAGCGCTAAGTGGAATTTTTTTGTTCCTTCAGTTTTCCAGTTGATCCTGACTCATTGTTCTGGGTGGTGGTGGTGCTGGAGTCTGGAGGTGGGGCCAGCGGGAGCCCATTTCCTCACACTTAGCGCCATGAAGTTATCTTTGTTGACTTTCCACACCTTTCACCACATTATTTAAGACGCTCTGCCCTTAATGGATTAACATACTTGGAGCTTTTTCCGTGTTTTTTGGTGGTTGGACTGGAGAAATCAGGGGCATTTCAGCGCAACAGCAAATAGAGTAGATCATTTTGTGGATGTGGTTTTTCAACATCAGATACTTAAAATACTTGGCACAGTCAGATAAATATACATCATCTCACTGTGCAGACTTCCCCCGGTCCTAACTGCTGGGTTAGAATAATAGATTCTGACAGATTGTGTTTTCCTCCCCTGCAGCATAAACCGCAAAGAACATGAGTCTGTCACGGAACGGCACGCTGGAGAAGACAATCTCCGAGCGGGGCTCCCCGTCCAGAGCGGGGTCAGGGGTCGTGGTGCCGCCGCCGTACTCTCTCGGGAGCAGCGAGGCCGCCGACAGCCCCCTGGAGCTGAGGGGCTCTCTGGACTGCTGGGCCTGCTCCGTCCTGGTCACTGCACAGAACATGATCATCGCGCTGATCAACGCCACGCTGGCCAGCATCGTGTTCGGCGTCATACTCACCCCTGCCCTCGTCATGATCATATTCGGCTTCCTCTGCCACTCCACGGTAAGATCTCCACTGGAAACATCTCCTGGTTTTTTTTCTTCTTTTTCTGAATGACACGAGTGTGGAGAGAAGTAGCTGGTCAGACTGAGTCCTGTGCCCCACTTCCCTTTTGCACTAACAGGAAATGATGTCGACTGTCAATCAAACTGGGAATTCGGGGTGGGGGGTGAAAAAGCCACAGTTATGTTATTCCAGAGATCTGATACTGTTTTCCAAGATCTTAGCAGATCTTTCTGGAGCTGAATTTTAATTTTTTGCAGCTGTGACAAAGCTTCTTTGGTTCTTTTGTGCAATGGATTGTGGGGGAGATAGTGTACAGCAACTGCATATAGTAAAAAGGCCAGACAACATTTAATACATGCTAACTTTTAAGTTGAACTCCCCCTCTTCCTCTCCAGGTGCAGCCCCACGGAACCTCCCTGTACTGCTCAGACCTGCTGGATGACACCGGCTGCGTGGCTCTGCTGGTCGTGGGCTTCCTGCTGCTCACCCCCCTGCTGGTCCTGGCCCTCGCCGCCTTCTGCCGCCTGGCCCGACACCTCCAGCTGGGCATGTGTTTCATCCCCTACAGCCGGGCCGTCTACAAGAACCTGCCCGCCTCGCGCCAGCGGCGGGGCGGCTCAGGAGGCTGCTGCGGCCAGCAGGGAGGCTCAGAGAGGGAGGGGAAGGGAAGCGTGTGGGTGTAGGAGAGGAGGGGAGGATTTTTTTTTATTATTATTATTATTTTAAAGCAAATTTCCACTGTATTTCTTTTTTCTAAAGCCATTGTAAAAATCCATCACATTTCATCATCTATAGTCATCATCATGTCTAGGAGTCAATATTGCATTTTTTTTGTGTACAATTTCAATGTTTTGAATGTGTTTTTTAACTTTTTTTTTTTTTTTTTTACAATTAAGTGTCACTGTATCTGTTAAAACGTTGTGTGTTACACCTGTAAGAGAAAAAGGTGACATAAATAGAGTGAATGGGTAACATGCCAAGTTACAGTAAGTTTGTGGATATAGACTGTATGCATGTAAAGGTGCAACATTTATGGAACCACCGTTTCCTCAGCGTTTCTTCGTGGTGCTTATCGATAATCTCACGTCCAAACTAGTCACAGCTATCAGTTTTCATGCCAACATCTAAATGACTGTTCACATGGAGCTGCACATGCGCTGTCTGGTTCATGAGTTCTCTCGCCTCTTTATTCACACCAGCTGTATGAGTCCTACTCAGGAGCAGCATGCAGAGATGACAGCTTCACGGTAACAGTTTCATCATCACTTCCACACATCAGAGATAAATTATAATAAAGTACTTGATGTATTATTCATATAACTTTTTTTTTTTTTTTTCCGAGAATGTGTTCTTTTAACCTAAACTTAGAGGAGTTTGGATACATACATTGCCCTCTGGTGGTGACTTGTAGGAATTGCATATATATATTTTATATTCCAAATTACACAATGCAGTTTAGCAAATCCACAGGTCTTGATGTTGAATGTACTTAAATAAAGATGTCAGTCTTTTTTAACGTATTTTGAAATGATAAATACATGAATAGATCTCGTTTGTGATGAATGTTTTTATTCCGCCGCTCCAGAGCAGTAAAGCTGAGATAAAAGACGGTTTGAGGATCTTCAGGCTTAATGACAAAAACTCTAAAAACTGACACACTCCTAGATTCATATTCATTTTACTGGTCTGTCTTAGAACATTCATTTGTTTACCATCATTATTCAACATCCATAGCTCATAAGGAGCAGGTTTTACTGCAGTACTGTTCATTTTAACCACACTCAGCTACATTAAATTCACTAGAGGTACATTAAGGAAGAATAGATGAGATTTGATTTATTTTGATATCATCCCCTGGTGTGTCTCTTCTCTCTCAGTTGCTCCTGTGTGTTCCTCCCTCTCTGGGTTTTCCTCACCTGTCCTTTTCCCCTCCTCACTCACCTCACCTGATCCTGATCCCCTCGTTAGTGTGTCTGCGTATTCAGTCTGCGTTCTCCCTGCAGTCGTCTGTTGATAAGTACTTTGTTTTTGTCTGTATTTTGTTCAGCTCTGGCATTTAACTGCTGCCAGGGTGAATCTCAGGTTAATGAGCCACACTTATGTTAATTAAAACTTTAAATTGATAGGTGGGCTAATTTGGAGGCCTTTTAAAGGTGCACTATGTAATTTTGGAGAGGAAATTTACATCTTCGAACGGACTAAATAAACAAACTATCTTAGCTTTCATCATTGAATAAACTGAATAAACAAACTGACCTTGACAGACAACATAGTTTCATACTGTTTTACTTTGTTTATATGTGGCGGACCCTGCCACCTTTCTAGCTTCACACAGGGACCATATTTTCCTCTGAAAGCTTCTTTATTCCGTCATGGAGAAAACAAAAAAAAAAAACTTTTGTGTTTGTATTATTACCTCATGAATGTTGTAAATACCAAAATTCTGAGTTTGACTTTCTTCTCCAGAACTATTTAGTGCTTCTTTAAAGCGTAAACGTATTGTTCTCGTTTTCCTCAATTAAATTTAAGAGCAAACATTCCGGGATTTAAGACTTGAAATCTCAACGTTGGACCTCATTGGTGGTGGTCGACTCACGTCACAGGATTTTAAATCTTGACCATCACTCTCCACATCCACCAGGTGGCATCAGAGACAGAGATGAGACGGAAGTGAGCGCTGACAAGTCATAAATAAATATACTGTCAAACCATTTGAAAGAGATATAAAACCTTTATTCATATATAAATTACAAACAAAAAGGTTGGCATGTGCTTGAATAACTTCCTTTAAAATGGTGGGTTAAAACGTTTACTGATATATTTTCTTTTTTAACTGTAATATTGTGCTTTTTTAGTAGATCTGTATTTTCACATTGTAACGTCCGGATTCATGTGTGTTTTGATATGTGATCTGAATGTCCTGGTCGGCTCGGGAACCTGGAAGTTAACAGGGCTGGTTGCTGATATTCGTTAATAGTCTGTGATGTGGGGCTTTGTATGGAGCTGTGAATGCACCGGGCTGCAGGGTGCCACGTCCTTCTTCATCCACTTGGCCCATGATGATGTAGTTGATGCCTATTGGAACAGAAACATGAGCACAAAGATTGATCAGTGTTATAAAGAGTATCTGAAAAAAAAATGGAAATGCTAACACTGTGGGGTACGCGTGTGTCCAAGGTGGTCGTACCTCTACGGAACAGCGGGCACTTCTTGCACTGCGACACCAGCTTGACCGACATGGTCTCTCCGACTTGCGTGATCGTGAGTCGGCCGGCTTTGTAAGCCTTAATGAGGGAGACGTTTACATTAAGGGTGCCTCGGGGCCCCGGGGAGAGGGAGGTCACCTTGCCAGTTAGCACTTGAAAACAAAAAAAAGGAAGAAGGGTTCAATCAAAAAGACACAACTTTGGATTACTTGTTCTGAAAGTGATCGTCAGGAGACTCACCGAATTCACTGGCGCAGTAAGCGCTCTTGATGGTTCCTTCTCTTTTACAGGCTTTGGCGCACAGAGGATTTTGAGCCACTAGAAACATAAAAAAAAAAAATGCACATTAGTTCTACAGCTTCTGCTTTAAAACACTGGGAACAGTGTGAATATAGCTGCACCCACCGGGCCTCTTTCCATTCGTGACAGGCGGCCTTCTGTCCTGGCCTGTGGTGCCCTGTCCGCGGTTTCTCGTGGGCTTCATGGGTTTGGGTCTCGCAGTGGGAACGTATTTGGTGGTGGTGGGTGGCTTCGTGGTGGTGGCGACCGGTTTGACTGCAGGCCTTGGGGGGATGTACCTCGTGCCGGATGACGGTATCTGAGAGCCACGTGGGACGCCGACGTAGCTGGCGAGGAAGCCGTCGGATGTCACGCTCAGGTCAGACACAAACTGGACCAGCAGCACATTGCCGGTGGTTAGAATGGGCCTGGACAGGAGACGGGTAGAGGTGTGAAGTTAATGGTAGGACAAAACTACACATTGTCCCTTTTTAAAAGACCGACAAACATCTTTAGAGACACCTGCCACTCACTCTGGAGCCTGATCGCCACAGTATTTTCCAATCAGGCGCGAGTCGTCTCTCTCGCCTCCATTAAAGAACGCCACGTAGTCAAAGCGGCAGTAGACGTCGGCCTCCAGGACGAACTTATCAAACGTCACCTGGATTACCTGGTGCACCAATCAGAAAAAATATGACACGAAATGATCACTTGCTGTGTGTAAAAAGGCTTTGGAGAACATTATATTTTCCTTCTAAGAGAGAGAGTGTGTCGCCAACCATATCAGGCTCCACCATGATGAGCCAGGAGCAGCTGATGCCCGGTGGGTATTTCTTGTCGGGCCAGTTGGGCGTCTTGATCTCTCCCTGTTCCTTGGTTATCTTCCCCCCGCAGATCTGATTGGCTGAGACAAGTCAAACAATGAATGAAGATAAACAGCACAAGTATGCAAAGAAACTGATTTGTCCTACAACTCCAGGATACTTGAGTTGACTCATGTTGGGTCAAAAGATCACACAAAGAGAAATGCATTAATGAGCAAAATGAATAAACAAGATCTGGCCCAGATTTGGTTCTGATTTAATTCAGTTGGCTCTTAGCTGACATGTAGCCTGTTGTGGGTCGGATCTGGCAAACGAGAGTGGACCGCCCACATGGATCACATTAATGTGTCTGGTACAATTTTGCTATCTGGAGCACAACATCAGTTATTATGTCTTGTTGTTTGTTCTTTCTCATTTTCATGCATTTCATTCTTCTGTTGTAGCAGAAAGTTGAGATTTGACAGGAAATGTCAGGAGAAAGAACAAAGTTTCCCAGCTGAATTCATAGCAGGGACGTCATGATTCATCGTTGGCACGTTAAAGGGAAATTCCAGTATTTTTTAAACCTTTTTTAGACCCTATATTTAGATGTTTTGGTGTGAAATTGAATCAGTCTGGTAGATTGCTCAGCTGTCATGGCTGCAGTGTTATTCTTTGTTATCCATTAAAAGCTTGTTTGTTTTTTTTCCGCTGACAACATCGCTGCTAACTGAGGCGATATGTTGGACCAGTTCTACAACATTTGTACAGGAGAATACACCATTTAAACAACAAAACATACAAATACATGGCTCAGGATTAAAAATACCAGAATCCCCCCTTTAACCTACAGGTCAACAGGGTGCTCCCATGTATAAATTACTTAAAAAGCAAAGTCATTATCAGCAAAGAATATATCTGTGATATTTCCTTAAAGGTTGCTTAGTACTTTAATATACTGTAAACATAAGAAAAGGTAGGAAGAAAACTGTGTTTCATTAACTGAACAAGATATCAAGATGGAGTCTTATGTTTGATGCAGATCCCCTCTCAGCAGAAACTGCTCCATGTGGTTTGCTTGATGCATTTTTGAGTATCAACTGTACGGGCTCATTAACATTCAAAGATTAAGGGAGAGAAATGCCGCAAAATGTATCAGCGAGGTTGCGAGCTGAGCTGCTGGGGAGCAAGATTCAATCGACTTTTGTAAAAACAGCGGCTGGCGAGTTGAGGGAAAGCAAAGCTGTTTCCCCTCAAATGACTTCCTTGTTCTCTCCTTGTTGTTTCTCGTTTGGCAGCCTGCCTTTTGGTTTCTTGAAAAGCATGAAGGTTTTTGGAAGCGTCAGTGCAAGTTATCACGTTGGTATTCAACCTTACTGCAGGATTGGAATAAACCATGCAGTCTTGAAAGTCATCAGCATATGTTTAGTAAAACAAACACGGGGAGGTGCAGGTTATGTGAAGTTTGCTTATAAACACTGCAGTGACGTAAAGAGCGCCAATTGTTTACAAGATGGCCTGAAATAACCGGCACCACTTTCAAATAAAACATCATTTATAAGGGTTAAAAAATAATTTAATTCAGTTGAGGAAACTCCCGTTGGTTACTACACTTCATGGTGGTGGTGTAATTTGTATATTTGTACACATGATAAAACATAAATAAAGCAAAGAAACCCTCGTAACTGTGACCACATTACCATCCACATATGGTTCCGCTCCACTGTAGTGGGCCACAAAGCCTCTGCCCTGCGTCTCCCCGTCAGTCACCATCTCCAGCATCATGGTATTTGTGGTGGAGATGAGAGAGCCGGGCCGGAATGTTCCACAAAATCGACCTAGTTTCTGCACCAAGTTGGAGTGGCCGTTGTAAACATCCAGATAGTCGTAGCGGCACTGTGAATCGGCCTCCAGGTCAAAAATGCGGAAGGAGAGCGTGATCACCTTTCCTTCTGGGACCTGGGTGGAAAAAAACCAGAGGGATTGTACGTGAGTCAGCCATGAGAGGATGAGCGAGGACAGAGTCAGCATCCAGACATGCTGCTGGGGTGAGTGACTCACGGTGATCCGCCAGGTGCATTTGCTGTTGGGTTTGTAGAAGCTCGGGAATCCTTCACTGCCAACAAAGTCTGAGTCTGCCACCAGGTCCCCTCCACAGTGGAACACCGGCCTGTGGGAGACAACGGGGAGAGACTGGTGGGAGTGGACACTGTAGCTCTGTGAGACAATACAACTGAGTTAGTCCACCGAGACGCTCTCGAGTATTTCGCCCGGCTTCCTTTTCTTGGCCACTGGTGTATTATATGATCTACTGGAGGAAGTGAGCGTGCTGTAAATAATTTTTCATTGGTCAGACCACAAGTTATTAACCGCCTTCAACTGGGTGTCGATACAAATTCTTTGCCTGCGTTTGATTTCCCCAATTAAAAATCTGTAATTGGATCTACAATGAAAGCAATTAAGTAACACTCAAACCAGCCATCTAGTTATTTGTGGTAATTCAGCTCTGCAGCAAGCACATACGTTTATATGAAGATCTATCCAGCTATCATTTCACAATTTGTTGGTTCATTTATGTGTTTTACTTATTTGCATGGTTATCAACTCATAAATGTTTTTAGATCTATTGGATATTGGACACTTTGGGCTTCTGTAGACAAGAAGTGGCTTTACGGTAGTTATATATTTTCTTCTCTTACTCAAATATCAGCAGTGAACTTTCAGAGATTGATCGTCAAAAGCCTTTAACTTTTTGTTGACACCTCTGACAGAATATTATGAGGAGTTCAGTGATGTCACCAGGGACCTGACATGAGCTCGGACTGGGTTCTGGTGTTGTAATCCTAATCCACTCCAGATCCTGAAAGCACTGATGGGCAAGATTTCCTTTAGTGATTTCACATCTTACTAACTGCTCATTGTTAGATATTACAGTAAGAAACAGCTCACAGCAGAAGAATGTGTCTGGACGGGTGCCATGGTTGAAAAGTGTCCGCCACTGCTTGGTCATAAAAAAATGAAAAAAGATTTTTAGTTCCATTTTTTCAGTCATAGCTGGGGAATACATTTTACAGCTGGGAAAAAAAATATGCTGACCTCGTAGTTATTCTGCTACTGACTGTAATAAATTATATTGCTCCAGACACACAGAGAATTTGCTGAAGGTCTCATTTCACGAAGGGGGAAAATTTCCTATTTCAGACTCTTTTTTTTGCCAGCAGTGATGCAAAAGACTAACTTTCATCCTCTGGAACAAACAGGAAGATGCCTGAACTTAAATCACATTTTATTGTCATCGTCTGTTTGTGGTGTCCAGGGAGAGACGTGTATGTTTTTGTTATTTTCTATATTTCACGATAAAGAAAGAAACGCTTTTTTTCCCCCCTCCAATGTGAGGACGTAAACAGAACGAAAAACGGTTCCTGACAAACAAACAACAGACTCAGACAGCAGAACCCCAGCGAAGTCAGACGCCCGCCGATCAGAGCCAAGATGTCCGGAGTCGGAGCCAAGTCGCTGTGATCCGACCCCACAGGCAGAACCAAAAGCAGCAACATCTGGCTGAGCCGGTGACTGCAGACTCAGCACGCCTCACATCATGAGCCAAGAAAAAGCAACGGGACAACTCTGTGCCCAATCAAACAGCGAGGTGGAAAGAATTTACTTACAGAGGCAGGAAAGTATTCAACGTTTTCTCGCCCTAAAGTCACAGGCTCTTGTGAAATAAGGCGGATTTTTGTTAAAACTCATGACTCCTGACCTCTACAAAGTCAGTCATTTCAGTAGGACACATTTCTCAAACACACACACACACACACACATTCTCCTCACACTCACCTGGTGTAATTGGTCTGTTGAGCCTTGGTCCATCCTAAACTCAGGGACAGGAACAAGGAGAGACCCCAGATGGAGCCCACATGCATCATGTTGCAGCTTGCACACAAAGCAGACTGTTGCAGGAAAAAGGGGGGACTGGTAGCAGGAGGCGAGAGGTGTATGACTGGTGGGGGGGAGGCGGAGGGTGGGCGGAGAGACTGGATGAGCGGGGAGGAATCAGACGGACGAGAGAGTTCTAGAACGGATCAGGAGACGGACGGAGATGCTGAGAGGACAGCGGTGATGACAAAGAGCGATGGGGGGGATGACGTGAGCTGGGAGGGAAAGAGGGAGGAGAAGGGGTTGTTTTTTTTCTAATTAGAGCCAGATGTTGCTCCATAATAACCCCCGTTTCAGTACAGCAGAGGGGGCATCGAGGAAAAGAGGGCAGGAGGGAGCAGCGACACGGGTTGTGGCAGAGAGGAGTGCATCCTTTCTACAGATGTTTGTGGTTCTTTCACGTGGTCGAAAGTTACGGGAAAAAGAGGCTTGAATTTGGGGGGTTGTTTAAAATCCGTTAACATCCATCCTGGAGTGTCTGGTGGGTCATTATGGAGAGTGCACAGGTGGGGCCAGAGCCTCAGGGTCTGTGGGCGGCAACTGGTCGGACCATAAATCCTTACATTCCACAACATGTGAGACCTTTAATTTAGACCAAACCTGCAAAATGTGAGAATTGGCTAGCTGTCTTAGTTAGTTGGATCCATTATCTGTGCAGCTGGTGGTTCAGACGAGGAGCTCAGGGTCCAGGAGATGTGGACTCGGACTTACTTGGGGCTTGTACTCGGAAGTCAAAGACCAGGTTTGCGTGCTTTAATGCTCAAAAAACACACCACACACTGCCCCCCCATCTCTGTTGCAGCTCCTGTCTCTTTAAGGCCTGCCCCTCCCATATACCAAGTCTCCTCTGATTGGTCAGCTCGCACATGTCTGACCCTGCACTGCTAACAACAACAGAGCAGCTGTGCTAAACCAATTCTTGAGTGCCAAACTAGCCACGAGGGATAAATCACACAAATGTTTCACCGCTTTTAACTTTGACGACTTCTAACATGCACAAGAAGCTATTTATGTAAACCATACCAGGTCTCCTTTTAATGAATTGACTCGGAGCCATCTTGTCTAAACACAACAGGATCCAGAATGAGTTCCAGCAGGACCAGGAAAGAAGAAGGATCACATAACAAATGATCTCTGTCCTCTTACCGTGTTGCCACAAGCCCCAGGGGCTCCTTGGGCTCCACAAGATCTGAGCCAGAGAGCATCTATCGCCCCCACTGTCCACCAGTGCAAGAATAACACTGTGTGTGTGTGCGTGGGGGGAAGAGTATTCGCTCTCTGTTAAGATCCACAAATGAGCCAACCCTCTGGCCCACATTACTGAGGCCTGTGGAGGGAATGCCGTTGCAATAACACTACAGCATCAGCCACTTTTACAGACTGCGGAGCCGCGACACCTCGATCAAAGTCTGGGCCGAGGCAGGACGGACGGCTCGTGAAATTGTTTCCACAGAGAGACGGTGTCTCCGGTTACATGTGCCGTGTGACCTCAGCTGCTTTTTTAACACTTTGAAATTGACTTTGGTTCCTCAAAGCGAGCGGGGGAGAGGTGAGCATTCCCTGGTCCTGCTGTGCCGTGTTTGTGTTAACCTAAAGTCCTGATAACAGGCAGCAGAAGCAGGAATGCGATGACGTGCTGGGGAGTCTGCTGGGGGGCGGACAGCGCCTGAGGCTTGCACAACTGTGCAGCCACTGCCATTATGTGTGGGAGTAACAGTGACCTTTTACACTGAGCAGAAATCCAAGTCGAGGGTGGAGGGTTTTTTTGTGTGTGCAATAACTCCTTCTGACGAATCCTCGAGTCGAGGCTGGATGTGCATTCCTTCTGGAGTCAGAGGGGGGGGAGTGTGTGACTGTCGGGGGAAAAAGAAAAAAATCGGGAAAAATGGAAAACAAAGTTAAAACGGTCTGACAGAGAGGCAGTTTAACAAAGTGAGAAGTTGTTTTTGAATCAACCCCTGCAGTTAGGTCATGTTCCCGCCTCCCTGAACTCCTCTCACTCCCTCTGTAAATTACTCCCTTATTATGTCCAAGATTTAAAAAAAAAAAAAAGTGACACTGCGCTGGAGAGGTGGAAAACAGAGTCATGTGAGCAATCCACCCGAGAAGGTGACAGACCGAAAATGATGATTCCCTAACACTCACAGACTCGTGTGCGCTCTCTGTAATTGTGGCTCACTCTCTCCGCAGTTTTAAGAGGAGGATCTGTCTTCCAATTATGCAGCGCAGGAGGCCAAAATTTAATGCGACCTCAGCAATAAATAGAAACACCCACGCAGAGATTAAGACTGAGCTATCCTGCTTTTAATTCAGAAGAAATCCTCCAAGAGCATTTTGCAGACGGAGCCAGGCACCAGAAGACACACGTCATCACTCTCTGAAAAAAAAAAAAAAAGAAAGCATCCGAGTCGGCTGAAAAGGGCAAATCTGCTCCTCTCACATTTTAGAGAGGGAAAGTCAGTGAGGCGTAATGGCTTTTACTCCCAGCAGATGGACGACGTGCTGGGAAAAAAAGGGCTCGCAGCACCTCATTTGGCATTAACAGGATGTTGTGTTGAGGCGAAGCAGACTTAAACTCACTGTGGATACGTGTGTTTACGTAACTGTGGAAATGAAGCGTGCAGTGTCACACCTAATGCCGTGCAATCACTTCTCATGGAAGCTGCTCAGGAGACACATTGGTTAGTATTCTGCCAGTGAGTCCAGGGGTTATAACAACAATATCGTGACCTGGTGAAGAAAAAAAGCAGCAATAAAAGCAGCTCCTCCTCCTCAAGCAGGAGGTGAAAATATGCTGTTTTGGTTCAAAAAAGTGAAAGCGCAGAGAAATCAGAGACATCTGCAAAGTCATCGCTTGCTTTGTTCACCGTATAGATGATGTTATGATCCCAGTTTTAATACGTTCTCTTGTTTCCTGTTTTATTTTGAAATCGTGCCCTCATGTGTCACGTCTTGCTTTTCATTTCCTCCTTCCCGTGTTTTTCCGTTCCTTCCCCTCACCTGTCCTTTTCACTCCACCTGTTCCTGATCCCCTCGTTAGTGTCTGTATATAGTCTTTGTTCTCCCTCATGTCTTTGTCAGGTCACTTGGTATGTTCATTGATGTGTACTTTGCTCTCTGTTTAAGCTTACCTTTTTTTTTTTTTTTTTTGCCAAAATACAACAGATGACTCACTGTCCAAAGATTTGTGGTCAAAGAAGAGGAACTGTTGTTTCAGTGGTTGTGAAATCATAAGATGGTAGAGAAGTCTCTCTCCACTGCAGGCCTGGAGACTGACCGTACACTCTCTGTAGTTTTCTACAGATATAATTGCAATTAAACTACCATCGTAATAGTAAACATAGAGGCTGCAGCACTTTCTGTTCAGTTATGGTCTTTCGCCCACAAACCTACAGTCCTAAAAACAGTTAATTCATATGTATTTCTCCTTGGAAATGTATTCTTAACACACCTCTCTTCCCCGAATCAAGAATGACGTGATTCTTCGTAAGACTGTACAAGTACTACACCTCAGGACACATTTGAGGTACTTTTTACCTGAGTATTTTTCACTTGTCAGATCACCATGTATCTCCAAACACGGAGACATGAATATGAATGTTCGGGATAAACTGGAGGATGACGTGTTTACTTTATGGGTTGAGAAAAAAACTCTCCCACTTGTTTAAATAAACTTCTTGAATTCTTCATGTTGGCTTGGCTGGAAAACTCATTGTCACAGGCTGTTTATCTTGACTCATGAAACACGTTTTTAGAGATACATGATTCACATGGAGCAAACATACGATTCTCTTAAAGGATGTGACGCACTGCTGTTGTTGGGTACAAGCCAAAAGTCATATTTGAGTAAAAGTAAAGATATCGTGTTATTAGTTCATTTATTTTGAAGTGAACGTCACCCACAGGAATGGTACTTCAGTGAAAGTATCAAAATCATGCATAAAATATCGATACATGTAAGTCAATACTGTATTCTACGGGTCAACCTGTCTGGACGATTACCGGATCCAATATTCAGCATGTTTCTGATGATCAAAATAATGAATGCACGTTTGTTGTTTGTCTTTTTTTAAAATGGAAATACTCAAGTAAAGTAGAAGTACTTCAGTTCTGGAGTAACATTTTTTTAAGCTACATTCCATCACTGCAACTATAAAGTAGCCTATTTAAAATTAGCTCAAACTTTAACATCTATAGCAGTAAAATCGAAAACAAACATATTATATTTATCATAATAGTAAAAACACTAACAGGAAGCATTTTACTCTGTGATAAGTAACCTAAGTAAGGTTTTGAATGCAGGACTTTAACTGTAGTAGAACTTATGTGATACATATTTGATGAACATGATGAACTGTCTGCATGAATAAATGAATGACTTTATATTGAGCCAAAAATAAAAACGTCATAAAAAGACAAACAAAACAAAAGCAACAGTGTCTGAAAAGCAGCAGGTAGAAGTCAAACTATCCCTTTCTCACTTTTCTTCTTTTAACTATGTGATTGTGGTTTTGTAAATAAAGCACATTGTCGTTTTCCTTCCTTGTGTTTTTTTCAAAATGTTATTTCTTGCTTTAAACATGATGAATGCAGTTTCCATGAGAACTCTGACAGATCACATGTGTCACTGAGGCCAAAATATGATGAATACAAAATCCCTCCTGGAGCTCGCTGCTGATTTGGTGACACCTGGTGGAGAAAATTCGAAACTACAACTTGTGTTTGACTACAACTGCTGTGTGAGAGGTGGGTTCAGTTTCCACACCACAGTGTTCAGCTACAGTGTAGTTTCATTATTATATAATATATATTTCACCTGGTGGCGACGTGATTCAACCGGAACCAGACACCGTCAGCCTCAAAGCGACGACAGCTTATTAAAATCTTCGGTTAACACCTTAAATTTAATCTAGTTTTATTTTGTTGTGCTGTCGAATGTGTGTATATAATTCATAATGTAGTGTACAATGTGTGTATGAAGCGTGTTTAATTGTAGAATCAAATGAAACCGTAAGAAGCACATGGAGGTAATTATCAGATTTACGCGCAATTAAGCCGCTTTAAGTTGGCTCCTTCAAAATAAAAGCAGCCGGAAGTGACTCTCACTTGTGGCTTCCTTTTAAAAACAAGCTGTAGCTTTGTGGCCTACAGGTTTTTTTTGAGTGTGTGTGTGTGTGTGTGTGTGTGTGTGTGTGTGTGTGTGTGTGTGTGTGTGTGTGTGTGTGTGTGTGTGTGTGTGTTTGTTTCTTTTGCTGGCAATGGAGTGAATCATTTATGCATGACCGTGAGGCCATGAAATGTTCGGATATGACCTTTTAATACCCTTTGAATGCTTTTAACCTTAGAAGTCCTGCATGAGCCATGATGGAGGTTTTTTTAAAAAAATAATTTCTGCACACACACGTTGACATACACCATTAAACTTGACCACTTTATAGATTCTAAACCATATTGTCACTTAAAGTTTCATCGTTTCTGTGACCTCCAGCACATTCAAGCATTTTTGAAAGGGGGGATTAAAGTTTGTAATAGCAGATAAAAAAAAAATGGGACTAAGTGCAAAATAGCATTTGTGTGCATGGATGTGTAGACTCGGGTGGTGTCGGTCTGTGTGTGAGGCTGGATGTGTATGACTCTGGATGGATGCAGGAGTGTCCGTTTATGTGTATTTTATTTTTTTAGGAACACATGTCATCCGGACGAATTAAAGAAAGACATGTATCTTTCAGTATTGATAATAAATTTATGCTTATTCATACAGGTCAGATAAGGTCCCAGAATTGCAGTCAAAATTGCATCTGCCCATTGTTGCACACCCACAAAGCACATGAAGCACACACAAAAGTACAAGTTGTCATAGGTACTGTTTTTTCCAATATACATATATTTCATGATGTTCATCAATATAATAAGACATTGATAGATTTACACTACAATTATTTTATGTACTTTTTAGTTTTTCATTCAGTCTCCTCTCCTTTTCACGTTGAGTCAACTTTTGCTTAGTTTTTTCTAATCCCATACCAAATGACAGCACAATAAATCTATCAATAAATAAAAAGCAGAAGGAAAAGGAAAAAAAATAAATAAATAAAAGGTTAAATTAAAACCGAGCACATCGCCCGTGATCCTCCAGTCCTGTCCCTCCAGTAAGGCCGGACGACCCGGGGCGATATTGGCCTTCATCCCAGAGAAAAAAGAAAAAAAAAACACAATCCCGAAGAGAAATCAAAATCTTTTCCTCAAAAATAAAACAGATTTGAAACAAAAAATATATCTCGTAAGATAGAAACGGCAATCTGATGTAAACTGTAGAATCATTCTAAGCATTCTGGACGATTTGAAGGTAAAAATACTTTCATTTTCTTTTTTTCTTCCCCCCTCATTTTCTTTTACCTTTTACCCATCAGTGCTTGCACACAAACAATTTCAGTGACATCTGGAGTTACTAAAATCGATGCAAAAGAAGAAAAAAAAACCCCACCACATTTGGTTAAAAAAAATAAAAACATGTTGACATATAAGAAGCAGAATATTGTATGTTCATAGCCATCCACTGAACATTCAGAGACTCAGGTTCCCTCCTATCGCTGCATTCAAGCCATCTGGGGGGGTGACAGCTCCTCGCTCTGTACATATTTCACACTCTGATGAAGAATCGGATCTTCTCTTTTTGTTTCCTTCCAAGTTTGAATCACAAGTTCACGAGTTATCCTTCAAATCTGGAAGGAAGGGGTGGGCTTTTAGACACCGCATTGGCCGTGTCCGACCCTCCCAAATGACCCCTGAACGCAGCGTTAAGTTGAGATCGCTGAACAGTTCTCAAGGTTGACACATTAAGACAATATTCCCCCGCTGAGTCATGTTTCCCATCCCGCTGGGAGGAAAAAAATAAAATTAAAAATGAACGAAAAACCCACGACAGAGAAAAAAGTGCCACGGTGTTAAAAACGTACGCGCACTTTCTTTTTCACACAGACAGTAAAGCAACCAGGAAAGTAAAAGAGAGATCACTCGCGTCAGTTTCACCTTTTGTGTTCAGATTGGTTGAGCACTCACGACAGCTGGATTATTTTTTTTTTTTGTATTTTTTAATTTTTTTTTTTCCCATGGATAACACAGAAGTCCTACCCCAATCAGTAGTGTTACGGTCCACTGTGTGGTTAAACTCCTGCAGAGGATGGCTGAGAATAAGGAACAACATTTGGAACCCTATCGTGTTTTTGTTTTTTTTGTCCTATTGCCAAAAACCCAATTTTACAGTTTTATAATATAGTTTTTTTTGTCCTCATATAGATATATATATTTTGGTAAATTGCTAATACCTTAAACCTGAGGATATAGGACCCCCTACTCCCCAAAACACCCCCATATTACAACACCAAACAATGCAGATTTTTTTTTTTTTTTTTTTTTAATATATATAACTTTTTTTCTCGGTTTATGTCTAACAGCTATTTTATGACTTATTTCATTTTTCAAAACTTGGCAGCACTAATGGAGACACGAGAAAGAAACAAAAAAAAAAAGAAGAGTTGTGCTATTATCAGTTACAGGATCGTGTGTCTAAAAAAACTTGTTACTGATTTTAGAGAAGCTCTTCAGACCTGGGCGAGGGCGAGGGGGGAGGGGGCAGTCTGTATTTGAGATTTGAAGCATGCGGTCCTTTTTTATGTTTTGGTTTTTTAATTATTTTTTTGCATATGTTAGAATGGCACACTCACAAGCCAAACTGACACTTTAAAAAAAACCAACAACAAAAAAAACCCCAAAAGGTCCGGTACTGGTGGATCAATAGAGGGTAATTCAGTTAAACAGACCCGGATTCGTTTGGACAACCTGTTTTTTTTTTTTCCTCTCCACTTGTTTTTGATGGCAATTGGCAGCATAAGCATGGAAAAAAATCTGGTCTTTGGTAGTCTTCTGCAGTTTACTTTTGCTCTGTTTTGGAGGGGGGGGGGACACCTGTAAGGGGAACGGAGCCGAGGTTCTCGCTAAGGTCGGGCTCCTTTTTTCCTAAGTAGAACTCAGCCGACAGATCTGCAGCCTCGCTCGCTTGTGTACTTCAGTGGTTCAAGGAAACGACGTGCCCTCACTCTGAGATTTAAGCGGCCTAATCTGTCGGGATAAACTGGGGATATTCCCAAGACAGAGCTATTCTAACACTCTCACACACACACACACTGCACACACACACTCACACACATGCACACGGTAGGATTCAGAATCAGTGAGTTGAGCGAAAGGGGGGGCAGGTTGGTCTTCTCAGCTGGTGGGAAAGTTAAAAAGTTGTTGAAAAGAGACAAGGCTGCTAAGGCTTTGCACACTCGTCTGGACGCACAGGTTTTTTTTCCCGATGACTCAATTTTACACACTTCAGGATTGTTAATTACAGCATTAGTTGGCAGCGCGAGCCGAGCTGCGACCTGTTAAACCTTGAAAATGTTCAACTGCCTGATTTCAGAGCTTCGATTTACCACGACCGCGAGTTAAGTTGGAGATAAAACTCCCCCCTCCAAAAGACGCCGTCGGCAGTTTTTGAAGGGAATTTCGGAGTTTACGTCGTCTCACGTCATCTCGCGTGTGCAAGGCCTCAGTCTGACAGGGTGTTAGAAAACAAGTGCATCACATTTGCCCCCTGCTCGCCGAAGTAGCCAAAAAAGTTTTAGCACGCACCGAAAAAAACAAAGGTAAAAGGAACAGTTTTTTAAGACCGAACCAGCGAGGGCACCAATGAAAGAAAGAACAATAGAAGCCTCTCCCTTGATGCTTGGCAGTGTATAACGCACGGAGCTGAATTACAAAAAACACACCAGACGGAGGTAAAGAGGAGCTTTTCGCCGACTGTCGGCGGCAAACAGCACTGATTGCACACTTCCTCTTCACCTGTCTGTTTCACACAAAAATATACTATAATAAAAAATATAATCTATTATTCTTAAAAAAGAAAAAAAAAGGCCTTAACTATTAGGGAGAAACACTAAGAGACAGAACCACTGCGCGAGCAAAACACTCTGCTTCCGGTCTTTTTATTATTTTTTTTAGAATAATTGCTTCTGGCGTCTCTCGTCGCTAAACCTTCTGACTGTGTATCTCCGAGCCTTCCCCCTGAACTAAAAACTCAACTGTGAATTTGACTTCTCTGTTTTTTTTTTGTTTTTTTTCGTCTTCATTTCATTTAGCCTCGTCGTCTCTGGTCCTGGATTTTGCAAAATAAGGCTTTTTAGTTTTTGTTGTCTCTTAAATGTGCTCTTCATGAGGAGAGGTTTTGCTGCACGAGGATCTCCTTCGGGCCAGGCTACTGACCAGCCAGACAGCGCCATCAAAAACAAGGTTTGTTTGTGCATTTTAAACAGATTTCTCTCTTTTTTTTTTTTATTTTCTTGGCAGTCAGCCGCTCCCTCGACGCTAAATGTTTACAGCGCGAGGATGCGTTTGACTGCAGATCTTCGACAGTGACTGAAGACTAAGGCTTTTCAGTGTGAACTCGTCAATTGTTTTGCATCGGCCCTATCTCATCGCCTGGAATTAGAAATCTTTTTTGTAAGCCCGTGTCCACAGTTTGACATTAATGACATCTCCATAGTATAGTGTAAGTGTAATGTCAGGATAACATAGTTTTTTGTATATATAAAAGAAAATCTTCTGGACAGATTGACGGTCTAATCCTGTCCATCCAAATCTTACCCTTACAGCTATTAGCTAGAACTATTTTTTTTTTCTCCTATGGTTTGTATGACCGACGATTTTCGACACAAGTTTCATCGCGTGTGTTGTTGTAGTATTATTATTTTTAAAGATACTTACACTTACATGTGCTACGGTAAGACCATTTGCACTAGACTGCAATGAAGGAATGTTTTCGAAATAAGACACTACGTAATATTGAAATAAAAAAAGAAAAATAAACATCTACAGACATTGGTCCGACTATGGCAGTTTCGAAGAAATCATCAGAAGAAGAAAGTCGAGGTGATCGAGCATGCTGAGAGACGGAGGTCACAGATGGAAGGTGTTGACGGGGGGGTTGGGAGGTGAGATGAAGGAAGAGGAATGACACTCAGATGGAGAGGACCAGGGGATTAGTTTGACAATTCATGCATTGTTTTGTGTGTTTTGATCAAGATCAGTGAGCATGAATTCTCTCAGAATAAAACCGAGCAAAGAGTCTCAAACTTCACGGCATCGAGTTCTAGAAATCCGGAGCTGACGTGAGAGTAATTTTCAAGGGCAGTTTGAGCTCAGATTCCTGCAACTCAACGACTGAAGTTTTTCGGTCTCTTTCGGGCTCATTTTGGGATCGTCTTGGCGGACACGAGCGACACAGATGGACTCGAGAGAAGTAGTTGAATGGAGACGGACTCCACTGTGCAGAGATACACCAAAAAAGAGAGAGTCAGCAGGAGGAAGAGGAGGGGGACGGACGGATGATGATAACATGCAAAGATACACACTTTGATTAATAGGCAGTATTTAACGCTGAAGCATACGTAAAATTAATACAAAAACTTAAAAAATACAAAATGCACACACACGCACACGCACACACACCTACAAAACAGTATATATCAGAATAAAACTCTACAAAGAACTATATATATATATATCAGTTATGTAACAATTAAATCGCCAAATCGTTGTTTCCTTTTCTGTTGTTGCATCGTCACAAGTGTTTTGGTTCTCAGTATGGCAAGTTAGAAAAGCCAAGAGGACCCAGAAAGGAGACGGTGGGGGGACGAGGGGGGCCACACACTCACAGGACAAATATTGACAGGGGGGTCCAGAGGCGAGGTGGTGGAAGTGGGGGAGCCATGGGGCCCTGAAAAGGGGTTTAGTGGGTGTTATATCGAGGCTAACCAGGGGTAAGACAGATATAATAAACTATTTTTTTCTCATGGTTAATTTTGGAATCAATTTGAGGGTTTGTTTGTTTTTTCTTTTCTGTAGCAAGGAAGTTGCGATCAGACTGGGGTAGGAGCGACTCTTCTTAGGTGCTGAAGTACACTGTGGAGAGAGAGACAGAGAGGAGAGAGGCGATGAAGCAGAACAACTTCCTCAGATTTGTTCAAATTAAAGGCCACGTTTTAATGTAGACAAACTATTTTTTTTTTTACTAATAATACTACATCTGCAAAGCTTATAGGAACATGTTTCATCAGCGATATGCAGTTGTTGCCAGTTTGTGGAAAAACGTGAAAAATGACATTTCCTGAAATAATGATGGCGAATGTATGCGAAATTAAAAAAAAGATTCTTACCAATAATGACGATGAGGACAATCACGCATATCACACCCAGGATAATCATCATCTGTAGAAAAAGTTGTTAAAAAAAAAAACAAAAACGTGTCATTTTCACAAAACACACCAAACACGTAGCTTCTACCTGCCCTGCCTGTTATTATTCATGATCACTTATTATGAATTTCCCAGTTAGATTGACCTCAAATTCCAGCAGCCTCCCATTTTTTTGACATGGGAGGCTCAATAATTCTCCTGGCAACATGTCGCTGTAATCACATGATATGTAGACAGTATATATCTTGAATTTCGACCCCACAACAACCAATGAGAGTCATATTATTGTACCAGAAAAAGGAATTCTCCAGTAGAAACTGCTCTCATCTAACCTTTTCATACAAACGGATTTGCTATTCAGATAAGCGCGTCTGCTCGTCCTCACCTTGGCATTCTTCCACCAGTATTTATTCTTCAGTTTTGCAGCGCTGGTCTCGAACTGAGAGGCTCCAGCCTGCAGGGCGTCAGCCCTGTCGTCCAGTTCTGACAGCTTCTGATCACGCTCCAGAACCTTATCCACATTTACACGCATGATATCCACCACCTGAGGGAAGACACACAGAAAGCCATGTAGTGCAACCAGCCGTCCAGACAGAACGACCCGTGTGACGGGATGGAGCTGAACTGTGAACTGTGACTAGAGACGAACACATCCCTCACAAACGATCACTAGAACCTTAAATGTCTGCGGCTGAGCAGCAGGTACTCACCTCGTCCACCTGCGCCTGCGTCTGCTGCAGACGGCGGTTGCTGGTGAGGTTGGGAGGCTGAGTCGCTCCATCTGCAGGGGCTCCAGCGGCTGGGGCAGACCTGGGTATAAAAAAAAAAAACATTCAAATATTCAGTTATTAGATAAAACTTTAATAAAACACAATAAAACAGGAAGAGGCATCTATAAGAGTTTGCAGATGTTCATGTTTAGGTATTTTCTGAATGTTCTACTGGTCACAGGCAGGTTTTTTTTTTATTCTCACCGATATATTCTCTGTTGGGAGCGGTCTGCGTCGAAGCTATAAAATAACGGCGAAGGACACAATGGACACACTCCTGGTTATCAGCTGTTGTGACATGTAAATCCACATGCTGGGTCGCTCTGGGTTGGTACTGGGTCCAGAGTCCTTATAAAAAGAACCATCGACTGCAGGCCTTGCTAAAGTTAAGCTGATGTGTCATTGTGACCTACATAGACCTTTTCTTTTGGAGGCACTACGCACAAATAACGACCTCGGCGAGAGACAGGCGATGTAAGCTCCATGAGAAGCGCGTCGTCTTCATGCTAACATGAACTCACAGGAACAAATAAAACCAGAAATACATACAAATGTGCAGCTACTGTTTGATTCCTCGCGAGCTGAATGCTAACCCTCGCTCCTTCTAGCTCTTCTTTGTCGTTGTCGTTGAGTAAACCACACATGAATGATGAGCAATAAAAGACTGAGCGACGGCTTCAGGGTACGAACTACAGAGCGACTGTATGTCTCATGCAGGGAACAATTATTAGTGATGCAAGACTCATCAACAACGAGGAGGACGACGTCGTGTAGCAGCTGAGAAACAACCCACCTACAAAAAAAAAAACACAATATCCAAATTTGATCCGATTCACCAAATAGGCGTTATTCTCTTAATCCTCTGACGGCATCTACTTTTTAATTTAAACAGAGATTAACTCAATAAATTAGAACATAAGCTTCATAAAAGAGATTAAATGGCTGAAAAGATAAGTTGAGATCATCAGGACACAAGAAATCTATTCATGGCCTTCCTGAACCGACTGGGACCGTTTCTTATTAAATGAAGTTCTTCAGGACATTTTTCAATTAACATGTGTTAAACTAAAATAAAGGCGAGTAAAGAGCAAAAACTGTTCGCTGATGCTGTTCTTCTCATTGGATATGATTAATACAACCCACTCAAATCATTTCACCTTCATAAGAACATGTTCCCAAATCAAATAAAAGTCTTAACATTGAAACTTAAACTTTCTCCGATGTAATGTAGCATCACATACGTTAAAAATCTCATTTTAAAGGCTCAGAAAATCTAAATTTTGAGTATTTTATGGAGTTAAATGCTTTATTTTCAAACTATAATCCAGATTTATCAACAAAATTATGAAGTGAACTTGTAATCTTGTCTGATAAAGACAAGATCGTGGTATCTTCTGCTGAATTAGCTGTAATTATAACGGAGCGACGGCGCTGGTGCGAGGCAGAACTCTGTATAAAGGTCACCTTTACACGCTCACACATCGCTAATCCTCTAACAACAACAAATCCTTCTGAATCGCCTCGTGGTTGCCGGTGGTCCCTGTCAGCTGCCAGCCGGCCTTAATACAAACTGGCAGTGTTGAAGCCTCGAACCTGTGATATCTATTTTAATACGACGTGTCTGAAACAAACAAACAAACAAAAAACGGTCCGTGAAGTTAATGTGGGCTTCTTCTTCACTTGACAGCAAAAGGTGTAATGAATCCAAACCAGCCAGGAAGCATCGCGAGTGCGGCGACAAAGATTTTCTCGCCGGCTTCCATCGTTCCTGTGAATAATCCCCACTGACGGAGCGACACGCCGGCAGCTCCACACCCAGGTGGGGCAGCCGGTTCTGATCCGTGCAGCTTTGGTAGTTCATGATAGCTGAATGTTACATTCAGTCAACAGGTATCTGTGGTTCTCCAGGTAACCTGGTGAACCTTATTTGGCTTCCAGCAGGCGGCGGGGCCCCATTAAAAAGACGACGATGATTTGTTGTTTTCCGAGGTCGAGTTTCACCAGAGCACGTTATGGGAAAACAACAGAACAATGCAACAATAAAGAAAAAAATAAAAACCACAAAAAGGGCTCTGATCTGAAAAAGGCAGCTGCCTGAAACACGACGTCAGGTGTCACATTTCCTCTCTCAGCAGCCTGCTGCCGACAAGTGTTTGAATTGTTGCTTATTTTCTGTCGTTCGGCTGTTTCCCAAAGCCCCAGATGGCAATTTTATTTCGTCCACAAGCCTCGATGGAGAGCGAGGAGTCAAAGAAACCGGACGATATTTCACATTTAAGACACAGCCTGATGAATCAATGATCGGCTGACAAACAATAAATTGATCTCAGTGGCTCCTCCAAGTCAGACTGGGTGAAAGCTAATTATATATTATATTCAGGCCTTGTTTTTTCAAGACAGAGCTTATAAATAAATGCAGATAGATAGATAGATAGATAGATAGATAGATAGATAGATAGATAGATAGATAGATAGATAGATAGATAGATAGATCACATGTTCAGCCCCTGTCATGTGAGCAGCATGCTGTCTGACTCTGAGCACTGGAGAGCGACATTTCAGCACCGGACAGCGCCTCAGACTCAGCCTCAGCTTCAGCCTCAGCCTCAGCTTCAGCCTCAGCCTCAGACTCAGCCTTTCTGTCCCATTCTGTCCGATGTTACCTAACCAGAATCTAAAAACCCAACAACACTCCTACAGCAGCACCAGCAGCCCCACCGGGGGGGTTTACATCCATGTCCTGCAACACATCACGTTTCACGGCCTGTAAACACACCGACAGCCTGCCAGCGTCGAGGGGCGGGGAGGATCCAATAGAACCACGGTGGCTCTGGTGACGAACGTGACTTGTAGCCCCACAAAAACGCGCTGGCACGGCTCGGTTCCGATGTCGCTGTGTTGGCACCGTCCAAAAACAACCCGACAGGCTGTCTCCTCTTAGCCTTTGTGTTTTATTTATTTAATTTATGTTGTGGTTAAATACGCGCTGGGAGATGGATGAGGACAAATAAGGAAATGGAGGATTTCGGGCAGGACCGGTTGGATGTTTTTGAAGACGCGCACGGTGGTGAGACATGTGAAGCTGTCCGCCCTCCGCACGACGATCGACGACATTACAAGCAGGAGGCTAAGGCTATCCCCACCCCCCGCTGCTGCCCGGGTGCAAATATCACGTAAACTAGGCCTAAGCCTGCCTCACAGCTAATAATACCCCCTGTCAGCCTGCCTGTCTGCCTGCCTGCCTGTCTGCCTGCCTGCCTGTCTGCCTGCCTGCCTGCCTGCTCGTCGAATAATGTCGACGCTGCCTCCAACATTGTGTCCTTGCTGTGTCGTTTTTTCCCCCCTTCCTTTCTTTCTAGAAGTACTGAATGTCACCTGCGGATCAGCAAAGCGCACCAAAAATAAAATGACAAACCCTAAAAAAATAAAAATAAATAAAAATCGAATCTCTACATGTGTTGTTATCGTGTGAGATGTTTTCCTCCACCTCCCTTATTTCATTTGATTTTATTTTTTTTTTTAATTAGCCTGTGGGGTAATCGAGCTAGACGGTGGTCAAACCAGTCCAAACTGGAAGATAAATAAATAAATATATAAATATATAAATAAAGAAATGCGTGGAAAGCGTCAAACGACTGAAGTATATAAGAGGCGCGGTGTGAACATCGTGTAAACGTGAGCAGAAAAACACCCAGAGAGGCTAATTATGTTGTTTTAATGCGAGATAAACCCGGAGAGCGCTGCGTCCGCTCCAAGGTTAGGCCGGCGAGGTTAGCCGTTTTTTTTTCTCACTCTGAACGTATCGTCAAAGAGAAGGAGAAGGACAAGAAGGAGGTGTGGGATTAAATCCAACAAGATTAGAAAAACGATGTGATTAAAAAAAAAAAAAGAAAGAAAGAAAGAAAAGGCTGAGGGTTTGATGGCGGAGGCGCGCAGAGGAAACCATCGCCGCTCCAGTCGTGAGGACGGAGCAGGAGCGATAAACAGATCCGGGTTTTTATTTCATTGTATATGACAAAAACATAAATAAATAAAAAGGTGCGGTACTTACATGTTTCCTGGTTGTGTTGGCTGGGCGGCTGTGCTGAAATCCGCGGCTGGGAGCGTGTGAGGCGCGTTCAGTGGCTGGCGGATGGATGTGGATGTGCCTCTCTTCTCTCCCCTCTGGCAGCCTTCGCTTTTGGTTCTTGTGGCGTGTCCCTGCCTATATAGCTCCTGGAGTGGGAACACTGGCTCGTACCTGCTCGCTGAGACGCGTCTCCTCCTCACTTATTCGCTACCACAACGTAAAAATAATAATAATAATTTTTTAAAAAAAACGCTCCACTTCTCGTCTTCTCGTTCTATTTCTAAACGGCGATGTGCGGCACCTGCAGGCTATTACCAGTGCCTGGCGCTGTCAGGGTCCGTGCGGTAATGACGGTGTAATAAACAGCCGCCTGGATTAGGTGGACAAAGATGGCTCGGTGACGTCAATCGCGCCGAGTTTCATGTTGGAGATGGGAGACCTCCAGACAGGCCGAGGTGGTTTTTACGCGCGGGGACGTTTTTATTTTTTTATTTTAGGGGTGGGAAGCTCATGGAGGGGCGACATGTGTCACGGTGGTGCTTCTGTGGGGGGTTTGACGCGTATTTTTATTTTTCCTTTCTTTTTTTTTTTTTTTTAAAAAAAAGGAGATCATTTGACAAGCAAAGCCTTGTGTGTCAACAAAATGGCGTTCCTCGAAAGGGGGTGTGGCGAGCCTCGCATGTAGGCGCCTGGTTATCATTCATAGTAAATATGGAGAAGGAGGATGGAGGTGGAGAGGACACCACCTGAGAGAGAGAGAGAGAGAGAGAGGCAGCAGCCTGAGTGTGTTCAGTACGCTGGATTGTCTGACATAAGCTAATTAATGTGAGCACAGGTGCATTTTGGCCCTCGGGGGCACCCGTCCTGCTCCCTGACGGGAGGCTGTCAGAGTTTCCCAAGAAAAGGAAAATCTTTAAATCATTAGAAAATAACAAAACAATGAATTTATATATTTTGTTAATTAGAGGATTAATTCTGACATTTTTATTTAGATAATCTAATATAATAAGATATGATAAGAAAGACATACATACATACATTTGCCAGGCTAATTAATGATCTGTTTATTTATTTATTGGTCTGAATTTAAGTTGCGTTTCACTCCTCAGTGCTCTTCTCGACATGTCTTGGATCTATAATCTTCACAGATTACTGGTCCGTAAATCCAAAGAAAGTGAAAAACCACCTGATGCCTAATCAACAGTCTGTGCATCAATTAGGCCTCAGAGGTTTTGTGTTTTGCAGTTTTGCAGCTTTCTTTCATTAAAATGTTTCTAATCGTACCAGTGTTTGGAGAGAACGCACTTTACTGTGTCAGTTTTTTTCTTTTTAAATGTTGTGCCGGTGACTAACACTGAGCATTTCCCTGGACAAGATAAATCCAGTTACATATCGAACCCACTAAACCCGCTGACCTGACCTCACCTGACACATGGACTGGCTTCAGGCTGAAGGTCTCACGCGAGTTTGCAAATCCCACCTCTCAGTTTCACCCGCTGGAACCAAAATACACTCGAGATGTTTTCTAGAAAAGCTTCATTTCATCTTGGTTAGTTACAAAGAAACAAACGTGTTCAGGCGAGTTTGCCTGACACTTATCTATTTGATAATAGAATATATATATTCATTGTCAGCACTTCTCACCAGACTGTGGAAGCACTGAGCAGCTCTTTCAGCAGCATATTTTCTGTTTAACTTTTTGCCTTTTGCCTCTTTTTCCTGTATTTGTTGCATCTGGAGCTGCTGTAACAAGTGACTTTCCCTGTTGTGGGATAACTACAGTCCATGCAATGTAACCTAACCTGATGTGATTCTTCATACAGCTCCTTTAAAACAAACTGACATGCTGCAAAACATGCTGGTGAAATGAAGATACAAACACTCAGAATGTGAGTGTGATGAGAAGCTAAATGAAACCCTTCTAACGACACACGGTAGCTTCAGTGCATTTGAATGATTTAACTGCTCGATTGTCAAATTATCATCTGAACATTGTGTTCGAGCACATGATGTGGCTTCCTCAAGGATAAAATGTTCTGTCTCGTAGGAGGGCGATACTCTCAGATCCCACACGGTGGCGCCGTAGGACAGCGTTGCATCATTTTCCAGCATCCTTGGTGGTGGAAGTAGAAAGTGCAGACAGAGGTAGCTGCCTCCCTCCACTCATGGTCGTGACCTCAATCTGCTGGGAGGATGCACACAGCTGGCATGACTCGGCACTGTTGTCGGTCATCATTCTTGAGTTAGTCTGTCGGGTCGTGATCCTGTTTTCTCCAACGCTGGTGTGGTTTACTTGTGAAACTGCATAACCTAACGCAAAATAAACACCCTTTAAATGTGTTTTTATTGATTCTGCAAACGTCTTTTAAAACAAACCTTAAGATTTTAGGCCATGGTGATATTGTTCCCCATTTTTTTTAAAACATCTATATATATTTCATCACCCCTGTTTTTCCAGGGTAGGAAATAAAAGATATTCTAATAATTCTGTGGAATTTGTGTCGTGCCAGAGGCCGGTCGTTAGTTCATGTTAAACAGACTCCATTTACATTTTTATTTCTCTGTTAGCGGAGAAGAGGGAGGCGTCGAGATGAAATAAAAGTCATAAAGTCGGATCCTTTTTGGACTGTACGTGGAGTCTTTGCACAGAGAAGTTACAAAATCAAGCAGCGGACAGTCTCATTTTTTAATGTCAGGTGATTAATACATGTCAGTTGCCTTAAATGTGCCATAGAGCCCCTTTAGTTAGTTAGCTTCAGATGTCATTAGATTGATCACAATGCCTCGTTATTAAAGATCTGTCCAAGCCTTCAACAGGCAACACCAAGTAAAAGTAAAATCACGCTTGTTTTATTTGTACTTCCATGTTAAATCTTGCTACTCATTTTGCTTTTATTCATGCAGCAGCTTCAGATTTCTTTCCGACTGACCCATTTGTGTACTAATTAACACTATTTTTCAGACATTATATTTCTGAAAGCGAGACGCGGGGAAGCTGTTCGACAGTCGTGGACGGAGGCTGCGAACAGATTCATTGCCATGTATCACCTGTAACTGCTTCTCCCACACTGCGGATGAAGGGAGAGAATACAGATAACGGGGTGCTACGGATCCAAACACGCAAGTCTTCATCTATAATTGATCAAACCGCGAGGCCGTGACTTCTTCTAAGTAAGTGAGGCAGACGTGACCTCGATAGTCTGCTTCTAAAAAATCTAAGTGGAGAGACTCGGGAGCGTGTCGTCATTCTGCTCATGATGAAACACACAGAGAGCAAACTTAAAAAGAAAGATATTAAATAGTCCAACCAGCCTTTCTACTTCAGTTCAGTCACGTGGATTTGTTCTTCTAGACGCGGCCACGTGCTGTCCTGTCTTTAGCTGACATGTTCTTCCTTCAGGGCTCTGGAGTGAGAACAGGTCTCCACACGAAAAGGTGAAAGAAACGGTTGCAACAGAGTTGGGAAATTTTATTTTTCTGGTTAAAAGTGCCTTTACAGTACCCCATGAGGTATACAGTTTCTTGATGAGATGAGACGTGAGGTTATTTAATGACTGACTTCAAACGTTTGGTGTTCAAGACATTATCGCTGTACGGGGGGAGGGGGAAGGGTTGCACAAACAGTTGCAGAATCTCAATTTCATGGCACAATCTAGCGAGAACAGGAAAAAAATAATAAAAGAAGGACATAATGCTTCACATGATAAAACCCTGTTGTTTTGTTTTTTTTTCTAAAAGTGAGGATTTCATTCACAGTTGTGGTCCTATTTTGCATTTTCGCTCACGTTCCAACAATCACAGCACCAAAACTATCCCGTCACCCGTCCAACAAGCCTGAAGCACAAACCGTCTAAAACAACCAAAGAAAAAAAAAAAAAGAAAAGAAAACATCCTCGGTGAGGTTTTCAAATTTCTACCAAAAAAAGTCAACCATTCTACATATTGCTTATTTTATGGATGAAATCTGTGCAAAAAATCTCAGTGACAGTTAACCAAAAGTAAACCCACACACACACACACACACACACACCTGGGACATCACTAACTGGGTTTGTGTAAGGAGTGATATTGCACTGCTTCTCAACAAACAGGTGTTATACCGGTGGGGCCGGACCAGCGGTCAGTACACCCATGATACAGGCACCCACTGCGGGGTGGAGGTGGCGCGCTCCATGGCCTCCTCCACGCCTTTCACGCTTTCGTCCACGTCGTTGTTGACCAGGACCACATCGAAGAAGTGTCTATACGTGGTCGAGATGGTGTCCGACTCTTTCTGGATCATCTGCAGGTTTTCCGTCTAGGAGACAAAGACAGGCAGAGAGGGAGGGGGGGGTTAACGGTCGATGGCTGACGGGATCAAGGTGCTTCGAAGTACCGGAGTGAATTCGAGATAAAGAATTTTAGTACCTGAGCAGCTGTGTTGGTGGGAGCGATGAACACCACGAGAGGTGCGAAGTCGGCGGTCCGCAAGACCTTCAAGGTCTGGTTTAAAGAAATGTAAAAGAAAAGATAAGCAACTTGCAAAAAAAAGTGGAAGTGGGCAATTCAATCAGTGAAGTCTGGTGAAGTCAAGCAGACTCTGTAAATCTGAAGACAAGTCTGCTCGAGGGCCCGAGTGGACTGGAGGAGCCACAGCGCACCCGTAAAATCATTTATAATTGGAGGCTTATCTTTTTAAATTGTGGTCAATCTCACCATTTTGAATACTTTCAAAACAGCTCAAATAGGCATGAACGGTAATGTTGGCTCACCTGTGGCTCTACATCCAGCAAGGCGATTTTGCCCTGCTCGTGGATCTTCTGGATGGTCTCGATTTTGGTACCGAACATGTTGCCCTGGAAGCTGCCGTACTCCAGCAGCTCGTTCCCGGAGATGGACTTGGTCATGGCTTCGTTGGAGATGAAATAGTACTCCTGTCCGTTGTCCTCGTCCTTGCGCTGGGGTCTGGTGGTGTCTGCGGGAGAGAGAGTCAAAGACTTTAGCTGAAGAAAAAACGAAACAAATGCATCTTTAAAAGGAAAAAAAACAAAACGTCGACTCACGCGGTGCAGGATAGGAGAATTTATCAGGGTATTTGGTCAGGAGTGCACTTTTGATGTGTCTCCTTCCTACACCGGGCGCACCTGAAATGAGCCATGACATTTTCCATCAAACATTAACTTTCATCTCTGAGATCTTCAGTTACATAATCAAACTATCTTTTAATTGTTTGGACACTAAAACAAATGGACTTTGGGATATAAGTGGTTCCCTTATTATACTTTTTAAGGCTCTTACCGATAAGCACCAGAGTTTTTCTGTTAAAAGCCGGAAGCTGAACGACCTCCTCGTAGGAAATCACATCCAGCTGGTCAAAAACTGCGAGAGGAAGGATTTTGTTTGAGTCACACAGTAACACTGAGATACAGAAATCGCCCAGGAAACGAAACATGACTCCAGCGCTTCACTCACTCGAGCTGTGCTTGGCCAGGTACTTGTCTTTGCACTTCTTCTTCTTCCCGAACGGGCTGCAGGACTGGCTGCCCTCTCTGGCCTTGCTTTTACTCGCCACCCTCCTGAAGGCAAAAAAAAACAGAGATCTAGGTCAAGCTGGGAACATTTCGGGCTCAGTGCTGCGGTCCGTTGCTGATGCGGCACATCGTGTCAAATGTGACATGGCGGCGCGGGGATCGCTCATCGGACATGACGGAGCGTGTTTACCATTCCTGCAGCTCCGGGGAGGGAATCAGCCCGGCGAAGTCGGCGGCGCTGCTCTCCACTCGGCCTTGCCACCAGTTGGGATCCTGCTTGTTGATGATCTGGATGATGTCACCGGTTTGGAACTTCAGGCCCGCCTCTTTGCACGGGATGAGGTCATCCTTGGCGGGGTCATAGTCGAACTGAGCCCTCATGTACATCTATAGATTAACAGAACGTGATGCATTTACTTTTTGGAAGGAAAAAAAAAAAAAAAAAAAGAGCCCAGAAAAACATTTGCAGCGTCACAGCTTATTTGAACAGAACCAACGGGATCAATACTCTCCCACGACCTACAGTGTGTCAGCTGAGACAACACTATCTGATACCTGCGTGCTTATTTGATTTTGAAACCAAAACAGAAATATTCTACAGCTTGTCTCTGTCTGACAGTAAATACTCACAGGAAGATTTTCTAACACAGTCGTTTGTTTTTCTGCAAATGTTAATTCGCCCTTAAACAGAATTTACAAAGTTGGTGTTGTGATCTCGGACAGCTCACTCACTCACTCACTCGGCCTGAGGTTTAATTTATTCAATCATCGCTTCGCTTCCTGCAGCGACAGAACCAATATCCATCACACTCCAGATCAGAATAATGTGTGTGTGTGAGTGTGAAGCACCAATTAAGGCAATCATTTCCTGAAAATGTAATAAATTTTGCACTTGATCGAAAAACTTAATTAAACCCAGTAATGTAATAAAATGTTCAGACCGAAGACACTTTTACTTCCAACTTATTTTTCAAAACTATAAAATATCTTCGAAATGTAAAGTCTGTAATTATACAAACGTTTTAACACTGTTAGCGTCATTTTAGCCTCCTGAAAACACTGAAACTTGACACCAGTTCATTGTCTGGAAAGTTTATACATTCATTTTAAGGTTTATCGGAGACAGGAAGTGTTTTGTTGTTAAACGATCCCTGATTGGTCGATGTGGAAGGATCGTCCATTGAAGCAGTCACCGTCAGAAGATGGCCGACGTTAGACAAGTGAGCAACGAAGGAAATGTTCTTTTCCATCTGGTGACCGTACTGAACTACATTTAGTTTATTTAATTGCAGCCCCACTGATTATGATGAGGGAATACAATCATTTTCCAGATTACATTGTCTGTAAAATGCTATTATAATACAAATCAGGACATTTTATTTCATTACTGGTCAAGTTATGACATTATAGAGCCCTACTGATGTATCAGCCTATCAGAGATATACATCAGTATTGTTGTATATGTTGTCTCATGGTGATGAAAACTGTCATTTCTGATTAGAAAACTTTAAGTGAAGGTTGTTGTTTCAGTGCACTGGAAATATAGATTTATTGTGTTGAATACATTTAATGGGGTCACTGAAAAAAAATGTGTGTATCAGCTGATGTCTGATTTTGGCATCAACCCCAAAAAGCACAAATTTCATTACATTTCAAAGAAAATTCTCACATTATTGGGTGCTACATGACTCTTTTTCTTTATCAAACGATCAGTTTAATGTACGCATCTTAACTAAGCTGTCAAATATCACAACATGAACTCGTGTAAATCCCCCTCAGGATGAATTATCACTGATTGTTAGTAGAGTTCATGAACACTTGTGGTTTCCCCCCACCGAGTCGTTCCAGCGGTAGTCGGGTACACCGGAGCGGTCGGGGTCACCAAACATGATGTTCATTGAGCGTTAAAAGAATGAAAGGCGTATCAACTAAATCTACATATTAATGAACTACAAGCTTTGAAAGTAGACTGCCATCACTGACCACAGCAAAAACAAGAAGATAAAGCAGTGATAAAGTGTATAAAGATGAATGGTTGTTAAATTAAAGCTGTTTTAAATTCATATATGTTGTTAAAAGTCAGTAACAGCAGCCACTCGGACGCCTCAGGAGGCCCACGAATGACTGCCGGAGGTGATGACGTGTTGTGGCCAGTAGATGAGCAGCAGTGAAACACACTACTGACAGTGTTTCAAGTCAAAAACTAGCCAAAACTAAAGCGAGCGATGTGCTTTAGATTTTGAACCAATGTTATATAGTCACCTGGGCGGTTCACTGACTAACAGAGGAATTCCCCTAATAAAGAACAAAATAAATTGAAACACGGGAAAAGAAATGAAATCAAACCAGTGTTTGTAGATCGCACCACTACAAGTTACCATTGGATCTGAATGGTAAAAAAAAATAAAAAATACATATTTCTCAGTTTACTCATGCGAATTTGGGAAACACAAATACAAAAACAACACAAAACTCCAAACAAGAACAGGCGTCACAAGACTGAAGACAGGTGTGTGTGTGTGTGTGTTACTGCTGCTCACGTTACCTCGCAGGCTTGGGATCGACTCTGCGGGTTGGGAATGATCTTCATCGTGACGACTCCGTTGGTTTCTTTCTGTATGGAACACAAACGACACAGTTTTTACTCATACTCAGCTTTACAAACCGTAACAATTAAAGAGTCTCGTTGACTTTAGTGCCAAAGTCTAATCAGAAGGCATCAGACTCACCAGGATCTTCTGCAGCTGGTCGACAGATTGGTTCGTCACGCTTCTCCCGTTGATTTCGGCGATTTCATCCCCTTCATGTAAGGACCCTGCAGAGTAAAAAAACAAAGAAGCCAGGAGAAGTCGTTGTAACTCCAAATATTTCACACCTTAACAGGCTCAGCCGGCTTTATGATCAGCGATCTTGACACATCTTAAGGACTGAACAGTCTTTCTTTCCCTCCCACACTTTCTCTCGTTTAGTGAGACACTCGGTGGGTTTTTTACGGCGCTGTAGGAGCTCATCGGTGAGCCCGGAGCTTTTAATAACCTGCCTTTATTAAATTCGTTTGAGTTTGCTTTGTGCATCATCTCATAGTCTCAGATCATATGAGATGGTTTTTGAACTGCTTGCGGGAAGAAAACAAGCACCGTAGAGTCCATCTGTTCTCGATTAAAGGCTCTGTTTTTTGTTGCCTACTAGTCTCGGAGCTTCGGTTGGGTTTAGGGCAGGAGGTGCAGGAAAGGTAGGAGTTGGGTAGGAACGCCAGGGTAAGCCAATCAGAGGCAGAGTAAGAGAAGGAAAGAGCGAGTGGGTGGAGCTTGAAAAAAAGTGATCCAGACATGATTTGAGTGATTTCACAACGTGAGGAAGGGGATTTGATTTTTTTTCTTTTTTACTACTTGTGATTTCTTTCTCTGCAGATGAGTTTGCCATCAGTTATTTACTCATGACTAACATCACTCTTTGAGGAAATCTCTATGAAAAACGATGTGCTTTGTGGTTTGACCAACAGAAATGCAGAGCAGGTGGAGCGAAGTGAGCGACACAACGCTAAGCCTGTTCCCCGTTTTGCCCTGTTTATTCAAGTTAGGATAAAACACTGCGACAAACTACAGTCCCTAAACTGTCAGACACACACACACACACACACACACACTAGGTCAGAACTAACACCCGGATCAATGCATGATTAATTACCTTGTCTATGGATCATGCCCCCGTGCAGTATTCTGGCCACGGTACACTTTTGTTTGTCGTTGAGCTTCAGAGTGACTCCCTGCAGACAGAAAGAACACGTTCAACGAGGAAGAACCAGCAACATAAATGTGAACAAATATCAAGTGTGTGTGTGTGTGTGTGTGTGTGTGTGTGTTTGTGTGGAGGCAGATGGCGTACCATCGGCTCGGAGGGATTCTTCTCAAACGCCACTTCTTTCATCCTGGTCAGCTCTGCGCCGTTCATGTGTCCGGCACTCCCGTTGGTGTATACGTCAGCGCCTTTATTCTCATATGTCTGCATAGCCGCCTGTTAAAAAATAAAAAGACGCTACATTAATGTTTTATATCAGGAAAAAAAAAAAGACATTTAAACCTTCCTTTATGCAAAGAGTCAGATCACTCGGACAGTTGAGATGATTATGACACCGGTATCTTCAATAACCCTGCAGCGAAAGCCTTTCTGCCGACAGCTACGTTTCATCTGTAGTTTCAACATATGTTCCAAGGTTGAAAATTAACCAGGTGGTTATAACACCTCATTAACCGCCGTCCAGTGATATGCTCCGCCAGGCTCATGTGGTCATGGATACCAGCAGTGTCATCAGGCGATCACGTCAAAAGACAAAAAAAGCATTGAATGAAAAATAAGATGATTCTTTTAGACGATCTGTGACGAAGTGTAGTGTCCCAATTAATATTTTAAGTTTGCTACAGAGATGGAAGACAGAGCACAGCGGCTGGCTTTGTGGATCCTCGCAGTGCTTTTACACTCCAATGAACCCAAAAGCAGGAAATCCCCGTTCTCACACGGTTTCCAGGCCACTTCCAGAGATGGTCTCTCGTTCAGATCCTCTGATGAATAAAGACAATGCGAGAGATACAAGATAAACTTCCTGACAATGTTCCCTCGAGAGAGACGTCATTCATTGAATGCACATTATGAAAAAGTCCATAAAATGGCCTCTGAACTGTCATCGGAGACGTGATGAGCTGCGTCAGCAAAAGAAAAAAAGAACCTGCGTGAAAATGACACATCAGCACTGCTTCAGCAGAAAAATATATTATCTATCTTCCAGAATCAGCACGACAATAAACCAATAAATATTACTATCGCCTTCCTCCTCCTCCTCCTCCTCCTCCTCCTCCTCCCGACCTTTCACCTCAGCTTTGACACACAGTGCAGAGAAGCAGCTTGGTGTGTAACACAGAAAGGAATCTATACTGCATGTTTTCTTATGTCCTCCTAACTAAAACTATATATTCTCAGTTGACTAAATAACATGAGAATACAATTTCCCAACACATAACGATGTTTTACCCCGAAACCCCACCACTCTGATTTCAATCTCTGAAATCCAAAAAAGGTGTCGTATTAATGTTTCTAATCCTAGATCAGAACATCTCCTTCTGGAGCTGCTCCGAAAAACTAAACTAACTAAAAAAAAAACAAGACAGCAAATGTAATTTAGTCGAACCACATGACCAGCGTAGATAAACCAGATGAAATTCTACCTGCTGGAGGATCATATAATGACATTTATATTGTTCTTTCCCCTCCAGTTTTAAGAGGAAAAACTACCAGATAAGAATTAAATAGATACAAGATGTAAATTCAGTCATTTCTGGAGCTTCACAGCAAAACAGCATTACAGTATTTCCCTTTAACGACTGTAGTAGATGGAGACTTGCTTTAAAACAAATGGATCCATACAGCTCGTCCACTGTAATCCACGTCTCTGGAAGCTCCAGGATCCCAAATTGATTTGAGAAGACATTAACTGCACCTTTGTTATAGCTGCATCTTCACTGTAGCTGCTACCATAAACCCATATCAAGTGGGTGCAGAAGCTTGAAAAATTTGGGACCCTGAAGCGTCTGGAGACTTGGGTTAGGATGCAGGATAAGCTGAAAAGAATTTGCGATTATGTTTTTTTTTTTTTTGCTGTGAAGCTCCAGAAATGTTTTTGGTGAACTATGAAATGTACCCGACGTCCCCTCAGCATGTGGGTGAGCAGATAATGACTGAACTTATCCTTTAACTTTTAGAGCTACATTCACGCATATTTTTGCAGTTTTCTTCTCGAGCCACAGAGCAGGAGGCTTTTTGAGTGCCGACCCTCGGGACTGACCAGGAAGGGTAAAGGTTCCATCTAAAGGTCGAGCGTTATCGCCGTGATAACCTGCCTGAAGATATCTGAGGAATACTGACGGATCTCTCACAAACAGCAGGATACAGAGGACGTGTGTTTTTATGCTTGATTAGATTATCACAAGAAGGCATTTTTAATTAAGTGTCTCTCGTCATCGTCAGCTCTTATCACTCGGCGTAGAGATAAACACGGGCATTCATGTGGCTTTTTTTTTCCCTTTCTTTTTTTTGGCATTAATGCGTTTCCAATCACTGTGAACAGTCACGAAGCCCCGTCGCAAACTTGAATGCCAGCTGTGGGTGTGGAGACGCAACAGGATAAACAAAGAGCCAAAGGGTGGGAGGCAGGAAAACAAAAAAAACAAAAACAAAAAAAGCAGAGTGCTTCCTGTTCTGGACGTTCGCCCGTCTTAAATCTAAAGAAGACGCCCGGGTTGTGTTGGAAGCAGAGTGTGTGAGGTGCATCAGGATAACACAATGCACATCTAACGGTATCCTGACTACATGAGTGATTACATTATCGTGTCTCAGCTGCTCTTTCTCTTTCGGATGATTTGCCTTTCAATCAGGAGACATTCATTATTAACAGTTTCCCCCCCCCCCCATCCCTGTAGGATTTAGGGGCGGATCTCCTGCCAACAGGCGAAGAGATATTGATCTGGTGAAGGAACACAGTGGGACGTCAATACTCGACCTAGATGAAACTAAAAAGAAACACAGGGTGCGGGTAATGAGCCACTCAGAAATCTTTAACAACTACTCTGAACACAAACTGGGAGAATTTTGAGAGATTATCCACCGACAGCTGAAACATGACGCGTTAGCTCTCCTCTGGCTCACCTGAAGCTTCATTCATTTCAAGCTTTAAGTGTAACTCGGAGGTTCAATTTATACTTAAAAGGGGCACTGTGTAGTTTATTAATGAGATTATGTCTATATCTATCATTTATATTTATAATATCAATGAGAGATATGTTTTTTTTTTCCAGAATAAATCAGCTGTTCTCAGAGGAAAATAAGCTCCCGAGAAGACAGTTTGAAGCTAGAAAAGTGGCAGGGTCCGCCACATATAAACACACAAGTAAAACAGGATGAAACGATTAATAACGATCTCTCTCCTCTGACTAAGATGTCTTCCCTAACACTACATACTGCTCCTTTAACCTCCTCAGAAGGATTTATTATGTTTAACGGCACAAATTTAGACGTGAAGGAGTCGGTGTGCTCGGTTAAATGTGCAGGAGCGTCTGGGAGAGTTTGAGTGAGTCATTTTACGTTACATTTCAGCGTTTTTAAACTTATCTGTGCGCTGACAGAAGAGTCAGTAGCGGCAGTGAGCTGTGAAAGTGTGGCTTACACGACCAGTAGAGTAGCTGCCCTTGTGTTGAAATGCATGACTGGCTGTCTATGCAGGGCTGCAGCACAGTTAAGTCTGAAGTATGTGGGGGAGTCTGGAGAGCAGCTGGAACAAGCCGGCCTACTTCAGTCATCACCACCAAACTCCACATAAAGAAATCATAGGATGCAGTCAAATCAGCCCGATGTGGTTTAAAACCAACATTACTCTGCAACTGTGGGATGATGAGTCATGTGACCTCGCTTGAAGGACGCTGATTTCACAAATCAGCACTGAGCGAGATTGTTGCTCAGGGCTATTGAACTGCAGACTGCTGATGTCAGGAAAAGGAGTTTCCTCCCTTCAACGTTTCCCCCAGTAGCTCCACTGCTGACTTTTCAATATTTTTCAGAGAACAAGTTTAGAGCAGAGAGTTCCCTCGATGGTACCGGCTGTCAAACTGAGGCCTGGGGGGCCTGATGAGGAGGAGGGAGGAGGGAGGAGGGAGGAGGGAGGGGGGTCAGTGAGGATTTAAGTTGGAACTGTTCTGACTACTTTGTGGGTCAAACGCTGAAAGTGCTGCTGGGGGTTTTAAAAGGTGAAGTCAGAGGTTTCGTAACATAATCGGGTGTTGATGTGAACTTTATAGCTAAAAGAACAGCCTGGTGCTGTGTGTTGAGGTAAACAGCCTCAGCTTACTGCTGACACTAATGCCTCAGCAGCAGTAACAGCCGGAGGGGCCACATCAGGCTGGAGTAACTGTAACTTCTTATTTCCCTCCTATCTGACCTGCACATTGTGCTTCACTGCCACATCTGAAGATGACAATCACATATGACGGATTCTGTTCCGTTAACAGGCAGAATGCTTCATGATCTCAGCTGGAAAATACAGAAAAAAAAGAAAAGAAAAAAAAACCTCTTGACGTGTGAAAAATCCTCGTTTCCCCAATGTGTCCCAATTTTGAGAGGAAATGCAGAAGTGAAAATAGCAAATGCACAGTCTGCTGGGTCCCAGCTGAGGCTGAGTGAGCATTTACTGATCACAGACCAGCTGACAGGACCTACACGTACACTTCTTTGTTAAATGGATCCACACATTCAGCTGCTGCAAGTTGAATCATGTAAACACATCTAGGTCTATTCTTAGAAGGTCTTGTCGAGGGGGGGGATCAAAACCCCACAGTCATGTGGCCCCCTTCTCTGCTTCCCGGAAGCAAAAATGTAGTCCACTAACCACCAAAAGCTATGAAAAAAAAGAAAGGTAAAAAAAAACAACCCAAACAATAAAAAACGACAGCTTACCTTGTCAGACTTTGGTTTGTTTTGGAGGAGCTGCTCCAGGTACAGATCGGAGAGGGCTGTCCGGACGCTGCTCACAGACTCCAGTATGACGGCAGGTTCGTTTTTATTGGATTTTAACGTCATCTTTCCGTGTGAGCTCGTGGAAAGAAAAAAAAAAAAAACGAAAGAAAAAAAAAAGAAAAAGAAAAACCACCCTGTGAACCCGATGTGCCCCCGCTCAAGGTCCGCAAAGAGGAGCGTCCTCGGAGAGGAAACAGCTGATAAGGGAAGAGATAAAAAAAAAAAAAAAAACTCTACGTGAGATTAGAAAAAAAAAAAAAAGAGTCCAAGGTTTTTGTGATCAGCAGCAGGTGAGCTTCATGAGACGTGTGCTGCGGGAACACCGCTGACAAAGCAAGTAAACATGTATCTGACTGCTGCTGCTGCTCAGAGGGGCAGGCTCGTGCTGCCTTCACGCGCCCCCCAAGGGCTCGGAAATCCCATGCACTCCAGTTGTTTACGCGAGCAACGCATATGAAGTGTGGACCACACGGAGACGTTAAAACAAAAACAAAAAAACCAACAACAACAAAAAAAACGCAGTGTGGGGAAAAAGCCTGTGTTGGAGGTATGTGTTTTCGTAACGTTTAGGCTGCATTATGTAGGCTAGGCTAACGTTAGTTACAGCCTAGTGAAAGTATGCTGTTGTGTTTTTAGCCTAGCATGTGTTCATCTTAATATGTATCCATGACTAACGTAATTAAGATTGTTGTCTTGCTCCATAATAATATTTAATTAGCCTTTACTGTCTTATTTTACATTTTCACGTTGCTATCTTTAGCATAAACTCCTTTGCCCAAAGTTACCAAACTTTCCGCATATCTAATTTTCATGACAGACAGTAACAACCTAATTATAGATACGAATCGCCGCACATCAGCTTTGCCTTGAATTATAAGTGGCACCAGGTTAGCTTTGTTAGCTCTTAACTTCCCCAAAAAGACGTTTTGTGCTCGCTCAACGTAAACAATGGTATTTTCCGACGGTACGTGAACGCAGCGTTACCGCAGCGCTCTCAGCAGGGCTGCGCTAACAAGGAAGCAGAACATAACGGAGTCCTGCTGACGCTGCCTCCAGCGGATCACTGGGAGAAGATGTCCAGAACCGAACCGAACAGAACAGAACACCGAGCTGCACATCTTTCATGAATACAAATACCTAAAATATTGATATTAGCCCAGGGGCCCATCTGGGCTAATATTAATATTTTAGGTATTTGGAATCTTAGAATAAGTAGACTGCTCTTTTATTTAGGTACTTAAGTATAAATGCTAAGTGCCTGTAATTAGCCCAGTTATTGTCTTCTCATGCTCCTTTCTACTTCCACTGCATCTCTTTATCTTTTGTACATTTCCTATAAAGAACTTATAAAAAATGTGATGTTTCTGAAAGTGCATCTGGAATGGTGTTTGACTGAAAAGTTGATTAATCAGTTAATCAGCTGACAGCAAAGACGTTGTCATCGAATTCAATACCTGATTGAATCATTTAATCACATTAAAAAAAACTAAACAGCTTCACCACTGATTTCTCTTCAAACTATTTTCATAATGAATGTTTAGCAATGATGGAATGTAACTAAGTACATTTACTCAGGTACTGTAGTTAAAGGTGCAGTATGCAACAGTGACTAGGGTGCAGTAAATTGTCAGAGAAGCCGCTAACTGCCGCTAACTATAGTTGCCGCTAGCTAGTTAGCTTTGTCAGCTGTGCAGTTAGCAGTAGTTACTAGGACTACAGAGAACAGGGTCAGGGCTGTCTGGGTTAGCATGCTAACCTTGGTAGATATCTCTGCAACAATTTCTTAATATGACAGCTATTTATATGCAATGAGTACATATGTTCGGTGATTTAATTACATTTTCTTATTTACACATACACACGTGAAATTAAGTAACATTTGCGTACCGTACAGTGTGTCATTACTTCTAAAATAATGGATGAATACTTCCTCCAACACTGCTTCGTATATTCCAGTGTACAGTACAAATACTAATGTCGGCAGATGCAACAATAAGAAACACATATGCACTTTATTTTGATGAAAATCCCACAAAAGTGTAAAAGTACATGGATATATATATATATATATATATATATATATATATATATATATATATATATATATATATATATATATATATATATATATATATCCGGCATCTGTTCATCTTCTCTAATGGATCTGCTCCAGTTTCTTGCAGCTTATATGTCAGATAAAAAAAAAAATGCATTTACACAACCAGCACTTTAGTCTCCTGAAACAACACAAAAAGCCTCATCATCCCATATTGTACACATGATTTACATGCAAAAAAGGCATTTTTTTACATTGACTGTATGTGCAAATGTATCTGTAAAACCAACTGCATAACAAAATCAAGCTGACTCAGAGTGTTGAAAATAATGGCTGATGGATGTCACTTCCTGGATCAAAACATTAAATCTGCTCAGATGTTCTGTTATGTTCCATGTGTAATGAATGTTCTTGTGATGAAATGTATTAATTCATTTATTCTGACAGCAGTAGGGTCGAGGATATGACATGAAACAGCCAGGTATTCAGCCAGGTGAGCAGGTATGAGCTTCCGGAGGGGAACTCCAGAGGGAGCCAGCATACAGGTTTCCCTCTGCCATCAAACACTAACGTCACACTAAAGCAGAATCCATGAGGATGGTTACCTGTGAACATGCAGGTCATTTACTTTACATATCAGAAAAAAAGGCCTTTCAGACTGTTGATTGATCATCAAACACTCCTTCTGTCACAGCTGATTACTCTCTAGTTGCTCTGTTTTATCAGTGCCTGATTACATCGCTAACGTCTCCTGTCATGTATTGGTATTCCAAAAAGGCACCACCGTATATTTTTATTTTTAGATCTTAATGTGTTGCTGACTGTCGGCTTGAGTTTGCACCAAGTAAATATTATTATTATTATTATTATTACTGAAGTAGTGCTTTGTCTGCTGGATCTAATCTGACCCCAACTTGGTAACACTGTACAATAGCGTAAACAAAACTGTGAGTAGTTACAAAGAAACTAGTAAGAAATTAAGCAGGAAAGACTTGGTAATTAATGAAATCAGTAGAAAGTAACTTCTGAATAACTGAATCGATGACTATATATTGAATTATGATGAATTACTCATAAATGGAAGATACTATATAAATGAATCATTACTGAACTGTTCATTAATATCTGTGAATCGTCATACTGATCATTTTCTTCATGAGATGTTCCTGATTAACTCATTAATTACTAATAACTTATTCATTAGTTACTGTTCCTTTGTACCTCATGTGAAACAATACTAAGTAGCTACCAAACATGCTCATTAATTACTATTATTATTTGCATGTTAGTTAATTAATGTTTGTGTAACCAAGCAAGTAAAGTGTAGTTATCAATAAGAGTCATTAATTATTAATTACTTAATCATTAGCTACTTTTTTGTGCCACCTTGTGTAAAATCATATATTATACTGAGTAGTTGTTAAGTAGTCATTAAATACTATTAATTATCTCTCAATTGTCATCCATCATATTGAGTAGTTACCAAGTGTAATCACTAATTACTCATTAGTTACTATGTTGTGCCCCCTCAAGTACACATTTGTTTAAAGTACCTAAAAAAAGTGCCAACATAAAGAAGTAACGTCAGATAAATGTCAAGGTGTCCGGGCCTTAAACGCACCTCCGAGGTGCGCTATACATCCGGGCACTGCAGTAAAGCCAACCACGCATGCGCCAAAGCGCCCCCCCGCCCAGCCGCCATCCTGGACCCTGGGTGTCATGGCTACAACACTTCACCACAATAACGGGAACTACCATGCTGCGTTTAATCATTAACATCGTCCCGTGTCGGCGTCTTGAAACATTTTATGGAGCCCAGTCTCACTTCAGGTGTCACTTCGTGGACTCGGACTACGACAGGGAAAGTTTCAGGGGTTAATCAATTAGTTTAAGTTTAATAAGATTGTGTTTACGTACAGGATGTTGGGCTCGTTGATAAGGAAACTGCAGCCTGCGCTGAAACGGACTCAGGTGATGTGGAGCCACAAGAAGCAGATCCGTGCGGCATCGTCGGCGTCTTTTCAATTACTCGAGGACAGTCTCGGTGAGTTTATCACGTTTCAACCCCGATGTATGTGTGAATGTACGAGGCAAACCACTTGTTAACTCCTGTGTGTGTGTGTGTGTGTGTGTGTGTGTGTGTGTGTGTGTGTGTGTGTGTGTGTGTGTGTGTGAACTCACCAGAGCTTCACTATGGAGGGACACCGATGCGTTTTAACTACGTGTGGCTGCGGGACCACTGCCGCTCCGCCGCCTCCTACAACCCGCAGACCAACCAGAGGAACGTGGACACCGGGAGCATCGACCTCAGCATCCGGCCGGACAGCACCAGTGTGCGGGATGGTCACCTCGTCCTCACATGTAAGTTATAAAAGCAGGAAACACAACAAGAGTGAGTGGCAGAGGTGAGTGTCACTGTGATACACCTTCACCACAAAGTAATAAGTCTTTATACAGAGTTGGATTTCCAACCCACAGGGGCCCCAGAGTCCCCTCACGTCACTGCATGCAACATGATGGAAATTCATTGCAAATTATTAAATGGAAAATAATACAAAATCACCTCATTGTGGTCCTGCAGAGTTGCATAATCCTGCAGCCTTAAACTACAACAACCTGAGTCACATGCAGAAAACTGGCTGGGTTGTCGGGGTGTGACAGCACATCGATCCAGATCGATATATCGACTCGATGATTGACAATCCAAGGACATGGATGCAAAGTGAAAACATCGATTCATATAGGCCCTTTATTTTGGATTTCCCATGGCACATCTGCAGCCAAGAAAAATATGGTGAGGATCTTATTAAGTCAGCAGCAATGATAGACCTTCATGGTTCACGTTCATATTTCAAAGGCCAACATCTTTAAGTTAACGGAGATATTTGCATTTAGAGTCAAATCTGATGTATTTGACAGAGCAATTCAATTTTCCCTCTTTGATATCAGGTCATGACATTAACTGCACCGTTAACACACTGCCACAACATACATTTGTCTTTAAAGATGTAATATGTTGGAACTCTGCATTAAAATGTCTGAAAACAACAATGTTTTATGTTTAGTTGAGTTTTGTGATCACATCATTACAAACGTTTCCAGCAATCCTCAAACTAAGACGAATCCACGATGTACTTAAAGTAACTCTCGCTGTCGCTGCTGACAGGGTAGAGGAGTCAGCTCAAAAGGCTACGAATTTAAAACGCCACCTTATTCGTTAAGATCTGTGCAGGAGTCAAGTCGAGTTTAATCACAGGCTTGTTTGTCTTCATGCAGTCAGATTACTTTACCGTCACTAGCCATAAACACAAGGGAGGTCTCTGTGGATCGCTGCTGCAGACGGGTTGTTGGTGAAGAGAAATCTAAAAGTTAAAAAGTAATTTCTTAGCTCTGTAAACGGCTTCGGATCAGTTGCACCGGTGCACCTGAAATTAAGCAGGTATGATGAGTGAATTTGGCAGTGACTCGTTGGTGGAAAGAAGAAAACTAATCCTGATTTTTGGGTACGATCAGTGATATTTTTTTAGAAATTAAATTAAATTGCATCGGGTTCACCTGAATTATGTGCTGGTTGAGGTGTTAGGAGCACCAGTGCAACCAGCCCTGCATATCAGTAGTTGGTCGTGGTGAAAAAGAAATGTAAAAGTCATGGTTTAAGGCTGTTGCTCATGCAGTTGTGTCCCATAAAGCTCAACTTCCAATTCATCACCCACTGCTGTTCCCTCCAGAGGCCCCAGCAGGCTGAGTGGAAGCAGTTTATCAGGCCCAGCCACCGACTAGATGGAGCTATCCCTCAATCTGTCTCCGATGGCTGCCTGCACACACAAAGGGGAAAAAAGTCATGTGGGATTTAATTTCCTTCTTTCTGTCCCTCAGCAGCCAGGTGTGGAAAAGGAAAACAGGTGTTACAGCGTCCCTTTGCCAGCTGCTCATGTGCACCCTCGCGTTCTCCCCACCCTTGTGACCCCACAACATAGCTGGGGTCAGGTCTGACATGAGCAGGAAGGTAATCATAGCGCTGGAGCTATTTCATTTTAAAAATGGATTAGGCTGCATGATGTGGGGAGGTAGATACCATCACTGCAAGCTTTTAATACCACAGCAGTGCAGGCAGCGTCCTGCAGCTTGGAGAGGCCGGTGCTTTCTGTCTGTCTGGCTTGTGCGACACACTGATGCCTCCCTGTGTGCTGCTGGACTCCAGCGTTTTTTGTGGATGCCGGGCTGTGATGTGTCCGCCAGAGTGGCACTGAACCTTACCTAAACTGACAAACTGGGAGCCGTCAGCCCCGAGACAGTTTATGATGCACACACTGCTGTGGGTGTGCTGCCACGTGTGCCTCTCCCTGTCAGTGGTGCACATTCAAGGTCAGCTGAGTCTGGTGTGTGCACAGTCTCTCCACGAACACATCCCTCACTGACTCGCTTTTTTCTCAATGCTCGTTCTCAAAGGTTCAGTTTTTATGAGCTGCACTATAATCCCTTCATAACCTGCATGAAATGTACTCCTTTTTATATTCATGCATTTCAAACAGTTAAGATAAAGAGCCATAAAATGGTCACCAACAGTGACCTCAAGCATTGTTATACTTCAGACAAATTGGCTGTGCAGAGTATTGAGTCTTAACTTCCCTAACAGGGCTGGATTAACCCACCAGGAGGTAAATTGAATTCGTTCTGTGGGCCCCATAATGACCCCCAACCCAGTTACCTTGTGCTCTTTTTGCAAACTGTGTGTATCCTGCTTACTTTGAGAACTCATCACGAACCGAACACATTTCCTCACATATTCTGCCTCGAGTTTTCTGTGCATCAGATTGTTTCTTTTGCAGTTTAGATAAATATACATTAACTTTGTATAATAAAGGCAGATTTTGACACGGGGCCCTTGAGAGGACGAGGCTTTCAGCAGTTGCACTTTGTACAGCCGTGCATTGCTTGTACCTAACAATACATACGCTTTTTCTTTCTTCTGTTCCCAATTATGCTTTAACCCTCCTTAAACAACGTTCTCCAGTAATTAATTGCACCTAATAATAGTTTACGTTTCTGTGTCCCAGGGCCGGATGGTCACGTGTCAGAGTACAGCCTGAGCTGGCTCGCCGACCACAGCTATGAAACAAAGAAGCAGAGCGCCGTCCAGCCTCGCATCCTCTGGAACTCGGACATCTATAAAAACCCAAACATACCTTCTGCAAAATGGGACACGTTCATGAACAGTGATGACGAACTGAAGAAGTTCCTTCAAGACTACGTCCTGTACGGGATCGCGTTTGTAGATGGCGTCCCAGCTACAGTGGAGGCCACAGAGGCCGTCACCCAGAGGGTCAGTCTCATCAGGTACCAAGACCGGACTTTATCGGTCCGTGTGAACCTCCTGTAAATTACATTGTCAAGCCACTAATCCCTAATTGGCCATTTGCAGTCAGCGGGCAACATTCATTTATGTTTTTTTTTTATTTTTTTTTTATACTTATCCACAAGGGAGACTACATATGGAAGAATGTGGTCTTTCACTTCAGATTTTTCCAGAGGAGACACTGCGTACAGCCAGCTGGCTCTGGACCGTCACACTGACACCACATACTTTCAGGAGCCATGTGGGTAGGTGCAGGAGACGTGGACTGTGGGATTCGAAAGCAGCCCAGAGTTTTGATGATGAATTGCAATTGAAACCCAAGAAAATGTGCATTTGAATAGTAGAGTTTGTAAAAACAATTTATTGTTGCAGAATCCAGGTTTTCCACTGCCTCAAGCACGAGGGAACAGGCGGCAGGACACTACTTGTCGATGGCTTCTATGCGGCCGAAAAGGTTCGCCAGCGGTCTCCTGAAAACTTTGAGCTGCTCGCCAATATTCCCATCAGGCACGAGTACGTGGAAAACACAGGCAACCACCAAAACCACATGACGGGGATCGGCCCGGTGCTCAATGTGTATCCTTGGAACAACGAACTTTACCTTATCCGGTACGTTTGATTTCATCTACCAGCGTACTACTTGATGTTAGCTACAGTTAGCAGCACGTAGCCGTTACTGTGTGACATGCTGCCCCCTGTTGTCTTGGAATATGAATTCAACAGGTATCTTACATATTGCACCTGTAATGTAGCGCTTGAAAAACCTTTGCTTTGTAGCACTCACTATATCATTAAAGGAGCATGTGGTGGCCTGATTAGCAGTCTGTACCTGGGCTGGGAGCCTCAGAGGCTCAGAGGCTAGCTAGAGGATAGACACCTGTTATTTATTTATATGATTTAAACAAAGATTCGTACTTGTGCAATAAGTCTTAACATAATGGCAGACTTTTCCCAGTAGCTGGTTCGTGGTACGCTTTTTGCTGTTTTACGTCATCTGAAAGGGATATTATGTACTTTTAAAAGTGTGATGAAATGTTTTAATCTTAAAATCAACAACAATGCTGTTTCTTTTTCCCCCAGATACAACAACTTTGACCGCTCAGTGATAAACACAGTCCCCCATGACGTTGTTCAGCGGTGGTACGTGGCACATCGAGAGTTAACGACAGAATTAAGGCGGCCAGAGAACGAGCTGTGGGTGAAACTCAGTCCAGGCAAAGTAAGCTTCACTTCACTTTTTTTTTTTTTTTTAAATCTTTGCATTTACAAAAGATCAAGCCAGAAAACAAATGTATAAATGCCTCTCCAAAGGTCAGTTTGAACTGATCGATTTACAGCTTTAGTGTGATTGAAAAGCAAACAGAGAGATTTAAGTGTTATCTAAGGATTTCACCCTCTCTTGTCTTCCATGAGGTGATTTTCATAGATAACTGGCGTGTCCTGCACGGGAGGGAGTCGTTCACCGGCCTGAGGCAGCTCTGCGGATGCTATCTGACCAGAGACGACATCCTGAGCACCGCACGCTGCTTCGGCCTGCAGGCCTGATCCTGGGCGTGAAGGTCCCTCCACTTTCTGTGACTTGGCCTACAGTGTATTAAGAAAGCATTCAAACACCTTCACTTTTTTTATGCATACTACATTATGTGGAAGCATTACAGCCTTGAGTCCTCTTGAGTATGATGCAACAAGTTGTGCCACTCCTGCTAAATGATTCATGCTAACTAAGAGGTTTGGAATCAGTCCAGGAGATGAGATTACCTCCTATGACTGCATGGCTGCAACACGGCTGCGAGTTATGTCGACCTTAAACAAATGTAATCATATTTAAAATTACATGTAAATATAGGTGCCTAGATGAAAAGAAGAAACACTAAATTCCCCTCCGTTTATCTCTCCTTCAACCCAGTCCAGTCACGCGGCTGAAAACAAAGCCTACAGTGTGATGCTGCCAGCACCACGCTTCATCACAGAGTGCATGTCCGGTTTCCTCAAGACACAACGCCCAGAACTGAGGCCCAACAGTTCAGTCTTGGTGTCTGTGACTGAGGAGAGGCTTCAGTCAAAGACACAACGGCTGCACTGATTGTTGTCTTTAGAGGATCTCTGGGGCTCAACTAGAGTGATCATCTGATTCTTACTTAGAGAGATTTTAGACAAGTTTGATAATGATTTTTAAGGCTGCAATATAACAAGCGATGGAAGAGTACAACAGGACTGAATACTTTCCGAATGCACTGTACAACAGAGATTTAATTAAAATTACACTGAAAGCACAGCTCAGTGCCATCGATCATGTCTCACTCTTTGCACATATTGATTGTTTTAGATTGTAGTTGGATCTACAATCAAGGCTGTATGAATGTAATCCTGAACTCCACTTGAAACAACAAAACGTGTACGTTTTCAAATCGGTTTGTTGTTTCTGAGCTCATAAAAATCATGTAAGCTCGTGAAAAATGCATAACAGTTACAGCTAATTACACCGAAGCCATTACAGCTCATCCTCCGGGAGTCGTTAAACGTCTGTGCAACATTTCATGCTGTTCCTTCCAAATGTTGAGATATAAACTCGACAGCCTCTCTTCAAAGGACCAAATGTAAGGAATTAGATCTGGCAGTGACTAATCAAATTTACATATTTGCACAATATGTTAATTAAGTTTATTTTTGACCTATTATCTGAAATGTATACCTTATATACCTTATAAAACCATCAGAGAAATCTGGGACAAAAATATTGTGCCTTCAGTGGATAAAGATAGTGAATCTGTCCCAAATTTCTGCCACACATAACCATCACCAACCTGTATTTGAGCATGATAATGGACAAAACAATATGTGGGACATTATGGCTGTGCAGACTCTTTGCATTATACATGCAAATAAGAATGCGAAAAGCTAGTTTTAGCCAAGTTATGTTGGTGCTAGTCGATTCCCCATCTGGCTCCATAAAGATGTCAACCAGCTTTCCTACAGGAAACATATTGAAGGTGTTGAATAATCATACAACTGTGGTATTGGCAGAGAGACAGCAGGGTTGTTTTGTATTACGTTTATATATTTAGCTGTGTCAAGCTGTTAACATTCTTATTTATTTATGGTGAAATACAAAAATGATGAGTAATCCATCCACAGCAGTGATTCCTGGCTTTTTTACTCATCCCCCTGCAAGCTGTCACCACAGTTTCCCTCTTAATCTTTTATAAAGTAATACAAAAATTGGTGAATTATATGAAGACTACACATGTGCACTGGCCAAGATATTGAAAAGTGAACTCTTATTTTGAAGGAGAGTCTGCAGGAAAAGAGTATCTGACACTTCAGTCTTCTCTTTAACGGAGGGATTTCCTGTTGAACGGACAAGACGGGGACGACAGTCGGGCTCATGTCACAGTGCTCGATAGGACAGTTTGATTTCACGTCACTCAGCCTTTGAAAAGATTTGATATCACCAAAGAAACACACACAATGAAATCTCCATGGAGATCTCAGGGCCTCGAACCTGAATGAGAGCTGCAGCATCACAGTGTGAGGCTTCACTGTGTGTTTTGCTGCCACCTAGATGACACTTGATATCTACAGTTATGGTCCAGACAGGAAAGAGCTCCATGACTCAGCGACTGGAAAACATGCTCTTTTATTCAATCAGGTTTTTACATAAAATAATTACACGTCAAACACGTTTGTATTGACCCGATAGCCAATTGTAATATTTTTACTTCAGGTGTTTTATCACTGTGAAGACTTAAAATTGAGTGTTTTAAACACAATAATGTCTTTCTTTATTTAAAAAAAAAGTCATTGTACATGACAAAAAAATGGAATATCACATTTACATAAATGTCCTGTAGAAGCTCTAAAAAGCACTAAAACATTATGTCTACATTTAAGCCAATGTTAAGCAGAAATAAAAAGTCACATGAAAAAAAAAAGGTGTTAAAGATTCGATCAGTGATAAGAACAGAAACCCTCCAGATTCAGAAAACACTTCAATCTTCAAACATTAGCTCCGTCCCACTGATTCCCTTTGAGGATGACGCATGTTGAAGCCTGAACATCGCGGACTTCCTGTTGCTCTGACGTCGCTCCAGCTGTTTTTTATTTTTTTCCTTTAGGCTCCCGGCTCATCCTCCTCAGCGTGGAGGCTGCCGGCTGTGGTTGCCACGGCAACGCCGTCAGAGGCTCCCTGGGCCCGCGGAGCGCTCCGCCTGGTGGACGGAGAGAGAGTTGAAAGTCACAAAACTCAAAAAAATCAGAGACGACATGATGATGAGACAAAACAACGTCCAGGAGGCCTCAGTCTCACTTCATCTCGTTGCCCTCGGCCGCTTTCACCGCTCTGTACTTGTGTTTCTTGACGGAGTGAGCGATGAACCACACAGCCAGGAGGATCAGGACGAAGCCGAGCAACGCGCCGATCACAGCGCCAGCAATCACTCCATCTGACACATCTGCACAAAACAAGACATTTTCACATCCATTAAAGGAGCATTTTATATGTGTTTGGGTTTGTTTTTCTTTATAATAACCATCATTAATAAATAGTAAATGTAGAGTTTGTTATTAAACTGTTAACAAACAATTAAATGCTGTGTAAACCATGTATTAAGCAACTGTTTATTGTAAAGTTGCATTTGCACTACTTTGTAAATGATTGATAAATACTGTAATCTATAAACATTATTAGGGTTGCCATTATACATTTGCAACTGCTGAATGAATTGTTTATGAAGGATTTCATTGTTTAACAGTGAGATATTTACTATGAAAACTATATCTACCAATGATGGCCGTGATAAAGTACTTTTTGTTGTACATATTCTCAATAACAAGAAGCTCCAAACACACCGGGGTTCAGCTCTACGGCGCAAACTGCAAATCCCACAGCGTTTGAAGCGTTGCACTGGTACTCCCCGAACTCAAACTGGGAGATGTTTCGGATTTCCAGGATTCCGGTCGTGGTCACTGCAGAAACAAAGTACACACACAATGTTATGAGAGGATGTTTGCATACGTGTTAACAGTAAATATCAAGTGTAAGCCAAAAGTCGTACTTGAGTAAAAGTAAAGATATTATTCAAAATATCATAAAAAGTTACCCAGACGAAGAGCACTTGAGTAAAAGTGTGTGATATTGTGTGTGGCTACTTCACCATCAATACTATTTTTTGCCAATAAATGTAGCTACTTGTACCAAAAGGATGAGTAAAAGTAAATGATACATATATTAACATCTATGTAGGTACATACTGAATACTAACAATAGTCATGTCATCCGTTTCCTGGTTCTCACAATCAGTGTTTTTGTTTTTTTTTGTTTTTTCTGATTGTCAGTAAAATAAATTAGTTTAAAAAAGCTCTACTTTGGCTCTGACACAGCTACAGTAGTCGTATGAATGGAGCGTAGTGAGTAAAATAATATAGTGTCGTGGAAGTATTCAAAAAAAACCTTACCAAAGTAAATGTACTCGCAGAGTAAATCACAACAACACTGACATGCAGCCCTCACCTTTTCCCAGGATGGGCCTCCTCGTCTTGGTCTGATCCAGTCTGGTCCAGGTGTACTTGGGCTGAGGGCTCCCACGCTCGCTGTGGCAGGTCAGAGTGACCAGGTGACCCGACTCCACATCCCCGTGGACGGAGCAGTACGGAGAAGAGGGCCTCTCTGAAAAAAACACCACAACAGGAAGAAGGTGTCAGTTCGGTAGGCGACTTTATGTTCTCGGAGTGAATTGATCGGCTTTCCTGAGAGGTCGGGTTACAGAATTTGAAGTTTGAGGTCTGTGAGATATGTTCATGTTTACTGGGTCATTCAAATATATGGAATATATGATGTAGTACACACTGTCCATCGCTCTGTCAGTCACTGCCAGTTTAATCCAGCCAGTGTGAACATACTGACAGACAGTGGTGGAAGAAATACTTAAATCTAAAGTCCCACTTAAGTAAAAATATAAAAGTATAATCACCTACATGTTGTCAGAGTTCTGCAACAGTGGGTCACATAATGAAGCACGGGTCCAACAGCTCCACCTTGTGGCCATTAACAAAATGCTGCCACATCTATTATTTGCATGATTAATTATGATGCTGGCTGGTTTCAAGTGATGTTTCATTCCTCAGATTTAACTGGCTGAAGAGCAAAATGATCCTTATTAACAGGACTTTGATTATCTTACACATCACTCGACGCGAGTAATGGCAGCAGACGCAGCAGTAACAACTGAGACTAAATCAGTGTGTTCGTTAAAGGTGAAAACTAATAGTAATCTGCACAGTATTGTGCCTAAATCACAGCCGTTACTTTAGAAAACACACTTGGATTAAACTGCAATCACAACTTCAGAATTGTTGCTATTATGAGAGATGGGAGTCGTAATGTGTATTTCTTGGACCGTTATTTAAACCACACTTTGCTTATTTTGAAATAAGTCGCATCAAGATTGAGGTTTATAACTCTTTATAACAGCCATCGTCAATAAAAGGTCAATTTATAACCAGTTCAACTTAAGTTAATAGTTATTAAACAATGAAATACTCTATAATTAATCAGAACTACACAGTCCTCACTACCCATTTACAAAATATCATCAACATCAGTTGCAACTTTACACTAAACATTTTGTTTTATAAATGGGTTTATAAAGCATTTCATTGTTAAAATTAAGTTTAATCATTCATTAATGATGGCTGTTACCAAGCAGGGGAGAAGATAACGTGTGCATCTTGTTTAAGAGTTAAAATGGCGGATTGTTTGCTTATTGTTAATCAAACAGGAGGTCACATGTCTTTCCATTAGTCATCGTGAGGCAGGACTCACAGCTCTCTGCTCCTGAGTTGTGACTGAATCCTTTCTGAGCCTCTCCACTAATCGTTGGGCTTTTCAGATCAGATATACATATTTTTTTTTTTTTTATATCTACCGTGTTTTCCTGACAGTTGTAATTTTACCATCGACTGCTCACTCTCCTGTAATGTAACCGCAACTCTGCGTAACAGTCGGTGATGATAAAACAAATCTTTCATCCGTGGATAATCAGCGTGAGAACAGCCGTACATATTCATACGGCATGTATGCAAACATTCTTCATGAAGTGTGTGCTCGGCGTGCAGCAGATGCTGATGTATACTCTGTATGCAGCACAAGGATGCAGTCACAGTCCTACTCTAATTTCCAACACTGACAATGAGGAGACTGCTGCAGTAACCATGGAAACTGGTGAGGAGGATACCGAGGCCTGCGTGGTCGTCCCCCTGCATGGTAACTCGGTGAATGGAGCGGATTCAAACTGAATTTGATTCCCCTTAATCGCAGCGTTCAGGGCCACTGTTTTAATAGATGTGTTAGTGTTGCAGCACTGATGACACGTACAGTGATCTCAGATGGCGCTTTGAAAAGCAAAGCACCGTTGCTCTGGTTACAGTTTTTACATACGGGCAGTAATCCACAGAGGCTGATTTTGAACTGCGTACTCTGGCTCTCCCTTTTCAGGTGGCCACACCTGTACGAGCAGGAGAATAATGGCTGAGCACGCAGCGCCAGGTTTCACAATTAATGGTTAGTTTAAAAGCGGAACATCAGAGCACAACGCTGATACAGTCACAATCCACAACTTCTGCTTTTCTACCCTAAGTCCAAATATTCAGCCGATACTGCTGATGGGTGTGTCCCACTATACACTCTCACAGTGGTACTGATTATCTTGCCTGATTAAATCGAGACTGATGTTTACAGATTATATTCGTTCACACTCAACTCTCTTGACTTTTAAAGTAGCCTGAATATTTCTCAAGTTTGCATTTGCAAAATATTCAAAGCTCCTGCATCCGTGAACTTTCCTTTAATGATTGACATGGCAAATGTTTTTTGAAAATGTCTCAAAAAAAACAGCTGGTTTTTGTTCTATATTTTATCGCCAAATGTTGCCAACAGTCAGTCAAACGCGGAGAAATCCTTAATTCTGAAGGTAATGGAGTGTTTCATTGGGTCGCCTGTTGTTATCATTTCCACCCGGAGAGAAAAGGAAGCAGGTCGGTGAACGTGACTGAACACAATGTCACCTCGCCCATGAACGCTTCTCCCTGAGTCACGTAGTCATGCAATGGATTTGAACACCTCCCATGATCCCACACTGCCTGATTCTTTTGTTTTGACTGAGAGTGTTTCATGTTGTGTATTTAACATGTTTATTAGAGTTAACAAAACTTACCCAGGACATTCACCATGATGTTGACCTGAGTCTGCCCGTCCACGTCAGGGATGTTGTGAACATCGCAGGTGTAGACTCCGGCGTCTGATGTCTGCATGTTGCTGATTATTATTGAGGCGTTCCTGGTCGTGGCGGGAGACGGCGGCGGCTGCAGCCTGCTCTTGTATTCATCTCCGATAATTTCTTTTCCTGACTGATAGTAATACACCTGGAGGCACATGGCAACAGGTTAAACACAATGAAGACACTTGATATTGTTCACACCAATATCAGAGAGGCTGGGGCTAGTTTCTAAAAAAGAAACATTTGGCATTTATCATTTAAAGTTAAAGCTGTCCTCAGTTGCCCTACACTAGAATGACTTCTACATTATTGTTCCTGTTGAATTCATTTAAAAACCCTGAATAATAATCGCGCTCATCATTCAGGAGGGTGTTTTATGCTAAATTAGCTTTTATCTGACTCATCAATCACAGCCTTTGTTGACTCAGTGAGGTGTGACCCAAACAGTCCGGCGCCACAATGGACAAAAGAGGAGGGAACCCGTGTGTGAGCGCGCACCAGATGCAACTTTAAAAAAAAAACAAGTGATTTTTTTTTTAATATCTTTGAAAAAATGTTGAGCTCCTTCATGAGATATCACACCACCCGGTGTGAGTCCAACTGGCCTGCTGCTTTTTTAATAATCAGGTTCAAACAGCGACATGCCTCTCCTGTATTTGCAAACTTGAAAGAAGCACTGAAATGACTGAAGTCTTTACAGTACCACTCAAAGCCTTGTGCAGTCATTGAACAAACACGGTGAGCTGCTGGACTTCAACCAACTCTAGAGACAAAGGAGCCGCTTTGTCCTCTAGGAAATATTATGTTCGATCTCACTTTCTAACAACAAAGGAAGTCACTACATCCTGATCCACCTGGTAATTTTCATTTTAAATCGAAATCTGAGCACATCAGAAGTGCCTCTGAGGTCCGAGCGTGCGTGTCTACCTGCTGTGGCGTCATGTCGGACCTTGAAACGAAGTCCCACTGGATGAGGAGGCCGGAGGTCTGCTGAATGGTGTCAAACGTACACTGGAGCAGGACGCTGCCACCCGTCGTCACGTTGACATATTTATGCGGAGTGCTGACTGTGATCAGCTCCACACATCCTGCAAAACAACATCACATTACAAGAAAAATTTGATCCGAAGCTCATAGCTCTTGACTTGAAGCACCATGAAACACAAGATAAAACAAGTCATTAAGAGAAGTAGTTACCTATTGTGCTTATAAGCACCAACAATGGCAGCGTGGAGAACATCTTCACTGGACTGAACTCACAGAGCTTCTGAGCTCTCTGCTGTACAGCGCCGACTGTTACAAGCGGCCCCGGAAGAGAGTCGAGAGTATCGCAGGCAAGGTTACAGTCAGCCTGGTTAATGGACTGGCTGATAACTGTGCATGTTGATAACACGGTGTTTGCATATCCATGTTTGCCAGACTGGGTGTGTAGATTCTGTTGTTTTTCAAAAAAAACAAACCAAAAAAAAAAAAAAACCCAACCGTTAATAGTTTTGGGTGGGAGCAGATGAAAAAATGAAAGATGACGGAAAACATTCAGCTACGATACGATGCAGAGGGTTTATTTTAAATAAACCCCAGATTACCACAATAATTACACCAAAATTGATCTAAATCTACCCCAATATTATTTATTGATAACATTCTGCTATTTTCCAGTAAATTTACGGTAAAGTCTTTCATACATTTCCAGGAAACTTCCAACTGGTTTCTGCTTAATGTCGGCTAATCGGGCGATTTTAAGTTCCCAACTAGTTTCTGTCACTTCTACAGGTCAGTTAAATTCTCACCAATTCAACAACCAACAGTCTGAAATGCATTGTTATCCCAGAATATAAACACAACAGCGTTTAGCTTGAGTTGTGTGAGGGCAGGCCTCCACAGGCAGGGAAGACAGTCACTTGGTTTCTTGATTACGAAGTCGTATCTGTTGGTATTTAGCGACTCATGGTAGCTAAAGAAAACTGACTAATAATTTTAAGTTATTACTGTGCTGTGGAAAGTCCTTATTTCAAGATGTAAACATTATCTAGCTATCAGAAGCTTTCACCAGTATTAAATCATTCTCTCCTCAGATTGTTTCTTGTGTTTCGCCTCTCCCCCCCTTTTTTTTTGCCTCGTGTTAAAGGTTGTTGACTTTACACGGCAGGTTAGGGACCACAGTGTGCTGCGACACCGATGGTTAATTCATTTTTCAGTGCTTTGGCAGTAGTTTCACCACAGCTCATCACTCCATCCTCCTTGTCTTGTAAGTCATTCTGGGTCAGGGCTTTTGGCGACGGAATTAATGTAATTTAATCTCCACCTGGCCTTTATCGCTCGCCTCAAGGAAGTGTAAGCCAGAGCACTGCAACATGCAGCTTATCATTGGGGAGTTCACTCTCTGCTGCTGCTTGCTTAATAAAGGCAGTTTCACCTCTGTCGTTCTCGCTCACACGGCGTAGAGCACAATGCTGCTGGAGAGTCAGAGAGAGAGAGAGAGAGAGAGAGACAGTGAATCACACATGATTAATTGTCTATAATTACCAGAAGCTGACATAAGTGATTAACAATGTGAAAACTGTTGATCAGGGGTGACTGGAGGGGTGAGGGAGGGAGGCAGCGGGCGATGTGGGGAGTGGAGGGGAGGCGTGTAGAGCTCATTATCCAGAGGACACTTCCGTGATAGGTTGGGAAGCGAGACGATGTCAAGACTTTCGCCTGAACGGAACAACATGTGTCGGCAGCTCGGGCAGAACAGCGTGCTGCAGCAACGAGAGGCAGTCTTTGAATAAATGAAATCAACAGCGTGACTCATGAACAACTCATCAGAAACCAAGACCGAGAAAGATTTATGAAGAATCGAGTTGCCAGCATGAGTAAATAAGTGATAAAGAAGGGGGTGAATGAATGTTGCATTTTGTTCTGATTCCACGAAGTCAAGTTGGAAAAATCAAAACCAGACTGTTGTTGGAAATGTTGCTTATACATTCAGACTTGTTCATCGCACCAGGAAACTTTCTTAGTCTGACATGTCAAACACATGATGTTGTTTAAAACCTGCAAGTCAGTTTTCTTTTTGTGAATGACTGTGAAGCTTTTTACGAAAATATTTTTTGTCATTTGGTGTGCAAAGTTTCGATTTAGGTTTTACTATCTACATTTATGGTTTACACAATTTTTACCAAAACAGAGAAATATCATCTCTAAAATTCACTGTATGAGGACAGTAGACATCATGTTCTGTCATTATAATGTGAATTAAACTTCTAACAAACAGCTGTGTAAAAATATCTTCTTGCTGACTTTCTCTTTTGCTTTAATTCAATGTATAATATGTCCCAAATGTTTCCAACAATGTTCATACCTGGAGGAATCCACAAGTTTATCCAAGGTAACGTGTTTCAATAGGTGGGTCAGTTAAGGTCGTTAAAACTTAGCTAGCTGTGGAGTTAAAAATAAAAACTTAGCATTTCTCGTCTCAAAGTCAATGAGGTTTTTGAAAGGGTTGTTGGTTGAATGCCTGAAATAAGGTCTGTGGTTACCACCAGCTAAAAGATATTTAAACTTTTTCTTCTACTAGTCAATCAGTTTACAGAGATGTGTACGGTAATTGTGCGGTGAGACACTTGTTGACTACAATAATAGAAAATCTAATTAAAAGTCCCACAAGGTTTTTTGTCGAGGGATCCAAGGTGATGCTAACTTTCCGGGTTATCCTCCAAAAATCCGTACAGCACTTCTATCATGTTTTAAGATTAGCTTGCTAGCATGCTAATATTTGCTAATGAGTGCTAAACACAAGTAAAAGTTGAGGCTCTATCTATCTATCTATCTATCTATCTATCTATCTATCTATCTATCTATCTATCTATCTATCTATCTATCTATATTGTTAGTATCAACACTTCGGGGATCAATCCGCCCACGTCTGATAGACTGTAGTCATTATCTGATTAATTCACCCTCTTAGCACTTGCCCTCCATCATATCACCATCACATTAATGACTCCTCAGTTACTACTTTGAGAGCGAGTTTGGAGGGCCGATGACGAATCCGCCCCCCAGCGAGCACAAACGTGGAGGGAGCTGTCTCGCACAGTGAGCTGAAGTTTGCCGGGCCTGGAACTGTGTCCTACTCAAACCTCCAGCAGGCTTCAGTGTAATACCTCCACACAGACTTATTCATCCGCCCACTACAACCAGTGTTTCCCTGTCAACAGACTGTGAGGAGGTGTGAGTCAGAGCTTTGGCTCAGAGACAGCGAGTACACATTTGAGGTGTGGTGTTTTTCCTTTCCTGTTTGACGGACCTGTCTGAGGGGATCTTCTAGGTTATAACAACAGCATTTAATCATGTATGCGTCAGTCGATTAATGCAGTGATCTATGCATTTATGTTATCTGTGTTTTGGTCGTGATGCTGTAAATGCCATGAGGAAGACAGAGATGCAGCTCAGAAGTCGGCCACCAGATGGCAGGCCAGGCTGTTAGATTTGGAGTGTGTGTGTGTGTGTGTGTGTGTGTGTGTTGATGGGGTGAGGGGAGCGCCAGGCAGCCGTTGGCAACAGAGCCGAGAGCGCCCCACTCCGGCCTCGCTCCTCCTCCTCCTCCTCCTCCTCTCCTGCTCTCAACTGCAAAAATATACAGGCCAGACATTTAGCACGACTTTATACTATATTGTCCCTACATGCACCAAGCAACCGCTTTTTAAAATAACATAAGGACGGTACAAAAATCAAATTCTAATGCAAGAACAACAACACACGACAACAAACGGAGGTGTGAATACATCATCCGACACGCTTGGGAGTGAAAGGTCTCCTTTGCGTTGCGTCCTCTCTTTTCTTGGCATTAAAAGCCGGACGCAGTGACACTGAACTATCAGCTCACATCGGCATCAAATGCACACATGAAACAGCGCTTTGACAGAGAATGACACAATTGTGCAAATAAACCTGAAAAAAAGAGAGACGCTGATAGTCAGAGGCAACATCTCCTGATATGTTTGTCATCTTTGGAAGTACAGAGAAGGTGACCTATCACGAACTGTCGAAGGATAAGAGCATGAAACAAGGGCCAGAGGAAGGGAGAGGGTTTATATCAGCAAACCGTCTAATTGACAGCCTGTCGGTGCTGCATTTAGGATATAACTTTCATAAAGCTCCTGCTGTAAAAATAGATAAATAAATAAATACAGGAGCAAGCACATAGCTGACCCTTATTGGCTAAGAGAAACATTAAGCCTCCCTGAGACACATTATGTTCCCATATCCACTTTGTCTAATGGCATTTTTGATCATCTAAAATCTGTCCTTCACTGACTGACTTCAATCCAGGGAAAATGCCAAAACAAATTGAGAAGCCGGCTGTTGAGATTCGCCAGAAAAGTCTGATTTTATGCGTTTGACTTGTGATCCCGATAAAGATTTAACTGAAGGATTTCACTTGGCTGGAGGAAGTTTGTGTTTTCAAGTGATACTCGTGGTGCCTTTCTGTATGTCTAATTAAAAAATACCAGAGAGACATTTTGATGGCCCAACCCCAACACAGCCCTCGCCTCTACCACTGAGCTCTAACTCTCCATTTTGTGCATCCACGTCAAGAGGTAGAGAGACTTAATTCTCGTCTGGATAGTGAAGTGTCCCGGTTATGAGGACTGTCTGACTTTTCAATGTCGAATGTTTCTCTTCTTTATAGGCTACTAGTCTGCTGATGTCTTGGTAGCAAACTAGCTAACACAACATTGTTATTCCACCACTTTGATTGCAAATGATGACATGGCAGCCATTTCCTACTAATATTAAACTTAATGTGGGAACCTCAATTGTTGTACTGCGGCGTTCCCAGGTGCAGGTTTTATAAACATAGTCAACAGGTTTGATAACCGATTACCTTCCATTAGACAACAGCTAGCATTAGCATTCAATGGCTTTCTAGATAAAATTACGATAAGGAAAAGGCGTTAACACCACGACTGCCGGTGACGTATCACGTACCAATACTCCTTGATACTCTGTCGCTGAGGGGCTTGATGGGGCCACATGGAAATGGGATTAAGCCAATATTGTCTTGAAATGAGATTATGTGTGCTGATGATATTCATGAGATCATGCAAATGTTGAAGGGCAGTGACGATCTCAAACACATCCAGTGTTAGCCACAGTTAATTGTGGAATTTGCCTTTGACAAAGACGCCATGTGTGGATTCATCATTCATTATGCAGTGTCTATATTTTCTCTTTTTGCACGTATGTATATAAGTATAATCTCACCTTTGACTACTCCACCACCACCAGACTTTTCTGCCTCTTGTGCTATACCCTCAGATTCTCTACATGATGCCCCTCGGGGGGGGTTGGGTTGGGTTTAGTGGTTTCAGCCTTGGCCACGTTGCATAAAAGAGATGTGTCTTAATATTTTATTAGACACATTATGTTTCCACTCGTCTTCATCCCTTCACTCTCTTTTCTCAACCCCCAAACAAGAACTCCATGGCAACACATAGACGAACATCCTGTAAAAAGGGAAAAAGAGATGGGCGCACACCGCGCTGATGCTGCTGCTGCTTGACATTTTTATCATGTCAAAGACGCTGAGAGAATTTGTGATTCTTGTTTGGGGGGTAAACAGATTTAACCGTTTGCTGAGTGAATAATTGATGATTTTAGCGGACATTATCTAGCCAGACGATCCGGGAAGAAATCAGCTACGGTAAATCTCTTGAACACTGCACATCTTTTCCCTGAATCAGGAACTCTGTGTTGTCAAGTCTACAGTCATATGCCTTTGTTTATGTAATTTATTTTATCTTTGCATTAGGATTAATGTTTCATGCTCCATGAAGGCTGCAGGTCACCTTTAATGCATCGGTTGGAATCATTTAAGAACAATTTATTAAAAACACGTCAATGGCAGAAAAGCACAAGCAGCCAATCTGGGCCACAAAGCCAAAGCATTCATTGCGTTTTTGACCACTTTCAGTTTTTTTTTCCCCCCACAGAGCAACAACCATCAATTCCTGACCCATGTTAATGGACCCTTTCAATATTTTATGTTTTTATATGGAGTGCTGACAATAGAACGCAGAAATGGAAGGCGCATTTTGCCTCAACGGAGCTGCTATGCACTCCGATGTGGAAAAAGCCAATCCACGGGAAGACGGATGAGAATACAAATAAAAGACATCCCGCCAAAACCGTTGTGCATTGAGAGGCAAACGCAGTATTTAGTAGTAGTTGCATTTCGTAGTATACATCCTTGTTTTGAAATTGTTTTCCAACTGCTGATTACTGTGTTGAGTTGTAAAAGGTATAATTTGATCGTGACTTGATATAGGTTGATCTCTTTGCATCCTTGCACGGATTATTTATATACCTTAGCTCCTCTCAAGGTGAACTCTCTTAGCGGCGTAATCAACTGTCGAAAGTGCTCGGCAGAGGCGACAGAGAGTAAATTAAAAGAAATCAATTAGGTGAGACAAACCTGTGCATTAAATCTGCCTTGTATCTGAAGGCTGAACGCGCCGCGAGAGGATCATTACGCAGGTCACACAACCGGAGGAGGATAACCACGATGAAATATATCAAACACACGACAACAACGACGACGACAACAAAAGAGCTTAGACGACCAGCGAAATGTGACCGGCGACAAACCTATCGACCGCTTACAGTAAGAAAACGTCGATCTGGTGCATCTTAACTTCGACTCGAATCTGTTTTAAAGAGTTAAAGCATGATGATCAGATCAGATCATTAATCTAAAGCTCCATTACTGTGTCTCTATTGGTGATGCTGTCACAGTAAACTCCAGACAAACCTGAGCTTTTTTAATGACCCGCACGCATATTAGTGCCATCGATTCTGTCCCGAGTATTTGAAGGTCGCCCTGGTTATCTATTTGACGTTTCTCATTCTTTGGAATCAATATTTGACGTCTTACTTCAAATCAGTCTTGTTAATACGTGTAAATACTGTTCTCGTGAGAATCTTAAGAAGAAGGGTGATTGTACAAGGAGTGTAAGAGCATACTGTCGTTCAGTATCATACTTAAATACTTCATTTCACCTCACTAAATGTGCTGTTGTCTCCATCCTAGTGTAACAATTTAATCCTAACTACCATCTAACAATCAATCTCTGATGCGAAAGTTTTCATTCTAACATAAAGAAGCAAATCACAAATCAGCGTCGGCTTTACTTGTGGCATTATTCATTTATTCTGTTACGTTAAAATATTTGTTCACATGTAAGGATTAGCCAATCGCGTTTAAAAGTCTGTTAAAAAAATGTGGAAATCACATGTGAACAAGCCACGTTTTGTTACAGCCTGTTATTTTTTTTTCTAATCTACATCCGATTAGCAATTCAATGTTAATGCAGACTAACGTGAAAAACTGTCATTTTCTAATGTGGAAAAATATCACTGCAAACATTTTTTTTGTCACAATTCTAGTTCACATGTGACATTTTCATAGGATATATAATTGTGGGTTTTTTTTTTTAAGTTCTGTTTTTGAGGGGGCACTTTTTATGGCTTTATTGATGCAGCTTCAGAGATGACATGCGGCAAAGGGCCCCATGCTGGGACTCGAACCCACGACCACTGCCGAGAGGACAAAGCCTCTGTAAATGGGACATCCACTCTAACCAGCTGTGCTAATAGACCCCATATTGAGAAACAGCTCTAAAACACTTCATCATCCTCAGTTTGGCTACACAATGCTACATCTACACTGTCATTTTGTGCCGTAATATTAGTATTAATAGTATATACAGTATGTACTATATACTGTACATACTGAGAACTTAAAGAATGACCCTCTCTGCTTTAACTACGCTGCTGCGTCTCCCTTTCTTGGCCCTGTGCATTATTTATAGTAAAATAGCTATGTCTCTAAAAAGGAGTGATATAGAGCAGAAAAAGGCAGAAGTGGGTGAAAAAAACAAGAGCAAGGTTTCCTGTGTGGCTATCATTTTAATGGTTTCCTCCTGTAGGTGGCTGTTCTGCATGTTGGAGGTCAGACATACAGCTGCTATCCAGCTGCGAGCTACCACAAATAAGCTGAACAACTTTTAGAAACTCTTTTTTTTAATATTCTTAAACCAAGATCTGAATATTTGGCATTTCAGGTTGAACGTCATTAACACATCTTTTCTTTTTTTTGGCCCACGGATGGTTGTTCAGTTGTTTGGTGTCCGGTCCTTGTCTTCCTTTAATGTAACAGATAAAATATAATCATTGTGCTTCAGCGATAGACATTTTGTCACAGCAGGAAAGGGACAGGCGTGATTAACAACATGAATAATGGCCAGATTCCATTCGGCTGTGCGTCCTGGCTCACTGTCACACTGTCATGAGCTACTGGGACACTTGAATGGAACACTGCAGTTGCTACTGTTGTGATTAACACCTGTGTGTGTTTCCTACTGGCCAGCATCGAGCGAAATCACGTCCCTTGACAAGCACGAGAAGCTTATCCGGTGATCGGTATCTGTTTTTGGCTTGCTAGGATGTGGCTATTTCATCATACAGAAACATGTGAAACTAGTTTTGACAGCAAAACCACAAAAAACGACAACATTTTGCAGTTTGTGTCTGAAACACAATTTAAGTCAATTTGCTAAACTTTGCGTTGTCACAATATCATTTAACATCAACATACATCCTGAGTGACTGGATCACAGGTGGACAGCTCTAAGTACAGGTGTGAGTACACACCAAAGACGCACCGAAGACACATTCGGTAAATCTGATCGCTCAGCTCACATTCAGAGGTGGTCTCGGCCGTTTGCTGCCACATTCTTGTTGGCGCTGCATGCAGACATGTGTCCTGGGCCACATTGCAGAGCCGCCTACTCAACTGATGTCCTCTGCGAAACCAAGAAGAAAAAGAAGAAGAAGAAGAAGAACAGGCAGAATAAATTACGTACTGTCTGATTTCCATTTGGTTCATTGGAATGTATATTACCCTTTTTTATGCACTCTTAACTGCGACGGCAACAGCAGATTTGAAATCATTGACGGCTTTGGTGCTCAAAAGTTAAATTCTTCCCACAAAACTTTGGTTTGTGATAGAATACCTGCAAAACTACTTTGTGTTTGGTGGTAATTATCAAATGTCGGCATGCTAACATGCTTAACCTGTCAAACATCAGCATGCTAGCATTGTCATCGATGTTAGCGCTTAGCTGCAAACACCACAGAGCTGCGAGCAGGGCTGTAGATTCTTCTCCTGTGCTACTAATATGATTATACTGAATCAACAGGGTCGGTTATATAACACAGTATTATCTTTAATTTGTGCACACCATATTGATACATATACATGTCATACAGTATATGTTCAAACCAGAGATCAGTGGTCAAGACAGTGTTTCGGCATTTGTAGCCTGAAACCACTGGATTAAACCACCCGAAGATGTCAGGGGACACGTAACCAGACCACGAGCTCGGCGCTGTCGCAACATTAAATTGAAAAGTGAACCTAAAGAAGCGTTAAGTTGCCTCACAAAGAAATTCAACATATCTGTGGTTTGCTCAAAAATGTAAATGCCCAACATTTACTCTGTATAATGGGTTATAAATGTTGCCCGCCGACCTGCGCGTGTCATTTGTATGCATGTGCACCGTCCACACGTGGCCCCGGGTCCAGCTCCTGACGACACTGAAGCATGAGTGTCTGGGGATGTCACTGCTCAAAAATCATTAACGAATCCTGGAACTGATGACTATTTAAAGCCATCAATTTCCGATTAACAACACACTCTGGTATGCATTGAATTTGACGCGCGGAGTCCGACCAGCCATCCATTTTCTGCACCACTTATACCGCTGAGGGGGTTGCTGAGGGGCTGGAATCCATCCCAGCATGCAGCGGACGTGAGGCATGGACATGTTGCCAGTCTATCACGTAGTTAACACACATGTAGAGAGACACATTCACACTCAGGTTCACACCTGCAGGCAATTTAGAGTCTCCAGTGGGCCCAAGCTCCATGTCTTTGGAATGTGGGAGGAACCTGGAGGACCCAGTGGACATCCAGGTGAACATGTTAACTCCCCTGCCCTCCATTTGTATAGTGAGCTCAACTGTTGGTATATTCATGAGTGTAGATTGTGCTTTTAATCAGGTTGTTGCTTCATGCGAAAAACTAAAAAGTTGGTGCAGAGGTCGTTTCCAAAAGCCCCTCCAACACCACCACCTCTGCTCTGAATCTATACATACATCAGGGAGCAGCTTCGGACAGCAATACGTTGTTTCCCTTAATGCTCAGAGGCAAACGAGCGACACAATACTTCAAAATGTCTCCCTGGATCATTACTGTTCTCTGCGCTCAGGGTGCGGTCACATTCAGAGGCCGTTCTCTTCACCTTCACTGCCGAAACATTTGCAGTGGTTCAAGCCAAGAGTGCATCCAAAACAGGATAAAAAAATAAATGAAATAAAAATGAGCCACCAAAAATAGCATTGTGTCCTTCATCAGAGGACAAAAGAGGTTCAACAGCAATCGTCCCCTGGACTACAACAGATGAATTATTAGTCCTTTGTAGACCCAGAAGGGCCACAGAGTAACTTTATCCAACCTGAACTACAGTATGTAATTTTCACTCAGGTATATATTTGCCAATGATGTAAAATAAGTTATGTTTTTCCCTTACGGAACAAGCATGTATTGACACATGAATTACAATGTAAGCAATCAAAATTAAGAGTTCAGATCTATTTGACCATCATGTTCTTACTCCCCAATCCTCGGATACGGCAGCTTGGCCAGTGTGGTGTTGTAGCGCTCGAGACTGGCTCAGGTTTCAAGAAGGTCTCGGTCTCGTCCCATCATCATCGTCATCGAACGCAATTTACTCTTTTTTTTACTCAGTTGCAGGGATTTCGCTAAATCTACTGATGGTGGACAAGAGTCACACAGGAAACTTTGCAAAATATGCTCGCACAGGAAGTCATATTTTGTGTTAATTGGATGTTAAAAACACAGAAAAGGAGAGTTGAATTAAGATGTTTATGTTGGTTTCAGCTCCTTTGTGTTTGTATTAGTTTGCTCTCGGACAAAGTTAAATAATCTAATCCCTGCGATGGTTGTGATTATTTTATCACGACATTTCTCACATTGCACTCATACATACACACACATACAGTATATATGTATATGGCAATAAAAGAGGAGTTTCAATTTGTCTTCTGTGGGTGTTTGTATGCAAATGTGGCGTAGATCAGTTTGATTGTGCGTTGATCCTGCCTCAGTTGGTCTTGTTGGTTATTAGTCTTGTCTCGGTCTGGATACACTTTTGGTCTTGACTACAACCACAAGCCAGTGGCCTAAATCACGACGCTCCACCTGCTCCTCCAGCATCAGTTTTGCACGTGAATGGACTCCACAGTCAAACTAGCACGATACGTTTATGTGAGATATGTGACTTTCAGCGGTCCTGGTTTGGTTGGGATTAGGCCCAAACTTAGGCTACCAGTTACTACTTGAAAGTTCACTGTATGACCCACTCAACCATCCTCCATCTTGGACTTTTCTTGCTCTTTACCATACTGCACCAGAGGAGATGCTTTAAGAAGTGATGCTAGAGAGACACCAGACTTAGAATCATACTGTAGGGCCACTGACCAGGCTGCCATATTTGTTGGGAGCACACATGCAAATATATTATCATTTTTTCTACCGCTTTAATTATATTTTACATACATTAGTCGATAATAAGAAACTGTTTGGTGTTTTTTTTTTACTTGTGAATACATCATTTGATATATTCAGTAATTCACTGCAAGTTCATAATTAATATATTAATATTTCAATGCATATGAAGATAACACTAATTTGAACATTACCCCATGTCAGCTCCTATATCAGTGTAATTACAAGGTGACACAAACAGTGAATAAAGAACCTAGCATGTTAATATTAGATTTACATATGTGGAGAATATATTTTTACGTTGCATTAGTGTTAATAGTTCCTGAATTCAAAACGGGAGTGCAAATATTACACGTGTCAGCAGGGGTCACTTTGCGTCTTTATTCAGGAAATAAGGTGAGGAGGTATATTCTCATAAAAGTGCAATATTTTTGTAACCAAATTAAAAGAAGATGCTCGTCTTAATTTTTTTGTTTTCAGACCGTCAGTCCTTTACACCAACTACAAGGCGAGAGCTCTGACAACAACCTGCAAAAGTGACGGTGAGTACCTGATTTTTTTTTCCTGCAACATCGTGCGCTATTTACCTTTTGGGGACTAATAGCATAAAAATAAATTGGCGGAGAAAGTCAAATTAAACGACGTTGAATTAGTCCTCAAAGGGCAAATGAAAAGACATTACGTTTTTCTTTACTGTATAAGCCTTTATTTGTAAAAAGTCTGTTGTTTGAATGATAACCCTTTTGATACCACATACTTGAACACCTTGTATTTGTAAAAAACACATTTTGTTCAAACACCTAAAAAAGCTGATTGACACTATAACATTAATTTTGCACTGACAAAAAAAATACAACTTCATACTACACAAATGTTGATTCCATGAGTCCTCGTACTCCGAATGAAACCAAACACCTTATTAAACAACTGAATCGAATAAGCGCCCAATGTGAACAAAACAATTACAGTACAAAAAACCAAATGCATTTTTTCTTCCAGTGCCAGTATATCAGATGAAATACATTTTCCTTCGTATGATAAAACAACAACAACAGTAAGAATAACAATCCATAACAAATGCAACAGATACAGTAAATCAGAAAATGAACACAGAAATGAATAAAATCAGTTACTAATTCATACTGAAAAATAAACGGGCTGTTGGGTTTTTTTTTTTAAGTGGGTTTTCTTTCTTTTTAGTTGCCAATTTTTTTGTTTACGTTATTTTTTTTTTTAATAAAGTGTTGGAAAATCTTTCTTACCTACTGGTTAAACATGAGAAAGTCTCCCTGGTATGCTTCGTTCCAAAGAGGGAGGTATACTGATGTGTGTAACTGGGAATCAGCACAGCTTCTTGCAAGGATCATCATACAGTAATCGACAACAGACCATAACCAGAGGCAACTTATTAAAGAGAAAAATACAGGGAACACCCACTCAGTGTGCAATCACATGGCTTACGTTCAGATGCTACTGGTGAGCATCCTTTACATCCTTTTGTAGTTGAAGGGCGACTGATGTCAATGCTTATGCTGAACCTGATAAAACTACAGCATGCACTTGGTGCATCTATTCCAAATTGCGTGATTTACAGTAAATACATTGTATAGAAGGACATATCCGTGACTCGCGCGAATCACACGATGCACACGTCCTTGACATTTTCCTTCCAGTTTTTTTTTTTTTTTTTTTTTTTTTTATGAACAGTTTGTTTCACAAAGATTTTTATAGAGCTGGCTGTAAAACAAGTGCAATTTGAGCATGTAAACAACTGGATCTTTCTTTTTCCTGGCCGTGGAGATGAATCAGATGGCGTGGAGTTCAAAATAGATGAAAATAAAAACCTTCCAAAACTCAGGTCATGCAAAACAAAACCTACAAGGTGCATACAAAATAATGAACGCACCCAGCGAAAGTTCGTCCAACAGTGAGGAGTCTGTCAGCCTTGTTCTGGTGTTTCGTGGATGAGATCGTCTTGCACGGTCGTGATCCACTCTTTTTTTTTTTTTTTCCGTCGGAGGTCGGCCTCCGTGCTATTTTCTCAAGTCGCACTACAGTTTTGTGTTCACAGGTTCAGCCCATCGCTTGATGAAACACTCCGACATTTGGAGCCCGGAGTCAACAAAAAAGTGTCATAATACTATAATTACTGGGTGTAACTGACTTGTGCAGGACCGCGGGCCATTAGTGGAGCTGTTTTTCTATCTTTACATTTATCCCGGGAACACATTTTCAGAGAATTCCCCTCAACGTAGCTAAAGATATTTACTTCTGGGAGCTAGCCTGCACAGACTTCTATTGTTAGCGAGTGAGCAGCTGCACTAGGGCAATTGGCTAAGTACCTTGCTCAAGGGCACACATGACTGTCTTATTGAGGAGCAGGAAAGAACATCCCTCTCGCCTTCTTAAGGCTATCCCGCTCCTCTAGCCTCTATAAGCCAGCTAGCCGATCATGCCCTTCTTTTTTTTTTTTCTAGCAGATTCATGAACTATGACTGAGGTAAACACTGCAGCTATAACTGTGCTGAAATCTCCCGTAAATACTAAGCTAGGATATGGTAAATGGGGCCACCATCCCATCCCATCCCCGCTGACAGTGAACCAAGGCATACTGTAATATTTGTTGTTTTTTTTTTGTTTTTTTTTTAAGGAATCTTCAACAGCATTAGCGTTAGCCTTAAAAAAAAAAAAAAAAGGAAAAAAAAAGGTGAACCAATACAAGCTCAGAGCCACCAGGAAACTCCGTCACTGCGAGAGGACTTTGCATCGATTTCTCCATTATTTTGTCCACACCGTGTATTTCTTGTGTTTCATTTTTTAGGTTTCGTTTGCAGAAGTATGCCAATGCTAGAGAAGCTGTCCATGCCATTAGCAGTGAGGCTAGCTGGTATTACGAACTGCCATGTTTTTTGTTCATGCATTAAGAACTATTAAGTGAAAGATATCATATTTACAGTACAATTCACATGTAATTACACATATACACTAGAGGCAAGAAAATTCACATTGAAATCAGTTCAACACTTTTTTTCTCCTCCTCCTCTACTCCTTGAACATATGTGTCAAAAAAAAAAGAAAATCTATTTTTCTCTCTTAAAGAAGCAAATATCCTAAAAGGAAAATCAAAAAAAAAAAAAGCATAGAACAGAAGATCCTCACAGCTTTTGGGATGAATGTGCTGATTTCATGTCCAGAAAAAGCAGGTAATACATGTTACTGAGTGAGATGAGTGATGTTTACCGCGAGCATGCAAGGGCTGCTAATGTTTTTTTTTTTTTTACTTGGAGTTCATTAAAGATCAACTAATCTCAAAAGAATTGACACCTGAATAGGCATGTTCGTATTCATTTCTGGGAGCTGAAGATTGACCTGAACAAAATTTTTTGCGTTACAAAATTTAAGTGCATTTCATTGAAACCACAGAGTAGATGGATTAGTCTTCTTTTCCGGTCAAACACGATCCATTGATTTGGTTAAAAATAACACTTAAAGTTGCCTTAAGTCCCACATGTTTTTCTTCTTTTTTTTTGTTTTTTACAAACAGTATGTGCTCGTCTCGCACCGGAACAAAACAGTATCCTCTGGCGTCACAGTCTGACTCAGCTCTTAGTAGAGATCCATCATATTGCCTTGTAACAGTTTGACAAGCTGTTAGTGTGCAAACTGGGATGAAATGATGCAAAACAAAAGAAACAAACTAAATCAATAGAACAGATACACTCTGGAAAGCGTAACACTTCGATGAACTCGCATTCATTATCCACCAACTTCTACCACCTTCCTTTATGCTTTCAAAAAAGGACAAGGTTAGCTGACACATGAATGTGATGCCACCTCAAAAGTGCCTGAATACCCCCTGAAATCCAACATGTGACGCATCAAATGTAAAACAGTTTTCATGTTAGAATTGCAGGGACGAATTAAAGTGGACTCCACCGATTTCACACACCAAAATTCTGTCTACAGGTCGCGAGGAGAGCTACTGGACATGCTAAAAACATTGTTTAAAAGCCTGAATTCATGCTTCATCAGGTCTGTCGGCCAGAAGACAAGCAACAGAGATCAGATCGATGTGAGCTATACTGTGCTGTGCTGAGGCATATTTCCAAAACTTACCAGGTAGTCATACTTTCTACCTCCACAGTGGCAACTTATTTTGTCCTGTCTTGGACAACATGTGTTATCTGGGTGTCCGCAAACGGCCATGATTACTGGTTACTATCCTCGCCTCCATTGCTGTTCATGAATGTCCGGACATCAGCGACGGGAACGTCAATGACGGTAGGCTTTCGCGACACAGCGTCATCTCGTTTGGTCTGCACACAGCTTAACGAACCCCCGATTTAGGTGAATACGTGGACTAACAAAGACAAAGGGTGTGTTCGTACGTAGCCACTCGCTAAATGTACCAACTGCGGACTGAGTGGTACACCGACCGAAACAATAAATAAGAGAACGTTGGGCTGTTTGTGTGTTTAGCTAATGCTAACAGCAAGCTAGTAGCCTGCATTTCTAAAACTTATTTTCAAAAGGCATATCGTTGCACAAGAGGCGCTACATTTGTATTATAGTACACGTATCAACAGGCGAGTTTTTTCCCGTCGCCCATTATTATCACAGTTTATCCGTTACGTCATTTTCAGTATCGAGCATCAGATTGGTTTTATGAACACGCCCAATATTTTCTGGCTCTGCTGCATCAATTTGGACCCTTTTCACAAGTGCAACAACTTTTTAGGAGTCCAATATAATCGGTGGAGAACGCTTTAAAAACTGGTATTGGGCTTTTTTAACCGAGGTGTGGCGACTGCATGTTGAAACAACTGATGCTACTGTTTTCAGTCTCAACTCACATCCATTTGGCAACTTTTGAAAGAACTCCGTATTTGTGCACGATAACATATACCACCTTTTTTTTTTTTTAAATTTTAGCCATTACTCTTACCAGTCACAGTATAATACTGAATATGTATTCTCTAAATAACACAACAGAACCTGCTCCCAAAGGCCATTTTCTCACGATATTCACTGCTACTTTAAGTTCATTTTGGCACTTGTTGACTCTCTCATAAATAACAACAGCTTAACCTCCCTTTTCACATTTAAGAGTAAAATCACTATGTTTTGGTCGAGAAATCCTTTGGACCTCACAGTTGACTGAGAGACAAACGACAGATTGTTCAGCTGCAGACGGAAACATTAAACCTCCGCTCGGTACGTCTTCCTGCTCCTCTCGCCCACCTTAGACAACTTCCCGTAAATCTTTGTGGACAACCGGATGTATTTTTTTCCTCTCTTTTTATCTTCTACAGGACAATGACGACGATGATGCATAAGATTTAAAACGAAAAGAAAATACTCAACTCTGATCACAGCTCGGGTCACGTCACTGTACAAACTTCACGATGACTTACAGAGACAAATTGGTTTCTCGTCGGCGTTCCTTTTTTTGAAGACATCCGGTGCGCGCTACACCTTTCCAGAGGGGACGTTTCTGATGATAAACTGAAAGCTCCTGCAGCCCTGCCATCTTCCTCTTGTCCCCACGGATCTGTGAATGACAATTTCCCCCCTTTTTTTGTGCATTTGTATGTTTCTCGGGGACCACACTGCGCCGCGTCGTCTAATGAGCCAATCACTTTTCTTCTTTTTTTCTTTTTTTTTTGCTACAGGGCACGATGGTAGATTTGCTCCGTGCCTTGTGAGCGCCTGAAGGGAAGACAACACAGAGGAGGATGCTGATCTACACCACGGCTGGAGCTAAAAAACAGGCAGTCAAGGTTTTTTTTTTGTTTTTTTTGCTCTCTCTCGTGTCTTCCTCACAAAGTCCACCGTCCATCTGGATCTAACTTTGTTTCTTTAAAGGTGCTTTATGTGAGAATTTTAGTTTAACGTTCTCAAAAAAAAAAAAAAAAACTAAAATTATCAAAGAATGTCAGAATGTCATGTCAGAGATGTTCTTGTGTTACAGAGATATATACCGAAGCTAGCGTGCTAACCGGTTAGCACCAGCTCCGGTGGTCCAGACTGCTAACTGAGCTAACCAGCTAACAGCAGCTGTAGCTAGCAGTTACTCTGCTGCTGTTTGGAATACGAATTCAAGAGGTGGCCAATTCTTACATACTGCACCTTTAACTTTTATTTGGAGGATTTCAAGACCTAAAAAAAGGTTTGATTATCCAGTCTGATATATATATATATATATATATAGATAGATTTATTATTTTTTTTAAAGTACTTTTAACTACTTTTATCCTTTGTGCATTAACCTGAGCACTGGAGATGCAGTGTATGTGAGTGCTATAGGAAAAGTAAACGATAACTCTGATGAATTATAGGCCTTTTTTGGTTGTTAATTCAATTAATGGCTATTTGTTGCACATTTTCTCCCCTAAAGAATCACCGCGTCACAACTGATTAGACGGATGTTTTGGGGTATCGAAGTCTTTATGTGTAACGGCGCCAATTGAGTTTGTGAAACCGTCTCTGCCCTGTGTCTTCTTCTTCTTCTTCTTCTTCTTCTTCTTCTTCTTCTTCTTCCCCCCCGGCTGCCCCCGTCAACTATCCCGATCAAATAAATCCTTCCCCTCAGAAAAAACTCCCAGCGCTGAAGAAATGCTCGACAAACAAAGAAAACACTTGTATACCGAATGACAACTGGTCAAACTGTGGGCTGATATGTTGACTCTTTTTGAATATACACGTCCTCACATTTTTCACTGTGGAATAATTTCAAACGAATCACGAAAGCGACGCCCCTCCCCACCCCCGCACCCACACCCTCCCGCCCCCAACCACCAATTTCCGTTAGCAAACACAAAGCAGGATATGACGTCAATGAGCATCTAAAGAGCATGTGAATCGATCAATAGGAGGAAATAAAGAGTACAAGTATACTTTCATGAGCATCTGAATGATAAAATGTATAGAATATGTCTTTTTTTTTTTTTGTCACACAATCAAAATGAGTAATGCATACCTTTGACTCTTTTTATCTCGTAATGCCCTAAGCTCTAGAACATGTTCTGACACTCTCTGAAATCACAGTATTTTTCAAGACAAAATCATATCTACAATAATCAGCACTTTGTTTGTAACCATAATGAAAAAGACCCCTCCTCCCTCCCTCCCTCCCTCCCCTCCCCTCCCCGAAAAAAAGGACATGTTTTCTAAAAATAACATGAGAAGAGAAAAAAGGAATACAAGTTTTGCGTTGACTCTGCGGCGGCGGCGGTCAAACATCCCATCCACGCGGCCCCCCCCCCCCCAACCCCTTCTCACGTGGAGACCACCGGGGGAGGGGGGGCCCAGAGCTGATGTCTGATAAAGAGAACGATATCACTTCAAAAAACCCAAGGAACAACACATAATCCAAACAAGGTTGCTGTACATAGTAGAACCGGAGATTTCCGTGCGTGTTATCCATGGGCGAATGAGGGGTTTCGGGGGGAGGGGATTGGGGGATTTGGGGGTGGAGGAGGGGGGATTGGAGGGGTGGGTGGGTGTCAAGGATCTCACTCAGCTGATGCCTGAACAGACGAGCCACCACTGATTTCATGAGCTGCAGAAGAGGATTTTTTTTTTTTTCTTTTTTGATCACGATAAGTATCAATAAAAAGTTCGATGGGACTCTGAGACATCTTTTCTCTCCCAGGAGCTTTTCACCTCTCTCTTTTTTCTCGTTTTCTTTTTTAGCAAAAATATCATGCAGTCTTTAGTTCCAAAAACCCCAGGCGGGATCTCGTGTTTGTTTGTCTGTTTGTTTGTTTGTTTGTTTGTTTGTTGTTTTGTTTCTTTCAGGAGGAAAAAAAAAAAGAAACTCAAAGCCTTGAAATTCTTCGCTCACAATTATTTCTTAAACATTCAAGTCATCCTATTAATACTTTGTACAGCAGAAAGGTCCTTCGGATTTCACATGTGTATATATAAATATAATATATAGAAATATGCATATACATATGTTCAACTTGTATATGTGTATACATATTTTGGAACTGTATCAAAGCCAATTTAATGTGCTCTCAAAATATGGCCCATGATTCCTAGTGGGATGCACATCAATTCACATAGTACAACCAGTAGATTAGGTTGAAAAATCCAAAGGTGATGGGGAAAATGACCCGGGACCACTTGTCAATGGTGCTAACATCTGACAGGTTTGGGATTTTCAACTTGAGCTTGGAGGAGCGTCGCCGTAGCCGACAGTTGGCCCGGCTCCGCATGGCGCTCCGGTCCAGCGAGTGGTGGCTGAAGCCGTCTCGGGGCGCCATGGGCTTCCTGAATTGGACCCCGGAGCTGTCGAAGGACATGACTGAATTCCGAGAGTCACTGACGCTGCTCCCCACGTCAGAAGGCATCACTTCGTTGTTCATCTCCAGCGTGGTGAGGAGGATGTTTCCGTACGCATCCACCTGCGAGGAGAAGGAGGAAAAGACACCGGAGTCAGTGAACGCGAACGTGTCGAGGAGTAGCCCCCAAATTCCCTTAAATAGTGAAACTTATATTAACCCCCCTCCCGTCTCCCAAAGCTGTCAAGCTAAAGCAAAATGTAGGGATGATATGGAACGTCATTTCTTACATGCAACAGAAATAGTTAACAAAGAGTTTCTTTAAACAGACATCTATTAGCAACTTAATCATCTGGCTATACTGTGAAGGCTGGCCTACAGCTGATATGATTTCTAAATACATGTACCCCAACTTTTCTTTGTTCCTCGAGATACAGATTTCTTCGCTGTGTAAATGACCTGAAGGTGTTGGTTTGAAACGGCGCGGAAATGGAGTCCTTGCAATGTGAAAGAAAAAATGAAGAGAACATTAAAATGGCTATAAAGATTCCGGCAAATAAGCACATTTTCCTCAAAAATTACAACAATGCATTAAGACATCGGGTTAACAGGAACAACTTTTGAATTAGCATTTAGTACTTCACACACACACAAAAACGAGGAAGGAGGAGGGGGGCTTCATTCAGTCTGAATCAATCTGCCAGGGCCAAATCGTCAAAACCGTCAACGACTTCCCTTTTATCCATTTTCATGTCGTGTCCACTTGTGTTATAACACAGAGGTAGCAGAGTGAGAATGAATGAAGCCTACAGCATAAACATAGACAACAACCTAAATAAGAAATGAGAATGTTTAACACCACTGTTGAGCTAGATGAATCGCTATCTCGATGAAAGAGGGCTATGCTCGATAAAAAGCCGCCGGTGGCTTGAGGGGGAAGCGATGGATGATGGTAGGTGAATGCATAGTGGGCCGTGGTGGCATTAGTATGCTCCTGGAAGATTACTTCAGGGAATACCGCATGTGTGTCTTTGGATTAAAACAGGCTATAGCTAGAAATGTGCAGAACATGTTGCTGCTTTTGTGCGTGAACTCTGACTGACACGGGGACTGCTGGAGAGATAGCAGATGAGGATGCAAACCTGTTCCCTCAGGCGCTTCTCTTCGTATCTCGTGCGCTCGTTGTTGACTTTGTTCAGCCGCTCGTTGATTTTCTTCTGCTGCGCAGGGCCCCGGCCAAAGAACACGTAATTTACAAAGGCATATTCGAGCAGGGCCAGGAACACAAACACAAAACAGCCCATGAGGTAGACGTCGATGGCTTTCACATACGGAATCTTTGGGAGAGTCTCCCTAAGGTGGGTGTTAATTGTTGTCATGGTAAGCACCGTAGTCACACCTGAGCACAGCAGCACACACAGGAAACAAAGAGTTCATCGTCAGGAAGAGGAAGTGTCATTTTTAAACAACATGACTGCAGTTCAGTGATGGAAGAAGAGTTCAGGTCAATAACTTCAGTACAAGTTACAATACTGCACTGTAAAAAGTGTTGCTATACTTTTGGGTTGTATGTCAAAACAGTATATATCTTGATATTTTAAAATCTACTCAAAAGCACCTTATAAATCAATTATCAAGATATTTTTGACCAAATACATCAATATCAATACTTTGACATGAGTTAAGGGATGACTGTCGATACCTTCACAAATATTAAAAGGAGCTCTGTGTAAGAATTTGTAGCAAATACATGTTTTGATCATATTTTTACGGCCATATGTGACTGGAATGCAGTCTTTAAAACCAGGAACAAACAACAAGTATGCCCGATGAAGATGACGTAAAAGTTTGACGAAGTTCAAGCTGCCGTTTCATTGCGGTAAATGTGAATTTGTCAGACTTCATCAGCGTCACAAACATAATGATGTTCTAACTAAGTCCTGTTGGATACTGTGACATTCTGCGCGCTACTTTAAGGTAACTGGGACACATTTATCATATTATGAGTAAGCATGTCTCCCAGCCTTACTCATCGTACATGTAAGTACGACTCATCCCTCCACATTATCAGCATGTACATCAGTGTTTCTGAGTCTGCACATCCCAGTGACAGAACAGATTCTATATATGAACACAGGAAACTGGGATACTATCTGCCTGTAAGTGCAGGCGATGTACACAGCGACATTAAACCTGCTGTTAGTTCCTGTGATAATCACTGGATTTTAATGGAGACAGGTAGAAGTTTAATAATGCAGCGGGGGCTGTGTTCTTACCCAGGGCCACCCGAGCTGCAGAGGCATCGTAATTGATCCAGAAGGAGACCCAGGAGAGGATGGTGATCAAGATGGAGGGCATGTATGTCTGCAGGATGAAATATCCAATGTTCCTCTTAATCCTGAAACTCAGCGAAAGCCTTGGATATGAACCTGAGAGGAGAAAAGGGACGGAGCGATAGTTTGGAAAAAAGAGCAGGACAGAGTGCAAAAAAAGAAAAACATCAGTGGTGAGGGGAAAAAAAAAAAAAAAAAAAAAAAAAAGGAGAGAAAACGTTGGCACAACTTAAGAGTTCCAAAGTCTGCACTTTGACAACGCGCGGGGTAGTCATTTCTCCATTTGTTCGGATGGAGCACTTAATTTCCCCAAAGCGATGGATTCCTTTCCAGGGACGAGTTCGATTCCAATTAAACATGGCAGAAAGTCGCAAACACGGCAGATTTTTCTGCAACCCCCTATCTCAGCAGGCAGCTCCAGCATCCCTCTGAGAATTGTCACAGCGAGCCGCTCTGCTTTTCTTTCGCACTTTTCTCTGTCCTCTAAACATTAGCAAAAAGGGCATTTTAGAGGTGCATAATTGCAACTCATGCCTTTACACTAAAAGAGGAAGGGGGAGATATACAGCGTGTGGATGCGAGGCGGCGAGTCATTCTATTGCACATTTTGCAGGAAAATATCAGCCGGCTGTGCCAAGACATTAATTGGTCTTTTGACTGCACTTTAATTTAAACAGCCACAACAATACAATGCTGATGCAGAGGGGAATATAAACATCAAGTGCTTCAGCTAGAGCTTTATATTTACAAGGCTGGAGACAATACAAATTCCTCTAAATATAGTTAAAGCCCATTCTGTGAATCCGAGCTACAGTTTTATTTTCGACATGTCACCAGGGAAAGAAGGCCTCAGATAAGCGTGATGGTTTTAATCTACAAAGGCCATTTGCCATGGAGAACACACAATGATGAATGACCTCATCATCTCCAGGTTCCTCTAAATCTTTTAATGAATCAATACCTGAGAATACATACTTCATCAAGTCGAAAGGCAAACGCCCGAGAACTCCCAAGCTCGCTCTAGATTAATGAAGGCGACAAAGTGTTCGTAGATTTGATTAGACCCGAACGTGAGAATTACCCGTAAATATCTCCTTTGTTTTCCTTTTTAACAATAGGAAGGTTGTTTACAGAGGAGGAACTGGGTTCACCTGAAACAAGATTATTCATTTCTGTTGATTCACACGTCACTTTTGGTTGTTTTTATAAGTCTTTTTTTTCCTGTCAACTTGTTTTCAGTCATCTTTATACAGTCGGTCAGGACTTAGCGTTAATCAATGTTCATCTACTTGTCCAAACTGCAAAATAAACACTGTTCAGATTCATATAGTCCAGTTGTTTGGAATAAGGCAGCAACCCTCGGGGTAAATCCTGAGCTCCATCAGAGCTGTCTCAAAGTTACATTTAAGAAGCTGAAAGTTTGATTCTGTTTCCTCTGGAGAGTTTCCTCTGTCCTGTCAAGTTTATAACTGCAGTTTTTCCTTTCAAATTTGCCATGATATTCGCTGCTGTGATGATACTGCGTGAATGGAAACGTCTAAAATAACTGAAAGCAGCCTCTCTGATCATTAAAACAGGGTGTACATGTGTTGCCAACCTGTCTATGTAGGTTCATGTTAATATCTGAATGATGCACCCTTTAAAAAAAGCAGAAAAAATACTGTGCCATTGACTCGTGACCAATAAGTCCACCCAGCAGCAGACACTCATTATATTGCATTATTTTATTAACAGTCTCACCTGTAGTAAACCTGACCTCCCTGGACACCAAGCGGAGCTCCACAATTGAGAACTGAGGTAACTCTAGCTTATCAACGCCCGTCACAGCGTTGTCCCCTCCTTGCCAGAAGAATACGATGTCGTCTGTGGTGTATCCGTCTGTGTCGAGGTCAGGACGCATTCAGAAGGAGAGAGAGGACAAATTCACATCAAACAATTCAGAGCCATTCAGAGTTAAGCCTCCCTAAAAATATATATATTTGCAATTCTGATTGCCTTCTGGTCATGAACAACTACATTTTTTTTCTCTTATTTATTCAACATATTCTATTTTTACCTGACCACTCTTCAGCTGTTTAATTGTGAGCCCCCCTGCAAAGAAGGCACAGATGTCCGTCCCCAGTAAAAGTGCACTTTCTATAATTTGCATGTTTATTTCTCTATTAAAGTCTGTGAGGGAAATTCTCAAACGTCCCTTATTATTTTGAAAGTATTATAACAATCGTAGACGTAACATTTTTATCTATGTGAAGTGAAAACTTGTGTCTGCATCTGTTGCAGAGTATGAATGGATGATTTTTTTGTATTGTATGTGGTATAATGTGCTGTGAAAAGTTAACATAAAGCAACTTAGGAGTTCATCCTGAAGGTGATTTAGTGAAGCCGCTCCTGTGTGCGAGTGTTATGACCTCAGGTTGACGTAAGAACACAACAATGATTGAAGGGCACAAGAACATTTATATGTATCATGAGACGGATGGAGTGGAATAGCGTCTTGATATATATCATACGTAATCATGTGACGATGCTACAGTTGTGTGTTGTTTTCTATTATCATAGCGGATGAGGAGCGACTCCCTCTCTTCAGCCATCGTCTACACGCTGCTGATGTGCGACTCTTGCTTGCAAACAATAAAGAACTTCCAGAAAAAGAGATATTGCGTCAAACTTGGTGTTTTGACCGACTCTCATCTGCACTAGACAAGCGGCTGATTTTCAGTTGCCATGACAATATATGGATGAGAGCAATGTGTAACACCAGGGAAATAATACATTTTACATACAACAAACATTTAAATGAAACTGTCTGTGTGGTGAGCATCAACATTGCCGACTTGTTTAACCATCACACACACACACACACACACACACACACACACACACTTATATATATAAGACATACAAAGACCATGCAGCAAAAAAAGACAGCACTAAAACAAAAAACCTCACCAGCTAAGATTTAAATCTGTTGTTTTCCCGACCTGCAATCACACGAGGCACCGTCCAGACTTCCATGGCGTTATATCACTGCATGCATTACTACCTTCATGAATATTTATTAACATGTGTCACTTGGTATGGCTGCTCCCACACATTCCCAACTGGCAGTCCAATTGAAAGTGACCACAGCAGTAGATTTATGTCAATAGGCCAGCATGCATTCACTGCAGAGCAATTTCTCAGTCCGGGAAGTGTAACCACATTTCACATTCTGCTACCCGACGTCCAGACCTGGATGGCATTGCACTCACTAAGGGACCAGGATTCATTACCATTAAATCTCTCTCTGGGGTTATAGGGTAAGGAAATGTGACATTGTCCATGAAATTGAAACAACTGCCTGCCTAATCAATCAAACTGATGGTTAATGTGCATGACTCCCATGAGCGCGGAGCATTCCATGAGCATGAACAGCAGATATTCCTGCGACTTTTTAATTCACGGCGTATCCATATTTCATTGCACGCTGATGTCCCCGAGGGGAAACACTTTGCACTTTTATCTTGAACAGCGAGAACCACAAATATGCAGGTTTATTGAACAGGTGGGTTGACTGATGGAGTGGTCAATGAAAATGATCAAGCAAATACAATTTTTAATTACACCACCCGCACATTTTTTTCCTCCTGGATATTGATTCATCTAAATTAAAGCATTTGACTGTGGATTTCTTTTCTCCACGACAGTCCAGAGGATGTGACTTTTTGCACGTTCTCGAGCGCCTCGTCTCTGGATGTGGCGAGGAGAAGCATATTCCAAAGCCGGGATCCAAAAAAATGTAAAAAATGCAATAAAACGCAGACCAAGCACGGATCAGATGCAGACGAATGACACCATGAAGAAAACAGTACGAGCGAACAGAGGAGAAAAACATCAGACTGACGTGAAGACAAAAACAGATGAACTGACAGAGAAATAGACACAGACTTAAATACACAAGGGAGGGAAGACTAATGAGAGAGAGGTGAAAGTAATCATGAAATATCATTTTGATGAAGGTCTTTGTTGGGAGAGACAGAAAAATAATTATTTTTGTTTGCGTTACTTACAGCTTTCAATCTCCAGGGTGCAGTTCTGTTCATCCAGAGGGTACCTCCTCAAGTCCATCATGCAAGCAGCTGTGGTGGTTATTCTACGGAGAAAAGACACGAACAGAACAGAGACTCAGGTGATTATGGCAAATCTTTCCCCACAAATGAAGGACAATGTTAAGTTCACACACAAATGAGAATTCAGTCATTGTTTTTTCCTCGCCCTTTTGCAAGTGAAAAGTTGGGCGTAGTTTTGTAGTCCACAAAAGATTCCTGGAGCTTCACAGCAAAACAGCGTTGCGACAGCTGGGATAACTTCTGCAGCCTGCGACGCCGTTTTGCTGTGAAGCTCCAGGAATGATTAGTGGACTCTGAAACTTCACCAGACTTCCCGTCGCCATGAGGGTGAGTAGATAATGACTGACACGCTGTACATGTGATGAATCATCACTTACTCACGCTGCACTTTCAAAGTCAGATTTTCAAAGTCAAGTTCACCTTTTATCTGCGTACTATTGTGAGAATACTGCATGCATCCTGATGGGTTTCAATCTGTGTATATTTGTAGCACATCTCTGTTCCTTAACTTCAGGAACATGAAGTTAACGGTAACCTTTCAAGGCTCATCGGAGCTCGAGACGCTGCCCGAGTGCACGTGGCACAGGACAGCAGGAGGGAGCATGTTGAAGTTTTTATTTGACTATTTTTCAGGATTTCCAGAGACTCTCGAAGTGTTCTGTGGTCTGGAGACATATTTCCTTTTACGTGGATCACCGACTGCTCAGCATCTGCAACTTTGTCAATGCACGTTATTTATTGCTCGTTTCCCAGATATGCATTTCTGCCAGCCAGCTTCAGCTGAGATGTATGCATAGCAGTTTATTAAAGTCAATAAATCCAGTAGCCCAGGAAAACAGCTTTGGCTACAAATTACACATGTAGGGGTTGGTGGCATTTAACTGAGATATTTACCGGTGCAGCACATTTTAGTAATTACATTTCTGCTGTTCATACCAGCTGCTATGTGTTCATCATACCAGCGTTCATTCGCTTACTGCCCTCCTGTGTGAATGGAAGAGAAAAATTAATTTTCAGCTCATCATCTGTGTCAGAAGCCACCGGCACGTTCACGGGGGGAAAGTTTGATACGCAGCATGTACGTCCCTGTGTGTATGTTCCAGCCTGATGACAGTAATGTGTAGCGCTGCCCTTTAAAGCACATTTGGATACATTATTAATCATGTTAAAGTCAACGCCGCCGCCGCTGCTACAGTCTGTAGTTTTTACACTGATGCGGTGAGCAAATGTGCACAACCAACTGCACACAGAACAAGACAGAACCCAGAATTAGCAATACAGTAGATAATAAGCTGTATGCATTGGAAATATATTGCTCGAGCTCAGTGTTTTGTAAATTGGTCATGGTGGGGTGAACAGCGTGCTGTCGGCAGGTAATTGGAAAACAAAATATGTTCCGCTCAAGCCGATTGGGGCCAGATTAA